>NC_139737.1:14207401-14807401 GCF_964211835.1 Anser anser | reverse complement strand
TAAATGCTTTTTGCTTCATGTAATCCAAGAAAATGTGATAACATAGAATCAGGGGCCTGCAAATCTTCAGAGCAGGGTACTTTGCCAGCATCTCAAGACATCTTACCAAAAGTAAATAGCAAATAATGTTTATCTGGTTATACATACCACACCAAAATGGTTAAATCATCAGAACATTTGAGTTGGAAGGAATATGCACTTGCCATGTTAAAATACACATTTCAAATAAATGTTCAAATACATTTGTTCAAATACAAACATCCAAAGAAATAGGTGGGCTAAAATCTAGCCATATATGTATTTAAAATAGCAGACTTTCTGTATTCTAGAAATCCAAATGGGGACTTACTTTTTGTATTTTTTCATCCATAGCTGGAAAATTTGATGTGTGCAGAACAAGTCAATAAAATGTTCAACATCTTAGTTATAAAATTCATTAAGTAGTTTCATAGTAAAGTTTGGAGGACTGATCATTCTTCATGAGTTTTCAAAAATATTCAAGCTTAGAAAATGCGCCCAATGTTCAAAAGTGATTAAAAGACTCAAGGTCCTATTGACAATTAAAAGGACTTAGTTACCTGTATCACTTAAATGCTTGTGAAAACATAATTTTCATTGCCACAACTATTCACACATGGGATTCCAACTAAAGGCCACTCAGCAGAGAGCTGACTTTAATGAGAAGAGGGCTGTGCCCATGCTACGTGCTTGGACACTCTCCTCACCAAACTGGTGGCATTCTATCCCTTGTTGAATTATCTAAAGAGTCTTTGTAGTGACAGCATGTCTAGAACTTACCTCTCTGTAAGTCTGCATACAAATCTGTGTAAGTCCCTTGCCTCTACATAGACTGCACTAAGCATTATCAGGAGCATAATATCTGATACTATCTTCATTTAAATTCAGTTTTAATAGCCTTCAATTACTCGTTTCTGCCCAAAACAAATACCAGCCCGCTCTACAATTGGAAAACAGAATTGCACAGACTCATAGAATGGTCAAGGTTGGAAGGAACCCCTGAAGATTGTCTAGTCCAAACCCCCCAACTCAAGCAGGGTCAAGTAAAGAAGGTTGTCCAGGACTGTATCCAGTTGGGTTTTGAATTTTGAGTTTCTCGTACTGCGAAGCCCAGAACTGGACACAACACACCAGATGGACACAATGCATCACAACGCCTCCACCACTGTTGAGAAGAGAGGATCACCTTCCTTGACTTGCTGGCAATGTTTTTCCTAATGGAGCCCTGGATGCTGTTGGCCTGTGCTGCAGGGGCACAGTGCTGACTCATGTTCAACTTGGTGTCCACCACGACCCCCACACCCTTCTCTGCAAAGCTACTTTCTCATACATGTATGGGGTACCTGGGGTTATTCCTCCCTGGGTGCAGAACTTTGCTTTCCTCTTTGAGGAAAATTTCATGAAGCTCTGGCCAGCCTATTTCTCCAGCCTGTTGAGGTTCTTCTGAATGACAGCATCACCATTTGGTGTATCAACCACCCCTCAAAACTGTACATCATCTGCAAACTTGCAGAAGTCCTCTTTATCATTGTAAAAGGTAGGGAATTTCACATCATGAAAGAGAACATATTGCTCATTTTCCTTTTCAAAAGGTGGGCTATGATCTACTTTAAAAAGAAAGCATCAAGTTTTGAAATTGTTGCCTGATGGTGGTCCTATCTCCACCCTTAGGTTGGACTTGCAATGTCTCGTTGTGCACTGTTACCCATTACTGTGTGGAAATTTAGCTGATCTGCAGCAGCCTTCAAAGAAGCCTGGACCTCTCAGATTGTTTCTGTCAGTTCTTGAATACACAGTAAGGTCTCTGGCTATGTTCTGCACAGCTTTTGTCTGAATAGTACTCTTTTATTAATGTCCATCTTTTTGGAGCAAAACTCAGGACGGAGGACCATTAGTCTAGCTTGATACCCTTCTGGTCATACAGAAAGATCAGGCAATCAGATAAAGCTCCTTAATTTCCTGTTCAGTCCCTGTCTCCCCAAACCAACAAGAACAAACTAAACTTGTATTCAGTATACACCAGCCACCTGTGTCATAAAGCAGGGTGAAGAAGGAACTGGCTACCCTTAATTTGTATTTGCAGTGAGAGCTTTCCAGAGAAATAAAACTTTTTTTGCTAATTTGTACCATAAAATCTGCTTGGTCAGAGACCTGCCTGAAGTGTCTCCTTCCTGATTCTCAGGAGGCATCCCAAAGTTCACTAAAAATTACCAGATAGAGGATAAACCCCCAAGACTGGGGGCAGTTTTCTAAGTTGGCTCACTGAGTGAAATAGTTTGATTTGCTAGGCTAAAACATAAATAAACACAGTTAAAGTAGCTTTAAAGTTGGTGCGTGTTCCTTACAAAAACCATGCTATCACCAGATAAAGTTATATCTCACCGCCCACCTGCAACAATATAAAAGCATTGCTCATTATCATCATGCCAAAAGAGGTTAAGAAATTGAGTATTATACATTTGGTTTAACAATTCTATTACTCTCCATGCATACACCAGAAAAAGAATACACACAACTTTAGAAGTAAATTTAAGTTGAATTTTCATAACTAGAAGATATCTAAATATATGTTCAGAATAACCCCCTCTTAACTGACTGATTTAAGATAAATTGCAATATAGACACATATCAAAACCAGTTCTCTGGTTAAGCAATCTCCAGTTGTTTATAAGATACCGCCCTTTCCTAAAGAGATAAGAAACCCATGGTTTTATTGCAACAACACAAAAAACACTACAGACACAAACAGATTTGTGAATGATTTATGAATGATCTTCCTTCTAGACGTGTACTCCACCACTCATGCTTCTTTTATTTGCATCTTCAGCTGGAGAAATGGCTATTAAATCAGGTAAGAGACATCCTGGGAAAGGTCTTCATTAAACTGCTAGCACGTGCCTTCTTTTATAGTTTTATTCATTTTAACTACCAACATTCATATAAAAACATTTGCCTACGAAATGCATTGCATATTAGGGTGTTCAAGTTCTGTAGGTCAGCAAAAACCATTTATTTAAATGCCTATCAGTTTACAATAACAGTTCCCAGGGCTACTATTATGCAAATAGTTATATTACTATCAGTATTTACCACTGAACATGATAGCTGTACATATAGCTGTAATGAGCATAGGTAGACTCTGTAGAGCACCTAGCACAATGAAGTGTAAATCCAGAGCTTGTAAGACAGCAGCAGTACTATTTAATAATACTGTACATCTGGTTAAGAATACCAGAGCAACTGTGTATCTCTGATCTTTATCTTGTCAGTTTTATATTTTATCAACTGCATCATCATGCTAACCCTGATCTACTTTTTGCAGTTTACTCAGACAATTAATAGACATACGAAGGTTATATTTTGGGATTTTATTAAAGTAGAAACAATACTGAAGAAGTCAAACCATTGGTTGTGACAATACCATGCATACCATAATTACAGAAAAGATGGCATTAACTTAACATGCTTTTAAAACACATATCAAGTCCAACAACTGTTTTCCAAGCACAACTTAAAGAAGCTTTAGGGCTACTCTAAGCTATGCTTTGGTACTTTCATCTACAGACCTGAGCTGTTAGGTCTGAACTGTCAAACAGAAGAACATGCAATTTGTCTTGTGCTCCTCCATTCACCTCCACAACATGCTCTGCTCGAGAAAAGCTTTCAGTCTTGCACATAAAGACCCTGAAGAAGTGATGATATTGCTCTACCATTTGATTGTATCAGGCGAGGGATGTGAAAAACAGCTCTTCAATCTGGAAAGGAAAAAATACACTTTAAAAAGAAAAATAAGCTTCATTTTATTAATAAACTGTTACAGTTGTAAATTTAGCAATGAATATGATACATCTTAGGGATTTAATGAAAACTTTTAAGACAGCTTCATTGGAGAAAGAATAGAGAGTGATATACAATCTTGAAAGAAATTGCACAACAGTTATCTAACAAACTTAACTAATTCAGATTGCTAAAAGAGATGTCCCCTATAATAAGGACAATTTGACTCTTAACTTTTCTCGTCTGCAGTGTAAACACATTGAGCAACTGCAGTATTAACTCATACAAGATCTGAGATGCTCTCAGCACAAAAATCAGCACAAAAGAGAGGCAGTTTGCCTTATTGGCTCCAAAAGGGAGTGTGCAAACTATGTTTGTTAGTGGTGTTACAGACCTAATTAATGCTGCAAGCTGTGCTTTATCTGACTTAGTACAGATGAGAACACTCTCCTGTAGAAATTCACAGGAAAAATATAAAATATTTTTCTGGAGTGGTAACAACGTAACTGACCAAAGGATATGAAGGCAAGAGTGGACACCCAGGGAGAGGGGAAGCAGTAACTGCTTTCAGCTGGCTCAGTAGACAGACATGGGAAGAAGAAAGAATGTTCTGCTTAAAAAAATTCTTCCCATATCTTCCACAAGTGCAGATTTATGCATAGCTTATAATTAAATAAACTGTTACTGAAAAATGATTGACCCCAAAGTGAAAGCCCATATTTGCCTTTTGTATCATACAGATCTGTAAATTAATTCTTTCCCGGCCCCCACATCTTTGTAACTCATGAGAAAGGATTTTTTGTCTACTCTGAACACAAATGACCTCTGTTACTCATTAGAAGTCAGTCAGCAGTAGACATTTTATCTTTTTCACTCAGAATTTGTAAATGGTATGGAACACAAAACTTTCAGGTTTTTACCTTTTTTTTTTTTTTTTTAAAAAGACCTATTCCATTTTATAGAAATTTTATTAGCATAGCATTGGCTAATCTGGTAGAACATATGGTAAAGAAAAGGAAAATACTCATTACTCATAAGAACACAGAAAATGTACATAGAACTTTCACTCCATCAGTACTGAGAAGATGCTATGCTGCTTTTATTTAAAAAAAATGAAAAAATTGTAATGAGTAACAGAGCTTTATTTATTTTTCCATTTTTCAAGGAAAAAGGAAATACTAAAAGCTAAGTATGTGTAAAATAATAAAACAAAAGAGTCAAGCTATATTGTTTACACAGTTGTGGCTGATGAAGATAGAAAGTGGAAGTCCAAGGGATGCGAAGTCTACCTTACTGCAAACGGTAAGATCTAGAGACAGTTAATGCAGCTGGGGAACGAGAACTCTGAAATAGTCAGAAGGCTGGCCCAGTGTGCTCCAAACAGGCCTGGCATAGGCAGTATAGATACAAACCAGCCTACACTACTTGGGATTCTTATTGCCAACCAGCCCATCCTGAAATGATTTTAACTCCTGCTGCCGATGCTGTTCTGGGAGTTATGAAAGGAGCTCTTTGCCACAAAGAAGATGTTTCTCTACTTAGGACATGAAACCTCTTATTGTCTTTGTCCTCCCCTGGCACAGAAGGTTCATGATGGAGCTGTAAAGACTGAGTGGGACTGAGAAATAAAACAACTGGGTTGCAAGAGACATTCCCCCTCAAAGTGGTATTTTCGGTAGATTTTGGTGGAGAAGGCTATACTGGTTCAACTGTCTTTGAAATCTTGTGCTCTTCTTCAGAAACAGGAGGAAGAGAAATGTTTAAAAAAAAAAAAGAACAACTGCCAACTTTGCTGCTTGGTTGTGATGTCAAGATCTGGAGTATCAGGTGTCACTTCAATGCTGATGAAATCCACCTCTGACTGCAACTAGATTTTTTTTTTAAATCACCTCTTTTTCTTTTATTCTCTCCCTGAATGCCTATTCATAGAATATCCTGAGTTGGAAGGGACCCAAAAGGGTAGACACATGTCTAGCCGAAAATTCAGACCATATGACTAAGAGCATAGTCCAAACACTTCTTAAACTCTGACATGCTTGGTGCCGTGACTATGTCCCTGGGGAGCCTGTCCCAGTGCACAACCACCCTCTTGGCGAAGAACCCTTTTGTGATATCCAAGCTGAACCTCCCCTGTCACAGCTTGACTCCATTCCCTCAGGTCCTATCACTAGTCACCAGAGAGAACAGATCAGCACATGCCCCTCCACTCCCCCTCGTGAGGAAACTGTAGACAGTGATGAGGTCTCCCCTCAGCCTCCTCTTTTCCAGGCCGAACACGCCAAGTAACGTCAGCTGGTCCTCGTATGGCTTCCCCTCTAGGCCCTTCACCGTCTTTGTAGCCCTTCTCTGGACACTCTCCAACAGTTTCACGCCCTTTTTGTACTGTGGTGCCCAAATATCCACACAGTACTTGAGGTAAGGCTGCACCAGCGCAGAGTAGAGCGGGACAATCACTTCCCTCGACCACATAGCAATGCTTTGCTTGATGCACCCCAGGATACGGTTGGCCCTCCTGGCTGCCAGGGCACACTGCTGGCTCATATTCAGCTTGGTGTCAACCACAACCCCCAGATCCCTCTCTGCGGGGCTGCTCTCCAGCGTCTCATCACCCAGTCTGTACATACAGCCAGGGTTGCCCCGTCCCAGGTGCAGAACCCGTCACTTGCTCTTGTTAAACTTTACACGGTTGGTGATCGCCCAGCTCTCCAGTCTGTCCAGATCTCTCTGCAAGGCCTTTCCACCCTCAGAGTCAACAACTCCTCCGAGTTTAGTATCATCATCAAATTTCCTCAAAGTCCTACATCCATTTACTCCAGTCCTACATCCAAATTGTTTATGAAAACACTGAAAAGAACTGGCCGTAAAATGGAGCCCTGGGGAACCCCACTGGTGACTGGCTGCCAGGCTGATGTAACCCCATTTACCATAACCCTTTGAGCCCTATCCGTCAGCCAATTGCTCACCCATCACATGATGTTTTTACCTAGCTGTATGCTGGACATTTTGTCCAGTAGGATCCTATGAGAAACTGTATCAAAAGCTTTACTGAAATCCAAAAAGATCATATCAACTGGCTTCCCTTCATCAACAAGATGGGTGATCTTATCATAAAAGGAAATCAAATTTGTTAGGCAGGACCTACCCCTCATGAACCCATGTTGGCTGGGACCAATGACTGCACTGTCCCCCAGGTGCATTTCAGTAACACTCAGGATAATCTTCTCCATAATTTTACCAGGCACTGACGTGAGACTGACAGGCCTGTAGTTACCAGGGTCTTCTTTCTTGCCCTTCTTGAAAATTGGCACAACATTTGCCAGCTTCCAGTCAACTGGGACCACTCCAGATTCCCAAGACTGTTGAAAAATAATTGAGAGAGGTCCCACGATGATGTCAGCCATCTCTTTGAGCACCCTGCGATGAATCTCATCTGGACCCATGGACTTGTATGGATCCAGGTGGAGCAGCAAATCCCGCACATGTTCAGGGTTGGCTGGGAGTTTATCATTCCCACCATCACAGTCCTCCAGCTCAGGACACCCTGAGTCCCGAAGCCCATCATTGGCACTGAAGACAGAAGCAAAGAAGGCATTAAATGTCTCTGCTTTGCCTATGTCCTTATTTGTAAGGTGACCATCCCCATCAAGTAGTGGACCTATGTTTTCTCTGTTCTTCCTTTTTTTGTTCACATATTTTAAAAAAAGCCCTTTTTACTGTCTCCCACAGACCTGGCCAGCTTCAACTCTAATTGGGCTTTGGCCACACAAATTTTCTCCCTACAAAGGCGAACAACGTCCCTGTAGTCCTTCCATGTTGCCTGACCCTGCTTCTAACAGCCATACACTTTCTTTATGCGCCTAAGCTCCAGAAGAAGATCCCTGGTCAGACAAACTGGCCTTCTGCCCCGCCTGCTTGACTTCTGATATTTCAGAATTGCCTGATCCTGTGCTTTTAGGAGGCACTGCTTTAAGACTGACCAGCACTGATGGACGCCAATGCCTTCAAACGCAGTTTCCGAAGGGACCTTACTAACTATTTTCCTGAGCAGCCTGAAGTCTGCTCTCCCCATATCCAGGGCTGAAGTTTTGGTGGCAGTTTTCCTTCTGTCACCAAAAATTTTAAACTCATCCGCTTTATGGTTACAATGACTAAGACAGCCACCAATTGCCACAACCCCCTCTCTGTTCTCAAGAGACAGATCTAGGAGGGCACCTTCCCTAGTTGGCTCCTTTAGAACCTGCACCAAGAAGTTATCATCAAAGTGCTTTAAGAACCTCCTGGACCTGCTTGTGTCAGCTGTCTGATATTACCAGTTAACATCTGGCATATTATTTTATTTATCTCCTCATTCAGTGGAATGCAGGAAGTTTATTAGAGATACTGCTGTGTTTTGGCTTTCTTCACATCATCTGTTTTCACTGGGTCAGAAGACACAAAGATTTTATCTCACCTTGATTCTCATGTTCTGCCTCTTTTATTTTTTTTGTTCTTTTTATGGGAATGACATCATTCTGATCCCTACTGGCTCCTTCCTACAAATCTCAGAGTATCTGATTCTCTGTGGAATGAAGTAAAATATTTTACTTTTGTTATAAAGAAATCAATAGGATTCCAAATACCTACAGAGCTATATTTATACTCTATTATCCAACAACTATTGACAAAAGCAATGGATACTAATTTTCTTTTCACAGAACACTGTGAACATAAGGTATATTTAAAAGTACTTTGCTTTGAAAGTAGAATTTGCAGGTGATCCGTATTCAAGAATTTTAGCTGTGATCAACAACTATCACTGTCAACATAGCAAAGCTTCAAAATCCAGACCGCACTAGCACAGCACTACCATAACGCCACTTCTATATTTGTATAAATGACAGCATATAACACAAAAGAAAGCACTACTTACAGAGATGCTGTCCAGTACGAAGAAGAATCTGTAGACAGAAGTCTTCCATGTGTGTTGGTGGGCTTTCTCTCTTCACTTTACGTTTGTAATTCACACACTAAATGGAACATTTGTTCCATATGAGTGGCTGCGATGACTGACCAGCTTCTCTGGTGGAATTAACTTTAAAAAAATATACTTTTCAGGTCCTTTATTTAAGGCCTTCTATGTTTTGGTGGTTTGACACGACAGGGATGTAATCTCAAACTCTTGCTTACTTAAGCAAGCCAATTTAATGTCTTTTTACCATGGATGGCTGTTTTGAAACCATGCATCTACATGCTTGCTCAAATTCAGTTCAACATTAAAATATGATTTTAGAGAACTCTGACTTACGGGAACAGATCTCTCTGAGAAGTTACAGGATGAAACCAACATTAAGTAGGTATGTTTTAGACTAAATACTGAACTGATTTTCTTCAATGAAGAAAAGTACTGACCAACAGCATGATCTGGTGCAGTGAACTACTACAGAAAAGTCTGATAGAGTAAGTTTAAATTTTAATGCAATTTTACACCCCAAAATTTCCAACATCTATTTTCAAGTCTTTCAGATAACAGGTCTTCTGCAACAGAGGATAGGTGAGTAGTATCAAAGCAGCTCTTAATTTTGCTCTGAAAAATTCTGATGCTTACTTTCAACAACAATGTCAGAAGCCTAAAAATAATGATGGATTCAAAATGCCATTTATTAGAACAAAATTCTCTAGATGTGGAGATGTTCTTTACCTGAGAAATCAGAGAAAGAAAAATTTAAAAGTATTTAACAGCCAAAAAGCAACATTATGGGTGTACTGTATTGTGAGTACATATGCTGTCAAGTAGCTCATTGATACTCTGTATATTTTCTTTGCTGTCCTCAGCATTGCCCCAGAAAACAGATATTAAAATAGTAGTAAAATGAAAAAGAAATAGACAGAAAGCAAGGCAAAACATAGAGGAAACAGGATTAAATTTCAGAATAAATTAAGGATAAATGATTGTACCAAGTTGTGGCATTATGCTGGGTGAAGGGGCAGGGGTTAACGGAAGCTATATTTTCTTTTTCAGCAAGCATGCACTGTACCTGTACAATTCAGGTAACTGGGCTGCAAGCAGACAGTACAGTCGTCCTAGAAAAGTGAATAACAATGCAAATCAAAACAAAAACCAAGAACTGGATACTCTTCATTCCTCCTAGTCCCCTTTCTCCACCTAAAACATTACTATTTTAACTGAAGACATCAAATACAATAAGGATTGTTTAGTAGGCGATGTTTCCAAAGTGATGCCTTTTATAATAAAGAACTACCTGACCAGGTTAGGAAAAAAAATAGCCAAACCTATTTGTACATATCACTTAATACTAGGCAAACTTATATCTTAACTTACATCCAATATATTTATACCATTAATCCGGTGAATGCTTACAGCAACCTTTTACATTCTCGCATTTCAAAAAAGTAACAATAAGACATGGTACTTTTAGAGTACCTGGAAAAAAAAATTGCCAACCACCTTTATGCACCTATATCCATCAATCCTCCTTTGTGGATAATCTTGATATTAAAAAATACCTGTTTTTAAGAAGAGATTTGCTGACAGAATTTTATGAGCTGAATATCTTGTTAGAAGCTCAGAGTTGACGTGAGAAGTAACTGCAATTTACTGAACTTCCAGGTACTGAAATGCTGTCTTCTTAGCAATTATAGAGAATTATGGAAAAAATTAGATTGAAAGGCACATCTGAAGGTCATTAGGCCTAACTTTCTGTTTCAAGCAAGGCTAATCTCAAAACTGTATTAGGCTGCTCAAGGTATCATGCAGTCAAATTTTGAAAATCTCCCAGGATGGAGCGTCCGCAACCTCTCCGGACTCTATCTCAAAGTTGCACCACTCTCTTGGTGAAGAGTTGTCCCCGTTATGCCCAGGTCAGATCTTCCTTGTTGCACGTTGTGCTCATCACTTCTTGTTCATTTTTCTGTGCACCTCCAAGAAAAGTGTAGTTCTTCTTCTCTATAATCTCTCCACAGGTGGCAGAAGGCTGCTATTAGACCCCCCCCTTCCCCAGTCTTCCTCCTCACTAGGCTGAACAAGCCCAGTTTCCCTTGTTTCTCCTTGTGTGCCAAGTGCTCCAACCCCTTTTCACCTCAGTGCTCCTGCACCGGACTCTTCCCAGTTTGCTGACGCTTTTCTTGTAGTGGGGTCCCCAAACATCATACTTCATTTTTGTTAAACTCAAAATTTGACTGGTTTCAGCCATGTAGTACTGACAAAAGGGAAGCTGGCTTTGCAAAATATTTAGCTAAGGAACAAGAAAAGCTTTCTAGAAGAAAATGGTGACAACAGAGAAAGACGAAGAAACAAAGCACAGAATCCATGAGTAATCTGGGTCTCTCAAAGAGTGGCTGTATGTCTTTCTCTGAGCAACTGAATTCCACAGGAGAAGTGGAGATAAGAGACAGGATCCTTTCTTTAAGAAAGGGGATACAATTGTCACAAAAATCTGGAAGGTTTGGGATATTCCTATTGCCAAGATAGAAAACAGTAAAATTCCAGTGGAAGACACCACTTGAGAAGAGGAGAGAAGAACAGTTCAGTTGGAAGGAACCTGCAAAGATCAGAGTTCAACTGCCTGACCTCTTCACGGCTAACCAGAAGTTAAAGCATAGTAATGAGGGCATTGTCCAAATGTCTCTTGAGCACTGACAGGCATGGGGTTCAACCACTTTGCTAGGAAGCCTCTTCCAGTCTTTGACCACTCACACAGTCCAGAATATTTTCCCGATGCCCGGTCTGACCCTCCCCTGGCACAGCTTTGTGCCCTTCCCGCACATCCTGCCATCGGTCCCAGGGGGCAGAGACCGGCACCTCCTCGGGAAGCCGCAGAGAGCAGCGAGGTCGCCTCTTGGCCTCCTTTCCTCCAGACTGGACCACCCTGGTGCCCTCAGCCTCTCCTCACAGGACAGGCCTTCCAGCCCTTTTTCCAGATTTGTTGCCCTCCTCTGGATGCTTTCAAGGACCTTAATGTTCTTTTTATTCTGTGGAGTCCAGAGCTCCACACAATATTCCAGGTGAGGCCGCACCAATGCTAAAGGGAGAATCACATCTTTCAGCTGGCTAGCTACAGTGTGCTTAATGCATCCCAAAATACAGTTTGCCCCCTTGGCTGCCAGGGCTCACTGCTGGCTCGTGGTGAGCTGCCGTCACCAGCACCCCCAGGTGCTGCTCCCCCCGCTGAGCTGCCCTCCAGCTATGCGCCTCCCAGTCTGTGCCAGCGTACTCTGAACACACTGGCATTGCAGATTAAATGCCAACTCAAAGCTATGCAGCCCCTCCCCAACAACAGGCAAAATTCTCCCTTACAGGTTGTAATACTCACTTATTCATCAGCAAGATTCTCCTCCAAAATTAGCTACTCTGACCAGAACTTGTTCCTTGAGATCCTTGCTGAACATTTACATCCACCAGCTTTGATGGCTTTTGGCTACCCTGAAAAATCTGCTGAACAAATGTGATGTCTAGATAGCGGCTTTAGGAGTGCTTTGCTCTGCTGTCCAAAGAGCTGTTTACTGAAACAGTGCTAGTTCTTGTGTGGAATCACACAAGGAAAAGTCTGTCCACTTCTCCTCTGTTGCTAACTGAAGCCTTTCTGGGAGCTGGATCAGGTCCTTCTCCTCCAGAATTTTTGCAATAGCTCCTACATTGATTTGTCACCAAATGAGACCCAGGAAATCTCATCTCTTGTATCAGTGCTGGCAGTGGCTTGTAAACGCTGACACTCGTCTGGCTTCTTCAGAAGGCTTTAACAGGAAGCTTTCCAAAGAAGCCTCTGGAGGAACCCACTGGGATCCATAGGAACACGTTTATTGTAATGATTACAAAATCTGTTTACTTCCTGTTACCAAAGACCAGCATTTCCTGCCAATAGTTAGAGAGCGGTCACATCCAGTCTCACTGAATATAAAACAGTGGTCATCCTACCCTTTCAAAGAGAACTTGATGCAGACGCGAAGCTGTACAGCATGGGAGAATACCTGGAAGAAAGGATGCTGAAAGTGCATCCTGTGAACCGCAAAATGATCAAATGCGATGTGAAGTTGAGTTACACCACAGTGGCTCCAGGAATAACTTGTCAGCTGGGGTTGTTTACTGAGGAAGCCGAAGTGAGTGAACTTGGGCACATTCCCACCTGCATGCCACACAACAAGCAGATGATAGGAAGGATCTTATAATTCAACTCCAGGCTTGCTGAAAGAAAAAACTTCTGGTGATCCCTGGCAGGGCATCATTAACTCAGTACTTACCTTGCTTAAGCATTAAAAAGCTTCTCTAAACTTCTTGCCTAAATCAACCCTGCTCCACTTCAAGCCTTCAACCACTGCTTCAGAGTATTTCCTGACCAGGACAGTGCTTGGTACATATAAGCTTTGGAATGAAATCCAGACTGCACAGAAAAACTGCCAGCGGTATCACCACTGCAGATGGGACGACCCCAGTAATGCTCACTCTGCTCACGGGTGGCAACAGCAGAGATGGTGCCATTAGCAGAGCTGATAAAACACAGGCACTGCCATTTACAGTGATGGTGACAAAAGCAAGTTTTGTCACTACAAACAGAGGATCTAATCACTATATACAGCTATACAGCTGTACAGCTATACAGCTTTATCTGTATAGCTATAGAGCTAACAGCTGCAACAGGTTGGCGGATGCCTCACATTTAGCGGTATGGTGTTGACACATGCACAAACAGCAATGATCTTTTAAAAGACCATGAAGAAGATTTGCTAGGGATTATTTATGGTGCTATTTATAATGTTAATCTGGGGATTAAAAGTGACTTCCTGTAATCAACCTCGATTAAACAAATGTTTGAGTTCTTAGAGAGATATAAGAGCAGTCATGGTTAGTGTGGATATTTAAACTGACAGAACTTACTTTCAGACACTTGATAGGATATATTTTCAAGCTATTCTTGGAAATATATACATACATACATATTATTAATAGTTTAATATAAAGGCTAGGAAATACTTGATTTAGTCCAGTTAATGGACCATGCACGCTTGATCCAAGTTAGGTAAGATACCGAGACAGCCAAGGGAGAGATGACAGCATAGCCAAATCTGCTTACCCTCTTTTGGGCACAGGCTTTGCTGCCTACAGTGGACAACATATGGCAGCAGCTGTGAGTCTTGAGACAGGTAGTTTGAAGTATACTCATCTGTTTCTACAGCTTATTACAAGTAAAAAATGGTCCAGGACTTGCAGGAAGCATAGCAAAGTCACCTTTTATGTGCCTTCTGGAAATACACGCAACTGGGACTCCAAGGCTGCCTTCATGAACAGGTAACTCAGTGACCAAATGCTCTAAGCAGCCACCAGGGGTCACCTGGCCCATGAGCAACATACACAATGTACTGTTAAACGACAGTGAATCCCAAAAGGCTTCAACTGCCTCCAAGTGCCCATAGACTGAAGTCTAATAAACTGCAGCCCTTGCTGCTACAAGTCTGGGACAGACTAAGGGCTGAGCACTGCTTTCATTTCTATTCAGAAGCACTTTTTGGGAAAAAAACTGAGATATTGCCTCCTACTTTGACCACACCAATTGCTCCTCATCATGTTGTTGTGTAGCTGTCCAAACGTAAAACCACACCTTCTCTCTCAGTTGCATCCTGTTTGCTATAACGCAGAATCACCAGAATGGTTTGAATTGGAAGGGACCTTGAAGATCACCTAGTTCCAACGCCCCTGCCACAGAGAGGGACACCTGCCCATCACTTCCCTGGTTTGCCTTGGTCCTTCTGAATTCCAATATTCTCCCTCATGCTTGTAGCTGCTCCCATTGACACTCTCATCTGAAAACTTAAACGAATTCTGCACCCCTTGATCCAAGATAATAAGGACTGCTCCATGAGTTCAATTTCCTACCTAGTTTTACAAATTCTCATCGTGATATTAAACAATTAACTTCCATAGCTTGCCTATGGGATTGTCAGAGAACATAGTAGTATTAACAAGATAAACCAGCAATCATTAATTGAAAGTACTAAGCTAAGTACTGGCTAATAGAACGGTATGCATGAGTGGAACTATAATTAAAGTTCATTAAAAAGGAAACTTTGCATTCACTTTTAAAACCTATACAGGATCATTCTTCACAGTAGAAGATAAAAGATGTGCTGGTGCATGTGCCCCTATTACCACAGTCACAACCAACAGGGTGTTTTTACAAAACCAGAAACTTCCATAGGATAGATCGCATTCTCCATGTACAAATCAGAGAGGGCTGTTTTCCCAAAAGGATCTGTTCAAACCATTCTTCATTTTTTTCTGACTGGATGAGACTTCACATGAAATATTTCACTTTTATCCACACAATTGGCACTGCTAGCAAAGACTCCAAAATAGTTCTTCTGTGGGGAGACAGTTGCATCCAATTATGGATTTACTGAAACTCTTCAGATGCCACAACACAAAGACAGATGTAGACCAACAAAAGCAAACCTTCAAGTCATACTGGTTTTTAACAAAATTATATGGACTAAATAAGAGCTCTCATCAGCCAAATATTCAATTTGGTTTTCCAATATTTGGAATTCAATTTGGTTTTCCAACATTTGGAATTCCAGTTTAAAACTTTTACAAGTCACCACTATCCTCAAAGATTTTAAAATAAATCTGAAAGTGCTCATTGTCATTTGAGAGTAAGACAAAGCCAGAAAGACACAGAAGCTCTACATTGCTTAGTATCACAAAAGCAGTTCTCCTAATCATCAGTCCTCCTTCAGAAATCAGCCAGCCCCATCCTCTGATGGGAAGAATTATGACCACACTCAGTTCACGGGAAAATAAATACAGATTTAAACTATTTGAAATACAAATGCCTTCACTTGTTCAATTTTCTATTCACCACTACAAATGGCTCTATTTACTCATGCTAATAATTCCACAAGACAGAGTTTAAGCTTCAACACCCTCTTGTTCATCTTGACCCTCT
This sequence comes from Anser anser, assembly GCF_964211835.1. NCBI lineage: Eukaryota > Metazoa > Chordata > Aves > Anseriformes > Anatidae > Anser > Anser anser. The sequence goes on along the minus strand of NC_139737.1, from coordinate 14,791,673 downwards.
AGAGACATTGCTTTCTGCAGCAACAGTGGTCCAAATCTCAAAATATGTATAAGGCCACTAGATACACACTTCTGTTTATTCCCCAGCATTCACACATGTGCACAGAGGCATGCAGAGTCACAAACCTAGTAACGAAATGTTTTATCCATTTAAGATAAAATACATGTTTTAGAAAGCATTTGAACCATTGTATGGGAGGGGAAGGCTCTGTTAACCACTTTCCAGTTAACAGCCTGTCAACGTGTCTACACTCAACTTACTCTTATTCTAAAAAAATGATTCGCACCCTTACCATCGTGATTAGAATTTCCCAGGGTCCATGGCTCATCTGAATCGAAGTGAGTATCTCCTCCTATTCCTGGTCCAGGAAAGTATGCATGAGCTAGGAATCCACCTTCTCCATCAAATGGAGAACTGTCTCCATGGAAACCAGAAGCAAAAAATATCATAATATCTGCCTCCTTCCTGTCATTTTTAATTTCATGGTAAGGGACCTCTTCAAAGGTAAGCGGTGTCACTCTCTGCCAAACATCAAATGCCTGACGAATGGCTCTCCTTGTATCAAGCTCTCCGACCTTGGGGGTATAGTTGTGTACACTGTGTGAATGAGAGAGAAGGGTTGTTTAAAGGTGCAGATTCCATTCAAGACTTCTTATTTAACTCCAATACATAGCCACCTCTACAAAGTTTCCATTTCTGAAATGTATATATTTTTTGCAGACTCTACTTTGTGCATGCAAAGTTTTGCTGTTACAAATAAAGCTACCAACAAACAACAGCCTTGATCCAGAGAGTACATTTATTAGTAAAATAATCCCAATACTTTGGTTCATCTCATATCGCTTTCTGAAAGCCTGGTGACCTTCCAAATCCTCATGTATAGAGTTAGTTTAAAGAATGTAAATTATTCCAGATTTTGTGTGAAAATATCACACTAAAATGGAATCCAGCGTATGAAAACACCTGGCTACTAAAATTATTTTTGAGAAATAAACTTTTCAGTGAATTATACAACTTTACATAGGTGAGCAGCTTCATTCTCAGAAGACCTTGAATATTTAAGAGCTCATCAGATTGATAGGCCAATGTCGTGCATGTCAGTCCATGACGGATTTTGAGAAATAGCTTAACTACACATAAATTTCCCATAATGGTAAACTTTAGGTTAAAAGAATACTGATTTTTTTTTTTGGTGGATATATAATAGACTCAAGACCTACTAAACTTAGCTCGAGGAATATGAAACATCTATGTTATAGAAACAGCTTTCAGCCTTTAATGAAACTTAGCTCAATGTAATAAAATGATGAGAGATGAAATATCCTGTATTATATTTAGTGGTAAAATGATATATCCATCACTGGAAAGTCACTCTACAAATATTGAAATTGGAAAGTTAAACAGCTAACAGCTTGACAATGGCAAGAGTGAAGCCAATAAGCTGTGGTTTTGTACACACATTAAGTTATGTTTTACACATATGATTATACACTAGCTTTCCCTAAGGTCCAGAAAAGGTCAGAAGCAAGATCTGACTCTTACATTTTCACATATGGAGGGTAAGCCTTTGTAATCTCAATTAAAGGAGTAAATTGGTGGAAGCTTTGAACTAGTCCCCAGAACGAGACCCTCCTACCAGTCTCAGTACAACCTCACTGCTCCCTCAGAGCTCTCAGCAGAAGTAATGGAGCGTCCCACACCCTAATTCTCCTTCCCTTTACGCCATACCTCTCCCCACACACTTGGGCATATTCCCCATGTTGGTCACTCAGATTTCTCTCTCTTCATAACAGACTTCTTTCTTTCCATCTAAGCCTTACTTACCGGTATCTTCTCCTTACTGTCTACATTCCTAAGCTTCACTCCTCTGCAATGCCCCCTTCTCCTCTCCAAAATTTAGAAGGCTATTCTTCAGAGACTCTCACCAAGAGGGGTTTTTAAATTTATTTTCAATTAACACCCTTAGTGTCAAACTTTCATTGGCATCGTTACTTTTCAAAACCTAAGGACCTAAATGATTCTAACACAAAGGCCTCTCGGGAAAACAATCGTCAGTATGCAACACTCATTTTACACTAGTAGGTCACTTCAGCGTATTGCCTTGGCAGGTCTAAGCCAGGATAAAAGCAAGTGTCTTACTACAGCACTATAAGGAAAAACTGTGCAAAAATAAACAGTAAAGTGTTGCAAATCAGTGGAGGAACAAAGCAACACTCCATTAGACAATGATGTCCCTTCTGCTTTAAGGGTACTATTTGTTAAAGAGGACACAAGATTTAAGGGTTAGAGTCCTGCTGTCTCCATCTGTAGTTCTAGTTGCAAGGGTTAGATTTGATTAGCATTTAGATTTCTCAGGGAACAGAAAGGGGCTTAGTAGGATTTTCCTGCCAAAGTTACACAACTGATAGTTGGGATTTAGGTCTCTTTATTGACCAGTTATTTCCCAATGAATACTCTTCAGTTACTCCAGGGAACTGAAAATATACCGCTCCACCATATCCTAAAGTCTGAAAGCCTTAACTGGGCTTCATAAGGAAAACCCACTTTTTTAAGCTAACTAAAAAATTTGCATACTGAACAAATACAGAACATTTCCCCCCCCCCAAAACTAAAAGTGTTAGGGAGTATACTATACCTGTAGGTTATATGCTTCTGCCTCCATTTTTGTCCAGTTAGCGCATAACGCTTTTTCCTCCGGCTATGGCCTAGGTGCGGATGATCTGGAACTCCACATCGAGGCTTCTTCATCCACCTAGGGAGGAAAAGAGTGGAAAAGAAAGCTAATGAGTTTAGAAAAGAAATTAAAAATAACTCAGTGATCAGAAGACCTCCTAGGGATGAGAGATGACCAACACAGACACCAAGAAGGGCTCCACCTCTGTTGACATTCCATGCACCTCTGCACACAAAAAAGGCTTCATTTTTTCCATTTGGAAACACAGATACTGGGCCAGGTAGCCCTTATTCTTGACGAAAGCTTAATGATGATAATGCCAAAAGAGACACAGACCCAAACTGCACATACATATGCTCTGGGATCAAATCTTCTGATCACTTTCTCTTGTTGAAGTGTTCCTATGCTGGTAAAAACAAAATAAAACAAAACAAAACCTTCCAAGCCAGAATTCACTACATAAGATTGAATGAAAGCAACACAACCCTCCAACCTAAATGGATATGACTTCCTATAACCACCAGAACAGGTAACTGCAATCTGTGAGTCACAGTCACCAAATTCTGTCAGATTCTCCCCATACCCCTTGACTCTTTTGATCTCACTCATGATGTAGGACATTCTTGCTTCTATGGCCATGTAAACTGGGAGAGCAAAGGATGCTGTCCCTTGCAGAGGGATCCATGCACTGTTATTGGAGAAGTCAGGTCTGCAGGGACAGATTGTACTGGACTTGACAAGAACCCAAGCTTTGTATTATGAAGCTAGCGCTCATCTTCCCCACTTCCTTTACCTTACATTTATTGGTACAGTATACCCACACATCTGCTGCCACCTTCAAAGAAAAGTGGTACATTTGAGATTTGCATTTACAAAAGCCATATTAACTCAATCTCAAAACACTGTTTTTCCAAACATCCTTTACTTGTGCTCTTTTGTGTTGTTTCTACCTAGATATTTCCAGTTTCCTAGGTATCTTCTGAGTTTTTTTAATTCCAGTCATACGATAATTGTACAGAGTTTTTAGCATAACCTTAGAAAAACCTAATTCACACTGCAGTTTGCGTCTCCTGAGCTTCATGAGAACTCATGAATTATCTTCCATTTTATCTTTACGAGTATCACCTAGAAGACAGAGACAGGCTGCAATATCAGTACTCTGGGCTTTAAGGACTTCTTGAGCCAAAGCTTCCATGGCATCAGCATTTTTTGAGCTGTCCCTACTTTCCATATGCACAGCTGCCTAATTCCTCTTTCAAACCCATTATACTTGTTCCAGACCTCAACTACAGAATGTCTGAAATAGGTCTAGTACAAAAAGCCTGATTACCTGGTATCTTGGTTTTGGCTGGGATAGAGTTAATTTTCTTCGCAGAGGCCTGTATAATGCTTTATTTTGATTTTTTTTAATGAAAATAGTGGTGATAACACACCAATGTTTTAGTTCATCTTCTTGTGCTGCCCTGTCAGCGAGGACATTGGGGGTGCACAAGAAGCAGGGGGAGACATAGCCAGGACAGCTGACCCAAACTAGCCGAAGGACATTCTGTGCCATATAACGTCACAGTCAGCAAGAAAAGCTAAGGAGAAAATGGGGGAAGAGAGGGGAACATTCTGAGTGGTGTTTATATTCCCAAGAAACCCTGCTTTCCCAGCAGTGGCTGAATTCCTTGTTTTGCTTTCCTTGTGTGCAGCTTCTGCTTTAACTAGTAAACTGTCTTTATTTCAGCCCACCAGGTCTAACACGTTCACCCTTTTGACTCTCTTCCCCATCCCACGGGGATACGAGTGGCTCTGTGGTGCTTACCTGCCTGCCACGTTACACCACAACACCCGCTTACAGCTAGGCAATACCCAGGCCGTCAATAGCCTGTACTAATGTCAAGCTGAGAAGGTTTATCTGGACCGGTTTCCTCGCTCAACTTCCTTTCCAGACATATGGGCCCTAGTCTAATCACAAGAACTATGGTACAATTCCAGCTATCTCTTCTCCTTTTCTCAGCAGGGCAGATTTATGTCAAAATAATCACAGAGCTGTAACTTGCAACCACTGATCTTCTTACATGCAGCTTTTTGCCAGCTGCACTCTACTGAGCACTTTGGATAGCTCCTTCTTTGTTCCAGGGGATTTATAAAAACACATCAGAAATAACAACAAAAGGCAATTACTTGAGGCAGGATTCAAATAAATAAATCACCACTGAAAAAAGTTTTATTTTCAGTAGGGGCGCCAATAGCATTGGACCCTCAAAAGTTTGTGTGGCATTGTTTAGTGCTATTAGACTATTGCATTCCTCCAGCCACTCGGCACGCAGAAAAATAGGTAATTTCCAACAGCAGTGACATCCAGTTCTTGACCAGACACAGCTGCTTCCCCCAGTCAGGCTCCAAGTCCTCCACAAGACTGCTAAACAGAGGAAGCTATCACTCTCAGTTGCCTACCATTGAGCTGGTAGGAGTGGTATCTTTAAAATCCCTGAGTTAAGAAACAAAATTAGACTGTGTCTTGCAACCTGAGGTGGGCAACAGGCTCAAGACTTTGCAAAGACACACAAGGCGCCTTGTCGTGTTAAGGGGTGTAGCCGATTAACCGTTATGGGTCTGGTCGGATTCAGGGTACTGAACTATCACGGTCATGGATTCTCCAACAACTTAACACGCCCTTACGCTAGTTGCATTCAATGAGAACTATTACGGCTAGGAATAATGTAATTAAGTGCAATTTATTACAGCAACAGGTACACAGGTTCTTTGGATTTTTGGTGATAATTTATTGTCTGCAAAAGCAAGCTAGCATGCATGAAATACACAGGTACACAGCCTGGCTATGAAGGCATTAAAAGGCACAAAGACTCTACAGATTATTCAAGTGTCCGAATCTCACCCAAAGGCATCCCAATGGGGGGAGGGGGAGAGAGGCTCAGCCCATCAACTGCTCCAGAAGTCAGGATGGTATCTTCCTTCGTGATGGTATCTTCCCTAACGTCCCCTCTCTCTTAAGCCAATTTATATTATTTTCTATCCTTAAGGTGGAGCTTGAGTGACTGTAGTCAAGCATACCTTTATTGTGATTGGTGAAAAGTTTTCTTGCCTTTGTTTAAAGGTATAGGCTCTGAGAAATTCAGAGCGCATGCTCAGTGAGGGGTGGTCGCACCTTGGAGGCGGGTAGCTTTTGGGATGGAGGTGTGTTTTGGTATTATAATGATATTATAATGAGCAAAAGTGCACTAGAGTACAGCATTTTGTCAAAAACATGACGGGCTGTTGGCTAAGAGAGGCAAACGTGCAGTTTATCAGTTTCGGTGTGCACAAGAACAATTGAGTCCCCCTCTTCTCACAGAGCCTAGCCACAGTGTCTCCGCTCCACTCTACACTCCGTATTGTTTGTTAGAGTTAGCACACCACGTTGCCCTGGTGTGGTAACATCTAAGGTTAAAAGCCTAGGGAACACTCAGGGCATGCAGCTGCACCCTGCCCTGAAAACCTCTTCAGTGCTGTACCTTTCTTTAAAATGTGAATAGTAGTTTAATTTTCCTAGTTACTTTAGGCAATCACTCCACACACCTCCAATACAAGACTACTTCCTGGTTCTCCTCAGGTCTATGCGATTATGACAAACATAACAGTGAGCACTTCTGTTAGGCACTAGCATGCCTTCTCTCCCTTCACACTCCCAGGATTATATTTTTGCTTAGCTGTTAAGTCAAATTACTATTCAACCCACTAACTGCAGGCAGACACAAAGTTTGCTGAGGTGATGTTGAATGTGGAGTAGGAAGAGGCTGTTCTAAGTATTCTCTACTACTCTTTTTACAGGAAATCACATATCCTCAACCTGTTTTCTCAAGACAGACCCCTTTGTCCCTCTGCTGACCCCAACCTTCCCTACAGGTACCAGTAAGCAACAACAGCAATGGTGGTGTTCCTTCCCATTTCACACTCCCACTGTCAGTGCTTGCATGGTAGCTTCCACACACTTGGATACCACTTGTAGGAAAGCCCGAGCTCAGGGTTTGGGTATGTGTGGGGAAGGAGATAAAGAAAACTAAGCTTCTATATTAAGTGTAAACAGGAGATGTAGAATTTGTTGCCTAATAAGGAAGCCACAGAAACTAATAACTTTGCACAGACCGATTGCACATTGAAGCTTTAAAGGCAGGGAGTTCACGACACTGACGGAAGTGACAAGAAAATTCATAGTTGGAATCTCCAAACCCATAAATGAACTGAAATAACAACTCAGCAAATGCCTGAGTAACTTGGAGCTCTTAGAGCCAGTCTGCCTTGCCATTTCTTCTCCCTTTCCTCAGCTTCCAGGACAGAGGGAGAGTTTTCACCACAGTATCTGAGAAAGTGACAGAGCCCAACAAGGCCCATGTAGATGCTCCCCTCCACCCAAAATACAGGCTCAATGCTAGCAGCAATTACAACTTTGTTTTCTTTTAATCTGACTCCTAAGCAGGTACTCCTGCTCATCCTGGCCATACAACATATGGACTTATTGATTCAGGACAGGTGGAGGTACAGTAACAGCAAAATCCTGCAAAGCACACACACATTTGGTTTCAAGCATTTGTAGACCTCAGCTTCAGAAGGTGGAACATTTAGCGTTTTCACCATCAGATTTCCATCCACTGAGCAAAACCTGCCTGGACATACACATGGTAAAACAGAGGCACCACCTTTTTTTCCCACCAGAAAAATACTCTTACTTACTAAAGCCCCCAACAGAGCCTAAGTTCTATTCTTTTTTGCTCACCATGAGATGCCTCTCCTCCCCAGAAAACATTACTAAGACCTTATCTGCAGTCTGCTACAGTCAACAGATGCTCTTCTAGTCTAGACTAACAGCAGACATTCAGCTAATACAGGATATTCAGGTAACAGCAACAAACACCACTTCTGCACTACATCTAGCAGTGTGCACTGAACAGCAGACTAAAGGCAACAGCCTTTAAGGAACTGACTCCCTCCAGCTTAGGCACTTTAGGCCTATGCTTCTGTGCTATTAAGAAACTGATCATGAGCAACAAATAACATACAGCAGATAACATCTGATGTCCAGCAAATATCAACTATTCAACAGCTGAGTAGTCTTGACTGTCCTCATTAGACTGCTGCAACTCTCTTCAACTCAGAACTGCAGCTCTCCACAGGCAGCATCTATGCAGACCCACAACTCCAATTAAGAAATACTACATCAGAAATCATTTCTGGAGTCAGATTTTTACCTAAGTCCAGAAAGAGACAGCAATAAATAAAACCCTTGATGTTCACTGCCTTCAGAAACTCATAGTATTCGTGTTTCACCTTTGCACTAGCAACAGGAATGACATTTAACAAGAGCTTCTCACACTTGCAAACAGTGTACTGTCGACAATAAGATCGAGATGGAGTTGTCCACGTGTTCATTAGGGATGCCTTTTCACAAACATCAAGACTTCTCTGACTGGGCTGAGACAGTGAAATCTATCCCTTTTGAGGACTTCTGGCTCCTAGAATAACTACCCAGGTAATAGACAAGGCTTTGAGAATGGAAAGACAAAATTAGTCTAGGATAATCTTACTCAAGAGTTGTCTGGTCCAAAACTCCTGTTACTGGGATCCCATAGAATTGTTGCATAGTGGCCACTGCAGACTGCACAGCTTTTCCCGCCTGCAAGGCGGACATTTGGCTGTCAGATGGAAGCAAGTAGCCATAAGTTTTTAACCAACCCTGAAAAAGAAAGAAACAGATCGTAAGTTTCTGCCATATTAAGCTTTCAACTTCACAGATCACAACATTTCTTCAAAAGAAAGGTGACAAACTAGCCCATGAAATTTAACCACCTATTAACCTCTTTATCAGTTAGGTTTGGTAACACTGGCTGAACTCCAGGAAGACCCAGCATAATATCCACTGTCCTAACTGGATGATACAGGCCTGCTGATCAAAAATGGCCAGCAACCCCACTGAATATAACTGGGGCAGACATAGGTCTTTGGTACAACAGAAATGCCAAAGAACCTCCATTCTTTGCGCAGGCTGAGCTCCTCTCTTGTTCCTCCTGTGCACCCTATCCCCAGGCCATCACAAGGTTTCTCTGCCCCCACAGCAATACACTCCAAATAACCCACTGCCCACCTACTGCTGCTTCTGGACCATCGCTCCAAGCAGACAGCTTAACAGGCCTGGGTAATTCCCCAGAAACAAAAGTTCAGGTTTACATTTGCACTAGACACAGAAGTATTTCTTTCAAAAACAAACTCAAAGTTTACATAGAACCTTGCTAGGTGGACTTTTCCTTTAATACCAGATATCTAGCAAGTTTTCAGATGAGAAAAACAGCCAGCTCTCCTCAAGGAGCTTTGTTTCCCCACACCCTCCCCAAAACACAGCTTTAGATAAAACCATGTCAAACTTACAGGCCAAGGACTGCATTTTCAAAAACAGCCAAGTAATTCAAGACTCTCTTTTGAGTCATTTTAATACCATGAGAAAAAGAAACATTAATTCACTGTTAAGCGCAAAGACCAAAAAATACCAACCCCTGAATGTAGACTTGCTTTCATGGTAACTTTTAATTCACCTACTCCTGAGCCCCTGAGCCTTTTTTTTTTTTTCTTCCTGGCCAGTACCCAACAGGAATTAACATAATACGGCTGACAAGCTCCCCAAGCACTGTAAAGAAACCTGGGGTACTTATCATCAAACAGAAAAACACCCAACTGCTTTGGTATTCTACTACAGGCACAATGCGCTCCATATTCCAAAGACAAATTTATAAAATCTTTATAAAACCCATTTGTCCGACTCAATGCTTACTACTTAGACCATGATTGCTACAAGATCTACAGATAACCCATAAGCTTTTACCAGCCACCAGAACAATCCATCCCACCCACAGGATGCTGCCATCAACACCCAAGTGCTAAAAACCCTGCTCGCTCAGACCAGGCTCGCACACCGTCCCTTAGCCTAACGCAGCAGTGGGAAAAAGGGGCTAAAGCAAGGAGGAGCACAAGAGAGAGGACAATTCCTATTTCTCTGAAGCAGCATGAAAATATCAAACTCCACATGGGAGACGGAAAGGCTTCGCTTCCAAAGCTTGAGAAGAAGAGTAACGGCACAGGGCTAGCCATGCCAAATCTCGCAAAGTAAACGGACAGGCAGCACTAGTCAACAGAGGCATCACCAACTGCCCAAGTTGCAAAACGGCTGGGAGCACAGACTACGTCTGTCTTGGCAACTAAAGCTCTAAAGCCGGCCTCTAACCAACACAGCATACTGGCACACACAGACCATCAGCCTGACCAAAGCAAGCTGTCCTTGAGCAGCACGGGTGGACCACGCTAACCAAAGCAGCCCCGAGCAGTGCTACCCCCGCGGACCCCTCTCCTTCCCAGCCAGGCTCCAACACGGCGGGCGGTGAGGGAAAGGGCCACAACACGACCCCTGCGCGGACACCAGGAAGGTCCTCCCGGGAGACCGATGCTCGAGAGCACGAAAAAGAGGCACAGCTATCTTCGCGGGCCGGCTCTCCCCAAAGAACCGAATGCGCGCAGAAGAGCTCGGGCGCAGGCAGAGAAGCTGCCAGGGACCGACGCTGCGCGCCTCAGTGCGGTTCGGCAGCAGCAACCGAAAGCGGCTACTTGGGAGAGCAGCCGGACAAGGGCCTAGAAAAGATACCGGGACGCTCCGGGCGGGCCAGCAGCGCCCAGGCGCAGCGACGTGGCTGAAGCCGGGCGCAGCGGGGCCGGGCAGCCGCCGCCCCGCTCCCCAGCCCGCCCCCCGGCCGCTCCGCTCCCAGCCGCGGCACGACCGGCCCCAGAGCCGCCTCGCCCCGTTCCGCTCCGCCCCGCCCCGCTCCCCTCAGCACCCCACCCCGGCCCGGCCCGGCCCCGGGCCCCGGGCCCCGCGCCCCGACACCCACTCGGCCCGTGCTGGTGTCGGCGGCGGCGCGGAGCAGGGCGCAGAGCAGCGGCAGCAGGGAGCCCGCCGCAGCCAGGCCCCGGCACCGCCTCGGCGCCATGGCAGCGCGGCGGGCCTCCGGCCAGCGCTCCGGCCCGGCGGCTCGGGCTGCGGCTGCGCGGGGAGGCCGGAACTGAAAGGCGGCGGCCGGGGCTACGCCTCTTCCTCCGCTGGGACGGGGCAGGGCAGGCGGCGGGGCTGCCGCTGGGCCACCGGCCGATCGCGATCGCACTGGTTTCGGCACCCGTCCCGCTGCCGGCAGACAGGGGAGGGTGCAGAGGAGCCGGGGGCCGCTGTGTGTTCCTCTGCAGCACCAAAGCTGCTGCAGGAGGAGTCAGGTCTTTCTCTGCCGACTTCTCACCGAACGGGCTTGTTTCCCGTTGTTAGAGATCCTACTAGCGGGTGGACTCCCCAGGGACATGTGGGGTAGGCAAGGCTGCCTGCTGTGTCCTTTCTTTGGCCACAGTCTGAAGACCTTCAGCAGATGGGTGTAGAAGACCCAGGTGCAGGAGGCCAGCTGCATGCATCAGTTAGAGCGAGCCTGAGGCTAAGGAATCATAGAAACACAATGTTGGAAAGGACCTACAAGATCATCTAGTGCAACTGTCCTCCTATCACCAATACTACCCACTAAGCTACTAAATCATATCTCGTAGCAACTGTCTAGGCGCTTCTTGAACACCACATGGGATGGTGACTCAACCATCTCCCTGGGCAGGCCGTTCCAGTGCCTGACTGTTCTTTGAGAGAAAAAGATTTTCCTGATACCTACACTAAATCTCCCCAGGCACAACATGTGGCCATTCCCTCTAGTCCTATCCCTAGTCATCTGCAAGAAGAGGCTGACCCCCTCCTCATCACAACCTCAATTCAGGAAGTTGTAGAGTGCAATGAGGTCTCGCCTGAGCCTCCTCTTCTCCAGACCAAACAATCCAAGCTTCCTCAGCCACTCCGCATAAGACTCGTGCTACAGACACCTCACCAGTTTTGTTGCGTTTCTCTGGACATGATCCAGGGCCTCAATGTCCTTCTTGTACTGAGGGGCCCAAAACTGAACACAGTACTCGAGGTGCGGCCTCACCAAAGCTGAGTATGGGGGGATGATCACCTCCCTGCTCCTGCTGGCTACGCTATTTCTACTACAGGCCAGGATGCTGTTGGCCTTCTTGGCCACCTGAGCACACTGCCGGCTCATGTTCAGCCGAGCATCGATCAACATTCCCAGGTCCCTCCCCACTCTCCCCCCATGGGAGAGTGTCAAAGGCCAAGCCCGTGCCATGGCTGCGTGGAGAATTCCCATGAGAGGGGGGGACTGCTCCCACCGCTTGCCTTTGTGTGAGCACTGGCACGGGCAGACCTTCTGGGGGAGCTTGGTCTAAGGAGAAGGAGCCCTGCAAGAAGGGTCTCAACATTGTCCTCGACACCTGGTAAACACCAGGCTTCCTAGACCTGGTCCGGCCCCTTCCTTAGCCCAGCTGCAACACTTGACGCGACAAGGAAGGCTAAAGCCCACCTAGAGATGAGGTTTGCAAAAGAGATAAAAGATAATAAGAAGGTTTTTTTTAAGTATGTAAACAGTAAAAGGAAGAGTAGGGATAATGTGGGTCCTTTGCTGAACGAGGTAGGTGTCCTGGTAACGGGAGACGCCGAGAAGGTGAAGATACTGAATGCTTTCTTTGCTTCAGTCTTTGCTTCAAGGACTCCCCCCCAGGACTCCTCGACCCTGGCGGGAGGATAAAGGGTCTGGGAAATGGAGGGCTCCCCCCTGGTTGACGAGAGAGTGCTTCGGGAGCGTCTGAGTGGGCGCAACGCACACAAATCCATGGGTCCCGATGGGATGCATCCACGTGTGCTAAGGGAGTTGGCAGAGGTGATCGCCGAACTGCTCTCTATCATCTTTGAAAGGTCCTGGAGAACAGGAGAGGTGCCTGAAGACTGGAGGATAGCCACTGTCACTCCAGTCTTCAAGAAGGGCAAGAAGGAGGATCCGGGAAACTACAGGCCAGTCAGTCTCACCTCTGTCCCTGGAAAGGTGTTGGAACAGTTTGTTCTGGATGCCATCTCCAAGCAATTGGAAGAGAAGAATGTTATGAGGAGTAGTCAGCATGGATTCACCAAGGGGAAGTCATGCTCGACCAACCTCGTTGCCTTCTATGATGGCATCACCAGCTGGTAGATGGGGGGAGAGCAGTGGATGTCATCTACCTTGACTTTAGCAAGGCTTTCAATACTGTCTCCCATGACATCCTGATAGCGAAGCTGAGAAAGTGTGGGATAGAGGAGTGGACAGTAAGGAGTGGGTTGAGAACTGGCTGACTGGCTGAGCTCAGAGGGTGGTGATCGGCGGCACAGAGTCCGGCTGGAGACCTGTGACTAGCGGTGTTCCCCAGGGGTCAGTGCTGGGTCCGGTCTTGTTCAACATCTTCATCGACGACTTTGATGAGGGAATAGTGTCTGCCTTCAGCAAGTACGCCGATGACACAAAGCTGGGAGGAGTGGCCGACACGCCAGAAGGCTGTGCTGCCATTCAGCGAGACCTGGACAAGCTACAAAGATGGGCAGGGAGAGACCAAATGAGGTTTAATAAGAGCAAGTGTAGAGTCCTGCACCTGGGAAGGAACAACCAGACATATCAGTACAGGCTGGGGGACGACCTCCTGGAGAGGAGCTCTGAGAAGGACCTGGGGGTCCTAGTGGACGACAGGTTGACCATGGGCCAGCAGTGTGCCCTCGTGGCCAAGAGGGCCGATGGGATCCTGGCATGCATTAAAAGGAGCGTGGCCAGCAGGTCATGGGAGGTGATCCTCCCCCTCTACTCTGCCCTGGTCAGGCCTCACCTGGAGTACTGTGTCCAGTTCTGGGCTCCCCGCTACAAAAAAGACAGGGATCTCCTGGAAAGAGTCCAGTGGAGGGCCACAAAGATGATACGGGGCCTGGAGCATCTTCCCTACGAGGAAAGGCTGAGAGACCTGGGTCTGTTCAGCCTGGAGAAGAGAAGACTGAGAGGGGATCTCATCAAAGTGTATAAATACCTGAGGTGTGGGAGACAGAGGGATTTGGCCAACCTCTTTTCAGTGGTTTGTGGGGACAGGACAAGGGGTAATGGCCACAAGATAGAGCACAGGAAGTTCCGCACCAACATGCAAAAGAACTTCTTCACAGTGAGGGTGACGGAGCACTGGTACAGGCTGCCCAGGGAGGTTGTGGAGTCTCCTCCTCTGGAGATATTCAAGGCCCGTCTGGACACCTACCTGGGCAGCCTGCTCTAAGGAACCTGTTTTTGCGGGGGGGTTGGACCTGATGATCTCTCGAGGTCCCTTCCAACCCCTTCAGTTCTGTGATTCTGTGATTTTGTGACTTCATCAAGGAGCAGAACTGCTGGCTACTTCTCCCCTCCCTAGTTCAGATTGCCTGTTACATTGGCCCATAGTGCTCTAGCCACACAGCCCAAGTTGCAGAAGGCAAAGGCAGGGTCTGGGAGAATGAAGAGCCGCCCACTGTAGGAGAAGATCATGTGCGAGACCATCTAAGGAACCTGAAGGTGCGCAAGTCCATGGGACCAGATGAGAGGCATCCGTGGGTCCTGAGGGAGCTGGTGGATAACGTTGCTAAGTCACTGTTCATCATATTTGAGCAGCAGTGGCGGCCTGGGGCAGTTCCAGCTGCCTGGCAAATCTGGTGGCCTTCTACGATGGGGGTACAACCTCGGTGCATAGGGGAAGAGCAACTGATGTCATCTACTTGGATGTGTGCAAAGCATTTGATACTGTCCCATACAACATCCTTGTCTCTAAATTGGAGAGACATGGATTTGATGGATGGACCACTTGGTGGGTAAGGAACTGGCTGGCTGGTCACACTCAAAGAGTTGCGGTCAACGGCTCGATATCCAGGTGGAGACCAGTGACGAGTGGCCCTCCTCAGGGGTCGTTTCTGGGACCGGTGCTGTTTAACATCTTTAACCAGTTCTGTTTAACATCAGCCCCCACTCCATATTCCCCTGAACATGGAAAAACTGTTCCCCTGAACAACTCAAGTTCCAGGGCCTTGATGTCCTTCTTGTACTGAGGGGCCCAAAACTCAACAACAGTACTCGAGGTGCGGTCTCACCAAAGCTGAGTATGGGGGGATGATCACCTCCCTGCTCCTGCTGGCTACGCTATTTCTACTACAGGCCAGGGTGCTGTTGGTCTTCTTGGCCACCTGAGCACACTGCCGGCTCACGTTCAGCCGAGCATCGATCAACACTCCCAGGTCCCTTTCCTCTTCACTGTCTTCTAGCCACTCTGCCCCAAGCCTTATTGGTTATTGTGGCCAAAGTGCAAGACCTGGCACTTGGCCTGTTAAACCTCATCCCAGAGCCCCCACTCCATGTTCCCCTGAGCCACTTGGGGGCAGGGTGGATGTAGAAGAGGGTGGAAGGGGGAAGGTGATTTTAGTTTGCTTCTAGTATCTCACTGCTCTAGCCTGTTTTAATAGGTAATAAATTATATTAATCTCCCTATGCTGAGTCTGTTTTGCCCGTGATGATAATTGTTGCGTGGTCTCCCTGTCCTTATCTCAACCCTTGAGCCCGTTTTATCGTATTTTCTCCCCCTTTCTGTTTGAGGAGGGCGAGTGAGAGAGTGGTCGTGGTGGAGTTCAGCTGCCCAGCTGGGTAAAACCACCACACGGTGTAGGGAAAATCCCCAAGCACAGCAAGGCCTGGCGTGGTGGTTTTACCGTGCTAGGCAGCTGAACACAACCGCTCTCTCACTCCCCCTCCTTAGATGAGGAGGGGAAGAAGTAAAGGAAAGAACAGCTCACGGGTTGAGATAAGAATGATTTAATTAAAGGAAAAGAAAAAAAAAAAGAAATAATTATTAAGGAAAGATTACTATTAATTAAACGATTTAACTAAACAATTTAACTAAACAATTAACAATTTAACTAAAGGGGAAAAAAAAAGGGAAAGGGGAAAAGGGAGGCGGGAAAGGGAAAATTAAACAAAACAAGTAAAGGCTATGTGGAAGTGCAGAGGAAAGAAATTACTCTCTACTTCCCACAAATGAGCGATGCTTGACCACGTACTTGAAGCAGGGCCTCAACGCACGTAGCCAGTGTTCGTGAGGACGACAGATGTTTTCACAATGAGAGCCCACCCCTCCCCTCTTCTTCCTTTTTCCACCTTTTATTACTGAGTGTGACATCATATGGTATGGAATATCCCTTTGGTTGGTTTAGGTCAGCTGCCCTGGTGATGTTTCTTTTCTCACATTTTTTGCCCACCCCCTAGGACGGTTAGAGAGAGTCCTGATGCTGTGCCAGCACTGCTCAGCAGCAGACACAACACTGGTGTGATACCACTGCTGTTTTAGCTACAAGTGCAGAGCACGGCACTGTGTGGGCTGCTGCAGGGAAAGTTAACATCCCAGCCAGACCCAGTACACCTGGCTTGAATAAACGTAGGCACAAGCAAGCACTTGGATGTAAACTCTTTATTGTCCGCTTCCGCCTCAGGCTACTGAGGCTTGAATGGGAGAGGCTTGACACGCACACGTGGGCACCGCGCTCCTCCCTGGACAGGGTGCTTTGGAACAGATGGAGGAACGGGCTGCCTGACAAACTGCGGGCCCATGGAAGCGATGGTGCCTGTGGTGCTCTCTGACCTCCGCTGACTGTGGGATTCCCCTGGGGGCGCAGAAGAGCCTGCCATGGGAGCACCTTGCTCAGAGCCTCGCCGGACAGCTTGGAGGAGATCAGGTGGTCTTTGGAGGTGCTCTGAGGGACAGCTCTCCTTCCCTTTGCTTGGCACGGGCTGTTTGGTGACACGCTTTCCCAAGTTCTTCTCCAGGTTCCGTGCAGTCCCAGGCTGACAGCTCTGCTCCGATACAGAGCGCGTCATCCCACTTGCCACCGTTTTGCTGTTTGAAGTGGTGTCTAAGGCCTTGGCTTTCATTTCCCGCTCCATCTTGTCCTTCACTTTTTCAACCACGTTAAGGACAATGGTTCTGGCATAGGCCTGCAGTTCTGTGTGCAGCCGCTGAACTTCGGAGACAGCCTTTTGGGTGCTCTCCCTCACAATCCTGTGACTCAGTCGTGAGACCTCAGCAGTGTCTGGCGCTGGTTGGATCATGGGCAACTTTTCTCTCTGCCTTGCTTCTGGGCTCTGCTCTTCTGACGCTCTTGGTAGTCCCCGCCCTTCCCTCATGCCCTGTCTTAAGAGAGGCACCTGGGATGGCTGTGGCTTCCTGTTAGAGAGGTTGACAGTGGGAAGCGCCAGGATTTCAGAGTATTTGCGGTTGAAGTCTTGCTCAAACCGGGAAGCTACGAAGGATTCCAAAGTGTCGCAGACACTTCCAACAGCTTCTCTGGTGACTTTGTCAAGGGAAGCC
Source organism: Anser anser (assembly GCF_964211835.1). Classification (NCBI taxonomy): domain Eukaryota; kingdom Metazoa; phylum Chordata; class Aves; order Anseriformes; family Anatidae; genus Anser; species Anser anser. The sequence goes on along the minus strand of NC_139737.1, from coordinate 14,774,674 downwards.
TGCGAGGATTCTCCCTCAAAGGCTTCCCTCGATTTCTTTTCTGCCAGCTTCCCCACTTGGAAGGCTGTCCTGGCGACGGGCTGCTCCTTCTGCCTGGCTGCTAGCCTTGGCTCAGATGCACTGGGCGTGCCGGATTCCCAGGACTTCTCAAAGAGCTTCATCACACTCGCCACAACCTTGTTAGCCAGCAGTGCAATTTCCTCCTCTTTATCAAGAGGAGATGTCTCTGAAGGCTCTGCGCTTTTGGCACTTCCGCACAGTCTTTCTTGGCTCTTATGGGGAGCCCTCTTTAAGACGCGGGCAGACTGGTCCAGTGCCTGCACCCTCTCAAACACTTGCCGCACCACAGTCCGAGCCATCTCTTCAATTCTCTGGCTTTCTTTAGCAGCCTGTTCTTCCGAGGCAGCTTTGAATACACCGTCTGCGGGGACAGGTGACTTTCTCTCTGACTCAGTCACAGTAGGGATGCACCCAGGGAGCTTGGCATCTTCCCTGCCCAACTCAAGTCCGGAGGGAGCCGCTTTCAGCCTTCTGTACTGGCCAGATTGGAGAAGGTTTCTTCTGCTTTTGCAGGAAGGTGGGCCAGCTGGTTTTTTAGGCTCCAGTGGGCTGGCTTTCTCTCCCATGACCATGTACACATTAGTGGAGGAGCTCTGGCAAGAGCTGTCAATCCGTGCCGTCAGTCTGGGGTCAAGTTTCTTCAACTTGGCGAGCTCTTGCTGAAGCTTTTCCTGAAAGGGAACAGCAGGTTTTGGCTCACTCTTGCCTCAGAAATGGCTCGCGTCCCTGCGTGCTGAGGCTTCATGCCGCCCGTGCCAGCGCCCTGCTTCTGCCGTGCAACGAGGGCTGAAGAGAAGGGCTTCCCTCGGGAAAGGGTCGTCCTTTCCCCACGACAACACCTGGCCCCCCAGCACAGCCCTGACATCTGCATTCCCCGCCTCCCTCAGATCCATCAAGGAAAGCCCCAGCCTTCTGCACCGTGCCGCTGACATGTGTCTACCAGCGCTGAGCTTTGCCTACCTCTCCTTGCCTCCTGGTTTTCTCAGCCTCCAGCTTGAGTGTGGTCAGATACTGCCTGTACTCATTGAACTCCTTCAGAGTGCAGACCACCTATGGAGAGACAAGGGCAGAAAGCTCCCAAGAACTGTCGAGGTAGCTGCGCAGTGGCAGGGGAGCAGCTCCTCTCCATCCCCTCCCCGTCCCAGCGGTGGGGACGCTGCCTCCCTCCGAGCCAGGGCCGAGTGGACTCCTCGCTCTGCACCAGACCCCACACCGGCTGCCTCCTCAATGCACAGGCAGCGCACGGCAGCCTGAGAAGAGCAGGAGTGGGCATTGCCAGCAGGGCGCTGGGGTGACGTCTGCTCCCTTGGAAGGCAGCGCAACAGCCCTGTGCCCCCCACCAGCAACAAGCGGCTGCAGCAAGCGCGCTGGGAATCATAGAATCATTAGGGTTGGAAAAGACCTTCAAGATCACCTGGTCCAACCATCAGCCTACTACCAATGTCACCCCCTAAACCATGTCCCTAAGCACCAGGTCCAAGCTTTCCTTAAACACCCCCAGGGACAGTGACTCCACCACTTCCCTGGGCAACTCGTTCCAATGCCTGAGTGCTCCTTCTGAGAAGAAATGTCCCCTCCTTTCCAACCTAAACCTCCCCGGCACAATTTGAGGCCATTCCCTCTAGTCCTGTTCCTAGTCATCTGCAAGAAGAGGCCGAACCCCAGCTCCCCACAATTTCCTTTCTGGTAGTTGTAGAGAGCGATAAGGTCTCCCCTGAGCCCGTTTTATTGTGGCTACACTATTCCTGATACAGGCCAGGATGCCGTTGGCCTTCTTGGCCACCTGGGCACACTGCCGGCTCATGATGAGGCGAGCATCAATCAGCACCCCCAGATCCTTTTCCTCTGCACAGCTTTTGAGCCACTCTGCCATGCAAGCCTGTAGCACTGCATGGGGTTGTTGTGGCCAAAGTGCAGGAACTGGCACTTAGCCATGTTAAACCTCATCCCACTGGCCTCTGCCAGAGGAGACCTGTGCTGGTCAGCGCAACGTCCAAACCTACTTTGCCATCACTGGTGATGTAGCCCTTGCTCTTCAGGCTCTGCAGGTTGTCTTTGCGATTGTAGTAGGCCTGCAGATGCGGGTCGTGCAGGCAGTTGTACTCTGTGGGCAGTAGGCGACAGTACGGATCTCCCAGATTAAATTGAGCAGAAGGCTGGTGAAGCTGGAAGAGAGGTGTTCCAGAGTATGAATGGGGCAGGAGAAAGCAGCAGAGAGACAAAGGCACTTCCAAGCTCCTCATGCACATGGGCTAGCCTTTTCCAACCTCTGAGCTATAGGTTTCTGATTCCTGGCTTACTTCCCGGCTGGACCTTCCTTCTGAAGCCATCAAAAACACCCCCACCAGGCTGAGGGTCCGGCCTGGGCTGGGGAGAGAAGGCCAAACCCCACCAGCAAAGTAGGCATCTTGGGCCACCGGGTAGAAATGCAAGAGCTTTCCATGCCAGAAATGAACCTTCAGATGGAAAACTTCAAGCCCGGTGGTTCACACGTCAACAATGGAAAATCCACAGAAAACGGCCTCCTCTGGGTTAGGCAGGGCTAAGGGGCGGGTAGCCTGCCTCCCTCCTTCCTCTGCCTCCAGGAAGTCTCTGCCTCGGAAGCAGTGCTCCCCCAAGCTGGAGGAAGAGGAGGAGGACACGGCATGCGGTTCCCAAGCAGAGAAGCCTGGGATTTTCTAAATTTCTAAATCTGAGAGGGAAAGCAGGAGAAGGTTGCACCCTCCCCTAAGAGACCCCCAGACTCAATGTTTCTGGCCATGCTGGAAGGCCACCTTGGCCTGGTACCCGGACGCGCTGCCGCCTGCTGCAGGCAGGGCCCCAGCTGCCCGCTTGCCTGGTGCCAGAACCCAGGCTGGCCCTGGTGCTGGCAAGCACGCCCCTGTGGAGAGCCCAGCTGTGGAACACCCTCTCCTGACCTCTGGCCAGTGCAGGCCACTGCTGTTGGCGAGTCCTCCTTTGTCTCCGTGCTGCGGAGCTGGGAGCATCCATCCCTGACTCCTCCACCCGGTTGGGCCAAAGTGCTGTAACTCCCACCGTAGAGCAGGTGGCCACAAGGCCTTCTCGGAATGATGGGGAGGGAGCCCGTGACAGAAGAGACCTTTTCCACCCCTTCCACCCCTTCCTCCTTCTCTTACCTTTTCCCCCAGCTTTGTCCTGCAGAAGACAGGCTTGGTGCCAGGCACTAGAGGGATTTTGACTCCCAGTGGGAGGTCCAGCAGCCCGCTGCCTCTTTCTCCAAGTTGCCATCTGGGCTGGAACTAGAAAGACAGGGACACTCAGACACTCAGGCACTCCAATCCCTTCTGCAGCCCACCCCCGCACCCCCTTGCAGCTCTCTTCCCACTTGCTAGCAATACGCCGGGATGGGCAGAGAGAGGCACGGCTCCCTGCGAGCCTTCTGCGGCCTGACCAGGTTTAGATCCCTCCCAGCTTCCTGGGAGCCTCCTCTGGCCCCAGAGCAGTCCCGCACGCCCCGGGCTCCTGCTCTGAGCCCTCTCCTCGGGCACAGTGCTCACCTCTCTGCTCTTGCCAGCGATGCACAGCAGTGCGTCTGGGTTTTGGAAACCAGCAGTGAGATGCTGCTCCATGGCTCCTTCCAAGAGCTCTGTGGGAGCTGCGACCCTCTGCTAGCACCTCTCACTCCAGAGGCAGACAGCTGCAACTGTCCCAGGCGGTCTCCCAGCAAGCGGCTTTATAGAGCGCTCAAGCATTGTTACATCATCGCGTTGCCATGCCGCCACCTACGCCATGGCTACCTGCAGGCCCTTCTGGTCACACTGGTGGGCAAGCCACTCCAGCCGAGCCTGCTTTGAGCAGGGCGCCTGGACTAGGTTGTTTCCACCAGCCCCTTCCCACCCCAACTCTTCTGTCATTCTTGGAAGGAAAGCTGTCATCCTTGCTAACTGGTGAGAAATGTGCAGATTTTCCACACCAGAAATGCTTGCTTCTTGGCTGAATGTTCAGTGATGGAGCCTTCAGCAGCTCTGTGAGACAGTTTTGGCGGCAGGTCGTCTCTTCACCTATTGCCCTGATTTTCTCTGGCAAAAGGCCTGTGGAACCTGGCTGCTGCCTGCAGCTGCTGGGCTTCCCACTCCCCTTGGCCCTCCCTTCTGCCATACGCCTCCTTTGGGCTCTCCCCATCCCTCCTGTGAGGCGACAGGCAATGCAGGAGGCTTTGCAGCAGTGCGCAAGGGCTTCTCGCCACCGCTCCTAGCTTTTCCCTCTGTCCTGCTGCCTCTTCCCTCCTACCTGTTTCTTCTGCTCCCGTGTGGCTTTTTCACGGCCGCAGTCCCCAAGAGGCACCGCTGCCACCATGGAGAGCCTGCTGCCCAGAGTGCCTTCTCTGGGCTCACTTCTGCAGCGTCCCCTTCCACAGGCCTCCTGCTGTGTCTTCGCTGTCCCCTCCTGTGTCTGCCTCCCTCTGAGTGCCCTCCTGGCCCGGCCCACGTGTCCTCACATTTCTCCTCCTGCCTGCTGCCCGAGCCGCTGCCACCCGTTGTCACACAGGAGAGAGCAGCGGCGCCAGGGGCTCCTCTGGTCGCTCTCAGCTCTGGCTCCACAGGCAGCCCTTGCTGAGCCGGCTGGAACTGTCTGGGACTGGCCCCCATGCCTCCAGGCCTACCCCCCTCCGACGGCCACACAGACAGGCCCAAAGCCACCCGCTAGGCCCAAGCCACCCCCCGGCTTCCTCCCGTAAAGGGCACAGTTGGTGCTGGGTCACCGGTTGCAGCTGTGCCGCTCACATCTGCTTTGAATTCCAACCTCTTTCTCCATTTCCACCAACTTTCTTCCCCTCTTTCCTTTCTGTTACCTGTTCCTGTGGCTGTTTCCTGCAAGCAACAGGGCAGGAGCCGGGCTGCTGGCTCCTGCTGTGCTCACTTTCTACCTCTCCCTCTTATTGAGACCCCTTTCCACCCCTTGTTCCTTCTTTTTTCTCGTTCGTTCCTTTTTTGCCTGCTCTGCAAGATAGGCTTGGTGCTATGGTTCTGGCTGCTGCTATATCTGGGTTATTAAGTAGGGAAAGGGTTAGGGCTGTTAGTGTTTGGAGAGAGAGAAAGCACAGAGTCCTGTTGAGTCCGGGATTGTTTAAAGGTCTCTGTGGCAAGAGAGATTGACTTTAGTCACAGGGTGGATTGTGGTGGTGCAGCGCTCTCCATGTCAGCACTGCACTGCACTGCAATAACCATACCTACTTTATAACTCTCCTTGAGTTGTAAAGTTTGTTTCCGTGCGTCAGTTTGGCACCACAGATGGGACCCTCTTTGTCCAGCTGCAGGACCCACTGAGGACCGGACTCCTAGAGATTTCCCCAAGAAATTTCCCTGAGATTTCTTGGGAGGACTCCCCTTCTCAACCAGATCGCTGCAGAGGTAGACAAGGACCATGACTGGTGGACGAGATATGTTTTAATGGAGTAAGGGGATATCTGTAAGTCGTGAGGAGATGTCCTACATAAGTTAAAGAGTCTGTGTACTCACCCCGGCGCAATGCTCAAGCTTGGGTAGGTGTTTGTGGTAATCTGGGATCCATTGTTTTGGTAACTGTGTATGTAAAGAACACTCTACGTTTGGTTTTGTACTACTAGTCACTGGGAGTCCCCGTGATTTGGTCAGTGCTTTGTTTTGTAGACATTTAATTAATTATGGATTGATAATATGAATTAATGATAATGATATATGATAATATGAATTATATGATAATATGAATATATGATAATATGAATTAATGGATCACAATTTATACTGGGAAATTTGTTGTAATAAGTGATACTATTTGTAATAGTGATTGCTGTTTTGTGTTGCTTGAGTGAAAGGTGCAAGAGGCCTCTTTGACTGCATGATTGTGCTGTGTGAATGAGACACAGCATTGCTGCCAAGCCAGTGTGGAGTTCCAATCCACGGTTCCATATCCTCCGCGAGAGGAACGGCCAGAGACGAATGAAGCAGATGACAGACCGTAAAGAAGTGCTGTTTTATCCAAGTGTTGACTGGTGGTGCCCAATACACAGGCCCAACGGTTTAACTTGTAATCCTATTTTTGTTCTTAAATGTTTTGAGTGTGACAAGGAGGAAGGCGGGAGCATTATCTAAGTAACAGTTTAGAAGTTCTGGTATATTCGCTGTGGAACTACCACCCCGTTATATAATTTACTGTGGGTCAAGTTTTACTCTTGTCAACTTAATCGGGAAGTGCTTATTAATTAGGAAAACATAAATATGGGTAATAGGGAGGTGCAATAGTAAAAAGGAGCCCCTTGGGCTGAATTTTGGCTCACTGGAAGGATATGGGAGGACCAACTGGCAGGATAGTGGACAGGAAGATTTTAATAAAATATTGTAATCAGTGTTGGCCCCTCTGTAAATTGGACGATGGGGAGAAGTGGGCCCTTAATGGAACACCGAATTATAATACTTTATTGCATCTAATGTTGTTTTTGAGACGGGAAGGGAAATGGGATGAAATATTGTATACTGATATGTTGTTTACATTGAGGCAGCGTCCTGGAGGGAAAAAGGTATGGTATCGAGTTGGCCCGTGACTGAGCCTTTGGTGTTGGCATTAGAAAAGTACAAGCTGGAGAAAGATAAATAAAAATGAAGTGTTAAAAGGGTTGCCGAGGCGATCGGCTCCGGGGCAGGCGCGTTCTGCAGCGGAGCGGGGGATCGGGACAGGCAGGGCTTTTTTTCCGACATCGAGGCCGCTCGAGGGAGCCGCCAGGACCCGGCAGCCCCCGCGAGGGAGGCTGACGAGGCGTAGGCGGAGCCAGCAGCGCCCCTTCCCCGGCCGTTTAACGGCAGCCCCTAGGGAGCGCGGCGAAGAAGGCCGGCAAACAGGGAGTGGCACGGCAGTTCGCGCAGGCAGGGCGAGCAGGGAGGGCGGAGAGGGCAGAGTTTCCCCCCCGCCCATAAGAACAACACCCTTAACGGCTGTCGACCACTAGCTAGGCTGCAATGGTCTACACCAGGCAGAGCGCTCTCTCTAGAAAGTCTGTACCCACCCAGACTGACCGCCTGCTCAACAATGCGGCAGTTCAGGTCTCTGGGTGCAGGGACTGCCTGAGCCTGTTGCTGCCATCTGAGGGCGGCAGAGGCACCGTGTGTGTGAGGTGCGAGCAGGTGGATGACCTGGTCCGCCTGGTGGCAGAACTCAAAGATGAGGTGGAGAGGTTGAGGGCTATCAGGGAGTGTGAGCGGGAGATAGACTGGTGGAGCGACTCCCTGCAGGGCCTGAAGGAGAGGTACCGGGGTGAGACACCCCAAATGGGGGTGGACCCCTTGCCCTGTCACTGTCGGGCAGAGGGAGGCGACCTAGGAGTTGAGGAGGAATGGAGACAGGTCCCTGCTCGACCTCGCAGGCGGCACCCCCCCCTACCGGCCCCACCTTCCCAGGTGCCCTTACATTACAGATTTGAGGCCCTGGAGCTTGAGAGACCGGTGGGTGAGGACGAGGTAGAAAGTCTACCCAGGAGGATGCCTAGGGCGAGGAGATCGACTCCACGCCTCAAGACTGCCTCCACCAAGAAAGACAGAAGGGTGATTGTTGTAGGCGACTCCCTTCTCTGGGGGACAGAGGGCCCTATTTGTCGGCCTGACCCTACCCGTAGGGAAGTCTGCTGCCTCCCTGGGGCCAGGGTCAGGGATGTTGCCAGAAAGCTTCCCAACCTGGTTCGCCCCTGTGACTACTACCCTCTTTTGATAGTCCAGGCTGGCAGTGACGATATTGAAGAGAGAAGCCTGAAGGCTATCAAACGGGACTTTAGGGGACTGGGACAGTTAGTGGATGGAGCAGGAGTACAGGTGGTGTTTTCGTTTATCCCTGCAGTGGCAGGGAGGGGTACCGAGAGGACACGGGAAGCCCACCTGATTAACACGTGGCTCAGAGGCTGGTGCCAACACAGAAATTTTGTTTTTTTTGACCATGGGGCGCTTTACTCGGCACCCGGCCTGGTGACCACAGACGGGTCCCTATCTCTAAGGGGAAAACGGATCCTAGCCCAGGAGCTGGCAGGGCTCGTTGAGAGGGCTTTAAACTAGGAAAGAAGGGGGATGGGGCTGAAATTAGGCTTGTTGGAGCTGTACCAGGGGGAACAATGGCAAAGCCGGGGAAGAAGGCAATGGCCCAACTGAAGTGCATCTACACTAATGCACGCAGCATGGGTAACGAACAAGAGGAGCTGGAAGCCATCATGCAGCAGGAAGGCTATGACTTGGTTGCCATCACAGAAACGTGGTGGGACCACTCTCATGACTGGAGTGCAGCAATGTCTGGCTATAGGCTCTTCAGAAGGGACAGGCAGCACAGAAGGGGTGGTGGTGTGGCTCTCTATATTAGAGAGTGTTTTGATGTTGAGGAACTTGAGGCTGGGAATGATAAGGTTGAGTCTCTATGGGTTAGGATCAGAGGGAAGGCCAACAAGGCAAGCATCCTGGTGGGGGTCTGTTATAGACCACCAAACCAGGATGAGGAGACAGATGAGGAGTTCTACAGGCAGCTGGCAGAAGCCGCGAAATCGTCAGCACTTGTTCTCGTGGGGGACTTCAACTTCCCAGACATATCCTGGAAGCACAACACAGCCCAGAGAAAGCAGTCTAAGAGGTTTCTGGAGAGCGTGTAAGATAGCTTCCTGACGCAGCTGGTTAGAGAGTCTACCAGGGGAGGTGCCCCGCTAGACCTTCTGTTCACAAACAGTGATGGACTGGTGGGAGATGTGGTGGTCGGGAGCTGTCTTGGGCAGAGTGACCATGAAATGGTTCAGTTCTCTATTCTTGGTGAAGCCAGGAAGGGGACCAGTAAAACTGCTGTCTTGGACTTCCGGAGGGCTGACTTTGAGCTGTTCAGGACACTGGTTGGCAGAGTCCCTTGGGAGGAGGTTCTGAAGGGCAAAGGAGTCCAGGAAGGCTGGGCACTCTTCAAGACGGAAATCTTAATGGCTCAGGAGCGGTCTGTCCCCACGTGCCCAAAGACGAGCTGGCGCGGAATTAGACCGGCCTGGCTGAACAGAGAGTTGTGGCTCGAGCTTAGGAGAAAAAGGAGGGTTTCTAATCTTTGGAAAAGAGGGCGGGCTACTCAAGAGGACTATAAGGATGTTGCGAGGCTGTGCAGGGACAAAAATAGAAAGGCCAAAGCTCATCTGCAGCTCAATCTGGCTACTGCCATTAAAGATAACAAAAAACGTTTTTACAAATACATCAACACAAAAAGGAGGACTAAGGAGAATCTCCATCCTTTAATCGATGCGGGGGGAAACTTAGTTACAAAAGATGAAGAAAAGGCTGAGGTGCTCAATGCCTTCTTTGCCTCAGTCTTTAGCGGCAAGACCAGTTGTTCTCTGGATACCCGGTACCCTGAGCTGGTGGAAGGGGATGGGGAACAGGATGTGGCCCTCACTATCCACGCGGAAATGGTTGGCGACCTGCTACAGCACTTGGATGTACGCAAGTTGATGGGGCTGGATGGGATCCACCCAAGGGTACTGAGCGAACTGGCGGAGGAGCTGGCCAAGCCGCTTTCCATCATTTATTGGCAGTCCTGGCTATCAGGAGAGGTCCCAGTCGGCTGGCGGCTAGCAAATGTGATGCCCATCTACAAGAAGGGCCGGAGGGTAGACCCGGGGAACTATAGGCCTGTTAGTTTGACATCAGTGCCTTGGAAGCTCATGGAGCAGATTATCTTGAGTGTCATCACACGGCACTTGCAGGGCAACCAGGCGATCAGGCCCAGTCGGCATGGGTTTATGAAAGGTACGTCCTGCTTGACGAACCTGATCTCCTTCTATGACCAAGTGACACACTTGGTGGATGAGGGGAAGGCTGTGGATGTGATCTACCTTGACTTCAGTAGGGCTTTTGACACTGTTTCCCACAACATTCTCCTCAAGTAACTGGCTGCTCGTGGCTTGGACTTGCGTACACTTTGTTGGGTTAAAAACTGGCTGGATAGCCGGGCACGAAGAGCTGTGGTGAATGGAGCCAAATCCAGTTGGAGGCCGGTTACTAGTGGAGTCCCCCAGGGCTCAGTGCTGGGGCCAGTCCTCTTCAATATCTTTATCGATGATCTGGATGAGGGGATCAAGTGCACCCTCAGTAAGTTTGCAGATGACACCAAGTTAGGTGCGTGTGTCGATGTGCTCGAGAGAAGGAAGGCTCTGCAGGAGGGTCTGGATAGGCTGGACCGATGGGCTGAGGCCAACTGTATGAAGTTCAACAAGGCCAAGTGCTGGGTCCTGCATCTGGGGCGCAACAACCCCAAGCAGCGCTACAGGCTGGGAGATGAGTGTTTGGAAAGCTGCCTGGCCAAGAAGGACCTGGGAATACTGGTTGATAGGCAGCTGAGTATGAGCCAGCAATGTGCTCAGGTGGCCAAGAAGGCCAACAGCATCCTGGCCTGTATAAGAAGCAGTGTAGCCAGCAGGTCTAGGGAGGTGATTGTCCCCCTGTACTCGACTCTGGTGAGGCCGCACCTCGAGTACTCTGTTCAGTTTTGGGCCCCTCGCTACAAGAAGGACATGGAGGTGCTCGAGAGAGTCCAGAGAAGGGCAACGAAGCTGGTGCGGGGTCTGGAGAACAAGTCTTACGAGGAACGGCTGAGGGAGCTGGGGTTGTTTAGCCTGGAGAAGAGGAGGCTCAGGGGAGACCTCATCGCTCTCTATAGGTACCTTAAAGGAGGCTGTAGAGAGGTGGGTATTGGTCTATTCTCCCACGTGCCTGGTGACAGGACGAGGGGGAATGGGCTAAAGTTGGGGCTACTGCCCTGACCTGCCAGGCCTTTCCCCTCCCTGTACGCAGCTCCTGCCCCTGCAGGCAGTCATGAGGGGAAAAGAGGCTAAGCGGGGCTCACAGGGCCATACAGAATGGCAAAGGGAGGGCTCTGGGTGGCACCCAAAGGCCCACGGAGGGCCATAGCTGGCACTTGGAAGCATCCAGAGGTCTCACGGTAGGCAGTGAAAGGCAGACGGAGGCCTCTGGGCAGCACCAAAGGTCTGCTAGAGCTGTGGTCAAGCGCAGGGCCCTAGGAGACATGCAAAGAGCAGTGGAGGGCCTTGGGGTCACCAAAAGGCAAACAGCGCCCCTTAGCTGTCCCAAAAGGCCCAAGGAGGGCCCAGGGAAGGACAAGGCAATCAGAGAGGCCTCAAGGAGGCAAGAGGGTAAGCGGAATCCTCTGGGAAATAGGACTGAAAACCTGAAGGTCTGAAAACATGTCAGGCAACCAAAAGACACAGTGAGAGGCCTGGGTGGGAACCCAAAAAAGGCCAGGCTCTGTTTCCCGTCAACAATTTGACTTGTCTCCTTGTGGGACTGAAGGTCTCCCTTCCGCAGGGGATGCTTCATGGGAGAGTGTCAAAGGCCAAGCCCGTGCCATGGCTGCGTGGAGAATTCCCATGAGAGGGGGGGACTGCTCCCACCGCTTGCCTTTGTGTGAGCACTGGCACGGGCAGACCTTCTGGGGGAGCTTGGTCTAAGGAGAAGGAGCCCTGCAAGAAGGGTCTCAACATTGTCCTCGACACCTGGTAAACACCAGGCTTCCTAGACCTGGTCCGGCCCCTTCCTTAGCCCAGCTGCAACACTTGACGCGACAAGGAAGGCTAAAGCCCACCTAGAGATGAGGCTTGCAAAAGAGATAAAAGATAATAAGAAGGTTTTTTTTAAGTATGTAAACAGTAAAAGGAAGAGTAGGGATAATGTGGGTCCTTTGCTGAACGAGGTAGGTGTCCTGGTAACGGGAGATGCCGAGAAGGTGAAGATACTGAATGCTTTCTTTGCTTCAGTCTTTGCTTCAAGGACTCCCCCCCAGGACTCCTCGACCCTGGCGGGAGGATAAAGGGTCTGGGAAATGGAGGGCTCCCCCCTGGTTGACGAGAGAGTGCTTCGGGAGCGTCTGAGTGGGTGCAACACACACAAATCCATGGGTCCCGATGGGATGCATCCACGTGTGCTAAGGGAGTTGGCAGAGGTGATCGCCGAACTGCTCTCTATCATCTTTGAAAGGTCCTGGAGAACAGGAGAGGTGCCTGAAGACTGGAGGATAGCCACTGTCACTCCAGTCTTCAAGAAGGGCAAGAAGGAGGATCCGGGAAACTACAGGCCAGTCAGTCTCACCTCTGTCCCTGGAAAGGTGTTGGAACAGTTTGTTCTGGATGCCATCTCCAAGCAATTGGAAGAGAAGAATGTTATGAGGAGTAGTCAGCATGGATTCACCAAGGGGAAGTCATGCTCGACCAACCTCGTTGCCTTCTATGATGGCATCACCAGCTGGTAGATGGGGGGAGAGCAGTGGATGTCATCTACCTTGACTTTAGCAAGGCTTTCAATACTGTCTCCCATGACATCCTGATAGCGAAGCTGAGAAAGTGTGGGATAGAGGAGTGGACAGTAAGGAGTGGGTTGAGAACTGGCTGACTGGCTGAGCTCAGAGGGTGGTGATCGGCGGCACAGAGTCCGGCTGGAGACCTGTGACTAGCGGTGTTCCCCAGGGGTCAGTGCTGGGTCCGGTCTTGTTCAACATCTTCATCGACGACTTTGATGAGGGAATAGTATCTGCCCTCAGCAAGTACGCCGATGACACAAAGCTGGGAGGAGTGGCCGACACGCCAGAAGGCTGTGCTGCCATTCAGCGAGACCTGGACAAGCTACAAAGATGGGCAGGAAGAGACCAAATGAGGTTTAATAAGAGCAAGTGTAGAGTCCTGCACCTGGGAAGGAACAACCGGACATATCAGTACAGGCTGGGGGACGACCTCCTGGAGAGGAGCTCTGAGAAGGACCTGGGGGTCCTAGTGGACGACAGGTTGACCATGGGCCAGCAGTGTGCCCTCGTGGCCAAGAGGGCCGATGGGATCCTGGCATGCATTAAAAGGAGCGTGGCCAGCAGGTCATGGGAGGTGATCCTCCCCCTCTACTCTGCCCTGGTCAGGCCTCACCTGGAGTACTGTGTCCAGTTCTGGGCTCCCCGCTACAAAAAAGACAGGGATCTCCTGGAAAGAGTCCAGTGGAGGGCCACAAAGATGATACGGGGCCTGGAGCATCTTCCCTACGAGGAAAGGCTGAGAGACCTGGGTCTGTTCAGCCTGGAGAAGAGAAGACTGAGAGGGGATCTCATCAAAGTGTATAAATACCTGAGGTGTGGGAGACAGAGGGATTTGGCCAACCTCTTTTCAGTGGTTTGTGGGGACAGGACAAGGGGTAATGGCCACAAGATAGAGCACAGGAAGTTCCGCACCAACATGCAAAAGAACTTCTTCACAGTGAGGGTGACGGAGCACTGGTACAGGCTGCCCAGGGAGGTTGTGGAGTCTCCTCCTCTGGAGATATTCAAGGCCCGTCTGGACACCTACCTGGGCAGCCTGCTCTAAGGAACCTGTTTTTGCGGGGGGGTTGGACCTGATGATCTCTCGAGGTCCCTTCCAACCCCTTCAGTTCTGTGATTCTGTGATTTTGTGACTTCATCAAGGAGCAGAACTGCTGGCTCCTTCTCCCCTCCCTAGTTCGGATTGCCTGTTACATTGGCCCATAGTGCTCTAGCCACACAGCCCAAGTTGCAGAAGGCAAAGGCAGGGTCTGGGAGAATGAAGAGCCGCCCACTGTAGGAGAAGATCATGTGCGAGACCATCTAAGGAACCTGAAGGTGCGCAAGTCCATGGGACCAGATGAGAGGCATCCGTGGGTCCTGAGGGAGCTGGTGGATAACGTTGCTAAGCCACTGTTCATCATATTTGAGCAGCAGTGGCGGCCTGGGGCAGTTCCAGCTGCCTGGCAAATCTGGTGGCCTTCTACGATGGGGGTACAGCCTCGGTGCATAGGGGAAGAGCAACTGATGTCATCTACTTGGATGTGTGCAAAGCATTTGATACTGTCCCATACAACATCCTTGTCTCTAAATTGGAGAGACATGGATTTGATGGATGGACCACTTGGTGGGTAAGGAACTGGCTGGCTGGTCACACTCAAAGAGTTGCGGTCAATGGCTCGATATCCAGGTGGAGACCAGTGACGAGTGGCCCTCCTCAGGGGTCGTTTCTGGGACCGGTGCTGTTTAACATCTTTGTCGTTGACAAGGACAGTGGGATGGAGTGCACCCTCAGCACGTTTGTTGATGACACCAAGCTGTGTGGTGCGGTCAACACGCTGGAGGGAAGCGATGCCATCCAGAGGGACCTGGACAGGCTTGAGAGGATGTTGGAGCAGGTCTTCCTCATGTAGCCCAGGGTGTACCATGGCAGAGCAGATCTCCACACTGCAGCCCGTGCAGGAGCCCACGGTGGAGCAGGTGGATGTGGCCTGAAGGAGGCTGTGGCCTATGGAGAGCCCCAGTTGGTGCAGACTCCAGGCTGGAGCTGCAGCCCGTGGAGAGGAGCCCACACAGGAGCTGGTGATCTTGCAGGAGCTGCTGCCCGTGGGGCACCTGTCTTGCTTCGTGGACCCCGTGGTATGGACCTGTATTGGAGCAGTTCTTGAAAAGATGCAGCCTGTGGGAAGCCCACGCAGGATCAGTTCAGGAAGGACAGCATCCCGTGGGAGGGACCCCTCATTGGAGCAGGGGTAGAGAGTGACCATGTAGGAGCATGTGAGGTGAACCGTTAAGGACTGACTGCAGCCCCCACTCCATGTTCCCCTGAACATGGAACAACTGTTCCCCTGAACAGCTCAAGTTCCAGGGCCTCGATGTCCTTCTTGTACTGAGGGGCCCAAAACTCAACAACAGTACTCGAGGTGCGGTCTCACCAAAGCTGAGTATGGGGGGATGATCACCTCCCTGCTCCTGCTGGCTACGCTATTTCTACTACAGGCCAGGGTGCTGTTGGCCTTCTTGGCCACCTGAGCACACTGCCGGCTCACGTTCAGCCGAGCATCGATCAACACTCCCAGGTCCCTTTCCTCTTCACTGTCTTCTAGCCACTCTGCCCCAAGCCTTATTGGTTATTGTGGCCAAAGTGCAAGACCTGGCACTTGGCCTGTTAAACCTCATCCCATAGCCCCCACTCCATGTTCCCCTGAGCCACTTGGGGGCAGGGTGGATGTAGAAGAGGGTGGAAGGGGGAAGGTGATTTTAGTTTGCTTTTAGTATCTCACTGCTCTAGCCTGTTTTAATAGGTAATAAATTATATTAATCTCCCTATGCTGAGTCTGTTTTGCCCGTGATGATAATTGTTGCGTGGTCTCCCTGTCCTTATCTCAACCCTTGAGCCCGTTTTGTCGTATTTTCTCCCCCTTTCTGTTTGAGGAGGGCGAGTGAGAGAGTGGTCGTGGTGGAGTTCAGCTGCCCAGCTGGGTAAAACCACCACACGGTGTAGGGAAAATCCCCAAGCACAGCAAGGCCTGGCGTGGTGGTTTTACCGTGCTAGGCAGTTGAACACAACCGCTCTCTCACTCCCCCTCCTTGGATGAGGAGGGGAAGAAGTAAAGGAAAGAACAGCTCACGGGTTGAGATAAGGATGATATAATTAAAGGAAAAAAAAAAAAGAAATAATTATTAAGGAAAGATTACTATTAATTAAACGATTTAACTAAACAATTTAACTAAACAATTAACAATTTAACTAAAGGGGAAAAAAAAAAAAGGGAAAGGGGAAAAAGGGAGGGGGGAAAGGGAAAACTAAACAAAACAAGTAAAGGCTATGTGGAAGTGCAGAGGAAAGAAATTACTCTCTACTTCCCACAAATGAGCGATGCTTGACCACGTACTTGAAGCAGGGCCTCAACGCACGTAGCCAGTGTTCGTGAGGAGGACAGACGTTTTCACAATGAGAGCCCACCCCTCCCCTCTTCTTCCTTTTTCCACCTTTTATTACTGAGTGTGACATCATATGGTATGGAATATCCCTTTGGTTGGTTTAGGTCAGCTGCCCTGGTGATGTTTCTTTTTCACATTTTTTGCCCACCCCCTAGGACAGTTAGAGAGAGTCCTGATGCTGTGCCAGCACTGCTCAGCAGCAGACACAACACTGGTGTGATACCACTGCTGTTTTAGCTACAAGTGCAGAGCACGGCACTGTGTGGGCTGCTGCAGGGAAAGTTAACATCCCAGCCAGACCCAGTACACCTGGCTTGAATAAATGTAGGCACAAGCAAGCACTTGGATGTAAACTCTTTATTGTCCGCTTCCGCCTCAGGCTACTGAGGCTTGAATGGGAGAGGCTTGACACGCACACGTAGGCACCGCGCTCCTCCCTGGACAGGGTGCTTTGGAACAGATGGAGGAACGGGCTGCCTGACAAACTGCGGGCCCATGGAAGCGATGGTGCCTGTGGTGCTCTCTGACCTCCGCTGACTGTGGGATTCCCCTGGGGGCGCAGAAGAGCCTGCCATGGGAGCACCTTGCTCAGAGCCTCGCCGGACAGCTTGGAGGAGATCAGGTGGTCTTTGGAGGTGCTCTGAGGGACAGCTCTCCTTCCCTTTGCTTGGCACGGGCTGTTTGGTGACACGCTTTCCCAAGTTCTTCTCCAGGTTCCGTGCAGTCCCAGGCTGACAGCTCTGCTCCGATACAGAGCGCGTCATCCCACTTGCCACCGTTTTGCTGTTTGAAGTGGTGTCTAAGGCCTTGGCTTTCATTTCCCGCTCCATCTTGTCCTTCACTTTTTCAACCACGTTAAGGACAATGGTTCTGGCATAGGCCTGCAGTTCTGTGTGCAGCCGCTGAACTTCGGAGACAGCCTTTTGGGTGCTCTCCCTCACAATCCTGTGACTCAGTCGTGAGACCTCAGCAGTGTCTGGCGCTGGTTGGATCATGGGCAACTTTTCTCTCTGCCTTGCTTCTGGGCTCTGCTCTTCTGACGCTCTTGGTAGTCCCCGCCCTTCCCTCATGCCCTGTCTTAAGAGAGGCACCTGGGATGGCTGTGGCTTCCTGTTAGAGAGGTTGACAGTGGGAAGCGCCAGGATTTCAGAGTATTTGCGGTTGAAGTCTTGCTCAAACCGGGAAGCTACGAAGGATTCCAAAGTGTCGCAGACACTTCCAACAGCTTCTCTGGTGACTTTGTCAAGGGAAGCCTGCGAGGATTCTCCCTCAAAGGCTTCCCTCGATTTCTTTTCTGCCAGCTTCCCCACTTGGAAGGCTGTCCTGGCGATGGGCTGCTCCTTCTGCCTGGCTGCTGGCCTTGGCTCAGATGCACTGGGCGTGCCGGATTCCCAGGACTTCTCAAAGAGCTTCATCACACTCGCCACAACCTTCTTAGCCAGCAGTGCAATTTCCTCCTCTTTATCAAGAGGAGATGTCTCTGAAGGCTCTGCGCTTTTGGCACTTCCACACAGTCTTTCTTGGCTCTTATGGGGAGCCCTCTTTAAGACGCGGGCAGACTGGTCCAGTGCCTGCACCCTCTCAAACACTTGCCGCACCACAGTCCGAGCCATCTCTTCAATTCTCTGGCTTTCTTTAGCAGCCTGTTCTTCCGAGGCAGCTTTGAATACACCGTCTGCGGGGACAGGTGACTTTCTCTCTGACTCAGTCACAGTAGGGATGCACCCAGGGAGCTTGGCATCTTCCCTGCCCAACTCAAGTCCGGAGGGAGCCGCTTTCAGCCTTCTGTACTGGCCAGATTGGAGAAGGTTTCTCCTGCTTTTGCAGGAAGGTGGGCCAGCTGGTTTTTTAGGCTCCAGTGGGCTGGCTTTCTCTCCCATGACCATGTACACATTAGTGGAGGAGCTCTGGCAAGAGCTGTCAATCCGTGCCGTCAGTCTGGGGTCAAGTTTCTTCAACTTGGCGAGCTCTTGCTGAAGCTTTTCCTGAAAGGGAACAGCAGGTTTTGGCTCACTCTTGCCTCAGAAATGGCTCGCGTCCCTGCGTGCTGAGGCTTCATGCCGCCCGTGCCAGCGCCCTGCTTCTGCCGTGCAACGAGGGCTGAAGAGAAGGGCTTCCCTCAGGAAAGGGTCGTCCTTTCCCCACGACAACACCTGGCCCCCCAGCACAGCCCTGACATCTGCATTCCCCGCCTCCCTCAGATCCATCAAGGAAAGCCCCAGCCTTCTGTACCGTGCCGCTGACATGTGTCTACCAGCGCTGAGCTTTGCCTACCTCTCCTTGCCTCCTGGTTTTCTCAGCCTCCAGCTTGAGTGTGGTCAGATACTGCCTGTACTCATTGAACTCCTTCAGAGTGCAGACCACCTATGGAGAGACAAGGGCAGAAAGCTCCCAAGAACTGTCGAGGTAGCTGCGCAGTGGCAGGGGAGCAGCTCCTCTCCATCCCCTCCCCGTCCCAGCGGTGGGGACGCTGCCTCCCTCCGAGCCAGGGCCGAGTGGACTCCTCGCTCTGCACCAGACCCCACACCGGCTGCCTCCTCAATGCACAGGCAGCGCACGGCAGCCTGAGAAGAGCAGGAGTGGGCATTGCCAGCAGGGCGCTGGGGTGACGTCTGCTCCCTTGGAAGGCAGCGCAACAGCCCTGTGCCCCCCACCAGCAACAAGCGGCTGCAGCAAGCGCGCTGGGAATCATAGAATCATTAGGGTTGGAAAAGACCTTCAAGATCACCTGGTCCAACCATCAGCCTACTACCAATGTCACCCCCTAAACCATGTCCCTAAGCACCAGGTCCAAGCTTTCCTTAAACACCCCCAGGGACAGTGACTCCACCACTTCCCTGGGCAACTCGTTCCAATGCCTGAGTGCTCCTTCTGAGAAGAAATGTCCCCTCCTTTCCAACCTAAACCTCCCCGGCACAATTTGAGGCCATTCCCTCTAGTCCTGTTCCTAGTCATCTGCAAGAAGAGGCCGAACCCCAGCTCCCCACAATTTCCTTTCTGGTAGTTGTAGAGAGCGATAAGGTCTCCCCTGAGCCCGTTTTATTGTGGCTACACTATTCCTGATACAGGCCAGGATGCCGTTGGCCTTCTTGGCCACCTGGGCACACTGCCGGCTCATGATGAGGCGAGCATCAATCAGCACCCCCAGATCCTTTTCCTCTGCACAGCTTTTGAGCCACTCTGCCATGCAAGCCTGTAGCACTGCATGGGGTTGTTGTGGCCAAAGTGCAGGAACTGGCACTTAGCCATGTTAAACCTCATCCCACTGGCCTCTGCCAGAGGAGACCTGTGCTGGTCAGCGCAACGTCCAAACCTACTTTGCCATCACTGGTGATGTAGCCCTTGCTCTTCAGGCTCTGCAGGTTGTCTTTGCGATTGTAGTAGGCCTGCAGATGCGGGTCGTGCAGGCAGTTGTACTCTGTGCGCAGTAGGCGACAGTACGGATCTCCCAGATTAAATTGAGCAGAAGGCTGGTGAAGCTGGAAGAGAGGTGTTCCAGAGTATGAATGGGGCAGGAGAAAGCAGCAGAGAGACAAAGGCACTTCCAAGCTCCTCATGCACACGGGCTAGCCTTTTCCAACCTCTGAGCTATAGGTTTCTGATTCCTGGCTTACTTCCCGGCTGGACCTTCCTTCTGAAGCCATCAAAAACACCCCCACCAGGCTGAGGGTCCGGCCTGGGCTGGGGAGAGAAGGCCAAACCCCACCAGCAAAGTAGGCATCTTGGGCCACCGGGTAGAAATGCAAGAGCTTTCCATGCCAGAAATGAACCTTCAGATGGAAAACTTCAAGCCCGGTGGTTCACACGTCAACAACGGAAAATCCACAGAAAACGGCCTCCTCTGGGTTAGGCAGGGCTAAGGGGCGGGTAGCCTGCCTCCCTCCTTCCTCTGCCTCCAGGAAGTCTCTGCCTCGGAAGCAGTGCTCCCCCAAGCTGGAGGAAGAGGAGGAGGACACGGCATGCGGTTCCCAAGCAGAGAAGCCTGGGATTTTCTAAATTTCTAAATCTGAGAGGGAAAGCAGGAGAAGGTTGCACCCTCCCCTAAGAGACCCCCAGACTCAATGTTTCTGGCCATGCTGGAAGGCCACCTTGGCCTGGTACCCGGACGCGCTGCCGCCTGCTGCAGGCAGGGCCCCAGCTGCCCGCTTGCCTGGTGCCAGAACCCAGGCTGGCCCTGGTGCTGGCAAGCACGCCCCTGTGGAGAGCCCAGCTGTAGAACACCCTCTCCTGACCTCTGGCCAGTGCAGGCCACTGCTGTTGGCGAGTCCTCCTTTGTCTCCGTGCTGCGGAGCCGGGAGCATCCATCCCTGACTCCTCCACCCGGTTGGGCCAAAGTGCTGTAACTCCCACCGTAGAGCAGGTGGCCACAAGGCCTTCTCGGAATGATGGGGAGGGAGCCCGTGACAGAAGAGACCTTTTCCACCCCTTCCACCCCTTCCTCCTTCTCTTACCTTTTCCCCCAGCTTTGTCCTGCAGAAGACAGGCTTGGTGCCAGGCACTAGAGGGATTTTGACTCCCAGTGGGAGGTCCAGCAGCCCGCTGCCTCTTTCTCCAAGTTGCCATCTGGGCTGGAACTAGAAAGACAGGGACACTCAGACACTCAGGCACTCCAATCCCTTCTGCAGCCCACCCCCGCACCCCCTTGCAGCTCTCTTCCCACTTGCTAGCAATACGCCGGGATGGGCAGAGAGAGGCACGGCTCCCTGCGAGCCTTCTGCGGCCTGACCAGGTTTAGATCCCTCCCAGCTTCCTGGGAGCCTCCTCTGGCCCCAGAGCAGTCCCGCACGCCCCGGGCTCCTGCTCTGAGCCCTCTCCTCGGGCACAGTGCTCACCTCTCTGCTCTTGCCAGCGATGCACAGCAGTGCGTCTGGGTTTTGGAAACCAGCAGTGAGATGCTGCTCCATGGCTCCTTCCAAGAGCTCTGTGGGAGCTGCGACCCTCTGCTAGCACCTCTCACTCCAGAGGCAGACAGCTGCAACTGTCCCAGGCGGTCTCCCAGCAAGCGGCTTTATAGAGCGCTCAAGCATTGTTACATCATCGCGTTGCCATGCCGCCACCTACGCCATGGCTACCTGCAGGCCCTTCTGGTCACACTGGTGGGCAAGCCACTCCAGCCGAGCCTGCTTTGAGCAGGGCGCCTGGACTAGGTTGTTTCCACCAGCCCCTTCCCACCCCAACTCTTCTGTCATTCTTGGAAGGAAAGCTGTCATCCTTGCTAACTGGTGAGAAATGTGCAGATTTTCCACACCAGAAATGCTTGCTTCTTGGCTGAATGTTCAGTGATGGAGCCTTCAGCAGCTCTGTGAGACAGTTTTGGCGGCAGGTCGTGTCTTCACCTATTGCCCTGATTTTCTCTGGCAAAAGGCCTGTGGAACCTGGCTGCTGCCTGCAGCTGCTGGGCTTCCCACTCCCCTTGGCCCTCCCTTCTGCCATACGCCTCCTTTGGGCTCTCCCCATCCCTCCTGTGAGGCGACAGGCAATGCAGGAGGCTTTGCAGCAGTGCGCAAGGGCTTCTCGCCACCGCTCCTAGCTTTTCCCTCTGTCCTGCTGCCTCTTCCCTCCTACCTGTTTCTTCTGCTCCCGTGTGGCTTTTTCACGGCCGCAGTCCCCAAGAGGCACCGCTGCCACCATGGAGAGCCTGCTGCCCAGAGTGCCTTCTCTGGGCTCACTTCTGCAGCGTCCCCTTCCACAGGCCTCCTGCTGTGTCTTCGCTGTCCCCTCCTGTTTCTGCCTCCCTCTGAGTGCCCTCCTGGCCCGGCCCACGTGTCCTCACATTTCTCCTCCTGCCTGCTGCCCGAGCCACTGCCACCCGTTGTCACACAGGAGAGAGCAGCGGCGCCAGGGGCTCCTCTGGTCGCTCTCAGCTCTGGCTCCACAGGCAGCCCTTGCTGAGCCGGCTGGAACTGTCTGGGACTGGCCCCCATGCCTCCAGGCCTACCCCCCTCCGACGGCCACACAGACAGGCCCAAAGCCACACGCTAGGCCCAAGCCACCGCCCGGCTTCCTCCCGTAAAGGGCACAGTTGGTGCTGGGTCACCGGTTGCAGCTGTGCCGCTCACATCTGCTTTGAATTCCAACCTCTTTCTCCATTTCCACCAACTTTCTTCCCCTCTTTCCTTTCTGTTACCTGTTCCTGTGGCTGTTTCCTGCAAGCAACAGGGCAGGAGCCGGGCTGCTGGCTCCTGCTGTGCTCACTTTCTACCTCTCCCTCTTATTGGGACCCCTTTCCACCCCTTGTTCCTTCTTTTTTCTCGTTCGTTCCTTTTTTGCCTGCTCTGCAAGATAGGCTTGGTGCTATGGTTCTGGCTGCTGCTATATCTGGGTTATTAAGTAGGGAAAGGGTTAGGGCTGTTAGTGTTTGGAGAGAGAGAAAGCACAGAGTCCTGTTGAGTCCGGGATTGTTTAAAGGTCTCTGTGGCAAGAGAGATTGACTTTAGTCACAGGGTGGATTGTGGTGGTGCAGCGCTCTCCATGTCAGCACTGCACTGCACTGCAATAACCATACCTACTTTATAACTCTCCTTGAGTTGTAAAGTTTGTTTCCGTGCGTCAGTTTGGCACCACAGATGGGACCCTCTTTGTCCAGCTGCAGGACCCACTGAGGACCGGACTCCTAGAGATTTCCCCAAGAAATTTCCCTGAGATTTCTTGGGAGGACTCCCCTTCTCAACCAGATCGCTGCAGAGGTAGACAAGGACCATGACTGGTGGACGAGATATGTTTTAATGGAGTAAGGGGATATCTGTAAGTCGTGAGGAGATGTCCTACATAAGTTAAAGAGTCTGTGTACTCACCCCGGCGCAATGCTCAAGCTTGGGTAGGTGTTTGTGGTAATCTGGGATCCATTGTTTTGGTAACTGTGTATGTAAAGAACACTCTACGTTTGGTTTTGTACTACTAGTCACTGGGAGTCCCCGTGATTTGGTCAGTGCTTTGTTTTGTAGACATTTAATTAATTATGGATTGATAATATGAATTAATGATAATGATATATGATAATATGAATTATATGATAATATGAATATATGATAATATGAATTAATGGATCACAATTTATACTGGGAAATTTGTTGTAATAAGTGATACTATTTGTAATAGTGATTGCTGTTTTGTGTTGCTTGAGTGAAAGGTGCAAGAGGCCTCTTTGACTGCATGATTGTGCTGTGTGAATGAGACACAGCATTGCTGCCAAGCCAGTGTGGAGTTCCAATCCACGGTTCCATATCCTCCGCGAGAGGAACGGCCAGAGACGAATGAAGCAGATGACAGACCGTAAAGAAGTGCTGTTTTATCCAAGTGTTGACTGGTGGTGCCCAATACACAGGCCCAACGGTTTAACTTGTAATCCTATTTTTGTTCTTAAATGTTTTGAGTGTGACAAGGAGGAAGGCGGGAGCATTATCTAAGTAACAGTTTAGAAGTTCTGGTATATTCGCTGTGGAACTACCACCCCGTTATATAATTTACTGTGGGTCAAGTTTTACTCTTGTCAACTTAATCGGGAAGTGCTTATTAATTAGGAAAACATAAATATGGGTAATAGGGATGTGGAATTGTAAAAAGGAGCCCCTTGGGCTGAATGTTTCTCTGCGAGACAGGCTTGATGCCATGGTTCTGGCTGCTGCTACTTCTGGGGCTAGTGCCCTGACCTGCCAGGCCTTTCCCCTCCCTGTACGCAGCTCCTGCCCCTGCGGGCAGTCATGAGGGGAAAAGAGGCTAAGCGGGGCTCACAGGGCCATACAGAATGGCAAAGGGAGGGCTCTGGGTGGCACCCAAAGGCCCACGGAGGGCCATAGCTGGCACTTGGAAGCATCCAGAGGTCTCACGGTAGGCAGTGAAAGGCAGACGGAGGCCTCTGGGCAGCACCAAAGGTCTGCTAGAGCTGTGGTCAAGCGCAGGGCCCTAGGAGACATGCAAAGAGCAGTGGAGGGCCTTGGGGTCACCAAAAGGCAAACAGCGCCCCTTAGCTGTCCCAAAAGGCCCAAGGAGGGCCCAGGGAAGGACAAGGCAATCAGAGAGGCCTCAAGGAGGCAAGAGGGTAAGCGGAATCCTCTGGGAAATAGGACTGAAAACCTGAAGGTCTGAAAACATGTCAGGCAACCAAAAGACACAGTGAGAGGCCTGGGTGGGAACCCAAAAAAGGCCAGGCTCTGTTTCCCGTCAACAATTTGACTTGTCTCCTTGTGGGACTGAAGGTCTCCCTTCCGCAGGGGATGCTTCATGGGAGAGTGTCAAAGGCCAAGCCCGTGCCATGGCTGCGTGGAGAATTCCCATGAGAGGGGGGGACTGCTCCCACCGCTTGCCTTTGTGTGAGCACTGGCACGGGCAGACCTTCTGGGGGAGCTTGGTCTAAGGAGAAGGAGCCCTGCAAGAAGGGTCTCAACATTGTCCTCGACACCTGGTAAACACCAGGCTTCCTAGACCTGGTCCGGCCCCTTCCTTAGCCCAGCTGCAACACTTGACGCGACAAGGAAGGCTAAAGCCCACCTAGAGATGAGGCTTGCAAAAGAGATAAAAGATAATAAGAAGGTTTTTTTTAAGTATGTAAACAGTAAAAGGAAGAGTAGGGATAATGTGGGTCCTTTGCTGAACGAGGTAGGTGTCCTGGTAACGGGAGACGCCGAGAAGGTGAAGATACTGAATGCTTTCTTTGCTTCAGTCTTTGCTTCAAGGACTCCCCCCCAGGACTCCTCGACCCTGGCGGGAGGATAAAGGGTCTGGGAAATGGAGGGCTCCCCCCTGGTTGACGAGAGAGTGCTTCGGGAGCGTCTGAGTGGGTGCAACACACACAAATCCATGGGTCCCGATGGGATGCATCCACGTGTGCTAAGGGAGTTGGCAGAGGTGATCGCCGAACTGCTCTCTATCATCTTTGAAAGGTCCTGGAGAACAGGAGAGGTGCCTGAAGACTGGAGGATAGCTACTGTCACTCCAGTCTTCAAGAAGGGCAAGAAGGAGGATCCGGGAAACTACAGGCCAGTCAGTCTCACCTCTGTCCCTGGAAAGGTGTTGGAACAGTTTGTTCTGGATGCCATCTCCAAGCAATTGGAAGAGAAGAATGTTATGAGGAGTAGTCAGCATGGATTCACCAAGGGGAAGTCATGCTCGACCAACCTCGTTGCCTTCTATGATGGCATCACCAGCTGGTAGATGGGGGGAGAGCAGTGGATGTCATCTACCTTGACTTTAGCAAGGCTTTCAATACTGTCTCCCATGACATCCTGATAGCGAAGCTGAGAAAGTGTGGGATAGAGGAGTGGACAGTAAGGAGTGGGTTGAGAACTGGCTGACTGGCTGAGCTCAGAGGGTGGTGATCGGCGGCACAGAGTCCGGCTGGAGACCTGTGACTAGTGGTGTTCCCCAGGGGTCAGTGCTGGGTCCGGTCTTGTTCAACATCTTCATCGACGACTTTGATGAGGGAATAGTATCTGCCCTCAGCAAGTACGCCGATGACACAAAGCTGGGAGGAGTGGCCGACACGCCAGAAGGCTGTGCTGCCATTCAGCGAGACCTGGACAAGCTACAAAGATGGGCAGGAAGAGACCAAATGAGGTTTAATAAGAGCAAGTGTAGAGTCCTGCACCTGGGAAGGAACAACCGGACATATCAGTACAGGCTGGGGGACGACCTCCTGGAGAGGAGCTCTGAGAAGGACCTGGGGGTTCTAGTGGACGACAGGTTGACCATGGGCCAGCAGTGTGCCCTCGTGGCCAAGAGGGCCGATGGGATCCTGGCATGCATTAAAAGGAGCGTGGCCAGCAGGTCATGGGAGGTGATCCTCCCCCTCTACTCTGCCCTGGTCAGGCCTCACCTGGAGTACTGTGTCCAGTTCTGGGCTCCCCGCTACAAAAAAGACAGGGATCTCCTGGAAAGAGTCCAGTGGAGGGCCACAAAGATGATACGGGGCCTGGAGCATCTTCCCTACGAGGAAAGGCTGAGAGACCTGGGTCTGTTCAGCCTGGAGAAGAGAAGACTGAGAGGGGATCTCATCAAAGTGTATAAATACCTGAGGTGTGGGAGACAGAGGGATTTGGCCAACCTCTTTTCAGTGGTTTGTGGGGACAGGACAAGGGGTAATGGCCACAAGATAGAGCACAGGAAGTTCCGCACCAACATGCAAAAGAACTTCTTCACAGTGAGGGTGACGGAGCACTGGTACAGGCTGCCCAGGGAGGTTGTGGAGTCTCCTCCTCTGGAGATATTCAAGGCCCGTCTGGACACCTACCTGGGCAGCCTGCTCTAAGGAACCTGTTTTTGCGGGGGGGTTGGACCTGATGATCTCTCGAGGTCCCTTCCAACCCCTTCAGTTCTGTGATTCTGTGATTTTGTGACTTCATCAAGGAGCAGAACTGCTGGCTCCTTCTCCCCTCCCTAGTTCGGATTGCCTGTTACATTGGCCCATAGTGCTCTAGCCACACAGCCCAAGTTGCAGAAGGCAAAGGCAGGGTCTGGGAGAATGAAGAGCCGCCCACTGTAGGAGAAGATCATGTGCGAGACCATCTAAGGAACCTGAAGGTGCGCAAGTCCATGGGACCAGATGAGAGGCATCCGTGGGTCCTGAGGGAGCTGGTGGATAACGTTGCTAAGCCACTGTTCATCATATTTGAGCAGCAGTGGCGGCCTGGGGCAGTTCCAGCTGCCTGGCAAATCTGGTGGCCTTCTACGATGGGGGTACAGCCTCGGTGCATAGGGGAAGAGCAACTGATGTCATCTACTTGGATGTGTGCAAAGCATTTGATACTGTCCCATACAACATCCTTGTCTCTAAATTGGAGAGACATGGATTTGATGGATGGACCACTTGGTGGGTAAGGAACTGGCTGGCTGGTCACACTCAAAGAGTTGCGGTCAATGGCTCGATATCCAGGTGGAGACCAGTGACGAGTGGCCCTCCTCAGGGGTCGTTTCTGGGACCGGTGCTGTTTAACATCTTTGTCGTTGACAAGGACAGTGGGATGGAGTGCACCCTCAGCACGTTTGTTGATGACACCAAGCTGTGTGGTGCGGTCAACACGCTGGAGGGAAGCGATGCCATCCAGAGGGACCTGGACAGGCTTGAGAGGATGTTGGAGCAGGTCTTCCTCATGTAGCCCAGGGTGTACCATGGCAGAGCAGATCTCCACACTGCAGCCCGTGCAGGAGCCCACGGTGGAGCAGGTGGATGTGGCCTGAAGGAGGCTGTGGCCTATGGAGAGCCCCAGTTGGTGCAGACTCCAGGCTGGAGCTGCAGCCCGTGGAGAGGAGCCCACACAGGAGCTGGTGATCTTGCAGGAGCTGCTGCCCGTGGGGCACCTGTCTTGCTTCGTGGACCCCGTGGTATGGACCTGTATTGGAGCAGTTCTTGAAAAGATGCAGCCTGTGGGAAGCCCACGCAGGATCAGTTCAGGAAGGACAGCATCCCGTGGGAGGGACCCCTCATTGGAGCAGGGGTAGAGAGTGACCATGTAGGAGCATGTGAGGTGAACCGTTAAGGACTGACTGCAGCCCCCACTCCATGTTCCCCTGAACATGGAACAACTGTTCCCCTGAACAGCTCAAGTTCCAGGGCCTCGATGTCCTTCTTGTACTGAGGGGCCCAAAACTCAACAACAGTACTCGAGGTGCGGTCTCACCAAAGCTGAGTATGGGGGGATGATCACCTCCCTGCTCCTGCTGGCTACGCTATTTCTACTACAGGCCAGGGTGCTGTTGGCCTTCTTGGCCACCTGAGCACACTGCCGGCTCACGTTCAGCCGAGCATCGATCAACACTCCCAGGTCCCTTTCCTCTTCACTGTCTTCTAGCCACTCTGCCCCAAGCCTTATTGGTTATTGTGGCCAAAGTGCAAGACCTGGCACTTGGCCTGTTAAACCTCATCCCATAGCCCCCACTCCATGTTCCCCTGAGCCACTTGGGGGCAGGGTGGATGTAGAAGAGGGTGGAAGGGGGAAGGTGATTTTAGTTTGCTTTTAGTATCTCACTGCTCTAGCCTGTTTTAATAGGTAATAAATTATATTAATCTCCCTATGCTGAGTCTGTTTTGCCCGTGATGATAATTGTTGCGTGGTCTCCCTGTCCTTATCTCAACCCTTGAGCCCGTTTTGTCGTATTTTCTCCCCCTTTCTGTTTGAGGAGGGCGAGTGAGAGAGTGGTCGTGGTGGAGTTCAGCTGCCCAGCTGGGTAAAACCACCACACGGTGTAGGGAAAATCCCCAAGCACAGCAAGGCCTGGCGTGGTGGTTTTACCGTGCTAGGCAGCTGAACACAACCGCTCTCTCACTCCCCCTCCTTGGATGAGGAGGGGAAGAAGTAAAGGAAAGAACAGCTCACGGGTTGAGATAAGGATGATATAATTAAAGGAAAAAAAAAAAAAGAAATAATTATTAAGGAAAGATTACTATTAATTAAACGATTTAACTAAACAATTTAACTAAACAATTAACAATTTAACTAAAGGGGAAAAAAAAAAGGGAAAGGGGAAAAAGGGAGGGGGGAAAGGGAAAACTAAACAAAACAAGTAAAGGCTATGTGGAAGTGCAGAGGAAAGAAATTACTCTCTACTTCCCACAAATGAGCGATGCTTGACCACGTACTTGAAGCAGGGCCTCAACGCACGTAGCCAGTGTTCGTGAGGAGGACAGACGTTTTCACAATGAGAGCCCACCCCTCCCCTCTTCTTCCTTTTTCCACCTTTTATTACTGAGTGTGACATCATATGGTATGGAATATCCCTTTGGTTGGTTTAGGTCAGCTGCCCTGGTGATGTTTCTTTTTCACATTTTTTGCCCACCCCCTAGGACGGTTAGAGAGAGTCCTGATGCTGTGCCAGCACTGCTCAGCAGCAGACACAACACTGGTGTGATACCACTGCTGTTTTAGCTACAAGTGCAGAGCACGGCACTGTGTGGGCTGCTGCAGGGAAAGTTAACATCCCAGCCAGACCCAGTACACCTGGCTTGAATAAATGTAGGCACAAGCAAGCACTTGGATGTAAACTCTTTATTGTCCGCTTCCGCCTCAGGCTACTGAGGCTTGAATGGGAGAGGCTTGACACGCACACGTAGGCACCGCGCTCCTCCCTGGACAGGGTGCTTTGGAACAGATGGAGGAACGGGCTGCCTGACAAACTGCGGGCCCATGGAAGCGATGGTGCCTGTGGTGCTCTCTGACCTCCGCTGACTGTGGGATTCCCCTGGGGGCGCAGAAGAGCCTGCCATGGGAGCACCTTGCTCAGAGCCTCGCCGGACAGCTTGGAGGAGATCAGGTGGTCTTTGGAGGTGCTCTGAGGGACAGCTCTCCTTCCCTTTGCTTGGCACGGGCTGTTTGGTGACACGCTTTCCCAAGTTCTTCTCCAGGTTCCGTGCAGTCCCAGGCTGACAGCTCTGCTCCGATACAGAGCGCGTCATCCCACTTGCCACCGTTTTGCTGTTTGAAGTGGTGTCTAAGGCCTTGGCTTTCATTTCCCGCTCCATCTTGTCCTTCACTTTTTCAACCACGTTAAGGACAATGGTTCTGGCATAGGCCTGCAGTTCTGTGTGCAGCCGCTGAACTTCGGAGACAGCCTTTTGGGTGCTCTCCCTCACAATCCTGTGACTCAGTCGTGAGACCTCAGCAGTGTCTGGCGCTGGTTGGATCATGGGCAACTTTTCTCTCTGCCTTGCTTCTGGGCTCTGCTCTTCTGACGCTCTTGGTAGTCCCCGCCCTTCCCTCATGCCCTGTCTTAAGAGAGGCACCTGGGATGGCTGTGGCTTCCTGTTAGAGAGGTTGACAGTGGGAAGCGCCAGGATTTCAGAGTATTTGCGGTTGAAGTCTTGCTCAAACCGGGAAGCTACGAAGGATTCCAAAGTGTCGCAGACACTTCCAACAGCTTCTCTGGTGACTTTGTCAAGGGAAGCCTGCGAGGATTCTCCCTCAAAGGCTTCCCTCGATTTCTTTTCTGCCAGCTTCCCCACTTGGAAGGCTGTCCTGGCGACGGGCTGCTCCTTCTGCCTGGCTGCTAGCCTTGGCTCAGATGCACTGGGCGTGCCGGATTCCCAGGACTTCTCAAAGAGCTTCATCACACTCGCCACAACCTTCTTAGCCAGCAGTGCAATTTCCTCCTCTTTATCAAGAGGAGATGTCTCTGAAGGCTCTGCGCTTTTGGCACTTCCACACAGTCTTTCTTGGCTCTTATGGGGAGCCCTCTTTAAGACGCGGGCAGACTGGTCCAGTGCCTGCACCCTCTCAAACACTTGCCGCACCACAGTCCGAGCCATCTCTTCAATTCTCTGGCTTTCTTTAGCAGCCTGTTCTTCCGAGGCAGCTTTGAATACACCGTCTGCGGGGACAGGTGACTTTCTCTCTGACTCAGTCACAGTAGGGATGCACCCAGGGAGCTTGGCATCTTCCCTGCCCAACTCAAGTCCGGAGGGAGCCGCTTTCAGCCTTCTGTACTGGCCAGATTGGAGAAGGTTTCTCCTGCTTTTGCAGGAAGGTGGGCCAGCTGGTTTTTTAGGCTCCAGTGGGCTGGCTTTCTCTCCCATGACCATGTACACATTAGTGGAGGAGCTCTGGCAAGAGCTGTCAATCCGTGCCGTCAGTCTGGGGTCAAGTTTCTTCAACTTGGCGAGCTCTTGCTGAAGCTTTTCCTGAAAGGGAACAGCAGGTTTTGGCTCACTCTTGCCTCAGAAATGGCTCGCGTCCCTGCGTGCTGAGGCTTCATGCCGCCCGTGCCAGCGCCCTGCTTCTGCCGTGCAACGAGGGCTGAAGAGAAGGGCTTCCCTCGGGAAAGGGTCGTCCTTTCCCCACGACAACACCTGGCCCCCCAGCACAGCCCTGACATCTGCATTCCCCGCCTCCCTCAGATCCATCAAGGAAAGCCCCAGCCTTCTGCACCGTGCCGCTGACATGTGTCTACCAGCGCTGAGCTTTGCCTACCTCTCCTTGCCTCCTGGTTTTCTCAGCCTCCAGCTTGAGTGTGGTCAGATACTGCCTGTACTCATTGAACTCCTTCAGAGTGCAGACCACCTATGGAGAGACAAGGGCAGAAAGCTCCCAAGAACTGTCGAGGTAGCTGCGCAGTGGCAGGGGAGCAGCTCCTCTCCATCCCCTCCCCGTCCCAGCGGTGGGGACGCTGCCTCCCTCCGAGCCAGGGCCGAGTGGACTCCTCGCTCTGCACCAGACCCCACACCGGCTGCCTCCTCAATGCACAGGCAGCGCACGGCAGCCTGAGAAGAGCAGGAGTGGGCATTGCCAGCAGGGCGCTGGGGTGACGTCTGCTCCCTTGGAAGGCAGCGCAACAGCCCTGTGCCCCCCACCAGCAACAAGCGGCTGCAGCAAGCGCGCTGGGAATCATAGAATCATTAGGGTTGGAAAAGACCTTCAAGATCACCTGGTCCAACCATCAGCCTACTACCAATGTCACCCCCTAAACCATGTCCCTAAGCACCAGGTCCAAGCTTTCCTTAAACACCCCCAGGGACAGTGACTCCACCACTTCCCTGGGCAACTCGTTCCAATGCCTGAGTGCTCCTTCTGAGAAGAAATGTCCCCTCCTTTCCAACCTAAACCTCCCCGGCACAATTTGAGGCCATTCCCTCTAGTCCTGTTCCTAGTCATCTGCAAGAAGAGGCCGAATCCCAGCTCCCCACAATTTCCTTTCTGGTAGTTGTAGAGAGCGATAAGGTCTCCCCTGAGCCCGTTTTATTGTGGCTACACTATTCCTGATACAGGCCAGGATGCCGTTGGCCTTCTTGGCCACCTGGGCACACTGCCGGCTCATGATGAGGCGAGCATCAATCAGCACCCCCAGATCCTTTTCCTCTGCACAGCTTTTGAGCCACTCTGCCATGCAAGCCTGTAGCACTGCATGGAGTTGTTGTGGCCAAAGTGCAGGAACTGGCACTTAGCCATGTTAAACCTCATCCCACTGGCCTCTGCCAGAGGAGACCTGTGCTGGTCAGCGCAACGTCCAAACCTACTTTGCCATCACTGGTGATGTAGCCCTTGCTCTTCAGGCTCTGCAGGTTGTCTTTGCGATTGTAGTAGGCCTGCAGATGCGGGTCGTGCAGGCAGTTGTACTCTGTGCGCAGTAGGCGACAGTACGGATCTCCCAGATTAAATTGAGCAGAAGGCTGGTGAAGCTGGAAGAGAGGTGTTCCAGAGTATGAATGGGGCAGGAGAAAGCAGCAGAGAGACAAAGGCACTTCCAAGCTCCTCATGCACACGGGCTAGCCTTTTCCAACCTCTGAGCTATAGGTTTCTGATTCCTGGCTTACTTCCCGGCTGGACCTTCCTTCTGAAGCCATCAAAAACACCCCCACCAGGCTGAGGGTCCGGCCTGGGCTGGGGAGAGAAGGCCAAACCCCACCAGCAAAGTAGGCATCTTGGGCCACCGGGTAGAAATGCAAGAGCTTTCCATGCCAGAAATGAACCTTCAGATGGAAAACTTCAAGCCCGGTGGTTCACACGTCAACAATGGAAAATCCACAGAAAACGGCCTCCTCTGGGTTAGGCAGGGCTAAGGGGCGGGTAGCCTGCCTCCCTCCTTCCTCTGCCTCCAGGAAGTCTCTGCCTCGGAAGCAGTGCTCCCCCAAGCTGGAGGAAGAGGAGGAGGACACGGCATGCGGTTCCCAAGCAGAGAAGCCTGGGATTTTCTAAATTTCTAAATCTGAGAGGGAAAGCAGGAGAAGGTTGCACCCTCCCCTAAGAGACCCCCAGACTCAATGTTTCTGGCCATGCTGGAAGGCCACCTTGGCCTGGTACCCGGACGCGCTGCCGCCTGCTGCAGGCAGGGCCCCAGCTGCCCGCTTGCCTGGTGCCAGAACCCAGGCTGGCCCTGGTGCTGGCAAGCACGCCCCTGTGGAGAGCCCAGCTGTGGAACACCCTCTCCTGACCTCTGGCCAGTGCAGGCCACTGCTGTTGGCGAGTCCTCCTTTGTCTCCGTGCTGCGGAGCCGGGAGCATCCATCCCTGACTCCTCCACCCGGTTGGGCCAAAGTGCTGTAACTCCCACCGTAGAGCAGGTGGCCACAAGGCCTTCTCGGAATGATGGGGAGGGAGCCCGTGACAGAAGAGACCTTTTCCACCCCTTCCACCCCTTCCTCCTTCTCTTACCTTTTCCCCCAGCTTTGTCCTGCAGAAGACAGGCTTGGTGCCAGGCACTAGAGGGATTTTGACTCCCAGTGGGAGGTCCAGCAGCCCGCTGCCTTTTTCTCCAAGTTGCCATCTGGGCTGGAACTAGAAAGACAGGGACACTCAGACACTCAGGCACTCCAATCCCTTCTGCAGCCCACCCCCGCACCCCCTTGCAGCTCTCTTCCCACTTGCTAGCAATACGCCGGGATGGGCAGAGAGAGGCACGGCTCCCTGCGAGCCTTCTGCGGCCTGACCAGGTTTAGATCCCTCCCAGCTTCCTGGGAGCCTCCTCTGGCCCCAGAGCAGTCCCGCACGCCCCGGGCTCCTGCTCTGAGCCCTCTCCTCGGGCACAGTGCTCACCTCTCTGCTCTTGCCAGCGATGCACAGCAGTGCGTCTGGGTTTTGGAAACCAGCAGTGAGATGCTGCTCCATGGCTCCTTCCAAGAGCTCTGTGGGAGCTGCGACCCTCTGCTAGCACCTCTCACTCCAGAGGCAGACAGCTGCAACTGTCCCAGGCGGTCTCCCAGCAAGCGGCTTTATAGAGCGCTCAAGCATTGTTACATCATCGCGTTGCCATGCCGCCACCTACGCCATGGCTACCTGCAGGCCCTTCTGGTCACACTGGTGGGCAAGCCACTCCAGCCGAGCCTGCTTTGAGCAGGGCGCCTGGACTAGGTTGTTTCCACCAGCCCCTTCCCACCCCAACTCTTCTGTCATTCTTGGAAGGAAAGCTGTCATCCTTGCTAACTGGTGAGAAATGTGCAGATTTTCCACACCAGAAATGCTTGCTTCTTGGCTGAATGTTCAGTGATGGAGCCTTCAGCAGCTCTGTGAGACAGTTTTGGCGGCAGGTCGTGTCTTCACCTATTGCCCTGATTTTCTCTGGCAAAAGGCCTGTGGAACCTGGCTGCTGCCTGCAGCTGCTGGGCTTCCCACTCCCCTTGGCCCTCCCTTCTGCCATACGCCTCCTTTGGGCTCTCCCCATCCCTCCTGTGAGGTGACAGGCAATGCAGGAGGCTTTGCAGCAGTGCGCAAGGGCTTCTCGCCACCGCTCCTAGCTTTTCCCTCTGTCCTGCTGCCTCTTCCCTCCTACCTGTTTCTTCTGCTCCCGTGTGGCTTTTTTCACGGCTTTTTAACCGGTGCTGTTTAACATCAGCCCCCACTCCATGTTCCCCTGAACATGGAACAACTGTTCCCCTGAACAGCTCAAGTTCCAGGGCCTCGATGTCCTTCTTGTACTGAGGGGCCCAAAACTCAACAACAGTACTCGAGGTGCGGTCTCACCAAAGCTGAGTATGGGGGGATGATCACCTCCCTGCTCCTGCTGGCTACGCTATTTCTACTACAGGCCAGGGTGCTGTTGGCCTTCTTGGCCACCTGAGCACACTGCCGGCTCACGTTCAGCCGAGCATCGATCAACACTCCCAGGTCCCTTTCCTCTTCACTGTCTTCTAGCCACTCTGCCCCAAGCCTTATTGGTTATTGTGGCCAAAGTGCAAGACCTGGCACTTGGCCTGTTAAACCTCATCCCATAGCCCCCACTCCATGTTCCCCTGAGCCACTTGGGGGCAGGGTGGATGTAGAAGAGGGTGGAAGGGGGAAGGTGATTTTAGTTTGCTTCTAGTATCTCACTGCTCTAGCCTGTTTTAATAGGTAATAAATTATATTAATCTCCCTATGCTGAGTCTGTTTTGCCCGTGATGATAATTGTTGCGTGGTCTCCCTGTCCTTATCTCAACCCTTGAGCCCGTTTTGTCGTATTTTCTCCCCCTTTCTGTTTGAGGAGGGCGAGTGAGAGAGTGGTCGTGGTGGAGTTCAGCTGCCCAGCTGGGTAAAACCACCACACGGTGTAGGGAAAATCCCCAAGCACAGCAAGGCCTGGCGTGGTGGTTTTACCGTGCTAGGCAGCTGAACACAACCGCTCTCTCACTCCCCCTCCTTAGATGAGGAGGGGAAGAAGTAAAGGAAAGAACAGCTCACGGGTTGAGATAAGGATGATATAATTAAAGGAAAAAAAAAAAAAAAGAAATAATTATTAAGGAAAGATTACTATTAATTAAACGATTTAACTAAACAATTTAACTAAACAATTAACAATTTAACTAAAGGGGAAAAAAAAAAAAGGGAAAGGGGAAAAAGGGAGGGGGGAAAGGGAAAACTAAACAAAACAAGTAAAGGCTATGTGGAAGTGCAGAGGAAAGAAATTACTCTCTACTTCCCACAAATGAGCGATGCTTGACCACGTACTTGAAGCAGGGCCTCAACGCACGTAGCCAGTGTTCGTGAGGAGGACAGACGTTTTCACAATGAGAGCCCACCCCTCCCCTCTTCTTCCTTTTTCCACCTTTTATTACTGAGTGTGACATCATATGGTATGGAATATCCCTTTGGTTGGTTTAGGTCAGCTGCCCTGGTGATGTTTCTTTTTCACATTTTTTGCCCACCCCCTAGGACGGTTAGAGAGAGTCCTGATGCTGTGCCAGCACTGCTCAGCAGCAGACACAACACTGGTGTGATACCACTGCTGTTTTAGCTACAAGTGCAGAGCACGGCACTGTGTGGGCTGCTGCAGGGAAAGTTAACATCCCAGCCAGACCCAGTACACCTGGCTTGAATAAATGTAGGCACAAGCAAGCACTTGGATGTAAACTCTTTATTGTCCGCTTCCGCCTCAGGCTACTGAGGCTTGAATGGGAGAGGCTTGACACGCACACGTAGGCACCGCGCTCCTCCCTGGACAGGGTGCTTTGGAACAGATGGAGGAACGGGCTGCCTGACAAACTGCGGGCCCATGGAAGCGATGGTGCCTGTGGTGCTCTCTGACCTCCGCTGACTGTGGGATTCCCCTGGGGGCGCAGAAGAGCCTGCCATGGGAGCACCTTGCTCAGAGCCTCGCCGGACAGCTTGGAGGAGATCAGGTGGTCTTTGGAGGTGCTCTGAGGGACAGCTCTCCTTCCCTTTGCTTGGCACGGGCTGTTCGGTGACACGCTTTCCCAAGTTCTTCTCCAGGTTCCGTGCAGTCCCAGGCTGACAGCTCTGCTCCGATACAGAGCGCGTCATCCCACTTGCCACCGTTTTGCTGTTTGAAGTGGTGTCTAAGGCCTTGGCTTTCATTTCCCGCTCCATCTTGTCCTTCACTTTTTCAACCACGTTAAGGACAATGGTTCTGGCATAGGCCTGCAGTTCTGTGTGCAGCCGCTGAACTTCGGAGACAGCCTTTTGGGTGCTCTCCCTCACAATCCTGTGACTCAGTCGTGAGACCTCAGCAGTGTCTGGCGCTGGTTGGATCATGGGCAACTTTTCTCTCTGCCTTGCTTCTGGGCTCTGCTCTTCTGACGCTCTTGGTAGTCCCCGCCCTTCCCTCATGCCCTGTCTTAAGAGAGGCACCTGGGATGGCTGTGGCTTCCTGTTAGAGAGGTTGACAGTGGGAAGCGCCAGGATTTCAGAGTATTTGCGGTTGAAGTCTTGCTCAAACCGGGAAGCTACGAAGGATTCCAAAGTGTCGCAGACACTTCCAACAGCTTCTCTGGTGACTTTGTCAAGGGAAGCCTGCGAGGATTCTCCCTCAAAGGCTTCCCTCGATTTCTTTTCTGCCAGCTTCCCCACTTGGAAGGCTGTCCTGGCGACGGGCTGCTCCTTCTGCCTGGCTGCTAGCCTTGGCTCAGATGCACTGGGCGTGCCGGATTCCCAGGACTTCTCAAAGAGCTTCATCACACTCGCCACAACCTTCTTAGCCAGCAGTGCAATTTCCTCCTCTTTATCAAGAGGAGATGTCTCTGAAGGCTCTGCGCTTTTGGCACTTCCACACAGTCTTTCTTGGCTCTTATGGGGAGCCCTCTTTAAGACGCGGGCAGACTGGTCCAGTGCCTGCACCCTCTCAAACACTTGCCGCACCACAGTCCGAGCCATCTCTTCAATTCTCTGGCTTTCTTTAGCAGCCTGTTCTTCCGAGGCAGCTTTGAATACACCGTCTGCGGGGACAGGTGACTTTCTCTCTGACTCAGTCACAGTAGGGATGCACCCAGGGAGCTTGGCATCTTCCCTGCCCAACTCAAGTCCGGAGGGAGCCGCTTTCAGCCTTCTGTACTGGCCAGATTGGAGAAGGTTTCTCCTGCTTTTGCAGGAAGGTGGGCCAGCTGGTTTTTTAGGCTCCAGTGGGCTGGCTTTCTCTCCCATGACCATGTACACATTAGTGGAGGAGCTCTGGCAAGAGCTGTCAATCCGTGCCGTCAGTCTGGGGTCAAGTTTCTTCAACTTGGCGAGCTCTTGCTGAAGCTTTTCCTGAAAGGGAACAGCAGGTTTTGGCTCACTCTTGCCTCAGAAATGGCTCGCGTCCCTGCGTGCTGAGGCTTCATGCCGCCCGTGCCAGCGCCCTGCTTCTGCCGTGCAACGAGGGCTGAAGAGAAGGGCTTCCCTCGGGAAAGGGTCGTCCTTTCCCCACGACAACACCTGGCCCCCCAGCACAGCCCTGACATCTGCATTCCCCGCCTCCCTCAGATCCATCAAGGAAAGCCCCAGCCTTCTGCACCGTGCCGCTGACATGTGTCTACCAGCGCTGAGCTTTGCCTACCTCTCCTTGCCTCCTGGTTTTCTCAGCCTCCAGCTTGAGTGTGGTCAGATACTGCCTGTACTCATTGAACTCCTTCAGAGTGCAGACCACCTATGGAGAGACAAGGGCAGAAAGCTCCCAAGAACTGTCGAGGTAGCTGCGCAGTGGCAGGGGAGCAGCTCCTCTCCATCCCCTCCCCGTCCCAGCGGTGGGGACGCTGCCTCCCTCCGAGCCAGGGCCGAGTGGACTCCTCGCTCTGCACCAGACCCCACACCGGCTGCCTCCTCAATGCACAGGCAGCGCACGGCAGCCTGAGAAGAGCAGGAGTGGGCATTGCCAGCAGGGCGCTGGGGTGACGTCTGCTCCCTTGGAAGGCAGCGCAACAGCCCTGTGCCCCCCACCAGCAACAAGCGGCTGCAGCAAGCGCGCTGGGAATCATAGAATCATTAGGGTTGGAAAAGACCTTCAAGATCACCTGGTCCAACCATCAGCCTACTACCAATGTCACCCCCTAAACCATGTCCCTAAGCACCAGGTCCAAGCTTTCCTTAAACACCCCCAGGGACAGTGACTCCACCACTTCCCTGGGCAACTCGTTCCAATGCCTGAGTGCTCCTTCTGAGAAGAAATGTCCCCTCCTTTCCAACCTAAACCTCCCCGGCACAATTTGAGGCCATTCCCTCTAGTCCTGTTCCTAGTCATCTGCAAGAAGAGGCCGAATCCCAGCTCCCCACAATTTCCTTTCTGGTAGTTGTAGAGAGCGATAAGGTCTCCCCTGAGCCCGTTTTATTGTGGCTACACTATTCCTGATACAGGCCAGGATGCCGTTGGCCTTCTTGGCCACCTGGGCACACTGCCGGCTCATGATGAGGCGAGCATCAATCAGCACCCCCAGATCCTTTTCCTCTGCACAGCTTTTGAGCCACTCTGCCATGCAAGCCTGTAGCACTGCATGGGGTTGTTGTGGCCAAAGTGCAGGAACTGGCACTTAGCCATGTTAAACCTCATCCCACTGGCCTCTGCCAGAGGAGACCTGTGCTGGTCAGCGCAACGTCCAAACCTACTTTGCCATCACTGGTGATGTAGCCCTTGCTCTTCAGGCTCTGCAGGTTGTCTTTGCGATTGTAGTAGGCCTGCAGATGCGGGTCGTGCAGGCAGTTGTACTCTGTGCGCAGTAGGCGACAGTACGGATCTCCCAGATTAAATTGAGCAGAAGGCTGGTGAAGCTGGAAGAGAGGTGTTCCAGAGTATGAATGGGGCAGGAGAAAGCAGCAGAGAGACAAAGGCACTTCCAAGCTCCTCATGCACACGGGCTAGCCTTTTCCAACCTCTGAGCTATAGGTTTCTGATTCCTGGCTTACTTCCCGGCTGGACCTTCCTTCTGAAGCCATCAAAAACACCCCCACCAGGCTGAGGGTCCGGCCTGGGCTGGGGAGAGAAGGCCAAACCCCACCAGCAAAGTAGGCATCTTGGGCCACCGGGTAGAAATGCAAGAGCTTTCCATGCCAGAAATGAACCTTCAGATGGAAAACTTCAAGCCCGGTGGTTCACACGTCAACAATGGAAAATCCACAGAAAACGGCCTCCTCTGGGTTAGGCAGGGCTAAGGGGCGGGTAGCCTGCCTCCCTCCTTCCTCTGCCTCCAGGAAGTCTCTGCCTCGGAAGCAGTGCTCCCCCAAGCTGGAGGAAGAGGAGGAGGACACGGCATGCGGTTCCCAAGCAGAGAAGCCTGGGATTTTCTAAATTTCTAAATCTGAGAGGGAAAGCAGGAGAAGGTTGCACCCTCCCCTAAGAGACCCCCAGACTCAATGTTTCTGGCCATGCTGGAAGGCCACCTTGGCCTGGTACCCGGACGCGCTGCCGCCTGCTGCAGGCAGGGCCCCAGCTGCCCGCTTGCCTGGTGCCAGAACCCAGGCTGGCCCTGGTGCTGGCAAGCACGCCCCTGTGGAGAGCCCAGCTGTGGAACACCCTCTCCTGACCTCTGGCCAGTGCAGGCCACTGCTGTTGGCGAGTCCTCCTTTGTCTCCGTGCTGCGGAGCCGGGAGCATCCATCCCTGACTCCTCCACCCGGTTGGGCCAAAGTGCTGTAACTCCCACCGTAGAGCAGGTGGCCACAAGGCCTTCTCGGAATGATGGGGAGGGAGCCCGTGACAGAAGAGACCTTTTCCACCCCTTCCACCCCTTCCTCCTTCTCTTACCTTTTCCCCCAGCTTTGTCCTGCAGAAGACAGGCTTGGTGCCAGGCACTAGAGGGATTTTGACTCCCAGTGGGAGGTCCAGCAGCCCGCTGCCTCTTTCTCCAAGTTGCCATCTGGGCTGGAACTAGAAAGACAGGGACACTCAGACACTCAGGCACTCCAATCCCTTCTGCAGCCCACCCCCGCACCCCCTTGCAGCTCTCTTCCCACTTGCTAGCAATACGCCGGGATGGGCAGAGAGAGGCACGGCTCCCTGCGAGCCTTCTGCGGCCTGACCAGGTTTAGATCCCTCCCAGCTTCCTGGGAGCCTCCTCTGGCCCCAGAGCAGTCCCGCACGCCCCGGGCTCCTGCTCTGAGCCCTCTCCTCGGGCACAGTGCTCACCTCTCTGCTCTTGCCAGCGATGCACAGCAGTGCGTCTGGGTTTTGGAAACCAGCAGTGAGATGCTGCTCCATGGCTCCTTCCAAGAGCTCTGTGGGAGCTGCGACCCTCTGCTAGCACCTCTCACTCCAGAGGCAGACAGCTGCAACTGTCCCAGGCGGTCTCCCAGCAAGCGGCTTTATAGAGCGCTCAAGCATTGTTACATCATCGCGTTGCCATGCCGCCACCTACGCCATGGCTACCTGCAGGCCCTTCTGGTCACACTGGTGGGCAAGCCACTCCAGCCGAGCCTGCTTTGAGCAGGGCGCCTGGACTAGGTTGTTTCCACCAGCCCCTTCCCACCCCAACTCTTCTGTCATTCTTGGAAGGAAAGCTGTCATCCTTGCTAACTGGTGAGAAATGTGCAGATTTTCCACACCAGAAATGCTTGCTTCTTGGCTGAATGTTCAGTGATGGAGCCTTCAGCAGCTCTGTGAGACAGTTTTGGCGGCAGGTCGTGTCTTCACCTATTGCCCTGATTTTCTCTGGCAAAAGGCCTGTGGAACCTGGCTGCTGCCTGCAGCTGCTGGGCTTCCCACTCCCCTTGGCCCTCCCTTCTGCCATACGCCTCCTTTGGGCTCTCCCCATCCCTCCTGTGAGGTGACAGGCAATGCAGGAGGCTTTGCAGCAGTGCGCAAGGGCTTCTCGCCACCGCTCCTAGCTTTTCCCTCTGTCCTGCTGCCTCTTCCCTCCTACCTGTTTCTTCTGCTCCCGTGTGGCTTTTTTCACGGCTTTTTAACCGGTGCTGTTTAACATCAGCCCCCACTCCATGTTCCCCTGAACATGGAACAACTGTTCCCCTGAACAGCTCAAGTTCCAGGGCCTCGATGTCCTTCTTGTACTGAGGGGCCCAAAACTCAACAACAGTACTCGAGGTGCGGTCTCACCAAAGCTGAGTATGGGGGGATGATCACCTCCCTGCTCCTGCTGGCTACGCTATTTCTACTACAGGCCAGGGTGCTGTTGGCCTTCTTGGCCACCTGAGCACACTGCCGGCTCACGTTCAGCCGAGCATCGATCAACACTCCCAGGTCCCTTTCCTCTTCACTGTCTTCTAGCCACTCTGCCCCAAGCCTTATTGGTTATTGTGGCCAAAGTGCAAGACCTGGCACTTGGCCTGTTAAACCTCATCCCATAGCCCCCACTCCATGTTCCCCTGAGCCACTTGGGGGCAGGGTGGATGTAGAAGAGGGTGGAAGGGGGAAGGTGATTTTAGTTTGCTTCTAGTATCTCACTGCTCTAGCCTGTTTTAATAGGTAATAAATTATATTAATCTCCCTATGCTGAGTCTGTTTTGCCCGTGATGATAATTGTTGCATGGTCTCCCTGTCCTTATCTCAACCCTTGAGCCCGTTTTGTCGTATTTTCTCCCCCTTTCTGTTTGAGGAGGGCGAGTGAGAGAGTGGTCGTGGTGGAGTTCAGCTGCCCAGCTGGGTAAAACCACCACACGGTGTAGGGAAAATCCCCAAGCACAGCAAGGCCTGGCGTGGTGGTTTTACCGTGCTAGGCAGCTGAACACAACCGCTCTCTCACTCCCCCTCCTTAGATGAGGAGGGGAAGAAGTAAAGGAAAGAACAGCTCACGGGTTGAGATAAGGATGATATAATTAAAGGAAAAAAAAAAAAAGAAATAATTATTAAGGAAAGATTACTATTAATTAAACGATTTAACTAAACAATTTAACTAAACAATTAACAATTTAACTAAAGGGGAAAAAAAAAAAGGGAAAGGGGAAAAAGGGAGGGGGGAAAGGGAAAACTAAACAAAACAAGTAAAGGCTATGTGGAAGTGCAGAGGAAAGAAATTACTCTCTACTTCCCACAAATGAGCGATGCTTGACCACGTACTTGAAGCAGGGCCTCAACGCACGTAGCCAGTGTTC
The DNA here is from genome assembly GCF_964211835.1 of Anser anser. NCBI lineage: Eukaryota > Metazoa > Chordata > Aves > Anseriformes > Anatidae > Anser > Anser anser. Next base: position 14,732,746 of record NC_139737.1, on the reverse strand, counting down.
GTGAGGACGACAGACGTTTTCACAATGAGAGCCCACCCCTCCCCTCTTCTTCCTTTTTCCACCTTTTATTACTGAGTGTGACATCATATGGTATGGAATATCCCTTTGGTTGGTTTAGGTCAGCTGCCCTGGTGATGTTTCTTTTTCACATTTTTTGCCCACCCCCTAGGACGGTTAGAGAGAGTCCTGATGCTGTGCCAGCACTGCTCAGCAGCAGACACAACACTGGTGTGATACCACTGCTGTTTTAGCTACAAGTGCAGAGCACGGCACTGTGTGGGCTGCTGCAGGGAAAGTTAACATCCCAGCCAGACCCAGTACACCTGGCTTGAATAAATGTAGGCACAAGCAAGCACTTGGATGTAAACTCTTTATTGTCCGCTTCCGCCTCAGGCTACTGAGGCTTGAATGGGAGAGGCTTGACACGCACACGTAGGCACCGCGCTCCTCCCTGGACAGGGTGCTTTGGAACAGATGGAGGAACGGGCTGCCTGACAAACTGCGGGCCCATGGAAGCGATGGTGCCTGTGGTGCTCTCTGACCTCCGCTGACTGTGGGATTCCCCTGGGGGCGCAGAAGAGCCTGCCATGGGAGCACCTTGCTCAGAGCCTCGCCGGACAGCTTGGAGGAGATCAGGTGGTCTTTGGAGGTGCTCTGAGGGACAGCTCTCCTTCCCTTTGCTTGGCACGGGCTGTTCGGTGACACGCTTTCCCAAGTTCTTCTCCAGGTTCCGTGCAGTCCCAGGCTGACAGCTCTGCTCCGATACAGAGCGCGTCATCCCACTTGCCACCGTTTTGCTGTTTGAAGTGGTGTCTAAGGCCTTGGCTTTCATTTCCCGCTCCATCTTGTCCTTCACTTTTTCAACCACGTTAAGGACAATGGTTCTGGCATAGGCCTGCAGTTCTGTGTGCAGCCGCTGAACTTCGGAGACAGCCTTTTGGGTGCTCTCCCTCACAATCCTGTGACTCAGTCGTGAGACCTCAGCAGTGTCTGGCGCTGGTTGGATCATGGGCAACTTCTCTCTCTGCCTTGCTTCTGGGCTCTGCTCTTCTGACGCTCTTGGTAGTCCCCGCCCTTCCCTCATGCCCTGTCTTAAGAGAGGCACCTGGGATGGCTGTGGCTTCCTGTTAGAGAGGTTGACAGTGGGAAGCGCCAGGATTTCAGAGTATTTGCGGTTGAAGTCTTGCTCAAACCGGGAAGCTACGAAGGATTCCAAAGTGTCGCAGACACTTCCAACAGCTTCTCTGGTGACTTTGTCAAGGGAAGCCTGCGAGGATTCTCCCTCAAAGGCTTCCCTCGATTTCTTTTCTGCCAGCTTCCCCACTTGGAAGGCTGTCCTGGCGACGGGCTGCTCCTTCTGCCTGGCTGCTAGCCTTGGCTCAGATGCACTGGGCGTGCCGGATTCCCAGGACTTCTCAAAGAGCTTCATCACACTCGCCACAACCTTCTTAGCCAGCAGTGCAATTTCCTCCTCTTTATCAAGAGGAGATGTCTCTGAAGGCTCTGCGCTTTTGGCACTTCCACACAGTCTTTCTTGGCTCTTATGGGGAGCCCTCTTTAAGACGCGGGCAGACTGGTCCAGTGCCTGCACCCTCTCAAACACTTGCCGCACCACAGTCCGAGCCATCTCTTCAATTCTCTGGCTTTCTTTAGCAGCCTGTTCTTCCGAGGCAGCTTTGAATACACCGTCTGCGGGGACAGGTGACTTTCTCTCTGACTCAGTCACAGTAGGGATGCACCCAGGGAGCTTGGCATCTTCCCTGCCCAACTCAAGTCCGGAGGGAGCCGCTTTCAGCCTTCTGTACTGGCCAGATTGGAGAAGGTTTCTCCTGCTTTTGCAGGAAGGTGGGCCAGCTGGTTTTTTAGGCTCCAGTGGGCTGGCTTTCTCTCCCATGACCATGTACACATTAGTGGAGGAGCTCTGGCAAGAGCTGTCAATCCGTGCCGTCAGTCTGGGGTCAAGTTTCTTCAACTTGGCGAGCTCTTGCTGAAGCTTTTCCTGAAAGGGAACAGCAGGTTTTGGCTCACTCTTGCCTCAGAAATGGCTCGCGTCCCTGCGTGCTGAGGCTTCATGCCGCCCGTGCCAGCGCCCTGCTTCTGCCGTGCAACGAGGGCTGAAGAGAAGGGCTTCCCTCGGGAAAGGGTCGTCCTTTCCCCACGACAACACCTGGCCCCCCAGCACAGCCCTGACATCTGCATTCCCCGCCTCCCTCAGATCCATCAAGGAAAGCCCCAGCCTTCTGCACCGTGCCGCTGACATGTGTCTACCAGCGCTGAGCTTTGCCTACCTCTCCTTGCCTCCTGGTTTTCTCAGCCTCCAGCTTGAGTGTGGTCAGATACTGCCTGTACTCATTGAACTCCTTCAGAGTGCAGACCACCTATGGAGAGACAAGGGCAGAAAGCTCCCAAGAACTGTCGAGGTAGCTGCGCAGTGGCAGGGGAGCAGCTCCTCTCCATCCCCTCCCCGTCCCAGCGGTGGGGACGCTGCCTCCCTCCGAGCCAGGGCCGAGTGGACTCCTCGCTCTGCACCAGACCCCACACCGGCTGCCTCCTCAATGCACAGGCAGCGCACGGCAGCCTGAGAAGAGCAGGAGTGGGCATTGCCAGCAGGGCGCTGGGGTGACGTCTGCTCCCTTGGAAGGCAGCGCAACAGCCCTGTGCCCCCCACCAGCAACAAGCGGCTGCAGCAAGCGCGCTGGGAATCATAGAATCATTAGGGTTGGAAAAGACCTTCAAGATCACCTGGTCCAACCATCAGCCTACTACCAATGTCACCCCCTAAACCATGTCCCTAAGCACCAGGTCCAAGCTTTCCTTAAACACCCCCAGGGACAGTGACTCCACCACTTCCCTGGGCAACTCGTTCCAATGCCTGAGTGCTCCTTCTGAGAAGAAATGTCCCCTCCTTTCCAACCTAAACCTCCCCGGCACAATTTGAGGCCATTCCCTCTAGTCCTGTTCCTAGTCATCTGCAAGAAGAGGCCGAATCCCAGCTCCCCACAATTTCCTTTCTGGTAGTTGTAGAGAGCGATAAGGTCTCCCCTGAGCCCGTTTTATTGTGGCTACACTATTCCTGATACAGGCCAGGATGCCGTTGGCCTTCTTGGCCACCTGGGCACACTGCCGGCTCATGATGAGGCGAGCATCAATCAGCACCCCCAGATCCTTTTCCTCTGCACAGCTTTTGAGCCACTCTGCCATGCAAGCCTGTAGCACTGCATGGGGTTGTTGTGGCCAAAGTGCAGGAACTGGCACTTAGCCATGTTAAACCTCATCCCACTGGCCTCTGCCAGAGGAGACCTGTGCTGGTCAGCGCAACGTCCAAACCTACTTTGCCATCACTGGTGATGTAGCCCTTGCTCTTCAGGCTCTGCAGGTTGTCTTTGCGATTGTAGTAGGCCTGCAGATGCGGGTCGTGCAGGCAGTTGTACTCTGTGCGCAGTAGGCGACAGTACGGATCTCCCAGATTAAATTGAGCAGAAGGCTGGTGAAGCTGGATGAGAGGTGTTCCAGAGTATGAATGGGGCAGGAGAAAGCAGCAGAGAGACAAAGGCACTTCCAAGCTCCTCATGCACACGGGCTAGCCTTTTCCAACCTCTGAGCTATAGGTTTCTGATTCCTGGCTTACTTCCCGGCTGGACCTTCCTTCTGAAGCCATCAAAAACACCCCCACCAGGCTGAGGGTCCGGCCTGGGCTGGGGAGAGAAGGCCAAACCCCACCAGCAAAGTAGGCATCTTGGGCCACCGGGTAGAAATGCAAGAGCTTTCCATGCCAGAAATGAACCTTCAGATGGAAAACTTCAAGCCCGGTGGTTCACACGTCAACAATGGAAAATCCACAGAAAACGGCCTCCTCTGGGTTAGGCAGGGCTAAGGGGCGGGTAGCCTGCCTCCCTCCTTCCTCTGCCTCCAGGAAGTCTCTGCCTCGGAAGCAGTGCTCCCCCAAGCTGGAGGAAGAGGAGGAGGACACGGCATGCGGTTCCCAAGCAGAGAAGCCTGGGATTTTCTAAATTTCTAAATCTGAGAGGGAAAGCAGGAGAAGGTTGCACCCTCCCCTAAGAGACCCCCAGACTCAATGTTTCTGGCCATGCTGGAAGGCCACCTTGGCCTGGTACCCGGACGCGCTGCCGCCTGCTGCAGGCAGGGCCCCAGCTGCCCGCTTGCCTGGTGCCAGAACCCAGGCTGGCCCTGGTGCTGGCAAGCACGCCCCTGTGGAGAGCCCAGCTGTGGAACACCCTCTCCTGACCTCTGGCCAGTGCAGGCCACTGCTGTTGGCGAGTCCTCCTTTGTCTCCGTGCTGCGGAGCCGGGAGCATCCATCCCTGACTCCTCCACCCGGTTGGGCCAAAGTGCTGTAACTCCCACCGTAGAGCAGGTGGCCACAAGGCCTTCTCGGAATGATGGGGAGGGAGCCCGTGACAGAAGAGACCTTTTCCACCCCTTCCACCCCTTCCTCCTTCTCTTACCTTTTCCCCCAGCTTTGTCCTGCAGAAGACAGGCTTGGTGCCAGGCACTAGAGGGATTTTGACTCCCAGTGGGAGGTCCAGCAGCCCGCTGCCTCTTTCTCCAAGTTGCCATCTGGGCTGGAACTAGAAAGACAGGGACACTCAGACACTCAGGCACTCCAATCCCTTCTGCAGCCCACCCCCGCACCCCCTTGCAGCTCTCTTCCCACTTGCTAGCAATACGCCGGGATGGGCAGAGAGAGGCACGGCTCCCTGCGAGCCTTCTGCGGCCTGACCAGGTTTAGATCCCTCCCAGCTTCCTGGGAGCCTCCTCTGGCCCCAGAGCAGTCCCGCACGCCCCGGGCTCCTGCTCTGAGCCCTCTCCTCGGGCACAGTGCTCACCTCTCTGCTCTTGCCAGCGATGCACAGCAGTGCGTCTGGGTTTTGGAAACCAGCAGTGAGATGCTGCTCCATGGCTCCTTCCAAGAGCTCTGTGGGAGCTGCGACCCTCTGCTAGCACCTCTCACTCCAGAGGCAGACAGCTGCAACTGTCCCAGGCGGTCTCCCAGCAAGCGGCTTTATAGAGCGCTCAAGCATTGTTACATCATCGCGTTGCCATGCCGCCACCTACGCCATGGCTACCTGCAGGCCCTTCTGGTCACACTGGTGGGCAAGCCACTCCAGCCGAGCCTGCTTTGAGCAGGGCGCCTGGACTAGGTTGTTTCCACCAGCCCCTTCCCACCCCAACTCTTCTGTCATTCTTGGAAGGAAAGCTGTCATCCTTGCTAACTGGTGAGAAATGTGCAGATTTTCCACACCAGAAATGCTTGCTTCTTGGCTGAATGTTCAGTGATGGAGCCTTCAGCAGCTCTGTGAGACAGTTTTGGCGGCAGGTCGTGTCTTCACCTATTGCCCTGATTTTCTCTGGCAAAAGGCCTGTGGAACCTGGCTGCTGCCTGCAGCTGCTGGGCTTCCCACTCCCCTTGGCCCTCCCTTCTGCCATACGCCTCCTTTGGGCTCTCCCCATCCCTCCTGTGAGGTGACAGGCAATGCAGGAGGCTTTGCAGCAGTGCGCAAGGGCTTCTCGCCACCGCTCCTAGCTTTTCCCTCTGTCCTGCTGCCTCTTCCCTCCTACCTGTTTCTTCTGCTCCCGTGTGGCTTTTTTCACGGCTTTTTAACCGGTGCTGTTTAACATCAGCCCCCACTCCATGTTCCCCTGAACATGGAACAACTGTTCCCCTGAACAGCTCAAGTTCCAGGGCCTCGATGTCCTTCTTGTACTGAGGGGCCCAAAACTCAACAACAGTACTCGAGGTGCGGTCTCACCAAAGCTGAGTATGGGGGGATGATCACCTCCCTGCTCCTGCTGGCTACGCTATTTCTACTACAGGCCAGGGTGCTGTTGGCCTTCTTGGCCACCTGAGCACACTGCCGGCTCACGTTCAGCCGAGCATCGATCAACACTCCCAGGTCCCTTTCCTCTTCACTGTCTTCTAGCCACTCTGCCCCAAGCCTTATTGGTTATTGTGGCCAAAGTGCAAGACCTGGCACTTGGCCTGTTAAACCTCATCCCATAGCCCCCACTCCATGTTCCCCTGAGCCACTTGGGGGCAGGGTGGATGTAGAAGAGGGTGGAAGGGGGAAGGTGATTTTAGTTTGCTTTTAGTATCTCACTGCTCTAGCCTGTTTTAATAGGTAATAAATTATATTAATCTCCCTATGCTGAGTCTGTTTTGCCCGTGATAATTGTTGCGTGGTCTCCCTGTCCTTATCTCAACCCTTGAGCCCGTTTTGTCGTATTTTCTCCCCCTTTCTGTTTGAGGAGGGCGAGTGAGAGAGTGGTCGTGGTGGAGTTCAGCTGCCCAGCTGGGTAAAACCACCACACGGTGTAGGGAAAATCCCCAAGCACAGCAAGGCCTGGCGTGGTGGTTTTACCGTGCTAGGCAGTTGAACACAACCGCTCTCTCACTCCCCCTCCTTGGATGAGGAGGGGAAGAAGTAAAGGAAAGAACAGCTCACGGGTTGAGATAAGGATGATATAATTAAAGGAAAAAAAAAAAAAGAAATAATTATTAAGGAAAGATTACTATTAATTAAATGATTTAACTAAACAATTTAACTAAACAATTAACAATTTAACTAAAGGGGAAAAAAAAAAAAGGGAAAGGGGAAAAAGGGAGGGGGGAAAGGGAAAACTAAACAAAACAAGTAAAGGCTATGTGGAAGTGCAGAGGAAAGAAATTACTCTCTACTTCCCACAAATGAGTGATGCTTGACCACGTACTTGAAGCAGGGCCTCAACGCACGTAGCCAGTGTTCGTGAGGAGGACAGACGTTTTCACAATGAGAGCCCACCCCTCCCCTCTTCTTCCTTTTTCCACCTTTTATTACTGAGTGTGACATCATATGGTATGGAATATCCCTTTGGTTGGTTTAGGTCAGCTGCCCTGGTGATGTTTCTTTTTCACATTTTTTGCCCACCCCCTAGGACGGTTAGAGAGAGTCCTGATGCTGTGCCAGCACTGCTCAGCAGCAGACACAACACTGGTGTGATACCACTGCTGTTTTAGCTACAAGTGCAGAGCACGGCACTGTGTGGGCTGCTGCAGGGAAAGTTAACATCCCAGCCAGACCCAGTACACCTGGCTTGAATAAATGTAGGCACAAGCAAGCACTTCGATGTAAACTCTTTATTGTCCGCTTCCGCCTCAGGCTACTGAGGCTTGAATGGGAGAGGCTTGACACGCACACGTAGGCACCGCGCTCCTCCCTGGACAGGGTGCTTTGGAACAGATGGAGGAACGGGCTGCCTGACAAACTGCGGGCCCATGGAAGCGATGGTGCCTGTGGTGCTCTCTGACCTCCGCTGACTGTGGGATTCCCCTGGGGGCGCAGAAGAGCCTGCCATGGGAGCACCTTGCTCAGAGCCTCGCCGGACAGCTTGGAGGAGATCAGGTGGTCTTTGGAGGTGCTCTGAGGGACAGCTCTCCTTCCCTTTGCTTGGCACGGGCTGTTTGGTGACACGCTTTCCCAAGTTCTTCTCCAGGTTCCGTGCAGTCCCAGGCTGACAGCTCTGCTCCGATACAGAGCGCGTCATCCCACTTGCCACCGTTTTGCTGTTTGAAGTGGTGTCTAAGGCCTTGGCTTTCATTTCCCGCTCCATCTTGTCCTTCACTTTTTCAACCACGTTAAGGACAATGGTTCTGGCATAGGCCTGCAGTTCTGTGTGCAGCCGCTGAACTTCGGAGACAGCCTTTTGGGTGCTCTCCCTCACAATCCTGTGACTCAGTCGTGAGACCTCAGCAGTGTCTGGCGCTGGTTGGATCATGGGCAACTTTTCTCTCTGCCTTGCTTCTGGGCTCTGCTCTTCTGACGCTCTTGGTAGTCCCCGCCCTTCCCTCATGCCCTGTCTTAAGAGAGGCACCTGGGATGGCTGTGGCTTCCTGTTAGAGAGGTTGACAGTGGGAAGCGCCAGGATTTCAGAGTATTTGCGGTTGAAGTCTTGCTCAAACCGGGAAGCTACGAAGGATTCCAAAGTGTCGCAGACACTTCCAACAGCTTCTCTGGTGACTTTGTCAAGGGAAGCCTGCGAGGATTCTCCCTCAAAGGCTTCCCTCGATTTCTTTTCTGCCAGCTTCCCCACTTGGAAGGCTGTCCTGGCGACGGGCTGCTCCTTCTGCCTGGCTGCTAGCCTTGGCTCAGATGCACTGGGCGTGCCGGATTCCCAGGACTTCTCAAAGAGCTTCATCACACTCGCCACAACCTTCTTAGCCAGCAGTGCAATTTCCTCCTCTTTATCAAGAGGAGATGTCTCTGAAGGCTCTGCGCTTTTGGCACTTCCGCACAGTCTTTCTTGGCTCTTATGGGGAGCCCTCTTTAAGACGCGGGCAGACTGGTCCAGTGCCTGCACCCTCTCAAACACTTGCCGTACCACAGTCCGAGCCATCTCTTCAATTCTCTGGCTTTCTTTAGCAGCCTGTTCTTCCGAGGCAGCTTTGAATACACCGTCTGCGGGGACAGGTGACTTTCTCTCTGACTCAGTCACAGTAGGGATGCACCCAGGGAGCTTGGCATCTTCCCTGCCCAACTCAAGTCCGGAGGGAGCCGCTTTCAGCCTTCTGTACTGGCCAGATTGGAGAAGGTTTCTCCTGCTTTTGCAGGAAGGTGGGCCAGCTGGTTTTTTAGGCTCCAGTGGGCTGGCTTTCTCTCCCATGACCATGTACACATTAGTGGAGGAGCTCTGGCAAGAGCTGTCAATCCGTGCCGTCAGTCTGGGGTCAAGTTTCTTCAACTTGGCGAGCTCTTGCTGAAGCTTTTCCTGAAAGGGAACAGCAGGTTTTGGCTCACTCTTGCCTCAGAAATGGCTCGCGTCCCTGCGTGCTGAGGCTTCATGCCGCCCGTGCCAGCGCCCTGCTTCTGCCGTGCAACGAGGGCTGAAGAGAAGGGCTTCCCTCGGGAAAGGGTCGTCCTTTCCCCACGACAACACCTGGCCCCCCAGCACAGCCCTGACATCTGCATTCCCCGCCTCCCTCAGATCCATCAAGGAAAGCCCCAGCCTTCTGCACCGTGCCGCTGACATGTGTCTACCAGCGCTGAGCTTTGCCTACCTCTCCTTGCCTCCTGGTTTTCTCAGCCTCCAGCTTGAGTGTGGTCAGATACTGCCTGTACTCATTGAACTCCTTCAGAGTGCAGACCACCTATGGAGAGACAAGGGCAGAAAGCTCCCAAGAACTGTCGAGGTAGCTGCGCAGTGGCAGGGGAGCAGCTCCTCTCCATCCCCTCCCCGTCCCAGCGGTGGGGACGCTGCCTCCCTCCGAGCCAGGGCCGAGTGGACTCCTCGCTCTGCACCAGACCCCACACCGGCTGCCTCCTCAATGCACAGGCAGCGCACGGCAGCCTGAGAAGAGCAGGAGTGGGCATTGCCAGCAGGGCGCTGGGGTGACGTCTGCTCCCTTGGAAGGCAGCGCAACAGCCCTGTGCCCCCCACCAGCAACAAGCGGCTGCAGCAAGTGCGCTGGGAATCATAGAATCATTAGGGTTGGAAAAGACCTTCAAGATCATCTGGTCCAACCATCAGCCTACTACCAATGTCACCCCCTAAACCATGTCCCTAAGCACCAGGTCCAAGCTTTCCTTAAACACCCCCAGGGACAGTGACTCCACCACTTCCCTGGGCAACTCGTTCCAATGCCTGAGTGCTCCTTCTGAGAAGAAATGTCCCCTCATTTCCAACCTAAACCTCCCCGGCACAATTTGAGGCCATTCCCTCTAGTCCTGCTCCTAGTCATCTGCAAGAAGAGGCCGACCCCCAGCTCCCCACAATTTCCTTTCTGGTAGTTGTAGAGAGCGATAAGGTCTCCCCTGAGCCCGTTTTATTGTGGCTACACTATTCCTGATACAGGCCAGGATGCCGTTGGCCTTCTTGGCCACCTGGGCACACTGCCGGCTCATGATGAGGCGAGCATCAATCAGCACCCCCAGATCCTTTTCCTCTGCACAGCTTTTGAGCCACTCTGCCATGCAAGCCTGTAGCACTGCATGGGGTTGTTGTGGCCAAAGTGCAGGAACTGGCACTTAGCCATGTTAAACCTCATCCCACTGGCCTCTGCCAGAGGAGACCTGTGCTGGTCAGCGCAACGTCCAAACCTACTTTGCCATCACTGGTGATGTAGCCCTTGCTCTTCAGGCTCTGCAGGTTGTCTTTGCGATTGTAGTAGGCCTGCAGATGCGGGTCGTGCAGGCAGTTGTACTCTGTGCGCAGTAGGCGACAGTACGGATCTCCCAGATTAAATTGAGCAGAAGGCTGGTGAAGCTGGAAGAGAGGTGTTCCAGAGTATGAATGGGGCAGGAGAAAGCAGCAGAGAGACAAAGGCACTTCCAAGCTCCTCATGCACACGGGCTAGCCTTTTCCAACCTCTGAGCTATAGGTTTCTGATTCCTGGCTTACTTCCCGGCTGGACCTTCCTTCTGAAGCCATCAAAAACACCCCCACCAGGCTGAGGGTCCGGCCTGGGCTGGGGAGAGAAGGCCAAACCCCACCAGCAAAGTAGGCATCTTGGGCCACCGGGTAGAAATGCAAGAGCTTTCCATGCCAGAAATGAACCTTCAGATGGAAAACTTCAAGCCCGGTGGTTCACACGTCAACAATGGAAAATCCACAGAAAACGGCCTCCTCTGGGTTAGGCAGGGCTAAGGGGCGGGTAGCCTGCCTCCCTCCTTCCTCTGCCTCCAGGAAGTCTCTGCCTCGGAAGCAGTGCTCCCCCAAGCTGGAGGAAGAGGAGGAGGACACGGCATGCGGTTCCCAAGCAGAGAAGCCTGGGATTTTCTAAATTTCTAAATCTGAGAGGGAAAGCAGGAGAAGGTTGCACCCTCCCCTAAGAGACCCCCAGACTCAATGTTTCTGGCCATGCTGGAAGGCCACCTTGGCCTGGTACCCGGACGCGCTGCCGCCTGCTGCAGGCAGGGCCCCAGCTGCCCGCTTGCCTGGTGCCAGAACCCAGGCTGGCCCTGGTGCTGGCAAGCACGCCCCTGTGGAGAGCCCAGCTGTGGAACACCCTCTCCTGACCTCTGGCCAGTGCAGGCCACTGCTGTTGGCGAGTCCTCCTTTGTCTCCGTGCTGCGGAGCCGGGAGCATCCATCCCTGACTCCTCCACCCGGTTGGGCCAAAGTGCTGTAACTCCCACCGTAGAGCAGGTGGCCACAAGGCCTTCTCGGAATGATGGGGAGGGAGCCCGTGACAGAAGAGACCTTTTCCACCCCTTCCACCCCTTCCTCCTTCTCTTACCTTTTCCCCCAGCTTTGTCCTGCAGAAGACAGGCTTGGTGCCAGGCACTAGAGGGATTTTGACTCCCAGTGGGAGGTCCAGCAGCCCGCTGCCTCTTTCTCCAAGTTGCCATCTGGGCTGGAACTAGAAAGACAGGGACACTCAGACACTCAGGCACTCCAATCCCTTCTGCAGCCCACCCCCGCACCCCCTTGCAGCTCTCTTCCCACTTGCTAGCAATACGCCGGGATGGGCAGAGAGAGGCACGGCTCCCTGCGAGCCTTCTGCGGCCTGACCAGGTTTAGATCCCTCCCAGCTTCCTGGGAGCCTCCTCTGGCCCCAGAGCAGTCCCGCACGCCCCGGGCTCCTGCTCTGAGCCCTCTCCTCGGGCACAGTGCTCACCTCTCTGCTCTTGCCAGCGATGCACAGCAGTGCGTCTGGGTTTTGGAAACCAGCAGTGAGATGCTGCTCCATGGCTCCTTCCAAGAGCTCTGTGGGAGCTGCGACCCTCTGCTAGCACCTCTCACTCCAGAGGCAGACAGCTGCAACTGTCCCAGGCGGTCTCCCAGCAAGCGGCTTTATAGAGCGCTCAAGCATTGTTACATCATCGCGTTGCCATGCCGCCACCTACGCCATGGCTACCTGCAGGCCCTTCTGGTCACACTGGTGGGCAAGCCACTCCAGCCGAGCCTGCTTTGAGCAGGGCGCCTGGACTAGGTTGTTTCCACCAGCCCCTTCCCACCCCAACTCTTCTGTCATTCTTGGAAGGAAAGCTGTCATCCTTGCTAACTGGTGAGAAATGTGCAGATTTTCCACACCAGAAATGCTTGCTTCTTGGCTGAATGTTCAGTGATGGAGCCTTCAGCAGCTCTGTGAGACAGTTTTGGCGGCAGGTCGTGTCTTCACCTATTGCCCTGATTTTCTCTGGCAAAAGGCCTGTGGAACCTGGCTGCTGCCTGCAGCTGCTGGGCTTCCCACTCCCCTTGGCCCTCCCTTCTGCCATACGCCTCCTTTGGGCTCTCCCCATCCCTCCTGTGAGGCGACAGGCAATGCAGGAGGCTTTGCAGCAGTGCGCAAGGGCTTCTCGCCACCGCTCCTAGCTTTTCCCTCTGTCCTGCTGCCTCTTCCCTCCTACCTGTTTCTTCTGCTCCCGTGTGGCTTTTTCACGGCCGCAGTCCCCAAGAGGCACCGCTGCCACCATGGAGAGCCTGCTGCCCAGAGTGCCTTCTCTGGGCTCACTTCTGCAGCGTCCCCTTCCACAGGCCTCCTGCTGTGTCTTCGCTGTCCCCTCCTGTTTCTGCCTCCCTCTGAGTGCCCTCCTGGCCCGGCCCACGTGTCCTCACATTTCTCCTCCTGCCTGCTGCCCGAGCCACTGCCACCCGTTGTCACACAGGAGAGAGCAGCGGCGCCAGGGGCTCCTCTGGTCGCTCTCAGCTCTGGCTCCACAGGCAGCCCTTGCTGAGCCGGCTGGAACTGTCTGGGACTGGCCCCCATGCCTCCAGGCCTACCCCCCTCCGACGGCCACACAGACAGGCCCAAAGCCACACGCTAGGCCCAAGCCACCGCCCGGCTTCCTCCCGTAAAGGGCACAGTTGGTGCTGGGTCACCGGTTGCAGCTGTGCCGCTCACATCTGCTTTGAATTCCAACCTCTTTCTCCATTTCCACCAACTTTCTTCCCCTCTTTCCTTTCTGTTACCTGTTCCTGTGGCTGTTTCCTGCAAGCAACAGGGCAGGAGCCGGGCTGCTGGCTCCTGCTGTGCTCACTTTCTACCTCTCCCTCTTATTGGGACCCCTTTCCACCCCTTGTTCCTTCTTTTTTCTCGTTCGTTCCTTTTTTGCCTGCTCTGCAAGATAGGCTTGGTGCTATGGTTCTGGCTGCTGCTATATCTGGGTTATTAAGTAGGGAAAGGGTTAGGGCTGTTAGTGTTTGGAGAGAGAGAAAGCACAGAGTCCTGTTGAGTCCGGGATTGTTTAAAGGTCTCTGTGGCAAGAGAGATTGACTTTAGTCACAGGGTGGATTGTGGTGGTGCAGCGCTCTCCATGTCAGCACTGCACTGCACTGCAATAACCATACCTACTTTATAACTCTCCTTGAGTTGTAAAGTTTGTTTCCGTGCGTCAGTTTGGCACCACAGATGGGACCCTCTTTGTCCAGCTGCAGGACCCACTGAGGACCGGACTCCTAGAGATTTCCCCAAGAAATTTCCCTGAGATTTCTTGGGAGGACTCCCCTTCTCAACCAGATCGCTGCAGAGGTAGACAAGGACCATGACTGGTGGACGAGATATGTTTTAATGGAGTAAGGGGATATCTGTAAGTCGTGAGGAGATGTCCTACATAAGTTAAAGAGTCTGTGTACTCACCCCGGCGCAATGCTCAAGCTTGGGTAGGTGTTTGTGGTAATCTGGGATCCATTGTTTTGGTAACTGTGTATGTAAAGAACACTCTACGTTTGGTTTTGTACTACTAGTCACTGGGAGTCCCCGTGATTTGGTCAGTGCTTTGTTTTGTAGACATTTAATTAATTATGGATTGATAATATGAATTAATGATAATGATATATGATAATATGAATTATATGATAATATGAATATATGATAATATGAATTAATGGATCACAATTTATACTGGGAAATTTGTTGTAATAAGTGATACTATTTGTAATAGTGATTGCTGTTTTGTGTTGCTTGAGTGAAAGGTGCAAGAGGCCTCTTTGACTGCATGATTGTGCTGTGTGAATGAGACACAGCATTGCTGCCAAGCCAGTGTGGAGTTCCAATCCGCGGTTCCATATTCTCCACGAGAGGAACGGCCAGAGACGAATGAAGCAGATGACAGACCGTAAAGAAGTGCTGTTTTATCCAAGTGTTGACTGGTGGTGCCCAATACACAGGCCCAGCGGTTTAACTTGTAATCCTATTTTTGTTCTTAAATGTTTTGAGTGTGACAAGGAGGAAGGCGGGAGCATTATCTAAGTAACAGTTTAGAAGTTCTGGTATATTCGCTGTGGAACTACCACCCCGTTATATAATTTACTGTGGGTCAAGTTTTACTCTTGTCAACTTAATCGGGAAGTGCTTATTAATTAGGAAAACATAAATATGGGTAATAGGGAGGTGCAATAGTAAAAAGGAGCCCCTTGGGCTGAATTTTGGCTCACTGGAAGGATATGGGAGGACCAACTGGCAGGATAGTGGATAGGAAGATTTTAATAAAATATTGTAATCAGTGTTGGCCCCTCTGTAAATTGGACGATGGGGAGAAGTGGGCCCTTAATGGAACACCGAATTATAATACTTTATTGCATCTAATGTTGTTTTTGAGACGGGAAGGGAAATGGGATGAAATATTGTATACTGATATGTTGTTTACATTGAGGCAGCGTCCTGGAGGGAAAAAGGTATGGAATCGAGTTGGCCCGTGACTGAGCCTTTGGTGTTGGCATTAGAAAAGTACAAGCTGGAGAAAGATAAATAAAAATGAAGTGTTAAAAGGGTTGCCGAGGCGATCGGCTCCAGGGCAGGTGCGCAAGGAAGGCTCTGCAGGAGGGTCTGGATAGGCTGGACCGATGGGCTGAGGCCAACTGTATGAAGTTCAACAAGGCCAAGTGCCGGGCCCTGCATCTGGGGCGCAACAACCCCAAGCAGCGCTACAGGCTGGGAGATGAGTGGTTGGAAAGCTGCCTGGCCGAGAAGGACCTGGGAATACTGGTTGATAGGCAGCTGAGTATGAGCCAGCAGTGTGCCCAGGTGGCCAAGAAGGCCAACAGCATCCTGGCCTGCATAAGAAGCAGTGTGGCCAGCAGGTCTAGGGAAGTGATTGTGCCCCTGTACTCGGCTCTGGTGAGGCCGCACCTCGAGTACTGTGTTCAGTTTTGGGCCCCTCGCTACAAGAAGGACATGGAGGTGCTCGAGAGAGTCCAGAGAAGGGCAACGAAGCTGGTGCGGGGTCTGGAGAACAAGTCTTACGAGGAGCGGCTGAGGGAGCTGGGGTTGTTTAGCCTGGAGAAGAGGAGGCTCCGGGGAGACCTCATCGCTCTCTATAGGTACCTTAAAGGAGGCTGTAGAGAGGTGGGTGTTGGTCTATTCTCCCATGTGCCTGGTGACAGGACAAGGGGGAATGGGCTAAAGTTGCGCCTGGGGAGGTTTAGGTTGGATATTAGGAAGAGCTTCTTTACTGAAAGGGTTGTTAGGCATTGGAATGGGCTGCCCAGGGAAGTGGTGGAGTCGCCATCGCTGGAGGTCTTTAAAAGACGTTTAGATGTAGAGCTTAGTGATATGGTTTAGTGGAGGTCTTGTTAGTGTTAGGACAGAGGTTGGACTAGATGATCTTGGAGGTCTCTTCCAACCTAGATGATTCTGTGATTCTGTGATTCTGTGGGTTATTGAAGGTGATAAAAGTGTGGCATGTGGTACTCAAACACATAGATGTTTGAAGTTGTATGAGCATGGAAAGGGGATGTAGGAATGTTAGTAGCCCCAGGGTTGAGGCAGAGACCTCAAAATCATGGATGTGAGCCCTCCGGGGCAGAGGGATCATGATGAGTCCAAGAGAGTTGTCATGGGAACAACACCAGTGGCAGGGAGCTGGGTTGCAACCCTGTTGAGACAGGCAGTTGAGAGCCATGGTGTGGCTGTGGTTAATAGTGCTCTTTTCAATCACAGATTTAAGTAACTAGAATAGAGCCTCAGAATCAGAGTTCTTATCTGAACTCGAGTGATGAGGACCTGTGGAGTCTATCCTAGCAGATCCACTGGTTAAAATAAAGCTAGGGAATGAAGAGAAAGACATGATTTATTTAATTATTATTTTTTTAATTGGATACAGGAGCTTCTTTCTCTGTGTTAAACCAAAAATTGATTCTGGAAAGCACTGAGTCTGCAAATGTAATAAAAGCAATTGGCTAACAGGAAAAGGTGTCCTTTTTGCAACCCTTGAAATTTAAATTGGGAAAAATGATTGGAATACATCAATTTTATACTTACCCAATTCGCCAAGGCCCTTCTTAGAAAGGGACTTGCTGGAAAAATTGGACACGAAAATTTCTTTTGAATGAAGGAAAATGGAAATAAAAGTCAAGGATGATGAACATATTAAACTCTCAAGTCTATCCCTTGTGAGTCCAGAGGAAGCTCCAGACAGGACTCCCTGAATGGATGTAATTATGAACCAAGTGTATCTAGGAGTTTGGGCTACAGGAATACCTGGGAGAGCAAAGAATGCAGTACCTTTAAAAACTGATTTAAAGGAAAATAGAAAAAATGTTAAAGCTGAGAGACCTGGGTCTGCTCAGCCTTGAGAAGAGAAGACTGAGAGGGGATCTTATTAATGTTTACAAGTATCTTAAGTGTGGGAGACAGAGATTTGGCCAACCTGTTTTCAGTGGTTTGTGGGGACAGGACAAGGGGCAATGGCCTCAAAATGGAGCACAGGAAGTTCCGCACCAACATGCAAAAGAACTTCTTCGCGGTAAGGGTGACAGAACACTGGGACAGGCTGCCCAAGGTGGTTGTAGAGTCTCCTTCTCTGGAGATATTCAAGGCCCGTCTGGACGCCTACCTGGGCAGCCTGCTTTAGGGAACCTGATTTGGCAGGGGCGTTGGACCTGATGATCTCTTGAGGTCCCTTCCAACCCCTACAATTCTGTGATTCTGTGACAATGCTCCCAGGGTATGCCAAAAGCAATACCCACTAAAGGTGGAAGGCAGAAAGGGAGTGGAAGGAATAGTCAATAACTTTCTTAAATACGGACCGTTAGTAGAATGTGAGTCAGATTATAATACTCCATACAGGCCCAGTTAGAAAGGCAGATGGAACCTAACATATAGTCCAGGATTTAAGGGCCATCAACAGGATCACAAAAGATTTATACCCTGTAGTAGCCAACCCCTATAACCTTTTGACAAAATTAGGAAACAGTCAAGTTTGGTTCACAGTACTAGATTTAAAGGATGCCTTTTCCTGCCTGCCCGTGGTGACTGAAAGCCAGAAACTCTTTTCCTTTGAATAGGAAAATCCCAATAGAGGACAAAAAACTCAGTTTACGTAGACTGTGTTAACACAGGGTTTCAAGAATAGTTCCACCGCATTCAGGAACTAAATAGCTTGTGACCTTGAGGCTTGGAAAACCCCTCCAGGAAAGGACACACTATTGCAATACGTAGATGACCTGTTGATAGCTATTGAGGAAGAAAAGGAGTGTGTAGAATGGACTATTAGTTTACTAAATTTTCTTGGATTAATTGGATATCGAGTTTCTCAACAGAAAGCCCAGCTGATACAGCAATGAGTCACTAATATTGTGAACCCAACCTCTTTCTTCAGTTCACAGTTGTACTGAGATCATGGAAACAGTATACTCCAGCCGACCAGATTTAAAGGATACACCCCTAGAAGATGCGGAGGATTGGTATGTAGATGGCAGCAGCTTCATTCACCAGGGAGTTCGCCTTGCAGGATATGCAGTAACAACACTTGATAAGGTAACTGAGGTGAAGCCTCTTTCCCCTGGAACATCAGCCCAAAAGGCAGAAATCATCGCCTTGCTACGAGCTCTTGAGCTGGCAAAAGGGAAAAGAATTAACATTTGGCCAGACTTGAAATATGCCTTTGGTGTGGTGCATGCACACGGGGCAATTTGGAAGGAGAGAGGACTCTTATCATCCCAAGGGAAATCAATTAAACATGCAGAAGAGATACTGAAGTTACTCCAAGCGGTATACCTGCCTACTAAATTTGCCATTCTGCGCTGTAAAAGACATCAAACAGGGGAAACTGATATTGAAAGGGGAAATAGATTAGCTGATGCAGAGGCCAAAGGGGCAGCAGAATGGGCATCTTAGAGTCAAATTTTGACACTAGTACCGGGAAGAGAAAACCAAGCATTAGCAAAAGCATTAGAGAATGAAATAGAATATTCTAAGATCTATAAGTTATTAATTGAAGATGTAAATGAAAAAAATATTACCAATAGGTTTAGGACAAATAAAGGATGGGAGAATTGTGATACCCTCCAAACTATTATATGAGATGGTAACTGAAGACGTAATTTGTATACCGTTGTCTGACAGGTATTGAAACAGTGTGTTATATGCCTTAGAAATAACCCACAGACAGGAATCAAACCCCAAAACAGGGCCTAAAGCCCAGCTTGGGCAAATAGAGAAAGGAAATTATCCAGGACAGCAATGGCAAATTGATTTTTCAGATCTCCCAAGAAAAGAGGGGTTTCGATATCTGTTGGTCTTGACGGATACCTTTTCAGGATGGCCAGAAGCATTCTCTTGCCAGACCAATAAGGCAAGAAAAGTAACTAAGATATTACTGCAAGAGATCATACCCAGATTTGGGGTTCCTACAGTAATCTCATCAGATCATAGACCCTATTTCATTGCGAAGACTGTCTCAAAAGTGAGTAAACTACTGGGGATAGATTGGCAGCTTCATACTCTATACAACCCACAGTCAAGTGGCCAGGTAGAAAGGATGAATCATCTAATCAAGATGCAGATTGTAAAATTAGGTCAGGAAGCTAATCTAACATGGCCTCAGTCATTACCTCTGGCCCTCCTCAGGATAAGAGCGAAGCCCCAAACAAAAGAGGGATTAAACCCCTTCAAAATATTTTATGGAAGGCCCTATAGCATGCAGGTAAGAGTATCGACTGAACTTGGGAACGAGATATTGACAGATTATATAATAAGCCTGTAGAAACTGCTTCAGGAATTCAAGAAGCTAGTCCTAGGATCTAGGACCCAAGGTCTTGATGGGCCTGTGCACAATATTGAACCTGGGGATTATATATATATGCTAGATCTCTTGCAGATACACCATTACAACCAAAGTGGGAGGGCTCTTTCCAAGTGCCACTGACCTCTCACACAGTTATAAAGATCAAGGAACAAGTATCCTGGATTCACCATACCAGAGTCAAGAAGGCCCCTAAATCGCAATGGAGCTCAACACCATCTGAACCTTTAAGATCTCATTTGCAAAGACATTAGTTTGGTTCTGTGTAATTACAGCTTTAATTAGCATGTCTGATGTGGTTTTTGATGCGGCTTTTGATGCTAACATGTATGTTTCACTTGTGAAAAGCATTGTAAAATATACTAATATTAGTGATTGTTGGGTATGTGGAAAAGCCGGCGACTTTACCTCCCTACTTCTTGGAGTCCTAGTAAGTGATTGGACTGAATTGGACCCATCAGGTATCTCAGGATGGAGCTACTTGGGGACTCCAACAGTTGTGAGATAAACTACTGCTACCTTGATAGCAGAACTGTGCAATCTGGAATTGTACGGTTGGTGAGCAACACAAGAATTACCTAACCCAAATTGTGGCCAGGATGGAAAATTACTGACTAAAGCCAATCATCTCATGGTCCTATAAATATTGGTCCTAAGTGAAGAGCGTCTGGAGCTCTCCAGGATCACAGTGGGCTAGGATCTCCCCCTGTGGTAGGATGCCTCTCAGGGCAAGACTCCTTGAGGTTCAATGATTTTCCACTGTATATACCAACATGGAGAGAAGAGGGTAGTTCACTAGACGCCTGACTCATCAAGATTCAACAATCATCTGCTGAATATGCCAATACAGAGAAGTGTAATGAACCAAAAGAGGGAATGTTTTTGAGTGCACAACTGAGTTTAGAAACCTCAATAACTTGCTGTACAGAAATCCCTAATCTCTCACTGTATAGAAATCTCCAATCCCTTGCTGTATAGAATCTGCTAATACCTCTCCTGAATCTTTAACTAAGTTGTTTTGATTGTAGCAGACACTATTGAATTATTGTGTTAATTAGGGTAATGATTAACTGATGATTAAGTGCTGTTAAGGAAAAAGCACAAAAAACTAATTTGTGATTGACAATAAAATTAATAAACCTTAAATTGCTGATACATCAGACCTATGTAAAAATTTCATCTGTGACAATGGACCCATGCTGGAGTAGTCTGCTCCTGAAGGATGGTATGGGCCCATATTGGAGCAGTTCTTGAAAAGCTGTTGTCTGTGGGAAGCCCATATAGGATTGGATGGCATTTCATGGGAGGGACCACATTGGAGCAGGGGAAGAGAGTGACCATGAAGGAGTAGAAGAGGTGAAGTGCTGTTGACTGACTGCAGCCCCCATTCCCCTGCACTGCTCAGGGGAGGATGTAAAAGAGGGTGGATGGGGGTGGAGGGAAGGTCTTTTTAGTTCACTTTTATTTCTTACTGCTCTAGCCTGTTATCTGTAGTTAATAAATTACTTTAATCTCCTTTATTCTGAGTCTGTTCTACCTGTCATATTAACTGATGAGCAGTCTCCCTGTCCTTATCTCAATCCATGAACTTTTATTTTTTTTTTTTAATCATATTTTCTCCCCCTGTTCTTTTGAGGAGGTGGAAAGAGAGAATGGCATGGTACAGCCAAGCTGACTGTCAGTTTTTACACCACCACACTGGTTTACGTAAAACATATTAGTGGATTAAATGCAATTTGACTAGTTGAGCAGTTTACTTAATGGTACATAGAACAAGTTTACAATATTTCTAGATTTGGATCCCTTAAACCACTGGGACAAATATCTCATCTCACAAAATGGAGTTAGTATTGTGGAGGAGGAACTTCCAGCTGACGTGAAACTAATGTAGCTTCCACAAAGACCAGGTAGCAAAGATTTAAGAATAAATCACTTCTCACGTACAGATGTGCCCTGGCCAGTCTTGGCATAAATCCACCATATTCCATTGACAGATAAGGTATCAAGGACAGGCTGCTTTACAAGGCAAGGTGAGCCAGGAACTGAAGACAAGGGAGGAAGAGCAGCAACATCACCAACACGGAGCCAGGAAACCAAATCAGCAAAGTCAGAGTCAGAATCAGGTCTGGAAATGACCAGAGTCTTCCAAGAGCCCAGTGATCACCCAGCAAATCTGAGGTGAAAAGTCAAATCCAAAGGTGTTTTGGCCAGTCAAGCCAAAAGGGACAGGATTAGTGTCAGAAATGAGGAAGTACAAGACTTGCCACTGACTTAGCTGCAATATAGCTCCTATGTAGCTCAGAGGGGTGTCAAGGGCAAGACTCACAGTTAAAAGCATCTCCCAAGTGAAGGTAGAAGGATGACTAAGGCTTCCTACCTTTCTTCATGACAGCTGTTATTAGCTAGCTAGCCTTGAGCTAAGCTAAAAAGGTGGAATTGTGTTCCAGGCCCTGTTATATGTGGTTTGTTTGTGTTGTTTTTTTTTTTTTTTCCTGCTTTGGTGAATATACTCAAACTGCAATATAATCTCAGCTAAATAGTCACCCAATTCAAGTCATTGTAGTTTAACTGCAATGAAGAATTGTACTGTACATACATGGCAAGATTTATGCATCAGGGGGAGAGAGGGGGGGGGCTGCAGGGGTGATGTCTGTAGAAGGAGATCAGGAAGTGCCCTGTCCTGGTCATGGCTGGTTCCACTTAGCTTTCCTCCTTCTAACCAGAGGAGTTTATGGCACTTCTGTGACCCTATATTTCAGAATGGGTAGTAAATACCTGGAAAAAGGAACAGCAAAGCCAGAGCAGTGGGAGGTGCTCCACAGCAGAGTAAATACACCCCGAAGGGACTGTGGACCATGACTAAGCCCATGCCACAGAAAGTACATTCCCAAAGGGACTGTGGTCTGTTGAGGGCCCATTCTGGAGCAAAGAAAGCAAGTAAGAAGGAAGAAGCAGCAGAAGAAAAGATTAAGGAACAAAGTGGCATAAAAAAAATGAAACAAACAAACAACAACAACAAACAAAAAACAAACGAACAAACAAACCAACAAAAACATAGTGCACTGAGCCCAACCTTCCATGCTGCCATCGTCTTCCCAAAATGACTATAACCTGTGGTGACAGCAGATACTGGGAAGCAAGACGAGATGTGTCAGGAGTGAAGCTTGGCCTGGGAAAGGGAGAGGAGAGGTGTTCTCCCTAAATATTGAAATATTTGTCTTCTTTGTTTCCCAGCACACAAATCAGTAATAATGTTTATCTTAATTGTCACTAAATTAAATTAAATTTCCCGTGTCACATCTGTTCTGCCTGCAACAAGAGTAGAGATTTTCCAGCACTGCAGTACATTAACAGCTCAAAAGAAGACAGTAGACCCAAACACTTGCTGCATATATACGTTTTTTACCTGCTGAATCAAATAGCCAGATTCTTGAAGAAGTGTGAACTACTTTGGTTATGAAAAGCAGGAGGAAAGCCCTCTAGCTCTTAAATAGCAACCTAAGCCTGGATAGAGACAATCTCCCAGGGCTTACCTGGTCTCAGTTAGTATTCCTTCATGGAACCCCTTCAGATGAAGTCAGCTAAAACATCCTGGAGTTGTGCTATCTCCAGAGGTATGTAGATACTGCATAAGCATGCAGTAGCCTGGAGTATCCTGCAAGGTATCAGCTCAACAGTTACAACAGAAGACAGTGGAAATAATTTGCTGACCAAAAGAAAGTGAAAACAGCACGGAGAAAGAAGTTGTGGCCTCTTCTACAGCTAGTACTAAGATAATGTAAGCGAGCAATGAAAACATGAGAACAGGTACACTGAATGGAGATGAGGGAGAGCTAAAGCAGAACTTCTGGTCCAGTGCACTAGTGAGAGACATTTGGAGAAAATGCAGAGGGCCTTGAACAAACCATGAGCAAATGCAAAGGCACGTATGTGCCAACTGCCCTGTCAGATACCCAGCAACAAGTGACCACAAAATAACCTGCATGAGCCCTGGGCTTGCTCCTGCCATACCAGCTACTCAGCTACCAGTGACCAGCACTGACAAGAGGGGAAAACTGAGGACCAATGGTCACCTTGATAGGACTGTACAAACAAATGTCTCGCTGCCCCTTCCCTCACTGGCCATCCAATGGCTGCCCTTTCCCATCCAACCAGCTGAACTCTCTCATCCGATCCTGATGCCAGGATGAATGGGAATGTCCAATTTGCATGGTGTCCCCTGGGAGATGCCAAGGTGAGCTGCAGAGAAAGTGGAGTTGTCAGAGCCATGTCTGGTCCCACCACACCACCACAGCATCCCCACGTCTCTGTGGAGCAGCTCCAGGGAAGGGAAGGGGTTTGGTGTCCTTGTCTCCCTGTGTCTGTCTCAGCATCTTGGGGTGCCAGGGCTCAGACTGCAGTGTTCCTGGATGGGCCTTCTTCACCTCCCCACCACAGTTGGGGGCACCCATGATGGAGGAGGGACCCCTGGTCCTGGTTGTGCTTGGAGAGGTAACTGGACACACTGCATCAGGATAGGGGACGGACACCCTGGCCCTACTTGTGCTTGGACGTTATCGGAGTGCTCTATCTCCAACTTCCCCTTAGCTGTGGTTTCGGTTCTGCCTTCAACCCCAGTGTGGTCCTCCCCACCCACCATGAAAGCAGAAGAGAAACTGCAGTGTGAGGGGACGTGCAAGGGGACAGCTGGGGAGGATTAGTGAGTGGGTAGAGGACATTGTGGAGGTAAGGTTGGGCCTAGGTACTTTGTCATCCCTACACCCAGCACCCAGCAGGTGCTGTGAAACACTGATTTAAGACCTGGTGCTCAAACCTAAGCAGAAACACTCTGCCACCCCTTCCTGGTGCTGCCCTCCATCCTGCCATTGTTCTCCCTGGACCTGGCAACTCTGCTGAACTGTGACTGGATGCTGGTGGCAATGGAGAGATGGAGTGGAGAGGGGGGGTGGCTCCTGCCATTTCCATTCCCAAACCCTGGTGGCAGCTGGGGAGGGGGAGAAGGTTTCCCTGCCAAAGATGGTGGGAAGGGAAGGGGAGCACCAGGTTGCAGCCCAGCCCCAAGCCCTCTCCTGGTGGGTGTTTAGGGGAGAGTCAGAGCTCCACAGCGCCGTGGGGTGCAGGGAAGCAGAGAGGTGGCCTGACATACTATGGCATGGAAGGAGAATCCCTGCAAATGGCGTCGGCTCATTTACTGCAACTTCCTAGCAATGGGACCTGTGTTACATGCATTGGGGCTAGGGGGTCATGGCCAAAGGTGCCCCATCCCCATCCCAGCTCTGGGATCCTGCCCAGCTGAGTACTGCCACTCCAGAGGTCCTATGATAATGAGGAATGGTCTTCCCCTGGACCTGCATAGCGCTTTGTCTCTCACCAGCTGGCTCAGCCACAATGGGGGTGGGGGCTGTCTCTGCTTGGGGTGCTGGAGACCTGAACCCCAGAGAGGAGCTCCTGGAGGATCCCTTTCCTCCAGCCTGTGTCTGGCCCAAAGCCAACAGCTGTGGGGCAGCCTGGAGATGCTTGCCACCTCCTCCCTGGGCAGCCCAGGGTCAAGCAGGTGGCATGGTAGTTAGCCCTTGTCTTTGCATTCAGAGGGTGCAGGGTACCCCATAGCAGCTCTTCCCTAGTACAGGGCCAGGAGGATGGAAGTTGTTATCCTCTTGGGACTGAATACCAAAGGTGTCATCACCTCTATTGGAGCTAATGTAGCCCACAGTGATGGAGATGAGGTGCCATCAGTAAGGAGAGGGAGACACAGGGACAAGGCTTCAGGTCTCATGCATCTGTTTTCTCCCAGCATCATTTTCTGGGCTGTCCTTTCCCTGCCTATTCACCCTCTTCTACCTGAGCAGGTTGACCCCAGTCTGTTGCAGCACCTTTTGCCAGCAAAAGTGACTAAGGGCTTGCAGGGTGTACTGGGGCTCCCCAGAGCACATCCTAGTCACCTGCTGCCCATCGTGCCCTGATGCTCATTGCACTCTGTGTGGCTCTTGTGGCTGTCAAGTGTCTTCCCCCTTGCAGGGTCCCCACAGGAAAATCGCCAGTACATGGCAGAGACCCTATGTCATGGCACCAGGAGGAGTCGTCCGTTTCCTGGACAGCAGCCAACCTTTTCTGGCATGTCAGAAGAAGTGATTTCCACCTCCACCACCTACTCTGGCACATTTATGACCAGTGTTGGACTCCTGAAGAAAGGTAGTGAAAAACTCGTGCGACTATGTTGAACGGGATGGGGGACAGGGATAGCCACAAAACAGGGAAAGATGAAGGGATTTAGGGCTGTTTGGCTGTAGAGGGAGAAGAGAGAGGGAAGGACCCAAGCGACATCTCCAACCTCTGACACAGGAAGATGTTTCCAGTTGGTGCAAAGCTGCTCTGGCTGTGGGACTTGCTATCACTCGCTCTCTGGGCTGGTTTGGGGTCCAAATCTCCTCCATGCCCTACTGCTGCCCCCTTGCCCATCTCCTGCCTTTACAAAAGACAGAAAGATAGAGGACAGTAACCCCCACAATACAGCTGATGTCTGGAAAAGAGCTGTGCTGGACCCTGACTCTGAGTGATGTGCTACCAGGAAGGGCAGTCAGAACAACCCCAGTGCTCTCTGCCAGGGCATTGCAGGGTAAACCCTATTACAGACCACCACAGGCCAGGCTCAGCTGACATCTCCCTGGGTTTTGCAGCCATGAGGGTTAACCCACTGAATTTCCCCCACTACTCACAGCCCTGGGCCAGCCTTCCACCACATCCTCCTGAATGACTGTAGCGTGCAAGGACCACCCCAAAACCACAATGCAGACCCCATTGGCTGCTGATGCCACCAGCACTGCTGGAACTGCCCAGGCAGAACAGCAACAGAAAGAAGTGTGCAGCTGTGGCTCCTGCAGCCCTTTCCTCCTGGTGCTGCACCCACTTCTGAATACTTGGGGCTTCACCACTGGCAGCATGCAGCTCCCTTGCCTTCTTCTCTTCATCCTTCCCGGGATGTGGGCACACCCAGAGAGTAAGTGGCACACTCCTATCTGCTCCGTTCTCTCTACTGTGGGACTCTACAGGGGTGGCAGGGAGTGAGACCCAGGGAGATGAAGATGCATGGGGAGATGATACCCACCACTTAAGTGCAGCACCCAAAGGTGCCCTATCTCTGCCCACCCCCTCTGCTCCCATGTCCATCTCTGGGCTCACTGCCCTGCACCATCCTGACCAGACCAGTGCTGATAGCTCCAGCACAAGGGCCAAGGGCTCCCAGACAGGCTTGGGGTGCTGGTGTGTCCCCAAAGGTGCCTTTTTCCTCCTGGCAGACCATGGGCATGGGTGGGAGGGTATCTTTTCCCCTCATGGCGCAACAGTCCCGCACTGGGCTCTAACTGCTTAAGCAGATCCTGGGCACTGCCCTGAGCATGTGGGATCATTTCTTTTGCCATTGAAAGGTTGCTGGATCCTTTGCATGCTCCCCCTGTGGTTAAAGGTTTCTTTTGCAGCCACAAGGAACCTCCACCTTTGTCTCAGCCTGCATTTTCCATGCTGGGGTCAGGTGCTCATTGCACTCCGGGCAGGGGGGCTCTTACTGTCCCAATTCAGGCTTTGCTTTGTGCCATCAGTTCTCAGGGCTTCATTCAGCTCGACAGGAATCACTGTGTGAGTGTTGGACTTGCTCTCCTGCCTCCTGTCAGGATTGGTTTCCCATGTGTGCTGCCCAGCAGCCCCCCCTCACCACAAACCTAGGCGAAATTCACCTCCCCCCCTTCCCCCTTGACAAGATTTCCTGCACTGTGAGCAGGTCTCTGGTGGACCTGGGTCCCTGTATGAACTGGTGGAACTGTTGTTCCCAGCCACAGACAAGATCACCCCTGCTGTCCCCTCCACACAGCCAAGTGATAGCTCTCAGGTGGTCACATCAGGGTGGTGAAGGGGTAAAAAGGGAATTAGAGAAGAAGCAGAGAGAGAGGCTCATCGAGGCAGTGGAAGGAAATTGCAAATTATGTGAAAGCAGCTAGACAAGGGGATTTCCCCTGCCCTGCCCACCTGCCCCATCTCACCCTGCCCATCCCTGAGGACCCCGTGGGCCACTCCTCCTCTTGGAGCCCCCTGCCCTTCTCCTTCATCCTTGTGCTCCTCAGCATGACCTTCTCTCCTTTGTCACCCCACAGGCTCTCAGAAACTCCACCTATTCCAAAGCTTTATCTTCTACAATAGCAGCTTTGTGGACTTTTCAGGCTGGGCCACCTTGGAGGACATTGTCTTCGCTGCCCTGCAGAAATACACCCGGGACATCATTTACCTCCAACCATGGGTCTCCCCAGCCCTGCCCACAGATGAGTGGGAAAACCTGCAAAACCTGTTCAAGATCTATGTGCACAACTTCATTCTGTCACTTCAGGACGAAGCTAGGCTGCACCAGATTCCCTGTGAGTACTGGGTGATCCTCCTTTTCTTACTTAAATGGCAGGGGAGATACCATGATTAGGCAGGTGGTTTTCCCAGGGTGAGGCTCATCCCCTGCACTTTGGGTGTGCTAATCCCGCAAATTCTGCTAATTTCTGCAAATGAGGGAAACTTGACTGCGTAATTTCTGGTAGTGGAGGAATGTGTTCACACTCTCCCCCCCCCCCCCCCCCTTTTTTTTTTTTGACGTGGCTAAGTGCTGGGTCTAGCACTTGCAGTGCTACAGGGTTAAGGCAGAGTGGCTCAAAAGCTGTGCAGAGGAAAAGGATCTGGGGGTGCTGATTGATGCTCGCCTCATCATGAGCCGGCAGTGTGCCCAGGTGGCCAAGAAGGCCAACGGCATCCTGGCCTGTATCAGGAATAGTGTAGCCAGCAGGGCCAGGGAAGTGATTGTCCCTTTGTACTCTGCTCTGGTGGGGCCACACCTCAAGTACTGTGTTCAGTTCTGGGCCCTTTCACTACAAGAAAGTCATTGAGGCACTGGAGAGTGTCCAGAAGGCTGCGAAGCTGGTGAAGGGCCTGGAACACAAGTCCTACGGGAACTGGGATTATTTAGTGTGGAGAAGAAGAGGCTCAGGGGAGACCTTATTGCTCTCTACAACTACCAGA
Source organism: Anser anser (assembly GCF_964211835.1). NCBI lineage: Eukaryota > Metazoa > Chordata > Aves > Anseriformes > Anatidae > Anser > Anser anser. The sequence continues at coordinate 14,704,741 of NC_139737.1, read as the reverse complement.
AAGGAAATTGTGGAGAGCTGGGGGTCACCTCTTCTCACAGATAACTAGCGATAGGACAAGAGGGAATGGCCTCAAGTTGTGCCAGGGGAGGTTAAGGTTGGAAATGAGGAGACATTTCTTCTCAGAAAGAGCAGTCAGGCATTGGGACGGGTTGCCCAGGCAGGTGGTAGAATCACCGTCCCTGGGGTTGCTTAAGAAAAGCCTGGATGTGGTACTTAGGGATATGGTTTAGTGGATAATATTGGTGGTTGGGGGATGGCTGGACCAGATGATCTTGGAGGTCTTTTCCAATCTTAATGATTCTGTGATTCTATGATTCTATAATTTTCCTGAGGACAGGCACAGAGCTGTGAGTAGGAGCTCAGAGCCAATGTCAGTGGCTTTCCTAAGCAAGGGCTAGCAGGAGAGCAGGAGATAGGCCCTATCTTGGGGCAACGAGCCCCCTGAACTGCCAGTCCTGCACCAGGATGTCCTGGTCCCCAGCATAACCTTTACAATCAGAGAATCAAAGAATCAGAAAATCCCAAGTTGGAAGGCATCCACAAACATCACTGAGTCCATCTTTGGCTGTGTTTAGCTCCACTTATGCCTTATGCTGTTAGCATTCATGAAGACACATAATCCACAAAGTGATTACATGAAGGTGCTTTATTAGGCGCCGGAAGTTAGGGGCATGCCTGCCCAAATCTAACTTCCTCTGATTTGTTTTCTTAGTTCTCTTTTATCTCCTAAGATACTACATATGCATTAGGTTTCACAACTCATCTATGCATATTCATTTCCTAGCTCCACCTAGCCTCGCTTCGTATGCTAATTATCTTATCAGTCCTTCTGCACTTGCGTACTACTCTCTGGTGGTCGTCCGGGTGGTCGTTGGGATGAAGTAAGATGTCTTCATCAGAGTTGAACTTTTTAACCTTTCCTTTTCACGCATGCTCTCTGAGCCCTTGGTCTCAGTCCAAACCGCAAGGTTGGTTTGACCCAGTTCCCAGAGTCCAAGAAGCCCCAGTTATCTAGATGTCTTGCAAATTGAGCATTCTTTTAATCCTCCTTACTCCTCATCATGAATTGGTGCATTCTCATGTTACCCTTGCACATATATTTTGTATCTTCCAAGCGCAGCCTCGGAACAGTACATCACAAATGTAACATACTAAACAATATTGTATTATTTCTTCTTCTATTACTAACAATGCCATCCTGCATATTCCTCTCTGGTCACCCCAAATCCCACCAGCGAAGTCCTCCAGGACTGTGGAGTATAAGGTCATCCTGCTCTGTTCTCCTTTGTGGGATGGGAAACAGAGCAAGTGTCTGGCTCTGCACGCCATTCCAATGCTGGTGTCCTATGGGCAGGGTGCAAGGCAGAGTGGCAACACCCCTGTTACCACAGCCACATGCCTGCACCCCATGTCCTGTCATGCTCCCAAGGTGGTGGTTCCCCCTTTGCTGTGCTCCTGACCCAGCTGCAGGAACAAGTGGCTTGAGGAGAACGAGCTCCAGGACTCACAGGCAGGTTTCTCATTCAGAGCAGTTCTACCCAGCACAATGAGCAGTGACATGCGTGAATAATTTGGGGTGCAGAGGGAAGGGGGGGAAGGGGGAAAGGCCTGTGCCCAAAGAAGTGAATGTTGAACTGCAATTTCAAGCTCTGGCTCCAGCTCAAGATATACTCCTGATACCCACCCTCTCCTCCAGACCCTTTTGTGTTCCAGTGCATGACTGGCTGTGAGCTGCACCCCAACGGCTCCTACACAAAATTCTACCGTCTTGCCTACAACGCTCACAACTTCCTCAGCTTTGATGTGGACAGCAGCCACTGGAAGAGGTGGCAGGAGAGTGAGCTGGCAGTGCATGTTGAGAGGGAGTTCAACAGCTTCACTGACATTTCCGCAACACTGCAGCACCTTCTCAACATCACCTGCATTGACCACATGAAGAGATTCATTGAATATGGCAGGGCGGCTCTGGAGAGACGAGGTGAGAACACCCAGACCCCAGCATGGCCCACTTCAAAGCTCCTCTGCTGGGGCTCCCCTTACTCCTTCACTCTTGCCCCCCAGAGCCACCTGTGGCCACTGTCTTTGCCCACATGCGCGACCCAGCTCAGCTTCTGCTAGTCTGTCGTGTCACTGGCTTCTACCCACGACCCATCAGTGTGGCCTGGTTGCGGGATGGCCAGGAGGTGCTGCCAGGCCCAGCACTCAACACCAGCACCATCCTGCCCAATGCTGACCTCACCTACCAGCTCCGCAGCATCCTCGTCGTGGCCCCTGGCGATGGGCACACCTATGCTTGCCGCGTGCGCCACTGCAGCCTGGGCACCCGCAGCCTCCTCATCCCCTGGGGTAAGTACCACCCACAGTGACGGGGTGTAGGCAGTGACCCAGAGCCTGGTACAGGAGATGGTGAGCCCAGCTCCAACAGCAACTCTGGCCATGGCCATCTATGCACTTGCAGCCCCACTCTCTCTTTTCTCCTTCAGGCAGCTCCAAGGTGGCCCTGGGCATTGGTGTTGCTTTTGCGGTGCTGCTCACTGTGGCTGCGGCCCTCATTGGGACTGTCTGGTACTACAGGCACAGGTGAGATCTCCCTGCCAGGCCATGCTGGTCCTCTCTGCTTGGGGTAGGGGTTGAGAACTCTCAACTAGCCCTGCTCACTGCCATCTCTCCTGCAGGTGCTGAGAGCGTGGGATGCACCAGCCCCAGGGATACTCAGAGGCCATGCCAACCCCCTCAACTTCCTGATAATAAACTGCTATTTTAAACCCTCAAGCCTGCACTACCCCACTATATGCTGTGCCAAGTACCAAGGAACACTTGGCATCACACAGCTCTGTCCCACGCTGGGTGGGCCAGGCAGAGACCTGGGGCAGTGCAGGGCCCACACTCCTTACCACAGGGAGAAATGAAGGGAAGCCTCCTGAGACCGACAGTGAGTACCCGGCCCTAGTCCCCTGCCCGATGGGTACAAGGCTCCCCATAAAGTGGCAGGACTCAGTCAACACCAACACTCATCCCTGCTTGGAGCCAGCAGGGGGTTGGCACCTGTAGTGGTTTTACCCTGCTGGGCAGCCGAACTCCACCACAACTGCTCTCTCACTCCCCTGCCTCAAAAAAAAAAAAAAAAAAGGGGGGGGGGGGGGGGGAGAAAATACAATGGAAAAGGTTCAAGGGTTGACATAAGGACAAGGAGATCACCCACCAATTATTGTCACAGGCAAAACAAACTCGGCAATAACCTAGTTTATTGCCCAAAAGCAGACTAAAAACACCTTCCATCCCCATCTAGCCTCTTCTACATCGTCCCCCTGAGCAGGGAATGGGGACTGCAATCAGTCTGTAATGAGAGAGGGAGTTAAGAGAATCTTAGTAGACAGGGTGCTGACTAATGAATACCTAGATGATTGTATTAAAAATAGATGTTGCTTAATGTCTTTACTTACTACTGTGCAAATTAAGCAAAACAAGAAGTCTTGGGGCCCCTCACAAAGGATGGTTCCTGATAAAAACAGGGAACCTGTCTCAAGAACCGGCTGAGACTGACCCTGTGGTTTGGACAAGAGCCAAGGAGCAGCTGAGTTTGCACAAAGGCAGGAGGTCAACTAGTGGTGATGAAGAAGAGTTATCAGCCTTCATCCCCACAACCCCCGGCAACCACCACCAGGAGACACTGTGCAAGTGCAGATGGGAGGAGTTCATGGAAATGACTTCTTGGAACTAATTTTAATATGAAGTGGGGATAGGTCATGAATATGTATAGGAGCATTGGGAAACTTCATGCATATGTAACTCTTTACCGCATATAACTAAGGCAAGTTGCCGTGCTGGGGTGCACATGACTTTGGTGGGACTTCCCCCCATGCTGTCCAGCGCTGAATAAACATACCTACTTCACAATCTTACTGATTGTGGAGTCTGTTTTCCGCACATCAGTAACACTTAGTTTCCACTGCCCCTTCACAGTCATGCCCCAGCTCCAGTGTGGGGTCCCTCCCACGGGATGCCGTTCTTCCTGAACTGATCCTGCGTGGGCTTCCCACAGGCAATAGCTCTTCAAGAACTGTTCCAGTATGTCTCTGTACTATGGCGTCCATCCGTCAGGAGCAAACTGCTCCAACCTAGGTCCCCCACGGGCGGCAGCTCCCCCCAGACCCCCTGCTCCTGCGGGGGCTCCTCTCCACGGGCTGCAGCTCTGGCCCGGGGCCTGCTCCTGTGGGGGCTCTCCATGGGCCGCAGCCTCCTCCAGGCCACATCCACCTGCTCCACCGGGGGCTCCTCCACGGGCTGCAGCGTGGAGATCTGCTCATCCATGGTACCTATGGGCTGCAGGGAGACATCCTGCTTCACCATGGGCTTCTCCACAGGCCGCAGGAGAACTTCTGCTCTGGTGCCTGGAGTACCTCCTGCCCTCCTGCTCTGACCTTGGTGGCTGCAGGGCTGTTTATCACTCCTCACTCTCCTAGCTGCTATTGCGCAGCAGGTTTTTTTTCCCTTTCTTACCTATGCTCTCACAGAGGTGCAACCAACAGCAGCAGGTCCCTTTTGGAGCTGTCTGAAACTGGCTTTTATCTAACATGGAGCAGCTTCTGTAGTCTTTTCACAGAGGCCACCACTGCAGACCCCTGCTACCAAAACCTTGCCACATAAACCCAATACATTCCACTCCTTGCCTCTGTGAAGAGCATATTTAAGAATTATCACAATATACTCTTACATTGCAATCATTGCAATCTTCACAAGGCTCTCTTCCCTCAAAAAAAAAAAAAAAAAGAATTCCCCACACCAAAATAAACATATCATCACAACACTGACAAAAAGGACAATTTACACACATTCCACCCTTCGTCCCTTCACTATATTATTACAGAACATATTCCACACAATTATTACTTTCTTAAATGCTTCACAACTATTACATTCTTAAACAATATCTAATCCATGTTTTACTCATTACCATAACTGGTGGGTGATCTTCCTGTCCTAATCTCAACCCTTGAGCCCTTTCCATGGTATTTTCTCCCTCTTTTCCTTTGAGGAGAAGTGAGAGAGCAGTTGTGGAGTTCAGCTGTGTAGCAAGGTAAAAACCCCACACCCCTCCGCTTGCTCTTGCTCTTTGGTCACTTCTCATATATCCAGTTGTTTCTAGGAACTTCAGGGAGTTTAAGCATGCTCATCTTTCAGTAGTCTCTCTTATCATCCCTATAGCCAACTCTGTAATTGTGTTTATCATTTCCAGTCTATCTATGTCAAACATTTCTTGTGCAGTCATCCCTTGTGGAATGTGCACCTCATTGGAGGCAACAACTTGAATTTGACTCACAGTGGAGTAATGCTTTTTTTTTTTTTTTTAATAAATATATAAAGCAACACAAAACAAAAACAGCAATCCTCCCCCCCACACACAAAAGAAGTAAAATGATCCATTCTCTCCTGCTCCCCCCCAGCTTCTGTTCCTGTGTGTAGCCAGTTGTCTGAGGAAAGCAGATGGGACTTGGTGTAAAAGAGCTTTAACATCCTGCTGGAGCCTTTAGTGGAGAAGTCTCGTGTAAGGAAAAGTGAAGTAAGTGGATGTATGTAAGACCTTATGGGACTGCTTTTCCTACTTGTCTAGACCTCTTTAGGAAACACATTGGATCAATGTCAATTGGAGAATGCTGCTATAAATTCTTCTCAAAACTCAAAACTCAAAAAAAAAAAAAGCTTAAGTATGGAAAATCCTTTTTAACAAGTGTCCATTGAAAATTTCCCATTTAATTACGCTCTTGAAACCTCACTAATTAACTACAAGTCTTGAAGACTTGATGAAAATTGCTGAATTGTAATGAACCTCATGGTATATTTGGTGCTGAGTCCATGAAACTTAGGTAGTGAGAGGAAAATGAGGTTATGGAATGAACTGTTGGAAAAGGTTTCAGAAGGAAACGTGGAAGTGTTCTGGAGTTCTAACAGGTCTCCATGTGGGCTGTTACTGACAAAGCCTCTCCATGGGCTTGTTAGAGCAGATAATTGGAGGCAACGATTACAGCTTCTCAAAGGCACTGTGCAAGCGACTCTGATGCTGAGTGAAGGCCTTGGTTTGTTTGATGAAGGAGCAAGTCCAAGTCCTGGCCTCTAGCTCCTGGGAAAGGAGGTTCTGTACCTCACAAATGGCTCAGGGGTTTTCCTGGGCTGTGTGATGTGGGGAGTGCCATGTTGTGTGAAGGACAATGATATACGACACCTCCTGGCCTCCCCAGAGGATTTTAAGGAGGCAAGAGTACACCAGTGTCATGAGAACAACAGCTGTTCATGAACCTCAGTAGTAGAGACAACTGCCATAGCCACAGGTGTGTGAACTACCTCAATAATTTTCTCAGACAGAGTCTTCTGTGAAGCCAATTTATCTGTGATTGCAATAGCGGGCATCCTGCAAGCAGGAGCACCCAGCAAAATTATATCATAACCTTATATTCCCAATTACCATTACCCGACACTTGATTCCTCCTGTTTCCTCATTGGCTGAGTACTGCAGGTTCACAAACTACTTGACACTTACTACTATCCCATATATGTATATATTTTTTTGACCAACCATTAATTTCTCCTTTTTTTTTTTTTTATCCTTCTTCTCTTTTGACTAGAGGGCCCGTGATTTTTTGTTTTTACTGATTTTGCACTGCTCATCCTGTTTTTCGTAGCTATCCTCCTAATTTTGGGACAGCAGAACCTTCCCATTATCTTCTTAACATACTCCGCACTGCTATGCCACTGTCATGCCTACACAATCACTTTTGAATATGCAGAGTGGAATTTTCCACTGCAAAAACACATTCTACTGCAAAAACATAACTTTGATGTTCACAATTCTCCTGTCCTCTTTTCTTACTACTATTTTTGTTTTGTACCTCTTCACATCTCCCACTCTTAAGTTTTTAGAACAGTAGGGTTCAATATTTTTCTTCAGATGTCATGGGAAATGATAGAAACACAATGCCATTGTTACTAGAATACTAAAAATATAGTGCTGGAGCCAATCCTATTCAGGCAACCAAGAGGTCAATTTTTGCAAATGTATCTATATTCCCAGAAGGTGTCATCTTGGGCTGTCTCATATAAGATCTCAGTATTCTTCAGGCGCCTTGCCTTCAGGAGTCTAGCAGGGCAGACTCGGCAGATCGAGCAGCGCCGCTTTGCCAGGGGCTTGGAGCCCTTTATCCCAGCAATGCATCTGTGCACAACTTGCAGTGGTGGGCGCCTTTCATCCCACCCACAGCTTGCCCTGGGCAAGAGCTACCACTTGCAAAGACTGCACCATTCGTAACCTGGGGGAAGCTGCTCCGAAGTTGGGACTGTGAGCTTTTAATGGCAAAGTGGCAAGAACCTTACAGTGCACTCTGAGAGACCTGAAATTCCCTTGGCAAGCTTTACAAAACCCCACTCCTGACAGGACTCTGTACTTACTCTCCTTCCCAACCCTTTCCCTCCCCTAATTCTTACCATAAGCTTGGACTAAAGCTACCTAAGTCTCCCATGAAGTAGTGCTCCCAAGGGAAGCATTTTGGGAGACCTGAACACGCAGCCTTTATATAATCCCATTCACAGCAGGACTCTGAGCTTTGTTGCTCCGCAAAACCTAACTCCTAAACAGAACCCTGACTCCCTAGGCAAAGTGCACTCTTGCTAGCCGCCAAGGAGCGCTGGAGCTCAGCTCTTCTCCCCAAAATGTGGATTGCGCCCAGCCAGAGAACCGCGGGGACTCCAGGTCGGCTAGAGTATAGGCGTCTTGCTAGCGGGCAGACTTGGCAGCACCGCTTTGCCAGGGGCTTGGAGCCCTTTATCTTGGTGATGCAGTTGCGCATGACTCACTGTGGTGGGCACCGTGCATCCCGCCTGCAGCTTGCCCCACCATTCTGTGCCAGCGCTGTTTTCCTGGAACCTTGCAGTACTGTAGTGTTTTGGCAGCGCTAGGTGGTTTGTCAAACACCATGGTTTGTTCTTTCCTTGTGGCATGGCCAGGCTGGGACAGCCACAGATCCTGCAGAGTGCACATTGGCCCCGGAGCCGGGCAAGAGCTACGGCTCGCAAAGACTGCACCATCTGTAACCTGGAGGAAGCTCAGGGCCTGGCTCCTGTTGCTGCGACTTGCCAGTCCACTTCAGCAAATACTGGTGTTTGCTTCGCTCTGGCATTGCCAGCCTTGGGTTTTCTTTATGGATTCTGCACTTGTTCAGGAGTGATGTTCTAGTAAATCCTTTCCAGCTGCGTATGGCTCATGGTGTTAATAGTTACATAGTGTGTCATCACTACAGCAGTTGGTACGTGTCACTGCAATGGTATTATAGTAAGACTCCAGCACCACTCACCGTCTCTGCTGCCCTGAAGGACTATTCTGACAAATGGAGCCCAAAGTCATGCATGAAATGAACTCAACAGACATTTTAGAGGGATGGCCCATAGACTAAAGGAATGATACCTCTGTGTATGTTATCAAAAGGCCAGAAAGGTGGTGATTATTTAGGATGTCACAGAAAGTGTGAGACTTGAGCATGCTGTAAATGGTATGAAATAAGGGGTGGATATTGTCCTGGATATTTCAGCTGAAGCAGTGTCAATTGTCTTCATTGTGGCTGGTGTTACGCCACGTTTTGGATTTAGGAGGAAAATAATGCAGATAGTTAACACTGATGTTTCGATTGTTGTGTTTACACAGAGCCAAGGACTCCTCAGCTTCTCATGCTGCCCTGCCAGCAAGGAGGCCGGGGGTGCACAAGAAGCTGGGAGGGGACAGGACCAGGACAGCTGATGCAAACTGGCCAAAGGGATATTCCATACCATATGACATCAGGCAGGAGAAAGAATACTGTAAGGGCTGGCCAGGGGGGACACTGCTGCTTGGGACTGGCTGGACATCAGTCCATTGGGGTCTTTCAAATGGACAGCCCAAAGTACACTTTATTTTAGGGGCTTGCTCAGAAAGGAAGCAAGCCAACATGTCAAAGAAGGGCTAGGTCCCATTGCTGCAGTCTGCTCCAACACCTCAATTCAGTAATTCATCTCTTAATTCCTTCCAGACCTTGGTTTGGAGCATCCTTTTTCCTCCATTTCCTTCATTTCCTTCCTTTCTTGGGCAGAGTGACCATGAAATGGTAGAGTTCTCTATTCTTGGTGAAGTCAGGAGGGGGATCAGTAAAACTGCTATCTTGGACTTCCGGAGGGCAGACTTTGAGCTGTTCAGGACAGTGGTTGGCAGAGTCCCTTGGGAGGCAGTCTTGAAGGGCAGAGGAGTCCAGGAAGGCTGGGCACTCTTCAAGAAGGAAATCTTAAAGGCTCAGGAGCTCAGTCTGGCTACTGCTGTGAAAGATAACAGAAAAAATGTTTTTATAAATACATTAATATGAAAAGGAGGACTAAGGAGAATCTCTATCCTTTACTGGATGTGGGGAGAAACTTAGTGACAGGAGATGAGGAAAAGGCTGAGGTGCTCAATGCCTTCTTTGTCTCAATCTTTAGCAGCAAGACCAGTTGTTCTGTGGGTACCCAGCCCCCCGACCTGGTGGAAGGAGACGGGCAGCAGAATGTGGCCCTCATAATCTACGAGGAAATGGTTCACAACCTGCTACAGCACTTAGATGTACACAAGTTGATGGGGCCGGATGGGATCCACAGAAGCGTACTGAGAGAACAGGTGGAAGTGCTCGCCAAGCTGCTTTCCATCATTTATAAGCAGTCCTATCAGGGGAGGTCCCAGTCAAGTGGCGGCTAGCAAATATGACGCCCATCTACAAGAGAGGCCGGAGGGTGGACCCGGAAAACTATAGGCCTGTCAGTCTGACTTTGGTGACGGGGAAGCTCATGGAGCAGATTATCTTGAGTGTCATCACGCAGCACTTGCAGGGCAACCAGGCGATCAGGCCCAGTCAGCATGGGTTTGTGAAGATCCTGCTTGATGAACCTGATCTCCTTCTATGAAAAAGTGATGCATTTAGCGGATGAGAGAAAGGCTGTGGATGTGGTCTACCTTGACTTCATTAAGGCTTTTAACACTGTTTCCCACAGCATTCTTCTCAAGAAACTGACTGCTCATGGCTTGGACTGGCGTATACTTCATTGGGTTAAAAACTGGCTGGGTAGCCGGGCCCAAAGAGTTGCGGTGAATGGGGTTAAATCCAGTTGGAGGCTGGTCACTAGTGCCCCAGGGCTCAGTATTAGGGCCAGTTCTCTTCAATATCTTGATTGATGATCTGGATGAGGGGGTCGAGTGCACCCTCAGTAAGTTTGCAGATGACACCAAGTTAGGTGCGTGTGTCGATCTGCTCGAGGGAAGGAAGGCTCTGCAGGAGGGTCTGGATAGGCTGGACCGATGGGCTGAGGCCAACTGTATGAAGTTCAACAAGGCCAAGTGCCGGGTCCTGCATCTGGGGCACAACAACCCCAAGCAGTGCTACAGGCTGGGAGATGAGTGGTTGGAAAGCTGCCTGGCAGAGAAGGACCTGGGAATACTGGTTGATAGGCAGCTGAATATGAGCCAGCAGTGTGCTCAGGTGGCCAAGAAGGCCAACAGCATCCTGGCTTGTATAAGAAGCAGTGTGGCCAGCAGGACTAGGGAAGTGATTGTCCCCCTGTACTCGGCTCTGGTGAGGCCGCACCTCGAGTACTGTGTTCAGTTTTGGGCCCCTCGCTACAAGAAGAACATGGAGGTGCTCGAGAGAGTCCAGAGAAGGGCAACGAAGCTGGTGCGGGGTCTGGAGAACAAGTCTTACGAGGAACGGCTGAGGGAGCTGGGGTTGTTTAGCCTGGAGAAGAGGAGGCTCCGGGGAGACCTCATCGCTCTCTATAGGTACCTTAAAGGAGGCTGTAGAGAGGTGGGTATTGGTCTATTCTCCCATGTGCCTGGTGACAGGATGAGGGGGAATGGGCTAAAGTTGCACCAGGGGAGGTTTAAGTTGGATATTAGGAAGAGCTTCTTTACTGAAAGGGTTGTTAGGCATTGGAATGGGCTGCCCAGGGAAGTGGTGGAGTCGCCATCCCTGGAGGTCTTTAAAAGACGTTTAGATGTAGAGCTTAGTGATATGGTTTAGTGGAGGACTTGTTAGTGTTAGGTCAGAGGTTGGACTCGGTGATGTTGGAGGCCTCTTCCAAGCTAAATGATTCTGTGATTCTGTGATTCATTCTTAGTCATAACTGGTGACCGTGACTCTCCTTTACTGGCTTGTGGAAAGGCTGCTCCACCCGTAACTTGCAAGGCTTGTGCTCCCTGATATGAACTGGTTGGAAAGCCCTGGCTCTTTCAGAACCTGATTTGCCCATTAGACCAACGGCTCAGGCGTGCTTGGAGTGTGGGTCTGTGACGGAATTCACACCATCACTGCTTCTGGAAGCCTGCTGCATGCCCACCAAGGCTGCTGCCATCATTGTGCACCCAGCTCTGCCACAAGCACCTTATTTCTCCTCAGGTGCGGCCTCGGGCAAGGTGTCCCCTCCTGGCTGCCTGCGGGAGAGCTTTAGGGGCTTCAAAGAGAAGGCTCTGCTGGGCTGTGCTGTTGCTTTGCCCTTTGGAACAAAAGGACAAACCTGTGCTACAACACTGCAGTCGTGCAGCAATGCTGGAGCACAACCAACAGGCTGCCCTGAGAAGCGCAACCCCCTGCCCCCCTGCGTGCCCCCCATTTTCACTTGTGTGTGACTCCACTCCCATATGACTCCCTTTCCCTCCACCATTTCCACCCCCATATGTCTCCCCCCCCCAAATTTTCACTCACGTGTGCCCCCCTGTGTGCAGCCCCATGTGCCCCCACCCCGATTTGCACCATCAGTGTCCCTCCCCAGATTTCCCCCCTGACTGCACCACAGGGTGCCCTCAGCCCCACGTGTCCCCTTGTGTCTCTTCCCCCCTTTCCCCCCCAGCATGCCCTGTGGCACAGAACCTTCCAGAGCGGCCCCACACAGCCACCCCTGCCCTCGCTCAGCTCTGCCTCGCACCTGCCCTGGCTGTGAGCAGCTGCCAGCCCTGTCCGACACCAGCCCGGAGCCGTCCCCATTGGCGCCCCAGAACTGGCACTGCCCCAGAACCGGGCCCCTCAGCGATCCCCCAGCCATGGCCACCCTCAAGTTTGCCGACCTGCCCGGCATTGTGCATATGGGGCTGGGCCTTGGGGTGTCTGGAGAGGGTCAGGGGAGAGAACGTGGGGCCTGTGGGGAGGTTGGGGATGCCAGGGTCAGATGGGGGAGCTGAGGGGATTGGGGTTGGTTTTGGGTGCCCGGGGGGATCTGAGGCAGCAGGGCAGTAAGTGGGGTGTTTGGGGAGATGGTGGGTAGTCGGGGCTGTCTGGGGTTGGGGGGAGAGAGGGGGGACAGACAGGCATGTCAGGGCATTGGGACTTGCAGGGGGGTCAGGGCGGCTGCAGGTGTGGGGGTGCCTGTAGGGTACCAGAGCACAGGGGGTGTCAGGGCCATGGGGGCAGGAAGTGGGGGCTTGGGGATATTGGAGGTGTCCAGAAGAGCTGAGGAGTCCTTGGGGAGATAAGGTGAGTGGGGACAGGGAACTGCCGGGGGGGGGGGGGGGGGGGGTGGGCAGAGGCACCATCTGAAGGTGTTTGGGGCAGTTTGGGGGTGCTTGATGAGAAATAGCAAATAGCTGAGCCTGTTTGTGTCCTAGGCCTGGAATGAACCAGAGGTCTATGAGACCAGTGACACACCCGAGGGTGACCAGGCCGAGTTTGAGATGGTAAGGCTTTGCTGGGGCCCCATGTGTGGTAGGGGTGAGCAAGGGTGCCGGTGCCCCCATCCCGCAGGCATCTGGCTCAGCGAGATCATCTCTGGGACAGGGGAGCGGCTCCTTGCACATGTCCCCGCAGTGACACATCCCCAACATGGTCTGCTGGCCCTGTCTCAGCCTGATATTGCTGCAGGGCAGCAAGGAGCAAGGGAAGGGCTCAGCACCATGCTGGGTGGGTGTCCTTGCCCCTGTCCCCTGGCTCCATGTCCTGTGTAATGCAACAAGGGCAGTAGAAGTGGGCAGGGCTGGCCCCTGCCATGTCCCAGTGGCATTGCGGGAGGACCCATGTCCAGCTGTGGGCCAGGCTTGAGGAAGGGCCAGCTGGTGTCACATGGAGGATGACAGGGGCCACACTGCAGTGATTTCCCTCCCAACAAAGTTAAAGGGGGCACAGCTCATGGACTACAGACAGATGCCTCCCTCCTACCCCTGGAAGCCACAGGGACCTGCGAGGCATTTGGCTTCTGTGTCCTATCATGGCTTCTGCTCTCAACTCTCCCCAGGGAAAGAACAGGAAAAGAAGAGATGGAGCTGGAGGGAGGTTGTCAGAATGGGGGCACAGCCATGTTGTAGGCTCTCACCTCGTCCCCAGGGTGACTGGCTCCGCTCCATGCCCTGAACGCTTTGCTGAGCCCTCATCCTGCTCCCATGCTTTCTCTGTGTTCCATGGTGATATGGGAGCCCTTCACAGTGCCCACCGCGAGCACGACCCTGGATGCCTCAGGGTGCCCAGTGGAGGTGCCCATGCTGTTGCTGCCCCTGCTCTCACAGCCGCTGCCCCTGCTGCTACCCTTGCCTCTGTTCTGGTGGCCTCTTGTGTCCCACATGGCTCCTAAGCCCTCACGTAGGATTAGCAGGTGGCCCCAGGGGCAGGCCGTGGCAGAGGGACATGGGTGACATTGGGCCATGCATGGGACAAAGCTTCTAATGACATTTTTTTCTCTCTCCTCCTAACCTTGCTCTGACTTTCTCACCTCTGGGGAATGCAAGTAGCTGGTAAGAGCCCGTCTGTCAGCCACTGTAACACTGTGCTCTGCTCAGTGGCACTTGCTGTCTCCCCACAGCTGGACAGCCACCCCAACCATGCTGGAGAGCTGCCCCCACTGCTCTCACTCCTTCTTCTCCATTTGTGCTGTGCCAGAGCTCCCTGAGAGTGCTTCAGGCCATCGTCGGGCACTGGGGCCAGAGAGGGGAGCAGGCAGGGTGTCCTTGGGGCACCTCCTGCAGGGCCCTGCTGTGTCAGAGGGTGAGAAGCACCCTAAGTTGCTGTCTGCATGCGCCCCTCAAGGGGACATGTCCAAGTTAGGCTGCAGGCAAAGCCTTGGAGAAGTCTTGGAGGAGTCGAAGTCCTCTCACAAGTTGCAAGCACCCCAGAGCCCGCGGATGATGGAAGCCACCCTGAAACACAGCTGTGGGACTGGGGCCACCCCGACCGCACATAGCACGTATGGTGGGGCTCCCAGAACCGCCAAAGGATGTTGAGCCTCACTGTGCCCTGGCCCTGCTGCCAGGCCCTTGTGGGGTTTTTCCAGTCGGCCAGGCCAGGCCAGGGGTCTGATTTCCATGGGCCGTGTCCTGGGAAATAGTGCATCGTGGAGAGTCCTTGCTGCCCAAGCAGAGCCTTTGCTGGGTCTGACCGCTGCACCTGCCCCCATGTACCTGTTGCAACCTGAGGGCTGCCCTGGGGGTTTATGCACCATCCTGGGGCAGTCAGGGAGGATGGGGCCACCGTCGGCCCCATTTCCACCCATCTGGTCCCCAGCACTGGCCCTCAAAGGCTGCCAGGGCTACAGAGAGCAGAGAGACGGCAGCCCTGCTGACAAACCCTTGAGTCTTCCTTAGCGCTGTGTCCTGTGTGCAGGAGGAGCTTACCAGCACCAGTGTGGAGCACTTCATCATCAACCCCAACGCTGCCTTTGAGAAGTTCAAGGACAAGCGCCTGGGCACCAAGGGAGTGGGTGAGCCAGGGGGACTGGGGAAGGGTGAGCTGTGGTCCCTGGGTTGCTGAGATGGACCCAGGTTCCCCAGGTATTTTGGGGTGACCGTCTGCTCTTCTCTTCCAGATTTCTCCGACAGCACAAGCAAGACCAGTACAACAGGCTACAAGTCTGGAGAGCATGAAAACGTGAGTCCAACATGCGCAGGGATGTCCCCTTAGTGTGAACCACCCTAGTGCATGGTCCCTTGTCCCTCCTCAACCCACAGTTACATCCCTGCCCAGCACCACAGCTCTCCCACAGCCACAAGTTTTCTTGCCTGTCTGTGAAGGCACGGCTACTACCAAGGGGTTTTGGATACTGGTGTCCCAGCACCACCAGATCCCTGGTGCCATGGGCAGGCCCTGAGTCCCTCTGTTACTCTCATCCCCTCCATCCTCCCCCTCCCCGACGTTCATCTCTCTGCAGCTCAGTGAGGGTTTTGGTGCCAGAGACACCTCAGCAGCAGTACCAGTGGCTGCAGCATGAGGTGCAGGATCTCATTTGTGAGATGGAGCAGATCCAGGTGATCATCACCCCTGCCATTGGGACCTGCAGGCAGGCCATCCTTGGGGCTGACATGGCCGCCTGTCCTCCCCCTGCACAGAGCGTATTGAAGGAGTTGGAGGCCGAGGAGGAGCTGATGCCCGTGGCCTTGGCCAGGCAGGTGGAAGGCCTGAAGCAGCAGCTGGTCTCCAGCCACCTGGAGAAACTACTGGGCTCTGCTGCAGCCATAGACTTTACAGACCCCGAAGGCACGCTGGCCAAGTGAGTGTGGTCCCGAGGCCTCACGCCTTCAGCTTGGGAAGTGGGGGGCAGCAGGGGGAGGATGCCAGCAACCTCGTGAGGCAGTACCAGAGCAGCACGCTCACCTTTTCCCCTTTCCCAGGCACCTGTTGCAGCAGCTGGAGGTGGTGAAGTGCAAGAAGGCAGTGTCAGGAGAGAGACCCGGCAAGGCCCCAGCCCCCCCTGGAGACATGCTCACCTTTGAGCTCTACTGGAGGCCGGAGCAGGACCAGTTCTCCCAGGCTGCTAGTGTGAGTGTGTGGAGGGGGAGTCACAGAGTTTGACCCCAAAATGGCCTGTCCTGCCCTCTCAGCCCTTGTTTCCCCCCCAGATTGCAGAGCTGGAGAAGCGCTTGGCACAGCTGGAGGTGATGGTACAGTATGAGCCTGACAGCCAGGTAAGGAGACAGGCGCTCCAGCCCTGCCACTCTCCTGCTCTCCATCCTGCCCCACTGATGTGATTTACCTCCCCACAGAACCCACCGCTGGTTGGGCTGAAGGGCACCAGCCTTGTGGTAAGTCCTAGAATCCTAGAATAGCCTGAGTTGGGAGGGACCCATGAAGATCATTGAGTTGAACTCTTGGCTCTACACGGGGCAATCTGGTAGTTAAACCATATATGTAAGAGCATTGTCCAAATGCTTCTTGAACACCAGCAGGCTTGAGTCCGTGCTCCCCTGCTTGGGGAGCCTGTTGCGCTGCTCAGCCACCACACCGATGAAGATCTTATGTCCTAATACCCAACCTGAACTTCCGCTGGTGCAGCTTTAAGCTGTTCCCTCACGCGCAGTCACCAGAAAGAAGAGATCAGCACCTCCCTCTCCACTCTACGCCCTGAGGGTGCTGTAGACAGCAAAGAGGTCGCCCCTCAGGTTGCTCTTCTCAAAGCTGAACAAACCAAGAACAAACCAAGCTGCTTGTCCTAAGTCATGCCCTCTAGCCCTTCCCCCATCTTTGTTGAACACCTCTTTTGGGACCCATTCTAGTATTTTTTATCTCCTTCTCATACTGGGGAGCCCCAAACTGTACACAGTACTCAAGGTGAGGCCACACCAGCGCTGAATGGAGTGGGACTGTCACTTCTTTTGACCGGTTAGCTCTGCTGTGCTGAATGCACTCCAGGGTATGGCTGGCCATGGTGTGGGTAGCATGGAGGGACACTTTTCACCATACCTGCACATGGCACTGGGGCAGCCGTGAGGCACTGCCTGGCCCCTCCTCACTTTGTTCTCCATCCCCAGGAGACCGTGCAGATCCTCCAAGCCAAAGTGAACATCCTGGACATGGCTGTGCTGGACCAAGTGGAAGCCCGGCTGCAGGTTAGGGGGGTCAGAGAGAGGGAGGTTGGGGGTGAGTCCTGCAGCCCTCAGCCAGCAATAGTCCCACCTGCCCCACGGAGGGTGGCACAGGGCCGTGGGAGAGCCAGGGGAGGGCACCAGCAAAGGCTATGAAATTGGGGTAGGGGACACTGCTGGATTTGGGGTCTCACATCTGCTTCCCCCTCTGCAGAGCGTCCTGCAGAAGGTCATTGAAAACACCGAGCACAAGGCAATCGTGCTAGACCCTGAAACCCAGAGCAAAGTAAGAGGAGCAGGGAGGGCCCCTCAAAGCAACGCCAGCATGGGGGTGCTTTTATGGAATCCCCCTGCAGACTGTGCTTACACCCTCCTTTCTTGCTTTCCACCCGTTGCCCCAGATACACCAGGTCCATGAGATGATGCAGCACTGGGACCCTGTGGCCAGCAGTCTGCCTGATGTGGTACAGCGACTGCTGACCCTCAGGGACCTGCATGAGGAAGGTGAGGGGCTGGAGGAGATGCTGGGGACAGTGGCGTGGCATGACAAAGAACATGCTGGGGGGGGGGGCGGGGGGCGGTCCCCAGCAGCACTGAGCTTTTACCTCCCTCCCAGCCACGTGGTTCATGCAGGCCCTGGTATACTGGGAGACCACGCAGCAGGAGATGGTTGCTGCTCTCAGGAGCAAGGCCTTGCTGCTGGTGGAGGTGAGTCCTGGAAGCATGCACTGGAGAAGGAGTGGGTCCCATCCTGCCTCTCCCACTCATCCCCTGCCCCTCTGACTCCCCTGCAGGTCCAGAAGATGTTAAAGGAAAATCTGGCCATTGTAGGGGACAATTTTTCATCTCTAAAAGCCCGCATCAAACAGTTGCAGCAGTGAGAGAAACCCAGAGTCCCTTCGGGCATTGCTGCCCCCCCGAGACTCCACAACCCCCTTGGAATCCTTCCCGACCTGGAAGGCTTTTTTTCCACCCCATTCCTAAATAAACATTTTGTCTAAAAGTGTGTCCATGTTGGCATCTCCTTTGGTCTGTGGCACATCAGCAGCGCCCAGATGCAGCATTTTGAATGCATATTTTATTGCATTCATAATGCCACCCCCGCCTCAAGTTCCCCTCTGACTGTGCACCCCGGGTACCCCCAGCCCCTTATGTCCCTTCATGTCTCCCAACCCCTCCAGCCTCCCCCGCCCCCCCCCCCCCCGAGAATGCCCTGTGGTGCAGAACCATGCAGAGCAGCCCCATCCACCCAGCCTGGCCCAGACTTGGCTCTTCCTTGTGCCTGTGGGTGATGAAGGCTCTGCACCCACACAAAGGGAGAAAGGCCATGGGAGGAGCTTTGTTCTCCTTTAACAGGGAGGAAGACAACAACAAAGGGTTGAGGAGGGGCATTTTTTCCCCACTCCAGCATAGAATGGGAACTGGGGAGGTTTATATCCCCCAAATGGAAGAGAGCAAACTGGGGAGCTCATTCATCCCTCTGAAAAGAGAAGGGCGATGGTGGAGTTCTTTCCGCCTCGGCGAAGTGAAGGGGCACTGTGGGGGAATT
This sequence comes from Anser anser, assembly GCF_964211835.1. Lineage (NCBI taxonomy): Eukaryota > Metazoa > Chordata > Aves > Anseriformes > Anatidae > Anser > Anser anser. The sequence goes on along the minus strand of NC_139737.1, from coordinate 14,686,380 downwards.
ATGTCCCCACCCAAAAGATAGCTGGGCAATGGGAAGAGGGTGAAGCGGTGGAGTTTTTCTTGGTCATATAGAAGGAGGGCAAATGGGAGGGGGGGCAGGGGGGGAGTATGTACCTCTCCAAAAGGAGGAGAGCAATGTGGGAAGATATTTCGTAGAATCATAGAATCACTGAGGTTGGAAAAGACCTCTAAGATCATCTAGGCCAACCTTTAATCTAGTACTGAAGTCCATCACTAAACCATGCTACTAAGTTCTACATCTACACGTTTCCTGAAGACCTCCAGGATGTTGACTCAACCACTTCTCTGGACAGCTGATCCCAGACCCCTGATCCCGGACCTCTGATCCCAGAGCCCCCCACCCCAGAGCTAACTGTGAGCCCCGGACCTGAGCCCTGGACCCTGGAGCTGACCCCAACCCCTGAGCCCAGACCTGACCTTGAGCCCCCGAACCCGAGCCCCAGACCCCAAGCCCCCAACCCCGGAGCTGACCCTGAACCCGAAGTTGACCCTGACCCAGAGCCCCAGTCCCGAGCCCCAACCCTGAGCCCCAACCCCAAACCCCAACCCCGAGTCCCAACCTGGAGCCCCAACCGCAAGCCCCAACCCTGAACCCTCGAACCCAGAGCCCCCAACCTGGAGCTGACCCTGAGCCCCGACCCTGGAGCTGACCCCGAAACCCTGACCCCCAGAACGGACCCTGGACCCAGACCTAACCTTGAGCCCCAACCCTGAGCCCCGACCCCAAGCCCCGACACTGAGCCCTGAACCTGGAGCGAGCTCCAACCCCAGAGTGAGCCCCAGCCCTGGAGCTAACCCCACAATTAACCCCGGACCCGAACCCCGGACCCGAAACCCGGACACTGGAGCTGACCCCGATACCCCGACACTGATCCTGATTCTGATCCCCAATCCCAGAGCAAGCCCCAACCCCAGAGCAAGCCCAGATCATGGAGCTAAACCCACAGCTAACTCCAGACCCAAACCCCACACCTGAACCCCACATCCAAACCACGCACCTGAACCCCTGAGCTAACCCCGACCCCCGACCCCGGACCCCGAACCCAAGCCCCTGTCCTGAGCCCTGAACCCAGAGCTAACCCCTGACCTGAACCCCAGACATGAAGCATGGACATGAACCATGGACCCCAAGCCCCAGACCCCGAGCCCCAGACCCGGAGCTAACCCCAAGCCCCAACTCCAAGCCCCAAACGTGAACCCTCAAACCTGGACCCTCAACCCTGGACCCTCGTCACTGAAGCCCCCGATCTGGGCCCAACCATGGAGCCCCCGACCCGGGCCCGACCACGGAGTCCCCAACCCTGAGCCCCGACCCCAGAGTTGACCCCCTGCACAGACCCTGAAGCTGACCCCAAACCCTGACCCCAGAGCTGACCCCAAGCCCCCGATCCTGGAGCTGATTCTGTCCCCAGAGCTGACACCGACCCTGGAACTGGCCCCGACCCCCAAACCCTGGAGAAGACCCTGGAACTGGAGCTAACCCCAAGCCCCAACCCTGGACTCTTGAGCCCAGACCCTTGACCCCCAACCCTTGACCCCGAGCCCCAACCAGGAGCCCCAGCCCTGAGCCCCAGCCCCGGACCCTCAACCCTGGACCCTCGACCCCAGACCCAGAGGTAACGCCGAGCCCCAGACTTGGAGGTGACCCCCAAGCCCCGGACCTGAGCCCCAGACCCTGAAGCTATCCCCGAGGCCCAATCCCAAGCCCCAGCACCGGCCCTCGACCCTGGAGCTGATCCCGGACCCTCAACCCCAGAGTCCCAACTCCAGAGCTAACCCCAAGCTCCACACCCAAGCCCTGGACCCTGGGGCTGATCCCAAGCCCCGACCCCAGAGTTGACCCTGAGCACTGACCCCAGAGGTGACCCCGAGCCCCGATCCCGGAGCTGACCCCAGACTGTCAACCTTGGAGCCCTCACCCCAGAACTAACCTCAAGCCCGGGACCTGGAGATGACCCCAAGCTCACAACCCTGGAGCCCACCCTGGAGCTAATCCCAAGCCCCAGACCCAAGTCCTGGACCCCAGAGCTAACCCTGAGCCCCAGCCCCCAGAGCTGACCCCGAGCCCCCGACCCTGGAGCTGACCCTGACCCCAGAGCTGACCCTGAGCCCTCAAAAATCAGAGCTGACCCCAGACCCGGAACTAACTCCGTGACCCAACCCTGAGCCCCAACCCCGGACCCTCGACCCCAAACCCTCGACCCTGGACCCTTGACCCCGGAGCCCCCACCCTGGAGCTGACCCTGAGCCCCAGACCCTGAGATGACCCCGAGCCCTGGACTGACCCAGAGGTGACCCTAAGCCATGACCCCGGAGTTCACCTTGAGCCCTGACCCCGAGCCCTGACCCCAGAGCTGACTCTGGATTGTTGACCTTAAAGTCCCCCCTCTGAAGCTAACCCCGAGCCCTGGACCTGAGCCCCAAACCCCGGAGCTCACTCCAGACCCTCAACCCCAGAGCTGACCCTGGAGCTGACACTGAGCACCCACCCCGGAGCTCACCCTGAGACCTGGACATGAGCCCTGGACTTGGGAGCTGACGCCAGCCCTGGAGCTGATGCTGACAGAACGACCCCTGGAACAGACCACAACACCTGACCCCCAGAACAGACTCTCGACCCTGGAGCTAACCCCGAGCCCCAACCCCAAGCCCAAACCCGCAGACCCTCGACCCCAGACCCATGAATCCAGAGCCCTGATCCTGGACCCTCGACATCAGACCCTTGACACCAGACTCCTGACCCCAGAGCCCCGACCCCGGAGCTCACCCCAAGCCCTGCACCTGAGCCCCAGACCCTGGTGCGGACCCCGATCCTGGAGCTGACCCTGAGAAAACAACCCCTGGGACAGACCACAACCCCCAACCTCAGGAACAGACTCCGGACTGGAGCTAAACCCAAGCCCCAACCCCGAACCCCAACCCTGGATGCTCGACCCCAGACCCTTGACTCTGGACCCTCGACCCTGTGCCCCAGACCCTGAGGGACCAGAACTGAGCCCTGATCCCAAACCCCCAGCCCCAGATTTCCCACCCTGGACACAACCACGAGCCCCTGACCTGGACCTGACCCAAAGACCTGGACCCAAGTGCCAACCCCGAGCCCCAGCCCAGAGCCCCAGCCCCAAGCCCCAGCCCTGAGCCCCAGCCCCAGCCCCTCGACCCCGGAGCCCCCACCCCAAAGCTCACCCCAAGCCCTGGACCTGGAACTGACCCTGAGCCCCGACTCCGAGCCCCGACCCCAAGCCCCTGACCCTGAGACCCCGAATCCGGAACTGACCCTGGACCCACAGCTAACCCTGAGCCCCAACTCCGAGCTCCAACCCCAAGACCCAAACCCAAGCCCCAAACCCAAACCTGAGCCTAATCTCTGAGCCCCAACCCTGGACCCTCAACCCCAGACCTTTGAACCAGGAACTACTACCCCAGATCCAATCCCGGAGCCCCCACCCCAGACCAGACCCCGAGCCCTGGACCCAGACCTGACCCAAAGACCAACTGCTAGGGCTCTGAAAATCTTCCCTAGGTTACGCTCAAACCCCAGTAAGAAAGATCCCACAGCTAGAATTATGCTAGCATTTCTGTATATGAGGCCTAGTCTAGAAAACATCTGTTTTCCCCTAGCTGAATTGTACTCATGTTTCAATGGCCACCTGTGATTGTGCTTATTTGGGAAAAAGAGGAGACTACTGATTATCTCATTTTTTTCCTACCCTTCCTATAAGATACTCAGGCAGGATGGAATTTTCTTGCAATTCTTTTTCATAACTTCCTCTTGACTGGTAATAACTACAACTGATTAGGAAAGTTTGCAACATCTGTGCAGAATGATCTTGTACAATGGGTTTTAGGAAAACCGTGCTTACAGTATAGCTTTTCAGATTTCCTATGTTTGTTATGGTCAAGCTGTGCTTCTGGGAGTTAACTTCTGACAGATAATATTTGATAATATCGGTAATACTTTTTCATATTCTTTCTCAGTCTGAGCCAGATTTCAGAGTCACCAAGGCAGAGATTTTTTCTTGTGACAAAATATGTGTAGTATTTATTTACTGTCAGGCTTCTAGATGTTATTTTTAGTAATACTATTCAAATCACTAATGCAATCTTAACCAAGTTCCTTCAGTCAGGACTAGCACATTGAGTTAGTACCATTGATGCTCGGAGTTGACTGGGAAGCCACTGAAGTTAAGGGTCTGTATGGCAGAGTTGTGTAAATCACTTCCATGTTTGAATCTTTCATGTTGCGTTAATAAAAAAAAAAAATCATAGAATTATAGAATGGTTTGTGCTGGAAGGGACCCTAAAGACCAGTTAATTCCACACCTCCCTGCCAAAATCCTACAGTATCACTAAAATATTGCAATTGCACTAGGCTTTTGAACAGGAGCCTATAAATGGATATTGCTCTCTGAAGCCTCAAAGCCTCAGCTTTGGGGCTGGGACTGGCCCACATAACAGAAGCAATGGACACCCAGGTTGTTCTGTTATCCTGAGAGTGTGAGAGCCCCTTTCCTGAAACAGACCCTGCATTCATTCATTCATTCCCATGTTCCATTCTTAGCCAACAGGTCCCCGTTGGCCTCACAGATGACAAACTTACTTTTTTCAAGATTACCTAACTTACTGAAGGTGGCACAGCAAGGCACTGTCAGAGATAGAAACTGAGCTGGGTTTCTCAGTTCCTTGACAAGTGTTTAATGATTTAGGATTTGTGATTTTCTGGATTTTTTTGTACGAAAATACTAGCCAAGCACACAAAAATCCAGACAATCACATAAATATAAAGGATTTAGGTGGGCCTCTAGGTCTACCTCCTGCTTATACCAGGACTAACTAAGGTTGCACAGAGGGACTTGTCTAGTTGAGCTAAAATCTTTTTCAAGGCTGGAGATCCCACAGCCTCTTCACACCCCTGGTTGAGCATTTGACACCCTGCATAGTTTTTTTTTTCTTAAATGTAACCAGAATTCCATCTATTGGAACTCTTGCTTCTTGCCCTTCATACTGTCCCTGCGTACCTCCACAAAAGAGTACGGCTCCATCTTCTTTACGCCCTCCCATCACGCAGTTGCAGACAGCAGTAAGATGCCCCTTTGCTTTCTCTTCTCCAGGCTGAACAGAACCAGCTCACTCCTGTGCTCCTGTGCTATGTCCTGTGCTCCGTTTCTATTGGGTCTTGGTGGTGTCCCCTGAACTCTGGTACATCAGTGCCTGTCTTACATGGTGGAGGTCAAACTTGACTCAGTAGTAGCAGATGGGGCCTTACCCATGCTGAATAAAGGGGAAAGGTTCCCTCTCTCACCTTCCTGGCTGCACCCTTGTTGACACAGCCCAGGATGCAGTCACCCTTCCTTGCCACAGGGGCACATGCTGTACTCCTTCTCAACTTGTTTTTTACCAGGACCCCAGTCCCAACAACTCTTCCACCAAATTGCCTTCTAGGCACTTGCCCCAAGCATCTCCAGATGCATAGGGGTTACTTCCTCCTAGAGGCAGGACTATCTTGAACTACCTGTATTTGTTGAGTTTCATGAGGTTTTGTCCACCATTATTTAGGACCTCACTCCACTAACGCTATATAAGTAAACAACATAAAGCCAGTCCTGCAACTGAAGAGACCACAGTGTCCATGGAAGCAATTTTGATAGTGTGAATGCTTACCCATTTGGGGCAACAGCCCCATGCACGTATCACACAATGACTGTTGGGTAGTCAACAGATGTCATCGACATCCATTAGCTGCTAAGCTATTTTAAATCTTTAATAGTGGCTTAACACTTCTGCCTGACTTAAGGCTCTGTAAAGATGATGATTTATAAATGCAGGAATATTTCATTTTCACATAATTTTTATTACTGAATTTCAAAGTACTTTACAAACAACTATAAAGTAAGTCTTCTCACAAATAAGTCTTCTAGAGTGTTTGTTAACTAGGCAATTATTGTAGCAAATGATTTATAATTTTAAATCAGACAGTTTGAAATTGTCATTCTTAAAAAGAGATTGTTTTGTGCTGCTTTGTTATCAGTCATGTTTTCAATCATGAAAGTTAACTGTGGTGAATGTGGAATGTGTTGAATTTAACATCACTGGGACAAACAGTATTGTTGTTAGAATGCTCATGCTTACAGTAATATAGCTGTGGATTGAGATAGTACAACTCAAAGCTGGACTGGATCCCCAGTGCTGTTATTCAGTACTGCTGCACAAGGTGAGGTGAAACCTCATGGTAAAGTGTGGGAAAGGAATTCTCAGGTGGCTTTGCGCTGTTTCACATGTCCCTGAATTAGAGATAATGAGGAAACAAGTGGTAGAAACAAAACTTGAGCAAGGTTGAGATAAAGTAAATTGGCTGCAGCGTTAAAGATGAGCTTTGGGCAGTGGACAGTTGCTGGCTGGCTCGAGGCGTGTGTCTGAGGGTCTCTAACCAATTGTGTGACAGATTTGGGCGTGTGGACAGCGCGTGGGGCTACGGGAAAAGTAGTGTGAAAAAGGACAATAAACGTCTCCTGTTCAAGAGCCATCAGGAGTCCGTGTCTTGCATCCCTTCAATGGTGACCCCGACTTGGGAGGAGCAGCGCTGCACAAGCGTCTGAAGGGAACCCAGCCGAACGAGTCAAGCTCGCAGCTGGACTGCAGCTTCAACCCCGGGACATCACCTGAAGGACAGGTGAGCGGCTGGGCATTGATCATGGGAGCTAGCCTTTCGGCAGAGGAGAAGGCTATAGTGAAACTACTAACGCAACTCCTAATAGACAGGGGAGTAAAATATGATCTGTTTAAGATAAAGCTATTACTGAAATTTTTGCAAAAACAAGGGTTCCCCTCAATGGCTTCCACAGTATTTGAGGTAAAAACTTGGGACCAAGCGGGGGAAAAAATATGGGAAGCAGCGTCCAGTGGGGATACTAATGCTGCTGAGGTGATGACTACGTGGTGGTTGGTGACTGAGACGTTAAGATCGTGGCAGTCAGAAAAGGAAGTACAGAACGCCGCTGCCCAGGCAATAACAGCAGCCGAACCGAGATCAGAGCCTGCAAAGTCACCAGAGCGGTGCAATTTGATAGACCTGGGGGATGACAAGGAAGAGGGCTGCGGACCGCTGCCGCAGAGCCCTTCCTTGCTGACCCCCTCGGCTCCCACCTTGCCTACCCCCGACAATGCCTCCCTTGGGGCCCGAGCTTTCGACCCGCGGGAACAATGGGAAGCGCTAAAGGACGGGGACCTGGAAAGAATGGCTTTCTCGGTGCAGGTGCGACCCAACGGTCCAAATTAATATAATGCCTTCCCATGGGACCTAATTAAAGAATTAAGAAAGACTGTGACTACATATGGGTTACACGCACCATTTACTCAGTCATTGTTAGAAAATGTTATGACTGGTCAATTGTTGGTGCTGTACGATTGCCGTCAGATAGCCGCGATGATTTTAATGCCAACACAAAAAAATTACTCTGGGAGCAAAAATGGAAAGAAGGGTGCGAATTAACCGCCCTGGGTAACACGGACCGGCAGCCTGGCGATCCCTCCGGGGAGCCGGGATCCCACAGTTGGTGGGGACCGAGCCGTCACTTGATCCGAGATTGCAGGCTAGGCTCAACGATGCCATCCTGCGGCAGTCCGCCTCTCCGGCCCTCCAGGCTATGCTGAAGCTGCCTGAAGTTGGAAAAGTCCAGCCGTCATTTACCAGCATTAGGCAACAAGTTACCGAGCCTTATATGCAATCCATTGATAGATTGCGAGACGCTTTGGACAAACAAATTGACAACCACGAGGTCAAAGAGGCCCTTATACTAAAACTGACAGTGGAAAACGCAAACACTGACTGTAAGAAAATACTCCAAGCCCTGCCTGCTAATACTACATTAGTACAAATGATAGAGGCTTGCAGTCGAGTTGGATCCATAGAACATCACACTGCCGCTTTGGCCGGAGCTTTTGCTGCTGCGCTTAAAACCGAGGGTAAACGGTGTTTTCGCTGTTGAGCCACGGGGCATTTTGCCACCGAATGCCCACAGCAAGGAGCGAGGGGGGGGAACGCAGTAACCCTGCTCCTCCCACTCTTTGCCCACGGTGCGGCAAGAAATGGCACTGGGCTAGCCAGTGCCATACGAAGTATAAAGCAGAGGGACAACCTTCGCAACCGCGGCAGGGAAACGGGAAGCGGGGCAGGGCCGCACGACGACACAAGTGCCCCGGTTGCTGAGTGCCCAAGGTTGCTGAGGAGTTGCAGTTACCTGCTCGAGAGACTCCGAGCGCATCGGGTACGGCCCAGGCGTGTGGCACCACTGGCCAGGCTCAAAAAAACACACAAGCTGCAATAAGGACGGGGTGGGCTGGAGACATCCGTGGGTGCCTGCATCACCCTCGGTGCCTGGTGGGGGTGTTGTTAACCCCATCCCAAACGGGCCTTTTGGAGACCACCACGCTCCTGTGCCCACAGCTCCAGGTACTGAGCCTTGTCCACGCAGCCGAAAGCCTTGTGGAAAATCAGGGTTTGGGTTGTTTCTTCTTCCCTAAAATGAGAAAAAACAGGTTTTAAACAAGCTCCCTCCTGGCAAGCTCCATAATCCCTGCAGTGCGGGGAAGGACCAAGCCCAGGAGCTGGCAGCATCCCGATGGGACATGGGACAGGACCAGGGCCACCACGTCCACAGCTGGGGCCTGGTGGCTGTGGGGAGGGCTCGGGGCGAACAGAGCCATGCTGTGGGGCTGGAAGTGGCTCCCAAAACTGGCCCCACGCCGCTGCATGGCCAGGGGAGCCAGGCTGGCGGGGCAGGATGGAGGGAGCTGGTAAACTGCTTTAATCCCCGTCTCTGAAGAAACACCCTGGTGGTTTTCTCAGGGTTCACTGGGAAGGGAAAGTGGGTTTTTAGACAGTTCATATAAACAACCGGGCTTGAAAAATGCAGACCTAATTTCCATGCACTGTTGCTGTAATTATGCGTGCAAACCAGCAGACAATTACAGAGCGGGTAGGCTCAGCGCTGAGAAAGAAATCACGGGGTGCAGCTCCTGCCTGGGAGCCTGTGAGGACTCGGGGAGGGAGCTGCGGGGTGCCTGGCTGGGACCCCACCAGGCTGCGGGCACGTGCCCCACACAGACCTGCAGCAGCGAGCACAGGGTGTGTGACTGGGGACCAAAATCTGAAAATAGACTGGTGTCTGGCCCTGCTTTGTGCTGGGGAGCTGCAGGGGGCACAGCCCCAGGCAGACATCGGTGCCCCTCACCTCTGCGTCGGGGCCAGCCACGAGAGCCCACCCCAGCTGGTTCCTGCAAAGGAGCCGGGGGTCTGGATGGGTGCTGGGCTCTTCAGGATGGTGCTGGAGGAGAAGCAGCAGCAGCAACTGGAGGGCTTCAACCCACAGGGATGCGTCCTTGCTCCCTGCAACCAGGACAAGTGCTGGCACAGCAAGGACAGCTGGGCAGCGCCAGGATTTCGGGGTGTGGGCTGAGCGGGAGACACAGACCAAAAAAAAAAGAAAAAAAAAATAAAGACAGAGAGAATTAATTTCTACAGCTTTGATGTGTGAGTGCAGCTCAGTCAAATGCAAATCTGCTCCCAGAGAGGGACCTGGCCCTGGGAAGCCCTGGAGAGCTGGGCTGGGGGCCAGCAGAGGTGCCGGAGCTGGCCCCCGCCTGTCCCCACTGCAGCATCCCCAAGGAGCCAGGCAGCTTCTGCTCCCCATGGGGAGGGCTCAGCCCCTGGGTCCAGGGCAGAGTGGAGGTGCTGGGCTTGTGCCTTCACCCCAGGCACCCGGGCACTAACAGCAGATGAATTTCCCCCCCCAAAAAAATGCCTCCTGCCTACCTCAGCATCCATTTATGCTGCTGCTCTGCTTCGCTGTGTGCTGTTGGTGACTGCAAGCAGCAGGGCTCAGCCTGGGGGCTCTGGGCTCTGAGGCTGAAGGCAAAGGATGGGCAATGCCAGAACCACCCCCCTTGGGGTTTTACAGACCTGCACATTCAGCTTCTGGCAGGGCACGGGGGTGGCCATCATCACCTAAGGGGCACCCGGATCCTCACCTCCTGGACTGCACAGGGCTGATGCCAGGAGCACGGCGCCACGAGGGGCTTGTGGCAGCTCCCGTGCATGGGACGGGGCAGAAGAAAAGGGGCTTTATTAAACCCGCTGCAGGTCACAGCGACACCTCCACCAAAAGGCAGGCTCGGAGCAGAGAGGCAGGAAGAGGAATTTGTTCTTTGGTTTCTGCCCTGGGGCTGCACAGACCCGAAAGGAGCCAACCCGCCTGCGGAGCTGGGGATGTGCCCAGGGTTTGTCCCCTTGCCACCATCCAGTGTCACCGTCCCTTTGCCGACGTGCACGGCCATCCACCTGGTCACCGTCCCCTCACACCCCGCTGAGAGCTGGCACACATGTGTGCGTGCGTGCACGCAGCCCCCCAGGGCTGTGCCGGAGGGAGCGGGCAGGGCTGAAGGGCTCTTTGTTCCCCGGTGTAATTATACCTGAGCGGGGAATCGAAATGTGCTGAAAACTCCTCGCCGGCCGTTTCTGCAGGGAGCCGCGGCGCTCTGCCCAACACTGGCCCCATTGTTCCCTTGGTGTGCTCCGGGCCCACCTCCACTCCCGCTTCCCTGCCTTTCCTCGAAATAATCAGTCGGTGATTAAAAACCGGGCCTTTTCCCTCGGCAATGTCAACATCAGGCAAAACGCCCTGAAACTCCCTCCTGCTGCGGCTCCCTGTGCTGGGAGGGTGGCAATGTAGGGACAAGGGCAGCACCCCTGGGTGAGATTTTTGGCACTGGGAGGACCCCGGCTCCCCCGGGGCAGTGTGAGCTCGCCGAGGTGGGGAGCACCCCTCTCTGCCGCTGCGGGAGCCTCTCCACACTGCCTGTGCGGCGGTGACCTGCCTTATTACAGCTAATCCCTTCCCGGGACCAACGAGCCTTTAAAGCTTTTCCCACCCACACTTTTCCCAAGCCACCAAAATTTCAGCGGAGCAGAAATCCCTGCCCCTTCTGGTTTCCCTTTCCCTCGCATGAGGCAGCCTGCCCCAAATCCCACCCCACTGCTTGGGACCCACGGTCGGGCAGGGCCTCGCCAGCCCCTGCTCTTCTCCTGCCTTCTGCAGAGGGACTGATCCTGTGGGTCCTGGGCAGCTTTCAGAGCCCAGGCCCTACCTCTAACTGCGACCAGGAGCTTTGGCATGTGACAGCTAAAGCCTCGCTGCTCCCCTTCTCTGACTCCTGCCCACGACCCATGCTCACCCCGCTGGGGTCACCCCGATGGTGCTCATCCCACCTGGGTGTTCGGGAGCTCATCGCACCCCCAGCTCAGCACCTCTTCCTGCTGAGGGCTCAAAGGCTTCATCTAGGGTCGAGATTCTTGCAAAGCACTGAAGAAAAAGAATGAATAAAACAGTAATAGTAATAATAATAATAATAATAATAAGAGTAAAAACCCTCTTGCCAGCTGCCTGGACTGCAGAACAGCATCAGCACGACCACAATTAGCTGCCCTGCGCTGGGGGGTGCTGTTGCCGAGGAATTCCCCAATCTCTGCCAGGGGTGCGATGAGCACAGACACCCCAAAAGTGCCCGCGCCCGGCTCTGGGGTGCCGGGGCAGGGAGCGGGGTGCCGGGCGCCGGCCGTGCCAGGAGGTGGCAGCAGGCACACGGCGAGCGGCGGGGAGAAGGGCGCTGGGGAGCCCTGCCGGGGGGCTGGGGCGGGATGGGTGGCCGCTGGGCACCACAGGGGGGTTGGGGTCGGGATGCCCGGTGGGCACCAGCACCAGCCCCTGGGGAGCCACCTCCAGGAGCCCACCCCCATCCCAAACCCGCCCCCATCCCAAACCTGCTCCCACCCTGCAGGGAAAAGCACCCGCAGCAAAAGGGTGCTGTGCCTGGGGGTAGCGAAGAGCAAGGGCTCTCTCCTGGCAGGGCTCACCCCATGCTTCCCCCCCTGCCCCATCCAGGCGCCCCATCCCAGGCAAAGCAGCTCCTTGGGTTCTGGTTTTAAAACCAGAGCAGTGCCAGGAGGAAAAACAACTTGGGGGCAGAACCAACGGCTTGGTGCATGTCCCCCCTCACCAAATACCCTTGGGCAGGGTTGGGGACAAGGCAGCCGAGGGGGACAGGGCACATCCAGCCCAGGAAGCCAGGTCCTGGGAACACGGGCAGGCAGCCAGGATCGCGCTCAGGGGGTTGCAGGAGACCCATCGGGATTGCTCCGCAAAAACAAGGCGCTTCTGCACTGAGGGTGTTTTTTGGAAAGTACACGGGCTTCTTGCAGCTGAAACAAAGCCCGGGAGAAAGGAAAAGATAAACACACACTGTTCCAAGGAGCAAGTCCAAGAACCTGTCACAGCCCTTGGAGGCACGAGAGCCCGAGGAATGCAGGCGCACGTCAGCGGCTTGCTGGCACACAGCACCGCCAGGGGAGCAGAGGTCAGCCCCGAGGGGGCTCGGTGCTCGCATGTCTCGGTACCTCGGCACCAGAAGCGGGCTCTCAGGGGACCCCCCAGAGCACCAGCACTGGACCAAGCAACTGCACGGAGCACAGCAAGCACTGCTGCTCCCTCAACCCTGAGGGAGCCTGGAGCCTGCCCCCAATTTGTTCTCTTTATACCTGCTAAATCTAAGCATCCTGAGAGGAGCTTTCAGCAGGGAGAAGTTTCCACCAGGGAGAAGGGAACTGGATTTTCTCCAGGAGGAAAATCTGTTTAAATACAGCACTTCTTAGGAGGCTCAGCACTTGTCCCAGCGAGCAGCCTGGGGATACCGAGAGGGGTCCCAGCCCTCGAGAGCACCAAGCTGTCAGAGCAGAGTGGCTTGGAGAAGCAGCAGCAGCTTCCTTCAGGGCTTGCTAGAGAGAAAAGCTGCCTTTGGTGGAAGCAGCACAGAGCCACCGCAGCCTTGCTCCCAGAGCAGCCGACCCCAGGGAGGCTGGAGCAGTCCTGCTCCCATCTCAAGGCCCACGTCACTCAACCAGAGCTGGCTTCAAACTTGGTCAGGCGAGGCTCTGTGCACCTTGCTCTACACCTGCGGGCATGGGCACGTCCTGCTGTCACCAGGGGACAGGCCCAAGCCTGCCTTTACCTCCCTCTGGCCCTTCTGGCTACAACCCTCCAAGTCCCATCACAGAAACAGGACATCAGAGGGGACGGACTCACCGCCCCATGCCATGCTAGGTGTGCTTTGCCTGCCTGGAAAAGCTTCAGTACCAGGGAGCTCCAGCAAGCCAGACATGCTGGTCCTACAGGAGTCCCTTGGGGGTCAGACGCTGCAGAGGGCACGGGGGCAGCTGACAAAGCCCCTGTGAGCTGCAGGCCACCACCGGGCCGGCTCCCCGCACGCCCTCCCTTCGGTAAACCAAGCAGTTACACAAACACGAGGTCCCTGCTATCCAGTTCCCAAAAGTAATCCTGGATCAGAAACAGTCCAAAAAGCCAATTTTATAAAGTACCAGTTTATTTGAGGGGAAAATAAAAACAAAAACGTAACAGTGGAAAATCCAAGAGCAATTAGACAAGAGAATCCAAGTACCCAGCGGAGCAGACACCTCTCCTGCCTTCCCCGTAGTGCTGCCCATAGGCACTGCGTGTCCTCCCCCTCCTTCCCAGTCTACAATGAGCTGTGCCTGGCTCTTAGAGCAACCCCAGAGCCTGCAGTTTCCAAGAACACACACGTACTGGGACCAAGGGAGCCAGCCTGGAGGAGAAGCCTCGGGGAAGTCCTCTCGCCCTCACATCTCAGTGCATCACCCCCTCTGCCCCGCTGCACCGGTCCCACACCGAGAAGCGGCTGCCACCAGCTGAAGCCAAATTTCTTTGTGCTATTGCCTCTACAGATTTGGCCTCAGGCCTACAACAAAGTCCCTGTAAGGAGGCTTGAGAAGCTGGTGAGATTCCTAAAAAATATTCACAACAGTCTGGTTCTGGGCTGCCAACCCTGTTGCTCAGTTTGAGGACCCCACAGCGAAGGTGCCTTGAGCCAGAGCAGGTTCAGACAGCTGCAACAGGACAGGACCTGCACGGAGTGCTCCTGCACCGCCCTCCTCCATCGGAGACCTGGGACCTGCAGCCACCCGTTGCTCTAGGGGGACTGGCGTGACTCAGAAGAGGTAGGAGCTATGTACACAACACGTTACAGAGGACCACCACAGGAGGTCAGAGCGAGCCACCTGTGGCTCTGTGGCGACCAGAGGCAGCCTTCTGCAGGAGGTCAGTGCTTGGCCCAGGACCACCGGGGCTCCGCAGCACAGACATGCACCAAAAATCAAATTATTTTCCCTGTACTGTAAGCTCTCAATGCCTGCATCAAAGAGCAACCCCAGAACGGAGATGGGGACCTCAGCTGCACCTTAGAGGATCCAGCCTGACATCCCCTAATGCTGCCAGCCCCCAGGCGCAGCAGGGATGGGGTGGCACAGCCCTGGGCATGGCTACTAGCCCCCCAGCTGCCTTCACCAGCCCACCTGCACTCTAGAGCAGACACTGGACAAAGAGCAGTACAAACTAGACCCAGGCTCACAGCGAGGCTGCTGAAGAATTAACTCCAGCCTTTTCACTCTGAACTGTGTATTTCTCAGTAAAATATAATATATAGCTCTATAGGACTGATTATAATATATTACAGACTAGAAATATTCTCATCTTTTCCCTACTTCAATCATATATAATGAATCCAATTTTGCATACAGATTAATTCTAGAAGTTATTGCCTTGAATTCATAATTAAAATTCACAGAATAAAGCTTAAATAGTTTTCACAGAGACTCATTATATTAGCGTTTTACATAAAAAGGATAAAAGTTACCAGAAGAGAAGAGCAGCCATTTCAGAAACTATAAATAATTCTATTTTTAAAAGTTTTAAAAAAAAAAAAATCAAAACCTAAGTTACAAGAAAACCATAAATATCTTTACCCTCTCCAGTAGCTGCTATAGAACTAAAAAGAAATCTGTAACACACTGTAGCTAACCCTGCTGCAGTTCAGAATATGAATCATACAAAACATCTCTAGAGAAATGCCCAGCCAAAGGAAACACAAAGGGATTGAAAAAATAAATCTGAGGAAATTAAAAAAGTAGATTTTTTTTTATTTCAAAAACAATTTCTACAAACTTTATATAAACATTAGTCTATTTTCTTTAAAATTTTGTTATAAAAACCCTACAGGCAATCCTAAAAAAAAAAGGTAAGAGAGTAAAGGCAGGGAAAGGGTGTCACCATAGCCAAGAGAAACAGGGCTGTCCTGATTTCATGGACTAACGACCCTTGCCTGGGGCCAGCAGGAAGAGACAGAAGTCTCCAGGGGAAGACATTCCCATAGGCCCTTTATGGCATTCATGGATTTTGAGCCCTATGGGCCTTTTACTCCCCGATAAGGCAACATTATCTGTAGTGTAAGAGATTCATAAATAGTTCTCCACAAAAATGCTTCACATCAACAGCCTGCTGCAAGATGTCTGTTAGCAAGGTTAATAAAAAAAAGTCATCTTCTGTAGAAGCAGCCAATCTGAACACCACACACTGGATGCAAACACATAGTGTTTACTTCCATACAGTCTGTTTTATGTTTACATACCCTCTATAAAAACAAGCAGAAAGTTTGGCTTTTTTTTTTTATACTAGCTTTAGATAAAGTACACTGAGGTTTGTTGTTTTGTTTTTTCAGACTCTTTGTATTTCATTGGGCCCTTGTTAGCTGAGTGGGGTGGAAAGGGTCATATAGAAATTTTTCCCCCTCAAAGTCACTTTGAAATTCAATCCAAAAAGAACATTTGTTCAGCACGTCTCCTTGGAGGGCACAGTGTTTCCATACAGTCCATTTGTCCCTTGATGGGCACAAAGTGCTGCTGAGCTTTAAGCGTAGAACTCGTTTGTAGGGGCTTTCTTGTAGATCGGTTTCTTTCCAAGGTCGTAACTGCCTTCGTCCTTTTTCTTCATGCGATAGACTAAGAGAAGGATCAGGAAGATAGCAAACAGGAGGCCAACTGCCCCTCCTGCAATGAGAGCTGGGGAAAAAAAATAAACATGGAATTAAGTCTAAACTCCTGGACAAGTCCAAACTGTCAGCTAAATTTTGAGATCTGCTTCATAAGTACAAGTTCCCAGAACTGCCTCCGGAATCAGTTCTGCCCATGTGCCTATCACCATATGTACTGACATTTTCAGCAACAGCAGATGTTACTGGAAAAAGCCACAAACTGATTTTCATCCAACCATAGAATAATCACATGTTCCACATTAACCAGTTGTGCTAATCTTCCAGTTAAGTGCAAGAAGGAACTTTCATCAAAAAGACAACCTCCCTGCTTTGGTACGGTTCCCTTTTTTCTTAGTCTCCAAGACAGCCCTCCCACAACCCACAGTATCAACTCCAGGAAAATGGTACAGCTTTGATTGAATGCTTTATTGTTTATATATACTCACATTTATGCGTGAGCACACATAATTGAGTATTTCAATTAAACAGCAACAACTCCCCACACACACCCAGAAGATTTTTCCCTCTCCTCACACCAAGGGTGGCCGTAAGACTTCAATCAAGTTTATCTTTTGCTGTGACACCTTCTCACTGCACTAATTCAGCTACTTTGTTAGGTGGCTTTGCAATCCAGTCTCCCGTCCCTCCTCCACGTGGAAGGATGGCTGCACGTGGGCACAACGCGCTGAGGTCTGTACTCGGACATCAAGCTAAGTGCTGGATGAAGTTTGCCTTGATATAGATCTGTCCCACATGCTGAGGGGGAGCCAGCTGCTTGGTTCTGCTCTAGACAGAGCCGCTTAGATTTGTAACAGCTGACTAGGTGCTCAAACCCCCTAGAGGAGTTGTTGGGTTCCTGGCAAGGCTCAGGAAAAGCAGGCCTTGGGCAGAGGTTAGAAGGAAAATGTCTGCATTCGATTTAGAAGTTTATGACATTGCTGATTTATGGCTAGATATGCCTCTGGCTGAGGAAGGCAGGTGCAGAGCAGCTGCCACATGACTTGTGTGGCACTTGTTTAAGCCAGCAGTCAGGTGACACACTCAAAAAACAAGCAATTTACCCCCAGCAAGGCAAGCCCTAGGCTCTTCTGCCATGTAAGGACTAGAAGGCAGAAGTGATCTGGTAGAGGCAGGCACAAAGGTAATGCAGGGAACTGCTCCTCAGAGAACAATACAAGCCATTTTGATGTACAATATTAATAATTTGTCATTAAAGTTTAAGAACAATGTGGACTATTACCTGTAAGAACTTCTGTTCTTTCAAAGATGCTGCTGTTGGCTGTGCTTGCCATGGAGATCTTGTTGGACAGGTTCTCTTCAACAGGTAAAGCTTTGTCTGGAATGATTTCATTGTCCAGCATCGTGTTTTTCTTCTCACCTTCTATCTTTCTCTCCATATCTCCAGGGATATAGTTGTCAGATATCTACAGAGAATAGACAAACCACACCCGTCAGTAAGCAGCACCCAGCCTACCTACAATTGAAAGTAGGAGGGTGTGCAGGGAAAGGAAAGTTTGCTTAGTGCATTGCAAGCATGCTGTTCCTGCTCATGCAGGTAGATTCCTCTCACTGCCACGTCTTGCAGGGGGAAGGGTATTCAGAAAGCTTCAGAGATGGGCCAGAGTAGCTACACGTTGTTTAAAAAAATATACATGCAAAGGCAATACCTACCAGAGGAGTATCCATGGTGGTCGGATATATAGCACCTTCAGAATCTGGGTAGTCTGCAGGGGGGAAAGAAGAGGACGCTAAGTTTTCCTCTAATTACAGGCTGGTTTTCCACAATTCGGACACTTCAGCAACTTCAGTCTAAATAGCACTCTTGCTCTCCTGAATACCGTTCCCTCTTATCTACTCGTACATTCACCACTTCATGGCTTCGATTGCACAAGACCATGAGATGTAATCTCCAGACCAACACCTCTTGCATGGGAGGGATCTTCAGCTGCATCCATTGGCCCCTGCTGCAGATTATCAGGAGTCGCTCCGCAAAGCAGGTCTGCCATAGCTTGCTAAACTAATGCCAAGGGAGGGCAAAGCTCTCACCACCCACCCCTAAAGGATAGTTTGCTAACCCTCTAGTCACCAGATCTGCCCAAACATGTCAGGTACTGATTTCAGTACTTGTTCTTTTCCATTTAGAGAACAAGTGTTCACATAAAGGGGACAAGGTGCTGCTGAAACTGGTTTGGGCAGGGAGCTTTGCATGTCACAGAGAGTTCACTTCAACATCAGTTAGTCCTTCACCTTGTTTGGCCTCAGCTAAGACACCAAACTTTAAGCCCTTTAACACTACCTCAAGATTAGAATTAAAAAAAAAATCTGCCAGAAGTTCTTTGGAGTTCAATGGGACAGAGACCCAGCTAGCACGATGCCTTTTTGCTTGCAGTAAGGCAAGTTAGGGAGGACAGATGGAGTCTAGCCAGAGTGATTCAACATCATGGTACAACCACTTTCACTGTTCTCATCTCTGAGTGCCTACAGTCCGCACGGCTTTCTCATCTTCACCTGACACTCTGCAGTTCCCCCTGGAGCTCGAGCTGTACCCTTAGCCCATCATTCATGATTGCTGGCACTAGGAAGAATTTCAGTATCAGCCGAGGGAGATCCATTCGCCCCCTTCCCTGCTTACCTCCAGAACCAGACGTCTCATCTATATCTAACCCATCAGAAGTTGAGGGAGGTTTGAATTTGCCAATGTCTTCATCATCTGGCAGGTCTCCAGAACCAGGGTAGTCGAGCCATCGTGCATCCATGGTCTCGGTTTCTCTCACCTTAAGACAGGGGAAGAGAAGTGTTAAGTCTCAGGCAACTACTCTGAAGGGTTTTTCAAAAGGGCAGTTCAGGGCTGAACACAACAATTCCATCACAAGAACATTAAATGCTGAACTTCCTCTCCACCAAGAGCATTATCTTCATTGGCCTGGAAATAGCTGAATTCCCCTAGAATTTCTCAGAACAGAAGTGAGAGCCAGTCTGGGATGGGAATTTCCTGAGAACTGTGCATTCAGGAGGTTCACCAAACAACCACAGGGTGAAAATAACACAACACAATCTTGGTCAGGAGTTCAGAGCAAGAGCACGTGGGGAAAGACAATGCCTTCAGTTTGTCAGAAAGGGGCATTTGGAGGAACTTGCTATTCTCAGAGAAAGCCTGGCACCTATATGTCAGACTTTTTTTTTTGCACAGCACAGAAGCTTCACATCAAGGCAGCTCATTGCTTCTTGCACTGAGACCAAATCTATTTTATTACCCAAGGGTTAAAAACTGATCTGTCAGTTCAGCTGATCTGCAGTGCAATGCTGCGATGTTCAAGAGCATTCGCTATCAGCAGTAACTCGCCTGAAGGAAGAGCTTCCCCGTCTCACCTATTTAATCACACGTAAACAAACAAGTCTATAAAATGAAGCCCAGGATCCCAAGGTTTGGCAACTGCGGCTGCAGACGTTCGGGAGCAGAACAGCAGCGCAGAAGGGCAGGCTGCCCAGCCTGCACAGCAGCTAGGCCGGGAGAGCCTCGCAGGGAATCAGCTGCGTGGCCACAGTGGCAATTTCTACACCAGAGCTCATTTGCACTTGGACCTTGCCGGAGCCACAAGCGCAAACCTCCTGCCCTCACCGAGGTTGTGCAATTCCCCCAGAAGCCTCGGAGCTCTCCCAGCAGCCTGGGGCCAGGTGAGGGTGCCGCGGAGGCAGCTCGCAGTTGCCCAACAGCAGCCCGCAGATTCCAGCGCTCCCTGCCTCTGATTCCACAGCCATGAAGTCATCGGCGTGGTGGGGGACTTCACCCCTTCCCCCAGGGCAAGGAGCGGGACGCAGACGGACGGGTCTCATAGCTGGGAGCTAGGCTGTCACATTTTTTCATGTTGTCCCCGTAGAAATACTGGATGCACGCTTCCTGGGCATCACCGTGGTTTAAGTCCTGAAGGTTTATCTACCCAGGAGTGTCTTTGTAAATAGCTGCAGCAGAACACATGCTTTTAGTCCACAGCCCTGCACATCTGAGGGTTCTTCTTATCATGCAAGTTTATCATGAGTAACTATGGCATTACTGGGGGGAGAAGAGCAGAGACCCATGAGCCCTGGGTCTCACCACCCAAGCCCGGCTGCTTTATCAGGATAGCAGCGAGCACGGGGCAGCGGGCTCTGCGCCTCCAGTGGCTCCCATCAGCTCCCCTGGTAGCCCAGGTGCGACCCTTCCTGCAGCCCCGCAGTGACACAGCCTGACGAGTTATCCCCACCTCTGATCCTACAGGTGAATGCTCACAACCCGTCATAAGCCATGAGTCAGCTTCCTCTCGGCCCTGCTCGCCGCCCAGATTTCCCTACCATTAGGGTACTGGTTTTGCCACAAACAATGCCTTGTGGTCAGAGCAAGATGCTTCTCATTTTGCATGAGGAGCAGCGGCTACTTGATGTGCTTTTCATTAGCTTATTGAGGCATCTCTGGTTTCCCCTGCAACTCTGCTGCAGGATAAGCAAATGAATAGCTGCGGGGCACGGAGCACTGGGGCCAGCTCTCCTCCCAGACCCGTCTCCTCTCCGTCCGAGCTGGCACGGAGCAATGGGAAGGGGGCTGGGGAGGAAGGACAGCTGGGAAGAAATCCCCTCGCCTCCTGGAACCAGGCGTTCCTAACATTACGCATCACTCACTCCAGGGCAAATTCATTTTGAGATATGTGAAACCCAGCCAAAGCCAGACCTGCGATGGGAACCGCTGCCAGCAGGCGGTCGCTGCTCCCACTACAGCTCACGGCGACTCCATGGAGGCGCGGGAAGGGTCGGTTCCAGTCTGCCCATGCCAGGACAGCGGGGCCGGGCAGCGCACTTGCTGCGATCCCTACAAGCGGGCTGCCAAGCCGGGGCAGACCGATGCTGGCAGGAGCGCCGTGCCGAGCCGCACCCGTGCCAGCTCATGCTGCACGCTGTCATGACTCACGGCCAGCGAATGTCCCAGCGAGGGAGGCTGAAGGAAAGCCGCCTTTGGGCCACCGAGTGGCTGGACAGCAGGCTGGCCTTATCAGATCAGCCCAGGCATGAGCAGCGCCATGGCAGCCAGCCACGGCGATTAGTACGTACTGTGGAACGCACCAGGTTCGGCTATCAGAAAGCCCTATTTACATCAGGACAGACAGTGTTTACAAGCCAGAGGACATAACAAGGAAATTACTGACTCACAAGCGTAAATAAGATTATATGGGAGCGTTCCCTGAACTCACTCTTCATCATCCTCTTGAGCAAGGACAGGGAAATTCCTGGAAGCCAGGAGAGCTCCTCGAGCCTTGCAGAAAGCTTTTCTTGTGGGCAGCAAGGCTTGTTTTTTAACAGATTCATCTGCCAGCTTCTCCCCGAAGCACAGGGAAGTTAGAGGGCTGCTGGGCATCTCCATATCTGCCCTCTAGGTTCCAGGACACGCTCTCCCAGGGAGCAGGCTCCTTCCAGGAGCTGGGCCCTGGGCAGCCGGGAGCGCTCCAGCCGGGAAGAGTTAACAGCCGAGTGCCCTGCTCTCAGGGCAGGTCTGCAGCAGGCACATTCCTAGCATGCACACCTGTGAGAGGGCACTTTCCCAGGCTTGAAAGCAAAGGCTCAGGGCTTCCTGAGTGCCACAAACAGCTCCCTGCAGAACTGCTCGTCCCAAGGAAGGCTCAGTCCTTGCCACAGCCATGACAGCAGGCTGAGAGACACCACAGGCAGGTGCCGCTGCTCCCTCTGCGCTGGCAGGCCACGGCCAAGAGGAAAAAGCTACGAGACAGCAGCACAGCACCAGGCAGCCCTTGCCAAGTCGTCTCTGGCCACGTCCAGCTTAACACCCTCCACAACTGCCAGCTGGAGGAGGGCACCCGCTGCTCAGAGCCTGCTTTCTGCCACCTGTTATCCCACACTGGAGCCGGGCCAGGGACTTGCTGGGAGAGGCAGACTGGACGGCTGCGCCTCCCCACCTTGCCCTGGCAGCTGAAGTCGAGCCCTGCTATTAATATGCTCCTTTCCAGGAGAGGTCTGCACAGAAAACTACCATTTCTGCTGCTTCCAGGATTTCTTCCTCATGCTAAGCAGCTTTGATCCCCAGCAAGCACCGAGGGGGATTAACCAGTGTGCCGGGGATGGAGCAGAAGCTTTCCCTGCCTGCCAGTGGCAAAAATTAAGAGCCTATTCCCTGCTGGACAAGCAGCACGTCAGGCACGTGAGCTATGAGCGCCATTCCTGGAAAAGCTGGGCACAGAGGTCTCACGTGAGCCCCAGACAGGCTGTGGGTGAGGCTGGACACGGCTTGCCCTGCTCCTGCCCTACAGCACAGGAGTCACAGCCAGCACCCCGAGCAGGGCGCAGGCTGCCTCAGCCCCAGCCCCAGCCCACCCCACTCCATCCCACGCTCCTGGGCCCAGTGTATCGCCAGGCTCTTCTGAGAGCAGGAGCATCTATTCACCAAGGCAGCGAGCAAAGGGCCTGGCCGACGTGCGAGTTTCCCCAGCTGCTGGCTAGTTCTGGGAAATACCAGACCCAGGCAGCTCACCTACCCCAGCCCACACATCCTCACCGCAGCTTTTGCAAACCCCATCAGAAAGAAAAACAAATTATGTTCTGGAGAAGGGACAAAGCTTTTCAGACATGGGATTTGCTTTTGTGGCCACTGCCTCCGATCAACCACGCCAAAGTTCGCTAAAGGCTTCTTTCGAAGGCTGTAGCCAGCGAGCAGCAGAGGAGTCAGACCTGCAGAGACTCTGGCACCTGAAGTGCAGGGCGCTCTTTATCTCCTTTTACGACTCCGTAATGGGGAGCTGAGCTCTGTGCGTCTCCCTTCCCAGCACTGTGTACACAAGTCTAGGAGTAAACAGGAGCAAGGTGAAAGTCAACCCTTCCTAGACAAAAGCAGGTGGACCTGGGCCAGCCTGGGAGGTGGCAGAAGTGGCAAAGGTGCAGATCTGTTAACTCTTTATAGCCTGCAGGGACAGATAACATAAGTAGCTCCTGCAGCTTTTGTTTGGTGCTCTGTACTAGAGGACAGCTGTATGGATCACCTCGTTTCACTGCAGTGACCAGGGTTGAAGGACGGGGTCTCAGACCCCCAAATAAATCCATGACATGAGCCCAGGTGCACTGAGGAATGTGCCACAGTCAGGACTGGGGCTCCAGTCAAGCAGATCCAAGGAAAATTCCTGTGCTGAGGGGAGACAGCCACAGAAGGAGGGACATCGGGGTATGTATGTGCTCTTGGGAAGTCTCTAGGCAAAGTTTTCCCATTCCCTGTCACTAAGGAGCTTGCTGGACACCACAGCGTGCCTTGCTGTCGGGTGCTCGGGTGAAGCTGTCGGGACTCTCCTGGGTGCCGATTTGGGCGTTTGTTCCGATTGCCCCCTGCCCCATCCAGAAACCCCAGCTGAGCAGTATCACACAGACCCCTTTCCCAGCCCCGTGCTGTCATGAGCAGCTGCCCACCCGGCTTTCCCGCAGCGCTGCCCACATTTTTGGCCAAAGAGCACCGAACCTGGTGGGGCCTTCCCAGTGCGGGGAGGCGAAAACTCTGCAAACCACCCGGCCTGAGTCGGGGGATTTCCATACAGCTCACTTCCACCGCGCTCTTGCAGAAGCTCAGAGACAGAACCAGGAAGGTTTTAAGCTCATGCAAAGCACGCAGAGGAGCAGAGCTCGCCTCACAGCCCCAGCACGGCCAAGCCTGCCCTCTGAAACCAGGGGGGGCGAGGAACCGCGCAAGTCAGCTCAGCAAAGCTGCCCCCCGCGGGAGGGAGGCCTGGAGAGAGGTGACAGGCAAAGACAGCTCTATCCTCCCACCTTACAGCCCTTACAAGTAAAGCTATTAGGAGTGGCAGGAGCTTCCCGCAGAGCCAACTCCTGCCGCAGCAGAAAGAGAAGGGCCTACACTTTCCCTCAAGCCACCCTTGACTCCCTCCCCACTCCAGTGCAGGGAAAACCGAAGTTTCAATCACTTCTGTACTGAGAGCAAAACAAATACCATTATTTCAACCTCGGTCGCACCTAACTCCTTCAGCACTCGTGCTAACTCCTTGTGCCCGTGCCTGGAGGGTACCGATCTACCTCTGGTCACGCTGTCCCATGTAGCACAGCGCACACGGCCCGCAGTGCCCTCTGTGCCAAGGGACAGAAGGTAAGGCACAGAGGCACACGTGTGTGTTTTGTTCCACGACAGGCTCACCCCCAGGCTCACAGACGCAGTTAAATACCACTGTGCCTACGCTCAACTCTTTTTAAGCAGTCCTGGAGCAGGCCCACAGGCTCAGCCCATCTTCCCACTAAGTCACCCTACACGTGCACCCCATCACAGCGAGCTGCAAAGATGAGCCCACAACGTCTCTGAGAAAATCAGAGACAAGCACAGGCCAGTGCATTCAGAAAAGGCTTTATATTTTATATATATATTTTTATGTACATGCATATACATAATTGTGCTTGGTAATAGAGTCCAGGAGCAGCGACTCGCTCAGTAAGACAGAACAAGAGGAACGCAGGGGCTGACAGAGCGCCACTCGCTCAAGGTCATTACGGGAAGCATCCCCAGTCCCTGTCCAAGCAGGTATCCGTCTCCCTGCAGCCACAAAACCAGTCCTGTGTGCTCGAATCCGGCGGGCCACGCGCTCCGTGGGGGCAGGTACAGCAGCACGTGGCCAGCGCTAAGCACAGCCCCAGCGCGGGTCACCCCCCTCCTGCACGTCCCCCCGGGATCCTGTAAGCCGTGTCGCAGCAAGCAGCAATCCTGGGGGCTCATGCGGCAGCGGAGTCATAATCCCTGTGACAATGACGCCGTAATCCCGGGCTCGGCGGTGTGACCCGCTCCCACGGGGCGATCCCTCCGCTGCAGCGGGGATGAATCCCTCCCAGGCTCTGCAGGCACTGGGGAGCTTGCTCAAAATAAGCTTCCCTGCACTTACCCAGGCAAACCTCGGCTACCTCTTAACTGACATGCGTTTGCCGACACACGGCCTGCTCTCTTCAGGCCACGCTGCACGCTTGTGCCTTTCAGGCCGTGCTGGAGCAGCAAACAGAAGGAGGATGGATAGATTACACAGGAATGGATTCTGGTTTAACTGCTCTTGCCTGATTATCAACCAAGAGCAAAGCCGTGAAGATCCCCGTCCTCTGCCAGACAGGCACATGCTGGGATCTGTTTACTGCAACGGTGGCAAAATAGGTGCTCTAAGTAAATACTCAGCGCCCAGCTCCGTGCACCAGAGTGGGGAGGAGATGACTGCTTGCCCCTCCAGCTAGACTAGATAAAGCTCAGCAGGCAGTTGCAGATGGCTGTGTGTCAATCACTTGCCCCGAAGCAAATAAAGATAAGGTTCAGAGGAAAACTGCAGGAGGGAAAAGCAGGAGCTCTCATGTGACTTGAGGAGGAAAACAACCACAGCAGAGCCATGGCGAGCCCCTGAAAGGTACTCCCGGTCAGGGACAGGAATTCAGAGTTCAAAGGTTGTTGTGTTTTTTTTTTTTTCTTAAATGCTAGCTACAAATCTTATCATAAGTAGTTCAGATACTTCACTACCAAGGGCTTAGCTCAGAAGTAGGAGAAATCTGTTCAAGGTCAGAAGGGGGATTCGGTTTTGAGGGTTAAGACTCACTCTGAGTTGTCTACTCTAACCCGGGAAGCTCCTCTTGTATCTCTGCCTGGGGATGGGGGGGGGATAAATAAATAAGGATATAAAGGCCACAGCAAGGCAGCTCGTCCATCAGGGATGACTTCTCATGCTGCTACTTCACGCTTGGAATACTTCACATATCACCTTTCTCCCTCACCCAAGGGCAGTGAGGGCACGCCTCGCCCTTCCTAGAAGACGACGATACCCCGATATTTCCCAACACACACACGAGCAGAATTTCCACTTGGCAAGAAACGCACAACGTGCATTTTCAGGATCTTTATTCTCCCTCGTGCCAGAGCGTTAGCGAGATTAAGCCTGGCAGACACCAGCTTCAAAGGCTCAGAAGCACGGTGCCCTTCCTAGCCGGCTCGCCAGGCAGCTAATCGCAGCTTGTTTGTGTGATCAAGATTCCCAGTGCTGCGCCCTACAAAAGCCTCCCTTCCCACAAGCCATTTTAATCTAATCAGAAGTAGTAGCCCAACAATTTAGGCTTAGCCCAGGCTGCTGAGCGCTGCCAGCAGTTACACTATGTAGAGCTTTGCTTTTGGCAAAGCTACCAGTGAAAGCTATCAGTATGGAAGCACTCAAGATGAAGTACTCGTGCCACTACACTATCAGACTATACCTACGTAAGAATTTATATAAACAATAGATGCAACAGCAGGGATTTTCCCCTAGCTAGCTACCACTGTAAAGACGGAATTTCTAGTGCCTGGGATTTTGGTTGTGTGTTTTTGTTTTTTTGTTTTTTTTAAAGTATTCTTGAATGTGCAGAGCTTGCCCTGGCTTGGGACCATCAAGCAGCCCCAGCATGTGCTATTGCAGACCACGCAGCAGCGTTACAGAGTCCTGTCCTTCCCCCAGAGCTCTGGACTCCAGGCCAGATCTCCTCCCCCCTCTGAGCAGAGGGCAGGAAGCTGGCAGCAGTTTTCCAGCACTCCCTGACCACTTCTCTGCGCCCTCGCTGCCGCGGCCAGGAGCAGAGGGACCGAGTTATTGTTTTGCTCACTCCTTCCTTGGCTCTGCAGAGCCTGCGCTGGGCCAGGCTAGCAAGTCATTTAGTAACCAAGGCATGGTACCAGCCTCTCGTACTCAGCCTCAGGAAACTTGGAATTAGCGCCAAGAACAGCTCACACATAAACAGACTCCTGCTCCAGAGTCGGCCCCGCCGCGCGCCGTGGACTTGCAATAAATATTTATCTCACTGGGAACACAGTCTTCCAAGCAAAAGCTCCTGACATCAGTAAGGACGATATGTATTTCCAGTTGAGGGGGGGATAGCTAGAAGCTGCTCTGTTCTTAGACAGGGACACCAGCCTCCAAAAGCTCAGCAGCCCTCCTTGTGCCACACGGGTCAGGATCCGTCCCTGCGCCGTGGGAGCCCAGCTCAGCGTGGCAGCACCCATCACACCAGGCGTGCGCACCGTCAGGAGCAGAGCCAGACCCGAGATCATCGAGACTTCTGGCCGCTGCGCACCTGGGACTGTTTTGCTGCAAGTCCAAGGCAGGCACTTTCCCAGTGCATTAATGTGCATTAACAGCTCTTTTTATTGCTACAGTTTGAGTGTAACTGCAGCTAAAGGGCAGGAGGCAGGGTTAGCCTCCCAGCAAGGTAAACAAGGAACGGCCGTGGTGCTGTCTTCGGGGTTTTAGAAGAGACAGGCAGCACAGTTTTAGTTGCACTGGGACGGAGACACCTTTTCCCCCTCAGCAGCTAAGGCACAGCAACATGAAAAGAAAGAAATCCTTCCCAAGGCACAACTTGCTTTGACCGACAGATTGCAATTTGTTTAAGCAAGAAGAAACCTCGTTTTTGCTACACAACACGAGCTGCTTGGGTAACAGGACTACGTGCCTAGCAGTCTCCTTCCCACCCCAAGGAGTGTCTCACCAAGGTTTTAATTAACTGCTTTGATTTTTAAGTTATCCCAGTTATTTGTCTAACAAGAGCCACTTGATGTTTTGTGAGCAGAGTCTCAGCCTCAAAGGACTCGAGGATAAAACTGACAAGAGCAGATATTTCCAGCAAAACAAAATAAGACTTTTACAAGAAGGGTATTTTTGAAGTCAGCCAACCTTTAGAAATTGAGAGGGACTTAGCTGTGTCTTGCGTGTTTCCCCCTCCTACGCTGACATTTTCTCCAGATTCAGGATTAGGTATTTAGCCTTCTCTTTATGACTTTCCACTCCTTTGCCCTGCTATGAACACTTTCAATTGCTCCAGATAACACCGCGCTTTTCCTCTGTCCCCGCGCAATTCTCGTTTCCAGCAGTATCTGCCTGAAGAGGCAGCACCCCCGGAGCTGCCAGAGCAGGCTAGCAGCTGCTCGAGGCGAGGCAGTTTTCTCATAAACCTCTGCCACTGGCGGCAAGGAGACGGCAGGGACCAACAGCTTTTTACCCACCACGGACACAAACCGAGGTGGATGAGACCGGCGGCGGCGGTTAGGGCACAGCCTGCTGAGGAGCAGCACTGACCCCGCATTCGCCCCTTTCCTTCCCCCCGTAAGAAGAGACCCGGGGCTGCAGGCAGTGCCAAGCACATCTGAGTCACGGCTGCGAGGCCGGGGGCAGAGCCGTTACTCAGATGGTGACAGCAGTCTCGGGGAGCTGCTATGCCAGGCGAGTGCCAGAAACCCTGAGTCAGACTGCTGCTGCGGGGCTGACGGCCACGCACAGCAGACCTGGTCGGACAGAAGCCTTTACTGGGCAACCGAGTGCGTGCTCAGAGACAAAAAGTCCCACATAATCCAAAAGCGCAGCCCTAACAGCTCATTAACGTAGGAGTTCCTGTAGCCCCTCGGTGCAGGAGCTCGTTACAACCCTTTAACCAGGCTGCCCTGTCTGTTCGGAGCCACCAAGCCAAGCCTCCTCACAAGAGTCTCACTCTAGTGCAAATCATTTGAATCCTTAATCTGAAGCATTTGCATTCCACCCAGTCTCAACAAACAGCCACACACGCTCCACAACAGCAGCCCAGAGGTCAAACGTGTGCCGGGTTCATCCAGTTTTGTAGTGCTGCAGCTACAGCAGCTTCCAGCTTGAGGCTGCAAAAGCAGCAGGACCCTCCTGTTGTTGTAGGGCATAAAGGAACAAGCTGTGCCGAGCAGCGAATGCAGCTGCAAGGATTTAAGAGCAAGCCAAAGAGGCGAAATGTTAACTCAGGAGCAAAGAAGTGTTTTGGAGGATGGATGCTCCATGTTGTCTAGCTGAAGCGATGACCGGGGAGTTGTGATCAGCGAGCCAGCACGTTTCCAGAGTATTTACCAGCAACAGCCTGAAGGGAAGGGAAAAATAGCTGCGGGAACCGTGCTGAAGTTTGCATGCTGAGCAACCAGCCGGACTCCCTCCTTCCTCTCCATTATCGCTCGAAGCCAGGCGAGCAGCCTCCAGCCTCGTGGTGGAAGCAGGACAAGCGTGTCAGGAAGGCAACAGCCACCTAGAGCACCAAGGCAAAGGGGACGTCAGGCTCCACTTCAGGCATTTTGAGAAGAGCAGGGACTGGTCTCCTGACCCCAAACATCCAGGCAGCGCAAGGCAACAGCAAAGTCATTAACACAGGCTCGGAGAGGAGGGGAGAGGTGAAGACATAGGAAAAAACATTTCCACAGTTGTTGGACTGCATACAGGCGTTTGCAGGACCTTGAAGTGCCAAGGCCTTGGAGACAACAGCAGGAGGGGCAGGAAAGAGCAATCCCGTTGCCTAACAGCCTTAACTTCCTAGAATGAACGAGCCTCTGGTATCATCAGGTCTCTGAAAGTCCCAAGTTCAGCCCCAAGCTGCCTCTTGTGCAAACTGTTTGGAAACCAGAACCCTAAGAAAGATCTCCCCAGCACGGGAGCCAGCAGGCACGTGGGGCAGGGGCAGCAGCACCCCAAGTTCTGCGGGGTCACTGCTCCCACCCACATGCACCCCTCCGTGCCCGCTTTGCTCGGCGGGGTACGAGGTGCTGGAGAGGCCACTGCTTCCCACGCGTTACAGGCACCGCACCGTGACAGCCAGCTCTGGGGTCGGGTACCCAAAGCCACGGGCTCCCCTTCAGGAGCAAGGGACATCTCCTCAGACTTGCTGCTCGGTGTTTTAGGGAGGCCGGGATTTGTTGCAGACGTTCAGCTGCCCCCTGGGTTTGCCAAGTCGGGAGGCAGAGTAAGACGCTGATCGCTGCGTCTTGATGTGATTGGGAGGGACAGATGAGAAACTGGGCAAAGAGCAGAAAGAACAGGCCTCGGGGATCGATGGCAGCAGGACGAGCCCAACCGGTTCTCACATTAATAACGCTGCACTACTTTCCTAACACGGCTATCCTCAGCAAGACACCAGCTTTGCCAATCAGGCAGCCTCCGAGCGTGACTGCTGCTAACCAGCAGGCAGAGCCCACAGACAGCTCAAAGCCTCCCCCCTCTCCCCGAAGGCTCCTCAGCTTCGGGGATGGATTTCTGCTTGCCTGCACTGCTGGGGATGCACAAACACAGCGCGGTGCTGGGGGGAAACTCTCTGCTCACTTCAGGGCAGCGAAGCAGGACTGCTGCATCCAGCTCGCGGCCCGTTAGCGCTGCTGAGGACCTGCTGAGCTCGGGGCAGTCACAGCCAGGAGCAGCCCAAGCCTCCAGCAGGCAGAGACATCCCTCTGACGCCGAGGAATACCTGCTGCCTGTGCTGCCAGAGGCCAGCGAGGTGCTAGAGGTGCAGGCAGAGCTCTGCAGTTCCACGCTGCCCCTCCTCAACTCCACCGATCCCATATTTTAGCTACACCGGGGGCTTTCTGCCTGTCCCCAGCCACAAGCCCCTATAGCACCTCCTGTGGGAACCCCTTACTGGCCCCGCACAGCCCTGGCTTCCTGCGGCACTGGATGGAGAGGGCTGGGGACCGCCGGGGGATGGCAGGCTCCAGCCCCAACCTTCCCCAGGGCACGGGGACGAGGCGGTGCTCTCGCGCCAAGCCACACCACGGGTGTAACGCAAGCCACCCCCAGCCCGGGCGCAGACGTCACACGTCGGCACCCCGCTAATATCCCCCACCCTCTTACACAGCCCGGATTGCTTCACGCGGAGAAATCCCGTCCGCGCTGAAGAGGGGAAAGGAGCCAAGGCGTTTTTGTTTGTACAGGCTCGGGGAAATATTCGAGCACCAAATCGCTCTCAAAAGCCGCGCTCTTACATAAGCGCGAGAAACACAATCCCCGTCTTGTGAAGGAACGGCTACCTGTCTTCACCCCGCCCGCACGGAGGAGCTGGGAGCCGCGCGCTGTGCAGCCCTGCACGTTTTGGCAGGGCTATAAAAAAATAAAAAAAAAAAATGAGGGGAGGAGCACCCACAGAGCTCTGCCAGATACTGTGTCATCCCATCTCCTCCTCAGCAGTCCGTAGCCTGATTTGTTTGGATAGGGCTCTGTAGTAGGTTAGTATTACCGCTCAGGCGCACGGCTTGCCTGACGTAGCTGGGAAGACACTGACAAACACTCCGCACAGGCTGTGCGCAAGGGTTTACAGAACCCATCTGTTGGAAAGCCGTCGTCTTTGCAGAAATCCGATGCTTGCAGTCCACTCGGCTCCCCAGGGGCACCCAGTTGCATTTCATACCAAACATGGGCAGCGCAACTTCCAGATGCTGTCTGCCCCAAAGGTCTGCCCCGCCGGCTCGGGCCACTTCTCGGACGAGCAATTCACAAACTTAACAGCGGGGAGAGAGACGCTAGGCTAGGGCGGATTTGGGCTTGCTGGTCTGGGCAGAGCGGGCTCTACAGACGCCCTCTGCGGGAGTTTCCCACCCCACAGCCCCCTGCCCCTGTCGGGGAGCACAGCACAGCAGCACCAGCGCTGACCTGCCCGCACGGACAGCCTTCTGTCCGAAATACCCGACGGGGATAACCAAACCTAGCTTTGAGATCCTCGCGGTTACCTCAGGCTCAGCAGCTCCCTCAGACCAGCAGAGGAACCTGCCCTGACCGCACCACCAGCGAGGCGTCACAGGCACCCAAACCCAGACACCGGGGAGGCAGAATCCCCAAACCTCCGCCTCGCCGGGGAGGTCACGCACGTGCCCGACTCGAAGCATCCCAACTCTTTCACCTCGTCGGATTTACGCCCTTCCGAAACCAGCCGGGCCCCCTTTCCCTCCCCCGTTGGAGGCGAGGAGGGTCCTGACCCCCCGAGGAACCGGCACGACGCCGCTCCGGCGAGGCAGGACAGCGCGCCCGGACACCGCAGCGCGCTGCGTGCCCCCGACCCACCGGACACCGGCGATAAAAGAGGGGTGCAGGGGCTCGGCCCCGCGCCCAGCAGCCCCCCGCTGCCCTGGCTGCGCCGGACCCGGCTCGGGGAGGGCGAGGGGGAGAGGCTGAGCGGGGAAGGGAGGCGGACGGCACCCGGCGGAGCCCCGCGGGGCCGGCACTCACCGACTCGGCGGCGGCGGAGGCCAGGAGGAGGCCGAGCAGGAGGAGGGCGACGCGGGGCAGAGGCATGGCGAGGCCGGGCCGGGCTGAGCCGGGCTGTGCTGGGCTGAGCCGGGCTGTGCTGGGCTGAGCCGGGCTGGTTGAGCTGTGCTCGGCTGAGCTGAGCGGCGAGGCTGTGCGCGCTCCCCCGCGCCGCGCCGCTTATAGCGGCCGGGCAGCCCGCGGGGCGGGGCGCTGCGGGGGGGGGGCACGGGCGGCTCGGCGGGGGGGTCGGGCACGGGGAGCCCGGAGGGGTTGGGGGGGGAAGGGGAAGGAAAAGGGGGGGAAGGGGGAAAAAAGGAGGGGGGAAGGGGAAGGGAAAAGGGGGGGAAGGGGGAAAAAAGGAGGGGGGAGAAAGGGAAATGAAGGGGGGGAGGGAAAAGGGGGGGAAGGGAAAAAGAAGGGGGGGAGAAAGGGAAATGAAGGGGGGGAGGAAAAAAGGGAGAGAAAAGGAAAAGGGAGGGGGAGGAATGGAAATGAACGGGGGGAGAAGGGAAAAAAGGGGGGGGAGGGGAAAAGGAAAAAGGGGAGAAAGGGGAAGGGAAAAGGAAAAGGGGGGAAGGGGAAAGGAAAAGGGGGGGAGGGAAAAAGAAAAGGGGGGAGGGAAAAGGAAAAGGGGGGAAGGGAAAAGGAAGTGGGGGGAGAAAGGGAAAGGAAGGAGGGGCAGGAAAAAAGGGCGAGAAAAGGAAAAGGGAGGGGGAGGAATAGAAATTAAGGGGGGAGAAGGGAAAAAAAGGAGGGAGAAAGGGGAAAAGGAAAAAGGGGGAGAAAGGGGAAGGGAAATGGAAAAGGGGGGAAGGGAAAAGGAAAAAGGGCGAGAAAAGGGAAGGGAAAAGGGGGAAGGGAAAAAGAAAAGGGGGGAGAAATGGAAATGAAGGGGAGAGTGAAAAAAGGGGGGGAGAAAGGCAAAAGGAAAAGGGAGGGGGAGAAAGGAAAAAAGGGGAAGGGAAAAAAAGGCAGAAGGGAAAAGGAAAAGGGGGAGGGGAGAAAAGGAAAAAGAAAATGGGGGGAGAGAAAGGGAAAAGGAGGGGGAAAGCAAACACACGGTATTTGTTCTCGTTTTCGCAGCATTCCACAAGTGACAGTGTTACATTTCCAGAAAGCCGAGCGGGACTTTCTGTTTGAGTCTCTGCCACCGCTGCGGTTATCGGGCGGCGTGTTACATCACGCAGCTCTTTTTGGAGACAGAAAATGAAACCGCTCCATCTATTTTCTGTGTAAGCAGCATGTGCAAAAAAACCCGGGTAGCTAAAAAAAAAAAAAAAAAACACGACAGCAGAGTTTAACTATTTCAGGTTTTTCTTGCCATTAATTACTTTGCCTGATGATGGGTATTTGGTTGTGTTTGTTGACGGCATCAGTTCCTGCCCTGTAACAGCCTGGGGTGCACCTGAACTACCATCCTGGCATGCCCTTTGTCCCTTGTTCACACTGCAGGTCACCCTGGATTGCACTTTTTTTATTTTATTTTATAGAGAATACAATATATTCTTAATGAGGAAGCAATGCCCAGACTACAAAGCGCATGTGCCACGACCCCATCAGCCCGTTACGGATCCAAACTCTGCTAGATCTGGTTCTCAGCCCGCTCCACCGCTCCTGTGCTGCCCCATGAGACCTTGTGGCCTCCCCGTCCCATGTTTACACGCTGACCCTCAAAGCAAAGACATCTCTCAGGTGAAGCAGCCTTCCCAACTGCCTTTGGGAAGAAATATATACGGAGGGTGCGAGCTGAGGCCATGAGGTCTCGTCGTGTTGTGTTAGGACTGTACCTGCACGGTGACTTTGCTGGCAGGAGACCGTCCTTGCAGCACTGTCCTGAATTGGCTGCGGGGCCGGTTCCATATGAACTGACAAGGAGCGCTGCTCTGAGCTTGCAAACATAAAATCTGAAGACGGCACACAGCCAGGTAGGGGCAGGAACCGACCTGGAGGCGGGGATGGAGTTTCCTGTAGTAACTGCCCCCCTGTGCTCAGGACAGCGATTTATCAGTAAACCTCTAGTTCACCTCAGCACCCAAGGCCGTTGAGGACGTCAGGGAGGGCTCTGCGCTGGGGGCTGGATTACTCCCCTTCCTTATTACCCTTGTTTCATCACGCAGAGTAGCTGATCAAAGAGCCACTCCTGGCGCGGCGGGGAGCCCAGCTCTCGTCAGCCTCCAGCTCTGGACACCCCACAGAGGTGGGCAGCAGAAGGCAGGAAGGAACAGGCACATAGGATGGGGTGAATGTGCAAAGGCTGGCCCCTGCTACGACAGCATCTGTCAGGCAGGGACGGCCTCAGCAGCACAAGGTGGGCAGAAGCCGTGTACTCCTACCTAACCCGCTGCATGAGGCCCGTGTTTGTGTGCTGTGATCCCTCCACACCTCTTTCCAGGTAAAGCAGCAACCACAAAAGTGCTTTCGAAGACAGCTGCCTGTACTGTGGCTACGAACAATGCTGACTTTCCTGTTAACTTCCTCTTGCAACAAGCACAATACACCTCCTGGCTTTTATACCCCTCAACACACATCCGTCCACTACAAAATCCCTCTGCGTGGCACCAGACCCCATTTTCCCTCGTAGGGAAGTTCTGATCACGGTGGGCATTCCTGCTCTGACAGAGGGGACAGGAGCCAGCCTGCCTCCCTGGCCCTGGGACCACGCCATCGTCCGTCACAGTCACATCTGCGTGCACAATCCTGCAAATAACCTGAAAGAAATCTTGGGCTTCTGGAAAACAGGAGAGAAAATTAAACTAGACCCTAATGTATTTTCCAACCTCGAGAACAAATTTATATAACTCTACCGATGACATTTTCAAAGTTCATTCTGTAGTTCTACCTCCCTACCACACACACAAAACGTTCAGTGTCTCAAAAACAATCATATGAGAGGAAATGCAGCCACAAAAATCGTAACACGGTTCTTTAAAACCATGACATAAAGTAGCCTGTTTCATTTTGCCCTTCAAATGTCTCTTCTTAAAACACTGCCGTTCTCCTCTCTCTGGAACAATGCAGAAAAATCGTGGGTATATGACATTCACTGAGAGTGACAGGACAAATGGACCCAGACAGAAAAATGCTTGACTGAACTGTACTCTCCTGAAGCCTCACTAAAAGTGAGGGAAGCAGAAGGAAAAAAAAAAAAAAAAAAAAAAAAAAACACACGCCAAGCCTCATATTTGTTCCAGGCAGTGAATGCTCACATTCAAGGTGTATCGGTTCCCTTCTCCATTTAAAATTAGTTGGCAGAGAAATAACATAGGCGAGCCACAATTGTTCCTAACCCCGTGTTCCTTAGTGAGCAGTTAACTAACTCTTACACTGAAAATAAACATAAATGCCTGCCAGTTCCCAATACATGACACAAACACACTGGAAGTAGAATGCAGTGTCCAACTACATTTGGAGAGAGGGGAATTGCATTTTTATACGACATACGAAGAAACACCTAGATAATCCTGAGGCCATATGCTGAGCCATCTTAGACAATTCTAGATCACAAATGCTACTGCACTGGGCAGGAAAAGATATTTTTCTCAAGCACTGAGAAACCTTAGGTAGAGTTTAAAAAACATCCTACCTTCCAAGGGGTAAATGAACCCCAGCAAAGATCAGTTCAGATAGCAGCACTGCCCTTTGTACGTCAGTTAGTAAAATGTAGATGATCTAAACAAGTAACTTCCTGTTTTAGGACATGATTCCTGAGGAGGCAAAACAATACTGTCCTATACAGCCGTTTCTTATGGAAAGAATCCCTGGCTAAATAGGGCATTCTTATTCCATCCCCCTGATAGAGAAGTTACATGTGATCCGGGTACATTCTCAGGGCATCTGCTGTGTCCTGGGCATATCGCCATTTCTTCTTCCACCTGCTGCTCTTCATGACACGCAGGTGTCACGCACAAAACAGTCAGCTGCTTAGAAAAGGACATTCTAATCAGACGCCAGGCAAGCAACATGTACTGTGGTAAGCTAGAAAGCATAACCTCTGTGCTTCGACATCCCTTTCCCCCTTAACACATCTTTCCTCCACAGCTGTGTGCGACTTTCGTTTCATCTAAGAAGAAGAAAATGAAAACTGAAAATGCACTTATTTCCCCCAAACTTTTCCTTTCCAGGTCCACTTTAACCCTTCCCGCAGAGAAGAGGTGCGAAGCGAGGCTCCCCTTGGTGAGATCTTCTCTTTCAGGAGGAGGACACGGCCCTGTAAGCGGGGGCAGCTTGGGGAGGAGGAAGAGCTGGACTCGGGAGACGAACAAACCCAACCACACCGTGTGCCGTCACCATGCCAGCCAGGATCTCGCGAGATGGGCTGCAGCTGACCCCCAGGACTGAGCGCGGAGCTTCGTGCCGCGGCACCTCGCTGCCTCTGCATGCGACTGTTCCCCCTGCAGCGCAGGAGGGATCCGAACTTGCGTGTCTGACGTGACTGCTGCCACACTGACAGCTTCAATTATGGGGCAGCAACCAAGCAGGGAGGACACTCAAATCTGGAAGGAATTCAAGCAGGTACCTCCCAAAACACTATCTCGTACCGTGTGATCCCAGGGGCTATCGGATAAAGCAGAAATATTGTTGCTGATGACTGAGGCTGTGGAAAGATACCCAGCAATTACACCAACAGCCCTGCCACGACTTCTGTTACACAAGCGTGGAGTTTTAGTCAGCTCTGACGAAACAACCAGAATTTTTGCTGGCAAAGGAAATTTAGTCCTACAAAGCTTAAAAAGGAACCAGGGAAGTGAAAGTTAGTATGTATGTGATGGCTTGCACATCTCAGAGAGGCAAGCGCAGCAGACTTCAGGAAAGGAAACCGATTTCTACCAAGAACTACCAGAGGATGTGTTGAGCCTCACAATTCATGCTCGGCAATGTGCTGCCAGCAGGCAGCTTTGATAGGGCCCGGGATTTTCCCATGCTCACTTTTACACTCACTAAAGTTGGTAAGTTTCAGCAGAGACAAATTCTCTGAAGGCCCATGTGAAAACTCAGCAGTCAGGGCCCACATCCGCAGCGTGCAGCCTTGCATAATCCTTCCTAGGAGCAACAGGTCCGGGAACAGGGAGGGAAACATGTCAAACGTGCATCGGCGCAGTGACATCCACAGAACAAGGAGAAACACGCAGCAAAGCAGCATGTGGAACTTCCCTTACTGGGAAGTGGAAAAAACGTCACGAGAGAATACCAGAGATCGTAATCTGAGTTCCCATAGCCAGAAATATTCCACGCCCACGACTGATGCTCACCCACCGCCTCCCATGAAACTGCCTTCCTCCTTCAGCTTCCTCCTCTCTTTTGCAGCCACTGAGAGCTCTGTGGCCGCCCCTCGCCCTCCTACACTGAAATCTTACCTCTGGATGGCTCCGCTGTCCCGCAGCCTTGGCGACACGGGTGTGCAGGCAGCGATGGCTCTCGTGCCAGGAGCCATGTGGGCAGGGAAGCTCGTTCAGGCCCCAAAAATGAGCTTCGGCAGCCAGAAGCGGGTCACAGAGCGGGCACAGCAGGGCAGGAGGGACTCCGGCACCTGCCCCTTGTGTGAGGCATACAAAGAAGAAAACACTGTGTAACAGTAGAGACCCTCCCAAAAAACAAGCCGAGCCCTACACATGAGCAGCCTTGAGACACAGAGGTGTTGCCCGAGCACACACCTGGTGCTCTAGGGCCAAATGCTAAAGCAGGGACGGGCGGGCAGCGGGCTGGGACCCCACGGGCGGTGGGAGGGAGATGGAAATGAACGCCGCCGGGCAGCGCTCCTTCCACGCCTTAACGCCGCTTGACCAGGGCCCACAGGGCAAAGGAGCCACCACAAGGCTGGAGAAGGAGAAGCCCACGGAGCGGCCGGCTCGCAAGGCGCCCCGGGCCCCATCGCCGGGTCCTCCCGGCCGCTGCGGGGCGCTGCCCCCCGCCGCCCCGCGGCCCCATCCGCCGTGAGATGGCGGCGCAGTTCCGCAGCTACGTGTGGGACCCGGCGCTGATCGTGGCGCAGATGGTGCTGCTGCAGGCCGGCTACTACAGCTCGCTCGGCCTCTGGCTCGCCCTCCTCGGCGCCCTCGGCAGCACCCGGCCCTCCCTGCACCAGGTCTTCAGCGACGAGGTGAGGAGGGGCGGCGTGGAGACGGGCCGGGGCCGGGCAGGGGCTGCCCCCCTGGGGAAACCGAGCTCCGTGTGGGGGTCCCGGGCCTGGGGGTGCTTCGTAGGAGCCCCCAGAGTGAATCCGGAGGCGGCCGGGGCTCTGGGCGGCATCAGGTCCCTGCGGGGTACCCCCAGAGCGGGCAGCCCCCCGCACAGTGTGCTATAGCCCAGTGTTGGGGTACAGCGCACCCCCTGTGTTGTGTCGTACCCCGGCGTTGGGGTACGCGCCCCCACGGCTGGCAGCGCCCCGGGGTGAGGCAGAGGTGTGATTTTGTGGGGGCACCCCCGGCAGGGCTGGTGGGAGGGCTGCTGTCACCGCCCCGGCCCTTCTTACGGAGCGTAGCGGGCGCAGGGCAGTGCCTGTGTGGCTGGCTGTGGGGTGAGGTTGGCTGTGGTGTGTGCTGTGGTTTCTTACTAATAACGCTGTGCAGATTTTAGGCTTCTCAACCCCACCTGGGAGGCTCTCCATGATGGCTTTCGTCCTCAATGCACTCACCTGGTAAGTCAGCAAATAGCTAGAACACGTAGCACTCCTGTTATGCCAACGGTTCCGGTGTCTTGTGCTTACTCTTTCATAACACTGAACTTTGTGAGAATTCAGCGTGACCACTGCCTCTCTCGCAACACCTCCTGGAAGCCCAGTGCCTGGTCGAGCACGTCTGTTGAGGTCAGGTTATTCCCTGTCCCTCTGGTCTGGAGGGGAGGCCAGCTGGGAACCGCTGGCTCTGAAGGTGACTTACCCTGATCCCGGATAAGTCATTTCTCTTTACTGCCTCAGTTTCCCAGTCCAAAAATGAGTCTTGCTCCCGTGAGAGATTTTACTGAACAGTAGAATTAATGAGTCTCAGCAAAAACTGATCTGTAAACTGTACTGTACTTTGTGCCTGCCACTAGGCAGAGATTACTGGGGGAGATAGTGCAGAGAGCCAGGCAGGAATTTTTAAGCTAAAAACTCATTTGCGTGCCATCATATAATTAAAATGCTGTAAGCCATTTAAATCTTGCTACAGCTTCTGTGAGCAAGGTGAGGAACGACCTATCCTTAAAACAGTTAAGAAGTCCTAAAACATCTTGATAACTAGCACCAACAATTCCTAATAGATCTTGCCATATCCCCTTTTCCACAGGCACAGTGCAGTGTGTTTATTCATCTCTGTCTTTACTTTGCAGTGCTCTGGGGTTGCTGTACTTCATCCGAAGAGGAAAGCAGTGCCTGGATTTCACTGTCACAGTTCACTTCTTCCATCTTCTGGGCTGCTGGATTTATAACTCGCACTTTCCCTCAACTCTGACGTGGTGGCTGGTGCACATCGTCTGCACAGCGCTCATGGCTGCAATTGGGGAATACCTCTGCATGAGGATAGAACTCAGAGAAATCCCACTGAATTCTGCTCCCAAATCCAACGTATAAACTTGCTCTGGCAACAACATGCTGCATTGCATCATTGTTTCCAGCACAAGTACATCTAATGCCTGAAAGTCATCACTGAAGAAGCACAGCAGGTCTGTTTAGACTTTTTTTTTTTTTTAAGATCTTGGTGACTGCGTGAGTGTGAGCATCTCCTCTGTCATCATCAGACAACGGGGAGGAGCAGATGTTTATTTTATTAACACAAAGCATTAATGACTGTATGGCAAGTGTGCTCTTAAGCTCTTCATTCATGAGACTGTTAAAAACCAAGTAGCAAATCTTCATGCCTGAGGAGCACCTGGAATTAAGCAAATGTGAGAGGTCCCTGTATGGGTATTGCAGTGGTCAGCTCATCTAGCAGGAGCTGGCACAGTGAGCAGTGGGGCCAGGAGCTGCTGCTACCAGGTTGTAATTCACATGTGCTTTGGTTGGAAAGAAGTCAAGGAAGTGAATGGGCGGGGGAAAAAGAACATAACTGTACTTTAATGTGAATCACCAGCTGAGACCCTAAATAACCTATAATCTTAGATGGGTTTGTTTGCTGTTTCCATGTTTAATACATAGAGATGTCAGACAGCAGTTTGCTGAAGAAATCTTTTGTAATAATAAAAGTATTATGTTGCTGTGAGTGTGTTACTGGGAAGCTAAGCACTTCAAGAAATACCATGAATGTCTGTATTGTGGCAACAGAAGTGTCTTGGGAAATCAGGCAGCATAACGCTCGCTTCAGGAAGCACATCAGCAGCCCAGGACCTCCACATGCTTAGTCCTGGGCTGGAGCTGTTTTAGGGGAAATCTGCAAAAGTTTCTAGAGCCACACTACCATTCCCAGTTGCCTGGGTCTTCCTGTCAGGCTTCAAAAATCTAGCAGCAGAGCTAGCCTGATCGGTGTACTATTTATTCAAGTAAGAAACTGCTACTTGGTTCTCAAAGTGATAGGATGCACCGTCAGTTAGAGATGCTTCAAAAAACCTCACCTGTTGGGCCACCACAAACAAAAACCTTACAGCTAAAGGGCAGACCTGCATCCTGTCTGCTAAGGGGTGTTTTGTTTGTGAGATCCCAGAAGAGGGCAAAGCAAGTCCTAAAGAAAGATTGTTCTCCTGTGCAGCATCTTGCTGCAGTAACCTTCCTTTGTATGTCGATGTTTGTAAATGCCAATTTGTGTAAGTTATTTGCTAATTTAGTTTGTTGAGAGTTGATGGGATGATTTGAGGTTGATAAACTCTTTGAAGTTGCTCTTTTGACTTTTATTACTGGTGAGAAACTATTTCAATTTGTGCTCTACTATCCAGGTACTATGGATTCAGGCAGGGTGAAATTCTGACATAAAGTATTTTGGGGGGTTGCTGCAGAGAAGGAAGGATTGATGGCTGTATGTGTTTAGACAGAACTTTTTGTAGTCTGAGATTTCACCAGTACCTATTGCTAACCAAACCCCCTTTAAGCCCAGTTTTAGTCCCATCATGAGTACAGCAGCAGTTTTTCAGAGGAAAAAGTTTACACAAGTTTTTCTGTGCAAGAGCCAAAACTTTCTGGACGGTCACCCCGAGGTCATTTCCTACTGCTCCCCCTCTAACTCTGCTGTGAACTCAGCAAGACACTTTGTCCCTCCTTAAAACCTGCTGGTTTCTCCCATGTGAGGATACTTGCCTTCCTTCCAGTCACATTCAGCCCAGACATAAATAAACTGGTGCTTGGTCTTCCAGTAGGTGCCAGTATCTCCTTCAGAAACGAGATCCATGTGAACGATCACGGCACACAGCACAGAGCATGCTCTGCCTTGGGGCTGCCGAACGCTGGCTCACTATCATCAGTTGTATTTTAAGACTCTTTCAGGGTCATTTTGTCCTCTCCTGCTTTTTGTTGTTAGTATTGAGAAGGAATGTCCCAGCCCTGCGCAGGGAAGGTTTGCAGGTTTAATTCAAGGCTGAATACCACACCAAATCCCAGTGTTCCTGTGTTCCTTAGGGATGATCTCCAGGCAACTGTGGAACAGAGGACTGGGTGGATGAATACAAGTAAGCACACGTAAAGGAGAGGAGAGAAGTCTTACAGGCTCCCCAGGGAAGTGGTCACTGCACCGAGCCTGTCTGAATTTAAGAAGAGATTGGACTGTGCACTTAGTCACATGGTCTGAACTTTTGGGTAGACCTGTGCGGTATCAAGAGTTGGACTTGATGATCCTTAAGGGTCCCTTCCAACTCAGGATATTCTATGATTCTATGATTCTATGAAGTCACATTAGTCCCATTTCTTAAAGGAGAACAGACAGCAGATCCCAGGGTTGCTGTGAGACCGCGTTAAAGAGGTGCTAGCTTTGTTCCCCTGGAGGAACAGGGATGAAGACTTTAGACCAAGGAACACTTACCTCCTTACTTTCTGTATGCATAAGACTTCGACTGCTTTTCACAGAGTTCCTTGCAGGGGGATCCGAAGTTTCAGTGCAGCTTTGTATCTGGGGACACTTGGGTAGAGCAAGGACACAAGACGACTTACCAAACCTGGATCCAACACCAAGGCTGTGGGACATCCAGCACGCTGCACTAGCATGAAGCATGCTGTAGGATTAGCGGTGCTTTCTTTAAGCAGGCTCCCTTTGAGGGATCAATCTGTACAGTGCTTTTTATTTTATAAAGGAAATCTACCGTAGCTGTCCTAGTCATAGGGGAAGTTCTGCAAAAAAATAAATACTAGTTGAGGAGAAAACCTCTGAAATTCATCACTCCCATATTGTGAAACCTAATTATCAGTTGTGTGCATTGTCGGGTCTCCGCAGCACCTTTGGCTTTAAAAAATTCTGCTGCTCCATACCTGAATGGTGGCAGATGGTCTTTGTTTCTTAATGAATTTTCTTTTTTTTGTGTGCAATGGAGTTGGATTTGCTTTCAGGGAAGATTTTCCCCAACACCTGCTCTTCTTAGAGACAGTGGTAGTATCAGCTAGCTATCTGCACCCAAGGTTTGCAAAAAGGTCTCTGGGTTCTTGGAGATCTCTGCTGCAACTTCTACATTTTTTCCCCCTCCAAAGCCATTTAAAAGTACAAAATTTTAAGAGAAGATGCCAAATTCAAAGAGAAGTTAAGGAAGGGTAATTATGAGGGGCTTATTTGTTTCCCTAAAGGCATTAAACACCTACCCTAAAGATGAATCAGGTGCAGTTTCTGGATTCAAAAGACTCCAGCCTTGGCTGCATGCAATACTCACCTCCTCAGCTTTCCCCTGCTGCAAACAACAGGCTGGAAAAAAGGTAATGGGGGAAGGGGAGACTGGATCAAGCAACATACACTGTTGGAGCAGAATAGAAAGGAAACCAAGACAGCGAAGTGGTTCAGTCCAGGCTCTGCAGTGCTCTGGTTTAGCCTTTCTCCCCCACGTATCATCAGGCTTTGTGCCAGCGATGCTCAGTACCTAAGTGGTGGCTGCAGAAAGCCTGTTTAACCTTGCACTGAAGTGCTGTCTGAACACCAGCTGCTCCTCACCAGCTTACATCTGGGAATGTTCCTCCATCCATTCCTTCCCTCCTGGAGCTGAAGGATAGGTGATAGAGCAGGTAAGAGAACACAGGAGTGCCAGGAGAGGAATGTGATTAAAGAGCCCTGAACCACTGTTCCCTTACTGAGAACACCACAAGTGCCTTGATAAGTGGCCAGTCTGTGCAAACAGCCAAAGTGATGTACTTAGGGAAGTCAGACTGAAATACCCTGTTAGTTAAACACGGACAATTCAGATCTGATGAAAGACAGCTGGGTCCCTTAATTAGAACATGCAGTTCACAGCCACATCCAGCTGTTGAGCCCTAATTTAGGGCATGATGAAGCCAGCTCTTTCCCCATCCAGGAGCAGCAGCACCACATGGGGAGCACACTGGAGCAGCAGGAAGACCCAGCAAGGCTCACGGTGCTCTTCTTAGCGAGGGGCTGGCCCCAGACCTTCCCAGGAGCAGGTAACGGGCCCATGCTGTGTCTCCAGCTCCCATGGCCCTGTGCAGTAAGGCAGGGCACAGAGCTTCATCAGCATCCTTAAAGCACAGCTGCCTCACACTGCCCAGTATCTGAGTTTTTATAGCACACCCAGGAGTCCCACGCAAGCACCCCTCTATAGAAAATACTTTTGATGCTTGTACCAAAGCCGCAAAGGAAGCTAGAAGAGACTGCTTTCAAACAAGACGCAGGACAAATAGCCTCAGCCTCTACAACAAAATTTAATTCTCTGGAATTACACAGTTACCCACAGAGCTGCTTACGGGTACCATTGGGAAAAGCTGTAAAGCAAAAGAGTTGCCATAAACAATTTTATTTTTTTTTTAAAGGTAGCTTGGCACCCCTTTTCCTCACAAGTATTTTTGCCTTTCCGTTTCCTTAGAAAAGGGATTTACACATAACACAGGAGTTACTCAGGAGTCCAGATGTGTGCTAGTGAAGAAGTCATGCACCTGTGATTATCCTTTAGTGGGTTTTCAAAGTGTCCTCAAAGACAGACGGCCAGT
The DNA here is from genome assembly GCF_964211835.1 of Anser anser. Taxonomy (NCBI): domain Eukaryota; kingdom Metazoa; phylum Chordata; class Aves; order Anseriformes; family Anatidae; genus Anser; species Anser anser. The sequence goes on along the minus strand of NC_139737.1, from coordinate 14,642,344 downwards.
TCCTCTATGCTTTTGGCAGGACGTACACCATCCCCAGCACCTCACAAATACCAGTGTGAAAATTCCCGTCTAATTTTCAGTGCCTAAGTCAAAAATCTGAGGAGTCGATCTGGTGGAAACAGGCAGCTACACTAACAGGTTTCCATTCAATAACCATAGAAGAGTGCAAAAAGAATTCAGTGTTCACAACCAGAGAATTTCAGTGTTCACAGGCAATTTCCCATTTTTCCCCAAGTCCTCCATCCCACGTGTACAGTCCACAAATTCTGCAGGCAGCCAGAGCCACGCCTGCGCCTTGAGGCAAAAGGGGACAAGCATTATCCCAAATTACAGAGGAACAACAAAACCCACAAGATGCTGCCGGGCTCCTCCATGTCTCAGATACGGGACAGCGCTGAGTGTTCACTGAGCACCACACACCGCAATCCTCAACGGTTTGGAGAAGAAAGTGATCAGAAAGGTGCCACGACGCGCTGCCCCCACCTCTGTTGCGGTACTTACAGAGCTGCGGGTCCTGAGTTCAGCCAAGTGACGATGAGGGGGATGCCGAGGACAGAAACTTTGGGAACCTGGGTCCAGGCAGAGCTCTGGGCCGTGCTGGGGCTGCAGAGGTCAAACAAGCTGCCTCGAAACTTGACCTTTTGGGCCTCCCTCCTCAGCATCTCCCAGACAGCCGCTGCTTCCTTCTGGCACTCCCAGAGCACCGTCAGGGCACAGATGTGAAATTCATCCCAGTACCTGCAGCCCGGAGACAGCACCGTCAGTCCCTGCGTGTGGGGAGGCCAAGGAGCCAGGCAGAGCCTCGCTGCCCTGTGCCGGCCCTGCAAGCAGCTGCAGCCTCAGTTTTTTGGAGGAACTGTCCAGCTGTGGGGTGGGAACAGCTCGCCAGGAGCCACGCGAGGAGCCTGGCCCTACAGCCCTCCACTGCTCTTTCCCCTTCCCCACACCGTTACCCATCCCCTCCGCAGTCTCTCAGAGCATCTTGGCTAAAATTCCAAACATCACTGAAATTATTTTTTTTTTCCCTTGCAAGTCAGTAAAATCCATTATTTTTCATCAACGTGTTTCCTTTCAGCACTGAGCACCCTGAACATCTGAAACTGAGGTCAAAGGCCCAGCACACTGCATTTATGGCTTTCTTCAGGCTGATTCGGGGCAAAACACATGCACGGAGAGGAGAACAACAGCTGCTGCAGCCTCTTGTGGATTTATAAATAACATATCAGCAGAGGCTGGGGAACTGTGTTCTCATTAGACACCTCTATTTATCTCGGTATTATCCTGCACAAACAGAAGCCATTCAATGGCAAGAGACTTCTGAGGAGCTTCAGAAACAGAAACACAAAATAGGCACGGGTCTAGAAAAGGTGCAGCGGGTGCCAGCAGCCTCCAGGACCGACCCCGCTGCTTCTATCCAGATCTCTCAGGGCTTTCTCCTTCCCCAGATCTCCCTCTTACCCTTGACAAAGAAACCGGGGGGTGGTGGAGAAGCTGCTTTTGAGCTGTTTCCAATGAGTTCCCTGCCCTGCAGCTGCCCACAGGCAAGGACAGCAGGCACCAGGCTGAGCCGCGTCTCCCTGCCCTGCTCCGGGAGGGACCAGAAGCAGCTCCCCCTGCCCGGGTTCTGTTTGGGTTTTTTTGGGGGGTGGCTGCTGAGTGTTTGAGGCTCGTGGAGCGTTAGGCTCAGTTCCTGACTTCCCAACGGCTGCTGTGACTGCAGCGATGCGGCAGGGAGGGGACCAACAGCCTGGGAGGCTGCAGCGTGCACGGCAGCACGGCCGCGTCCCAGCACAGCTGGATTCGCAGGTGAGGTCCCCGCTTTGGAGACACAAACCCACAAAACAAACCAGCTGGAGTCTGAAAGTCTCCAAACACCATGGACCCTCCTCTCCTCCAGAGAAGCAAGCCTGGCAACTCCTCCCGAATCAGGTTTGTTGGCTAGGGCGATTGCAGCCCCCAGGGACCTGCAGCACCTGCAGTCAAGACCCCAGCGCTGCTGACCCGGCACAGATCACCCAGCGTGGTTTGAAGTCGCAGTTTCCCTCCTAAACAAGGCTTTTGCCAAGGGACAGACAAGGCTCTGAGCCTGCTTGCTGCTAACCTTCCCCCGTGACTTCTTCCAATGAGGAGAGCAATTGCTCTGCCCCCACTGGGCCACCAGCTCGCCGTGGGGTCCCTTGGGATGGAGGGGAGCCAAACGGACCCTGCGTGGGAAGGGGCAGCTTGTTTCGGTCTCAGCACCCCGTGCTGGAGATGACACCTTTGTCCAGGCAGGCAGGAGCACTTCCTTTATTTAGTTTTCTTACCAGGCTTACATCAAAACGCCAGCTGTGATCGAGTTCATTAAACAGAGTCACTGTGGCAGAATAAATATCCTGAGATAATGAGAGCCCGGTGCCAACCCAGGTAACCCCTCGCGTTCGCTCCCGAGCTGCTGCCACTGCCCCAGGCCGGCAGCAGGCAGCTCTGCCAGGAGAGGGTTTAGCCTGGCTTAAATATTTGGGCAAAACGTGGCTGGGAGAAGCAGCTCCAGCCTGCTGCTGCTTTCAGCGGGGATCGCAGTCCCCGGTCCTTCACCCTTCACAGCCTCCATCTGGTCAGGCTGCGGTCGGGCAGAGAAGCACCGCGCACACAGAGCCGAGGTGCCGACACCACCGGCACCACCCCGCCTCTCATCCCCGTCTCCATCCCTGACCCACGCTCCCAGGGAGGAGAGCACGGCGCCTTCCATGGGCAGGCAGGTGGCAGCTGAGGAGGGTAGGGGTTAAAGGCCATAACTCAGAAATATTTTCCTGGACATCATCTTTTTCCTCCAGCCACAGCGAGCCCAGCTTGCCACGCACCGCCACCTGCCCACCAGGACCAGCACAAGGAGTCGACTTGTCCAGGAAAGTCCCATCCCGAGCCCCAATTCCCAGGTCCTGTTCTTTCCTATTTAGTGCCCCAGAGCCTGTTGAAAACCTCCTCTTGCACTTCATTTGAGCGGGAGCTGTGAGTTTCAGCAGAGAGCAATCACGCCTCCGGCAGCCCCCCAAGCACATGCTGAGCCACACACCCGGCTATTTTCTGATACCAAGGAGCCACACACATCACAGCCTAGAAAAAGCAGTTCCCGTTTCAGCCCTGCCTCCCACTGCATCCCAGGGAGGCATTTCATCCTAAGCTAGGTTGACCAGTGGAGAAGGAGGCAAGAAGGAGCAGGACACAGCCAGCTCCCCATCAGCGGGGTTTCTGTCGGGGGAACGCATCCCCAGAGCAAATAATTAGAAATGAAAGCACTGAGGGTAGTTAGCTCTCAGTTCTTTTACCTCTTTCATTACTATTCTGGGTCTCCTACAGTTAACATCCTCCCAGCGCTGCAGTCACACAAAATACCAGGGGCAGGTGGCAATTCCAGCCTGAAAGATGATGGGCTGGGAAGGGAGGGAGGCAGCGAGCCTGCCCGGGGCTGCAGCACCTAGCTGGAGGCAGCCTGCCTCCCGCAGCCAGGTCCTGGTGCCTCCATCCAAACGCTTGGGGGTCCGGGTCGAGTCCTGCCAGCCCCACACCCGCAGGGGGTCACGGTGCAAGTCCTGGGGGTTGGAGCTATTTTTAAGGGCTGGGGATGCAGGCTCTGCCTGGAGGTGGGTGGATGCAGGGAGCTCTCCCTGTGTTTGGGGTCAGAGGGAGGCAGGGTGCGTGCACGGAGGGATCCAGGCACACAGCAGCACAGAGGGGTGCTGGATGTGCGTCCCCAATCACCCAGCCCCTGTCCTCTCTGCGCTGGTGGGGAGCCCGTGAGGGTCCGGGGCCCCATCCCACCCCCCCAGAGACCGTCCCCACGGGGTGGGACATGCAGGGGGTCCCAGCACGGGGCCGTACTCACCCACAGACCCGGTGCAGCCCCTGGGGCTCGATGCTCTCCTCCTCCTCGTACGTGGCCATGTTCTCCCCTAGTTTCAGGACGCAGTCCGAGAAGCCTCGGTAGACATCCGTGCACGCAGTGCCAAGCGCCCGGTGCCCTGCCAGCCACCGAGGGGATGGAACAAGCTCAGAGACCTTTGGGGACGGTGCCCACCTCCCTCCTGGGGTGACCCAGGCAGCCCTGGGCCACCAGGGCAGGGCAAGCTCCCCGTTCTGAGCGGGATGCATGCAAACCACGCACCCCTCACTTGTTTCCCAGCCCTGCCTGTTTGGGGGCGGGGGGGGGGGGTTGTTCAGAGGGATGATGTGGGGGCAGCCTGGGTGCCTCCCTCCCTGCCTGCCCTGCTCTAGCTGAGGACAGGAACAGGGGGGCACAGTCAGCGAGGAGCCCCCAGAGAAAAGCCACAGGACAACAACACGGACAAGAGGCAGGGGACCCCCACCAGCACCCCCCCTGCACACCCCACACACCAGCACGGGACATTGCCCCTGCCCAGAGCCCCCAAACCCTGCCCGGGCAGCACCTCCCAGGCCCCAGCACCCAAACCCCAGCCAGGGCAGCACCCACCACCCGCCGGGGGTCGCAGCCTTACCCAGGGCGACGAGCAGGACGAGCAGCACGGCCGTGCCCCGCCGCCGCCCCATCCCGCAATCCCAATCTCAATCCGAATCCCAATCCAAATTCCAATTCCAATCCCGTGCCGGTGCCCCCCATGGCCGCCTGCGCTCCCCGCCCCAGCTCCGGCCGCAGCTAATTAGCGGCTTTGACCACGGTTAATTAATGAGGGGGCCGGACCGCCGCTAATGAGCACCTGGAGGGGGCCAGCCCGGCTCCTCGTGGCTCCCCTGGGGCAGCGCCCCCCGGATCTGCGCGGCTGCCGGGGCAGAGCCTGGGGGGGGGGGGAGGCCAGCCCCCAGCCCCCAGCCCGACCTTTTCGGACCTCCCCCGGCTGGTTTCGTACAGCCCCCGGCTGGGGTCGCCCTGCCCCTTTCCTGGATTCCGAAACCCGTCCCGTCTCTCCTTCCATCCCTCCCTCCTTCTCTCCATCCCTCCCTTCACCCCTCCCTCCATCCCTCCCACCATCCCTTCCTCCATCCCTCCATCCCTTCCTCCACCCCTCCCTCCATCCCTCTACCCCTCCCTCCATCCCTCCTTCCCTCCACTCCTCCCTCCATCCCTCTCTCCCTCCATCCCTCCCTCCTTCCCTTCACTCCTCCCTCCCTCCCTCCCTCCCTCCCTCCCTCCCTCCCTCCATCCTTCTCTCCTCCCTCCCTCCATCCCTCCATCCCTCTCTCCCTCCATTCACCCCTCCCTCCCTCCCTCCCTCCCTCCATCCCACCCTCCTTCCCTCCATCCCTCCCCAGCCGCACTCCGCACCCCCGACCCATGCGCTCCGAGCGCCCCGTGCCGGGCTCGCCCCCCTCGCTGCAGAGGAAGCCCTGAGAGCCCCCCCCCGCCCCGTGCCCCCCGGAGCTGCAGCTCCCGGCCCTTGGCCTCAGGGCGTGAGGACCCCGCTGCCCCCCAGCAGCAGCAATCCGGGCAGGACACGGGGTGCCGCGGGGCCGTGCTCCCTCCTCGTGCTCCTGCTCCACGCTTTTTGCTTTCTGTGCTCGCCCCCGGGCCCGGCAGCCACTTGTAATTTCGCAGGGTAAACCAAGGCCAAACGTTGAACAAAGGCCTAAGTGTGTGTGGGTTCAAAGCCCTAAACTTTAGCACCTACAGCTATAAAACTTTCTCTGTTGATCCTGGCACCGGCAATTCCCATCGCTGCAATACCCTGAAGGGGACCGTACGGCATTTTGCATCCTTACAGCCCGGCCCTGGCTCTTGGCCAGCGAGCCACTTTCCTTTACTCCAGCCGAAATGGGAGCAGAAGGTGGCTTTGGTGACATCGCTCTGGGGGCTGGGCACGTCCCAGCTCACAGCCTGCTGACAGCTCTGCCACACCAGTGGCCCATTAATCCTGCTGGTGGATCAGCCCACCACCTCCTCGCGTAGGAGATGGGCGACAGTTTTCTCTCCTTTTCCAGGCTGGAGAGATGGGGATGGCTGGGGTTTTACCTGCGAGGCTGGTGGGAAAATGGTGCCGTGCTCCCCTGAAGGAAACCCAGGGGAGCGGAGCCCTGCAGCTGCTAACTCTGCCTGTGTAAGGCTCCTGACCCTGGCCAGGCATCCTGGGGACTGCTGGTCCCCGAGCCCAGCAGGGGCATAGCTTTCCCTGGTGCCTGGTGATGGGGTGCATGGAGGAAAGATTTCCAGCCCCTCTGTACACAGGCATCACCCCCGACGTCTCCAGCCCCTCGAATCCAAAGCAAGTGGAACCCACCGACCTGCAAACACAGCGGGACGCCGAACCAAACACAACTCTCGGGCAGAACATCTGGGTCAGGAGACACAGCTCGCTCCCTTTATTCACAGCACAATGGCTCGGTGCATCGCCCCACAGACCTCCTCTTGGAAGCTCACCTCCTGCTCCTCCCAGCCCCAAACCTCCGGCAGCCCTGGAAGGAAAGCCAGCAGCACGGCCGCCTCGCTAACGAGCTGGGTCTTAACTGAGGCAGAAAGACCCCCGCTCAGCCAGCAGGGCACGCTGCACGTTGGGGTTCGTACCGACGGCAGCGGCACCTCGCCCTCACTGCGGGTAGCAGATGGTGAGCACCTGCTCCAGGCTCTCGCCGCAGGAGCGGGTGCAGCAGGGTTTGACCCAGCGCTGGGCCGACGGCCGGCAGAGCACTTTGGGGGCTGGCAAGTGGAAGCGCTGGGGCAGGGTCCCCAGCATGTCCTTCTTGGCCTTGCCAGCCCCCCAGTTCTTGGCGAACGGCTGGGGGTCCCCCAGCGGGGTCCCCGTCTCGGGGTCCATGGGCACATCCTTGCTGCTGGTGGCGTCGGTCGCCGGGCTGCCGACGGCCTCCTCCGTGACCTCCTGTGGCTTTGGTGTGACGTGGCACATCCTGTGCCCAAATTCAAGAAGAAGAAGGGCGCATTTGTCCTGCCCTGGGCAGCCCAGCCAGCACCAGGGCATGGCTCAGTGCGGCCCCATCAAACAGCGCGCAGGGAGGGAGCACGGAGGGAGAGGCTCTGGAGCACAGGGACGTGCCTGTGCCAGGCCACCATGGGCGGCAGTGCCCATGGGGTGCAGGGAACGGGGCGGTTTGGTGCACCCCAGGCTGGCCCTGAGCCCAGAAACCTCCGGTACGGCTGGATGGAGCACCCTCCCAGACCAGCCCAAACCCACCTCTGATTCACACCCCTGCGGTTTACCCCCCTTTAGGTCATCCTCACCCCTCCAAATTTGTGCCTTCGTGTGGCAGACAAGCAGGGCTGGGGGCGCGGGGCCCCTCTGCCCCCTGACCTACCTGGGAGGGACCGGCAGGAGGCCGGGCAGCCTCTGCGCCGCAAGCGAGTGCCAGCACTGCACGGCCACGGCGTGCAGCCGCAGGATCCTGCGGTTCGTGCGCTTCAACAGCCTGAGCAGCGACAGCTCCTTCAGCACCTGCGGAGCGGGGCGGGCAGGGTGAGCACCCCGAGCACCGCAGCCCCCCGCGCAGCCCCGCCGCGGGGACCCTTACCTTGCGGAGGTGGCTTTTTGGATCCCTGCTGCCCAGCGGGCAGGGCTGGTCCCCCATGTCTCCAGCCTGGGAGAGGGAAAGGCAAGGAGACAGGTTAGGGTTAGGACTGGGGTTAGGGTTAGGACTGGGGTTAGGGTTAGGACTGGGGTTAGGTTTAGGGTGGCATCAAGCTCCTCCCAGCAAGCATCACCACAGGCTTGCACTCCCTGGGCTCCTTTGGGGACGTGGGGACATGTCCCCACAAGGCAGAGGTGCATAATTCGGGTAACCCAGCAGGGGCTCCTCCCAGCCCACAGCATTGCCCAGGAATGTCCCCACGATGGTGGCTGGGGGGGGCACAGTGCCATGCCGTGGGGGTGTACCTCCTGAGGGGCAGCCAGCTCTTTTTTGGGGGCCTCAGATGGCAGTGTAGGGCCGCAGGGTGAGGCGCTGGGGCAGCGGCAGTGGGGGACAAGGTCTGGGTTGTGCTCAGAGCTCGTGGTGGCAGCGAGGACAAGGGCTGTGACCTCACGCCTCTGTGACACCAGAGCCCCGGTCTCAGCACCCAGCTGTGCAAAGGGGACCAGGGACAGTCCTGTAATGGGGGGCACAGCTTAATGGGGAGTCAGCTCGGGTGACACAGCTCAAGACGTGGCTGGGAATGGGGCTCCCATTCCCTTCCTGGGGTATGGGAAAGCGGCAGGACCCCCCTGCTCCGGCTGGGCCCAGGGAATTGGGCAGGGACAGCCCAGGACACCGGGTGGGGACAGGGGAGCTGCCAACCTGACCATGGATGTCCTCGAGCAGATCCTGGGGACAGGACGGATGCACGGAGCAGCTCCAAAGTGCAGAAGGGACGGGGCACAGGGCCAGGTCTGCAGGTCGAGGGTCATCCCGTTCCTTCTTCCATCACCCTACAAGCCGGCAGCAAGCGAACCTGAGTAGGGCCAAAGCCCAGCAGTCCGGGTACAGCCCTGGGGGGGATTTACCCACATTTACCCGTGCCCGACTGCTGGATGTGGGCGGCAGCAGGACATGGCTGCACTGCCACGTGCTTCATTCAGCTGGGCATGTCACGGGGGGAGACCAGGCGAGGCGGTGAGCCCAGCGCACTCGGGGACCTGCTGAGGAGAGCACAACCCCACTGCCACGAGCAGCTTTGGAGGGCTGCCTTGCGTGGGTGTGAGCTATAAAACCTTGTTGTGGCTGAACTGAGACCTCCTTGTGTTTGTGTCCATACGTGAGCACGCGTGCATGCTTCCCACTCTTCAATCCCCGATGGCATCTTCCCATTTGAAGCTCTCCCTTCCTCCCCTCCTGCCCAGAGAGGAGGAAAGCCAAGCCGTGCAGGGACCAAAAGGCTGGTGAAGAGCAGCAGGGCAGAAACAAGCAGCTGTCCCTACCTTGCACGGTGGGCAGGCAGCTCCTCTCCTCTGCGGTCCTGGCTGCGGGCATCTCTCCCAGCCCCGTGGTGCCCTCAGCACCGTGCTGAGCATCCCTCAGCTCCTCGGGGCCGGGGCTGTGTGACCACACCGGGGTGACGGGGCAGGCACCCACGGTGAGCCCCGCTCCCCCCCGGCCCGGCCGCCCATCCAACGTCAGCAGCTCCGCGTGCTTCCCCGCCGCCGTCCCCGGCTCTCGGTACCCAGATGACTGTGAGCAGCGCTTCGCCAAGCCGGGGAAGGTGTTTTCACCCAGCCGTGTTTAACCACAACACAGCGACAGAGAAGGTGGCTTAAATGTCACTGCTGGAGGAGGCTGTTTCGGCTGCTCCGCCTCCCACTTTCCCTGCCAGCTGAGCGGGGCCTGGGTGGGTGTCAGGACCCCGAGCTGCCGGGATGGTTTTGGGAACGAGGCCACACCGGGATGCCCAGCCCTCGTGCAGCACCAGCTCCACAGGCTGTTTGCAGGAGTCCCCAGGGCCACCCTCTCTCCCCGTGGGTTCCCACATGGCAGCACCAACGGGGTCACCGTGCCGAGGGTGCAGCCCACCAGCGTCGCCATCCGCCTCCATCCCCAGCCCCCTTCCCACCCTGAGGGCTCAGGTCGGGGGGCCGCGGCCCCGCAGCCCACAGCTGGAGGGTCCCACATCCCCTCCTGCAGCTGCCTCAGGAGGAGGCGGTGAGAGCAGGAGCGCTGCGCGAGGCAGCCTCCCACGTGGCCCGTGGTGACCTTCCCCGCCGCACGCAGTGCGCCCCGGTGCCGTGGCAGACAGGGCGGCTCGCGCACCCTCTGGCTCCCACTTGGCCCCCCCAGCAGGTAAGGGCTGCACCGGCCCCCGGCCAGGGCAGGTTTGGGGCAGGGAATAGGGAGCGGGGGGCTCCAGGCAGGAGGTAATGGGGTGTCCAAGCTGTTTGGGGGAGCAAAGTGCTTTGGGGGAGAGCCCGGAGCTCGGCAGTGCAGTGCTGGGGTGAGCAGGAGGGTGAGGGAACGTCACCTGGTTTGGGGGCGTGTGGCTTTGCATCCATCTGAGCACCCAGCGTGGCTGTCCCTGCCAAGCTCCTGTCCTCCCCTGGCCCCACAGACAGCAGGGAGGTCGCAGACCCCATCCCATTTTGCCCACCCTTCACGGTGGTATGGCACAGCTCTGCTCCGAGGGCTAACGGGGCTGGTCCCGGGCACAAGGGCAGAGAGATCCCGCTCCCCCCAGCCTCTCCGCAGCCCCTCGCCAGGCCGTGCCCTCACCCTGCAGTGGTGCAGAGCAGCTGCAGAGGGCACAGCACCCACCTGGTGCTGGCTGGGGGCTGCTGCAGACATGTCCAGCTCAGAGATATCACCCGCTTGGGGCCAGTTGTGCTGCATTTCTATTAAGCCAGCTGAGTTTTAAAGCTGATGTTGTGCAGGGAAAAAAAAAGAAAAAAGAAAAAAAAATTTTAAAAAATCATGATTATGGCAGAAAAGAGCATCCCTGAGTGGCCGGGCTGTCACTGACCCTTGCTGCTTGTGTAGCCCCCGTGAAAGTAAAAAGAGCTGGTGCGGTTTCCCTGGCGTGGGAAGCCAGCCAGGGCTGGGAGCCGAGCACAAGGGGAGAACAGTGGGGTCGGTGGGACCTGTGGCTGGCATTCAGAAAGCCAGAGAAATAACTCAGCACCAGCTGAACCTGCTGCTTTTTGGCAGCTCCTGCCCAACTTCAAAGGGGCTCAACCTCGCTCTTGCATCTGTTCTGCCTCCTGGTGCCACTGCCTGACCCACTACAGGTCACATCGGCCCCAAGCCCTAGGAGGGGCTTCCCTTGCCCCCCGTCAGCCCTCCCCAAACCCCCCAGGGGAGCCCCGAGCTGTCACGGTGAGATGGGGATGGAGCCAGCCCAGCCTGGCCCTGGCCCCTTCCCCCTAAGGTACCACCCTGTCCCCGCAGCACCTACAGCCCCGAGGGGTGCAGGGACGAGCCAGCCCCGAGGCGGCATCCCCCCCCAGGGCCTGATGCTCCTCTGCCACGGGGACCGGTGTCACCAGCATGGGATTATTGCCAGCCTCACAGATGCTGTGCGCCCAGCCCCACCACTTCCCAGCCCTGTAACCCTGCTCCTGGTGCTCTCCTAGATGCTCCTGCTCTCCGAGCCCCACGGGTGACGCAGTGCCTCCGGGACCTGCCCGCAGCAGCCCCACAAAATGTCCCAAGAAGGGGGGCTGCCGGAGGGTGCCGAAAGCAGGACCGTCACGGGGGGGCTCAGCCTGCCCCCGAAGAAGCGGGCGATGACAGCGAGGAAGGCGCTGCCGGCCCCGGGCAGCCCCAGGCACTGGGGCTCCACACCAGCTCCAGGTGCCTGGGCGCTGCCGGGGGGGCCCGGGGCTGCCTGCCCCTCGCCCCAGCACCCACCCCGCTGCGTGAGGCCGGTGGCTCCTGCGGGCACCCAGCAGCCGTGGGCACGATGCGCCCTGCCTGGGCACACGAGGGACCCCGGCTCCACCACAGGCACTGCTGATGGGGCAGCAGGGGGCTGCCCGCAGCCCCCGGGCATGGCCACCACCTGCAGAAGGGGCTGGGGCACCCCCCGAGGCTGTCCCGGGGCCAGGAGCTGCCTGCACGCCCCAGCCTGGATGTCCCCCAGCAGGCAGCACGGGGACAGGCAGGACATGGGGGTAGGGGCGGTGGGGGCCCTGCCGGGGCTCTGGTCTGCAGCCAGCCCGGTGGCACCAGCTGGGGCTGGGAGCGCAGGGGGCACAGAGCTGGGCGGGGGGCTCCCCCCGGTAACCCCATTGCCCACAGGCAGCGTCCCCAGGGCACGGGTGTATTATGGACTGGCAGTGGGTACGGGCAAGCTGAGCAGGGCAGCTGCCAGCCTGCACGATGCCAGCGTCCCCCCACCCACACCAACCCCCTCGGAGCCCCCCAGCCCCTCACCTCCACCTTCCACCAGCGCTGCCCCTCCACAGCCCCCTCCCAGGGCGGCTTCCCCGCAGGGGACAGGCGAGGAGCCTGCTGACACGGGGACCGTCCCCACGACGCCCACCCCGGCGCCTGCCCACGTTTCCACCTCCCCAGGGCTGACCCCCACAGCACCGTCCCACGCGTTGCTCTACTCCCAGCCGCTCTGCCCCGCGGTCGCGTACCGGCAGTGCCGAGCCCCGGCCGGCACCGGGGGGCTCTGGGCCATGCTGCTGCCCACGGCCAGCACGGCCTTCGTGCTGCCCCACTTCCAGCGGGGCTCCCTGGCGGTGCTGCCCGGCGGCGAGCAGAGGAAGGTGGAGGAGCTGCGGGAGGAGGATTTCCTGCGGTGCGCGGCGGCCGGCACCGAGCTGCGCATCAGCTCGTGCGTGGTGCGGGGCATCCGGAGGAGCTCGCACGCCGGCTTCGCCTCCCTGCAGGTCTGCCTCGGGGAGCAGGACGGGCAGGTGCGTGAGGGGCTGTCCTCGGGAAGGGGATCCCCACACCCCCAAATGCACGGGGGCCGTCACAGTGCAGGCACTGACATGAGCAGCCATCCCCTGCGCTCTCATCACCCAAAGGAGCTGCCTGGGCTTTGCAAATATTTTTCCCCAAAAGCTCTGCACCTCCAGGAGCTGGCGGTGAGGGCTGCCAGGTGCAGGGAAGCGGGCAAGGACATCAGTCCTGCTCTGCATGGAGGGAGCGGGGCCGCGGGGAGAGGCAGGCCAGGCTGCATGGTCCCACCTACATGTCCCCACCGGATCACCAGCCCCATCCTTAGGGGACCCTTCCAAGCATCAGCCCCAGAGAGCTGAGAGCGCGCGGGCAGAGCGGGACCAGCTGGCCCTGGCACCCTAACCACGGAATCGGGGGCTTTCCTCAGTGCCAGGCTGGCCCCGGCCCTACAGAGGAGAGGGTCAGAGGCCAGGGAGGGCTAAAACGGGTGAACTCCAGCTCCGCCACCAAGCTGCTGCATGGCCTTGTCATGTCTCCTGACGTGGGAGGGAAAGAAGGAGCTGCGGGGTGTGGTGGGGCTGCCGGGCTTGTGGAGGGCAGCTTGGGAAGGAGGTGGCCAGCCTCCCGGCCTCAGGAGGCTGCCCTTCAGCGGTGGGGCGAGCAGGGGGTGCTGGTGGCGTTGGGGCTGCTCCTGATGCAGGTGCTGGTGGCATTGGGGCTGCTCCCGACGCGGGCCCTCTCCTCGCCCTGCCCAGGTCTCAGTGGAGGTGCTCCAGGAGTTCCCCTTCTTCGCCCGGCACCGGGGCTGGGTGTCCTGCTGCCCTCACAGGACCTGCCAGCTCTACCAGCTCCCGTGCCAGCAGCTGGCCGTCGGGGACATCTGCATGGTGTGGAGCCTGAGGAGGCAGGGACACGACACCCATGGGGCTCAGCGAGAGCCTCCTGGGGACCGCTAGCCCTGGCGGCCACCGCGTGCCCCCGAGGGGCATGGCCAAGGAGCCGGGCACGGCCGGGCGGTGCGGCCCCGCTCCCCCCGCCGAGCTGGCCCCCGTGCTGCGGGGATGCTCACTTCTCAGCAGCCACATTACTTCGAGGGTGTTTATGGCTTTGCTGTCTCCCCGCTGTCCCGGAATAAAATCTCCCCTTTTAAGGGAGCCTCGGGAACTCGGTCGCTGGAGTTTCACAGGCTGCTCCCTCGCAATGTATTGCCTTGGGGAAAAAAAAAAAAAGAAAAAAAAAAACACAAAAAACTTGCCTTGTTTTTCTCTTTGCTCCACGATTTACTGAGCGAGTCAAGCTGCGTCTCATTCCCAGCGCTGCGTGCAAAGAATAAGATCTATTTTCACCACCGAGTGATTCACCTGCCTGGCACTAGCTCACCTTTCACTTAGCAGCTGTCTCCCTGCGCAGCTCCATCCTCGCCTCCCGCCCCGCAGCACCCTGACTCACCTCCTGTTTTCTACAGACCTGTAATAGAAGGGAGAAACCTGACCGGGAGCAGCAGGAGGAACGAGTCACGTTGCGTTTTCTCCTGATGACGGGCACGCTTTGATGCTGGCTTCCCCGGGGACCTTTGGCAGGAGCTGAGCTCTGTGTCCTGGAAAGAAGATGTGTCATTTCCTACCTGGGCTGGCGACCCGGATCTCCAGGGGACACCTCCCAGGGACCTGGGAATTGCAGTTAGGGCGAGTGCTGGTGACACACGACAATGCCATGAGCCTGCACCCGCGGCACAAGCGAGGCAGGATGCTGCTGCGGGTAGGGGAAGACCCTGCGGGTATCTCCCAGGGGCCGGCAAGGCTTGTGGTAGGGAGCCCAGGGAGCAAGTGGAGACTCTCCACCACCTTCAGTGTCCCCTGCGTCCCCTCCTGCCTTTTGGCCGGGGGCAGGCACGCCTGGCTGGGAGCAAAACTCATTACGTGGGGCTGGCTTGCCTGCGTGCGTATAATGGGAGTAAAATGGGTGCCCCGCTGCGCAGCACGGCGTGTGCTGAGGAGCCGGGATGAGTCAGTCTCCGTGCAGATGATATCAGAGCTTCTCCAGTCCCCTCCCCGCCAGGCGGGACGGAGGGGACGCAGCAGCGGGGTGCCCGTGTGCAGGGTCCCTCGGCGCTGCCGGTGCCGTCACTGCCGTGGGGATTTGGGGAGCCGCAGGGAGCTCGCGAGCGCAGAACCGGCCCCAACGCCTCGCAGGGGAAAGCGGTGCCAATCGGCGCAGACATCTCACATAGCAGAGACCTGAGCTAATTCCCTGGCTCTGCCTCTCGCCTCCCCGCCGGCAGGGCCGGGCAGGGCCGAGGGGTCAGCAGCAGGGACCGCTGATGCTGGAGCACGCTGCCCGGACGCGTGCCGGGTGCTTGGAGCTGGGGGCAAGCGAGGGCCGGCGGCTGCCCCGAGAGCCTCCCCCTTCCTGCCACCGTCTTGTGAGCAAAGGTCGTCCCTCGCACCCAGCGGCACCCACGGGAGCTGAAGCCAGCAGCCGTGAGCAAGAGCAGGGGGTGCAGGAACAGGTCCCCAGCTCAAACCCGTTTTCAGCAGCAGGAGGCAATTTGGGGACAGCAAAGGGACAGTAGCCAAAGCAGAGCTGGGACGCAAACAATACCCAGTTATCTCCAGCCATGCAGACAGCGAGATAAACAGGCTGAGAGGGGCCGGCAGGACGTGCCACAGACGCTGGGAACTCCCCGGGAGCCGGAGGAAAGGAGGCAGAGGCCTGGAGCAGCCTGCGTGCGGGGCTGGCGCTGGGCACGGCGGGCACCGAGCCACCCCGCTGGGAGCAGCCCTGCTGGAAGCGGGCAAAACACCCCAAAAGGGGATTTCGGGGGTGCTGCCGGGGGAAGTCAGGGCGAGCTGCGGAAGGAGTCCACGGCCCACAGAGCGAGCTGTCCGAGCTGCGTCAGCTGGCCGTTTGGGGAAGAAAAGCCAAAAAAAAAAAAGGGAGCATGAATCACCAGCGCGCTCCCTGCCCTGCCACAGGGGCTGCTGTCCCCGCCACGCGTGGGGCAGAGCTCCCGGCTCCCCCGCCGGCTGCCAGCGGGCTGCAGAGGGGGTGACACTGCCCAGCCGTGCCCCCCAGCCCACCCCGGGGACCAGCGACCCTACAGGGGCACCAGCACCGCGGAACACCCCCCGCCCTCCCAGGGGACCTCTCCTCTCCATGCGCACCGCCTGCTGCGCGCCGCCCCCCCTTTTTCCCCTTGTCCCCCCACCCCAGCGTCCCCATCCCCGCTCGGGGGACCCGGGGGAGGTCTCCCCGCTGCCGGTCCCCGCCCGCCGGGGCCGGGCTCGGCGGCACCGCCCCGCGCAGCGCCCAGCACCGCCCCGCAGCGCGGCATGGGCGAGCGGCGGCCCGCGGCGGCCCCGCGCTAAGGCGGCCCGGCAGCAGCAGCCGAAGCCGCATGTCGGGCTCCGGGGCTCGGAGCCGCAACCGGCGGCTGCCCGGTAAGTCCCGGCCGGTAAACGGCGGGGGGAGGTCGGAGGGGTTGGGTGGGGGAGGACGGGCAACGCGGTACCCCCCCCCCATCCCCGTCTCCTCGTCCCGCGGCGCAGCTCGGGGGCGCTCCTTGCAGAGCTCGCCTCGAAGCCCGGCCCTAATAAAACGGGGGCCCCCAGCCCCCGAGCCCCGGTGCTGGCCCCCTGCACCCCGGCTGCTTTGTGAGGGGCTGCCCGGAAAGCTCCGTGCCCGGCAGGGGGATGCGCTGCGGGGGCACCTGCCCGGAGAGAGCCCGAGCTCGGGCACCTGTTGGGCCGCAGGTTTGGGGCACGGTGGGGTGGGCACCCCCCGGACCTCCCCCCCGAGCACCCGGAGGAGCGGGTGCCCCCCCTCCGGTAAGGTTTAGGGCCAGAGGAGGCCGAGCAGAGCGACAGCAGGTGCGAAGGTGTCGGGGGACGGGGTGCCGTAGCCCTGCCTTGCGTCTGGTCCCTCCTGGGTGCCCCGTCCTCCCGCTTCCGCGGGAATTGAATAAGGGACCGTAAATAGCAGGGTCTTATGACACAGCCTCTGCTGGGGAAGGAGCTCTGGGCGGCAGGGATATTTTTAGTGCTGAGACGCAGGGGATTTGGAGATCGCTCGGAGGAGCGCAGGCGATGAGGCCGCTGCTCAGACAGGGGCTGTAAGGTGCCCTGGCCTCCCCGTCCCGTCACCCCCCTGCTTCTCCTAGCAAAGGGCTCTGCCAAAACCACCGCCTCCCTCGCACTCGCCTGGTGCATTTCCTCTCACCGGGGCTAGGGTTATTTTTTGCTTTGCTGTAACACGAGGTCAGGCGTGCCGGCCGGGAAGGGACCGCGCAGGGAATTCACGCTCAAGCAGCCAGTGTCCGGGCGTCCCCTCCCCACCCTGCACGCTCCTCAGCGGCGTGCCCAGCTCTCCCCTCCGGCTGCTTCTCCCGAGGCTGAAGGAGCTGAGAGCCCCTGGGACTTCCTTGTGCCACGGTGGTTTTGCTGGGGCAGGGCTGAGAGAGAAACGCTTGTGATCTCTGCGGGGCGTCCCAGAGGATGCTGCGGCAGCCGAGGAGCTGCCTCTTCCCCCGCTCCGACCTCCTCGCAGGGGCAGGGAGCGCGAGGTGCAGCCCGCAAGCCAGCGGCAGCGGGGTGCCCCGGACCGCTCTGGAGGTGCGCGGTCAGGGGGTCAGCTCTGGGAAAGCGCAGGGAGAGGGGCAAAGGAGACTGAGCGAGGCTGCCCCAGCTCTGCAGGGAACGAGCCCAAGCTCGGCACAACCTCTCATTTAAACTGCACGCCTCGCCGTCACCCCTTTCCAAAGAAGGTCCTGAAAAACAAAACTCAACTCCCTTGAAATTTCCACGAGGTATCAAAGAGCTACGGTCTGAAGAAAAGGCCGTCCCCATCCCCTCTTGGCCTCGTGCCTCCACTAACAAGCCTTCTCCCACCCCCGAGCACACCCCTCCCATTCACCAGCACAGAGGGGGGTTTGTACTGGGATCCCACGGACAAGGAGAAATGGAAAACGCGTCTCCTCCCCGGGGAAACGCAGCCAGACAAGTGAAACGCGCTCAGCTCCCGGCGTGAACGCCGGCTGAACACCTTTCCGCCGGTGCTCCCTCGAGCTCTGTTCTGCCCTCGCCCCATGCTAGCCACATCCCAGGAGCTGCTCCCCTTCCCTCCCACGGCAGGGAGGATGCGGACGGGGCAGCTGGCAGCGCCTCACTGCCCGGCGAGCCGTGAGAGCCGGAAGGATCCGCAGGCAGCGGGGTGCTCGGTGCCGGCCCAGGCGCGCGGGAGGTTCAGCCACCAGCGAGGAGGGCCTGGCGCTGAATGCAGATAAGCCTCCGGCCCCTTGGCTGAGCTCGCTGTAGTAATAACCATGACAATAGCAATAAAAGGCAGGCCACCAGCAGGTACTGACAAATCCCCCGCGGAGCACAGGGGCCGCATTGTGCGTGTGAACGTGTCCCTCGGTGGGAACATGCCAGCCGGATGAGACAATCCCCGCCACTGACAGCCAGGGAGCGTGACCGGCCGTCACATGGGGAAGGGCAGCGGCAGGGAACGCTGCTCTCCTTTATGTCCCCAGCCAGGGTTGCTGAGTAGCAGCCACACACTAGCAGGGCTGTTTGCTCCTCCTGTGCCCGG
Source organism: Anser anser (assembly GCF_964211835.1). Classification (NCBI taxonomy): domain Eukaryota; kingdom Metazoa; phylum Chordata; class Aves; order Anseriformes; family Anatidae; genus Anser; species Anser anser. The sequence continues at coordinate 14,624,479 of NC_139737.1, read as the reverse complement.
AAAGGCCCGGGAGGAGGGGGAAGGCTCCGTCCCCGACTCTCACCACGGTCACGGGTCAGGCAGAGCCCAGCGGTGCAGCTGCCGTCTCCCGCTGCCGCTGTTACGTACATAATGGCATCTCAGTGCTCGTGCCCGGCGCCCCGGCCGGAGCTCACAAACAAGTTCATAAACAGGTCCTGCTGATTCCTCCCGCAAGAGAAATCCCGGCGTGCCCTCCCCGTGCACCCACAGGAATGCTGCCACCAGCACTGGTTCCGGCTGTCCCCGTCGCGCCCTTCCGAGATGGACAGCGAGAACGTGAATGGCGAGGATCAGCCACGCTCACAGCACCACAGGCAGCACCTGCCAGCGTTTTGGTTTATTTTGCATTTGTACTGCAGGATTTGGAGACTCTCCACCTTACCTTGAAATCAGGGCGCCTTTGGGAAGATGCTGCACAGAGAGAGCTGGTCCATCCCCCCCAGATCTGGGAGCCTGAAATGAGACAAGGCGGGCAGGCGAGGGGTCACGTCCTCCTGCTGATAAAAAGCTAGCACAGTCTGCGCTCTGAGCCCAGCCCAATGAGCTCTCCTCAGCCCTGATGAACCGTGGGCTGTTTGCCACAGATTTGGCACAGCTGGGCTGGGGGGCAGAGATTTGCCTGGGAGAGGCAGGACAGGGCTGGCTCCAGCAGCAGCAAAGAACCAGCCCTGTGATTAGTGCCCTGGTCACCTCCGTCCCTGTCCCAGTGCAGCCCCTCCTTGTCCCTGGCCGAGCCCTGCTGCAGGTGGCAAGGCAAAATCCTCCCCTGCACTCCGTGCTGGGGGGCAGCAGCACCCGTCAGCTGCTGGTTAAGCAAAGCTTAACCCGGACCGTGCTTTTGCCACCACGGCTCTCGGCCCAGGTTCTGCTCAGCACCGCGAGCCTCTGCGGGTGCCCAGTGCTCAGGTCAGACGTGCCAAAGCAAAGGGCCCTTCAGGCGGCCGGGGCTGCTGCCCCGGCCATCCCAGGAACACGCTGAGCAGTCAAAAGAGGAGCAGGGCCACTTCCAGAAAGAGCTCCTGAGGCAGGAGCCTGGGGTCCAGCTGAAGGATGTCCCAGAGAACGGGGTGCAGAGGGCAGAAGAGCACTGAAAGGGCTCTCGGGATGTGCCGTTTATCTCCGGGACATCTCCCCAGGCCCGCTGCCTCTCTCCCGTTGGGGTCCTACACCACCGAATGTTGCTGACAGCCCCCGGCTGCCCTCACCCCTGCTCCTGCCAGACAGGGTGGGGATGCTGAGCGCTGGCTGCTGCTCGGCTCCCTCCCTAGCCCGGAGGAGTGGAAGGTTTGGGCTGCGCTCAGGCAAAGCAGGGGATGTTTGTTTGGTTCCCTTGGTTACTGCACTGCCTGCTCCAGTAATCACATTTTCCTTGTGCCGGCTGGGCCAAGAGCTGCAGAGAGGAAATGCGGAACAACTGAGGCCGAACACCAGCCTGGGAACAGCCAGGGTCACTAGCCGTGGCCCCTCCGTGGCGTTTGGGTCCTACCTGCTGTGGGTACCCAGCCCCCAAGGGATGCAGCACCAGGCTCGCTTCTGCTTTCCTTCAGCAACTGCCCAAGGGCTCCGTCGTTCCCGTGCGAGCCAGGGACACAAGCACCGGCGCTGAACTGCAGGAGGAATTACAGGAATGAAAATGTTTGTGCAGGCAGAAGCCAAGCTGGCTGTGCAAGCAGGGGATGTGAGCGCGGGAGCCTGCGAGCGTGGGTGCGGCTGTATTTATAGCGACGGTGGCGGCAGGGGTGGCAGCAGGGGTGAGCGTGTGCAGGGCTAACGAGGTTCCTAATCCCTTTTGTTCCTTATGCATTCCTCAGCCCAGAAAGCCTGGAGCACTGACACCAATTCTTGTTGCAGGGAGTTTCCCCTGCATGTTGACATTCACGGGCAACCCCTCTGTTTTGCAGCGAGAAAGATGAATTCCGAACATGTGCAAACCGTGGCTGATCTCACATCAACACCCTTTCCCCCCTCGATAATTTACTTCAGCAGCAGTGAAAGCAGCATGCGGTCTCCCAGCTCCTAGCCGCCCTGAATCTCAGAAGTGAGGTCTGAGGCTCCGGCACAGCAAGTGCTGGTGGTGCTGCCACTCCAGCGTGTCACAGCCGCTCACGGTGACCAGATCACTGTGCAGCGGCAAAGCGGAACAGAAGGGAATCGCCTAAGCTCCAGCACAGCAGTGCCATGTGAGCTGGGACGGGCAGGAGGGCTCGGACAGCCCCGCCTGGCCTGACCCTCCTTGCCTTCCTCCCCAGCCGACATGGAGCAGGGGCAGCGCAGCCTGGACGCGGAGCAGATGCAGCAGCAGCAGCTGAAACTACGGGAGCGGCAGAAGTTCTTTGAGGAGGTTTTCCAGCACGACGTAGATTTCTTCTTCCCCGTGTCTCACCTGCAGATAGAGCATCGGAGACGTAAGTGCTGTGGGCACCGGCACGGGGCTGGGGGTATTTCAGGGAGCTGGCACAGCCGTTAGAGAGGGGTTGGATGTCCCCAGTCCAAAGGCAGCTGGGGACGTGCCTGTCCCACACGGACACAAGACCACACACGCTGCGTGTGGGTGTACGTGCGGGTTACTAACACCACTTAACCAAAGGCACTGAACTTGGGTACCCTGGCTGGCTCCCCACGTAGTTACTGGCTTGAGACAGGCTCCTCCAGACAGCAGTTTGGGACAGGAGCAGGGGATGCAGCGAAACAGCGAGGTTTTGCAGAGGGATGTTTTAAGGAAACAGGATTCTCCCGGGGACCTCTTACCAGCAAGTGGAATTCAGTTTCCCACTGCGAGGCTGGCCTCCCACTTTGGGGTCCTGCCTGGCGTCTGTGGGACAGACAGACCCCGCCCCACAGGCTGTCAGTGCCCTTTGCCTGGCACTTGCACTCACCTTTTTGCTGGCCTCTCTCCCCGCAGCCCCCTTAGGCAGCATTTCCTCCATGGAGGTGAACGTGGACGTGCTGGAGCAGATGGACATGATGGACCTGTCAGACCAGGACACCGTGGACGTGTTTCTGGGCTGTGGGACAGAGGAGAGCAGCGGTTCTGGGCCCCTGCCAGGTACAGGCAGCCGGAGCACTTTGTGGTCCAGCACGGGAGCTGTTCCTGCCCCCAGCATCCCCACCAGCTCCTTCTTCGGCCCTGGCCGCCCTGCTCTGTCAGCTGCCCATCCCAGCGCTCAGCGTGCCTGCGTACACACGTACACCCCCTGTACAAAGACAGCCCCTTGGTGTCTGGCCAGCTGTGAGGTTGGCCAGACTTTACCCTGGGCTGGTCCCTGCCTCTGTCCACCTCCACAGCCCAGAGGTACAGAGCCCGTAAATATATTTTGCTGCAGAAGACAAGAGCTCAGACACTTTCCAGAGTCTGCAGGGCAAATTCTCTTGTCCCAGAGCTCCTCCAGAGCAGCCCGTGTCTTGCCATGATTTTCTAGGGCCCCACCACGCTGCAGAGCTCCCTGGACTAAGCAGGGAGGCTGCAGGAGCCCTCCTCTCCCCAGCCAGTTCCTATAATCCAGCAGCAGAGCTGTGCTGGGGTCCCACAGGCGAAGCCTGGGGTGCCAGCACCCCACGCACACGCACTGCAGCGAGTCACCGAGGCCAACCCAGACCCCTCCCAGCACATCCTGCCGGCTGCAGCCGGCAGCCCCCCGCAGCGTGGCTCCGAGCCGTGCCTCACGCGAGGCAGAAAAGGCTCCGCTGCCAAAAATGGGGAAGGAATGCAAGGCACGGCCTAGCGCCCAGCCGGGGGGAGGGTGAGAGGGGGAACGGCAAACGCGTGGCTCCCACTGCACCTGAAAGTGGGGTGGGGTGGGGCAGTGCCGCCTGCGGAGGAGCAAGGTGCTTTGGTGGGGATACCCGTGAAGTTTGGGAGGCAAGACGCCTCCAGAAGCCTTTTTCTTCCTTCTCTTACCTCTCTCTGCTCCAGGGGCGGACGCCAGCCAGTGCCCAGAGGGAATCACCCTACCAGTGCCCAGCGCAGCCGAGACCAAGTCACGCATTTCCTCCACGTCGTCCGTCTCCACGGATCCCAACAGCTTGGACACCAGCGAGGAGGGGGCCGAGACCCCCGTGGTGCAGTCGGACGAGGAGGACCTGCAGGAGGACAGTCCTAAAGAGCAGGCGGCCAGAAGCTAGCAGCCGGCTCTGCCCTGCTCCCGGCCTCCTCCGTACGGACCCGCCAGCCCGGAGGAAGGAAGGCTGCTGGCACTCGAAACCCCATCCTGGACTGCTGCCCTGCAGGAGAGGGGAGATGTTCCCCCCCTCTCCCTCCACAGGTTCTCCTGGCAGCCAAGGGAGAAGGAAAGGGGTGTTGTTAGGCTCCCAAAATTAACTCTTCAGGCTTTGCTGCTAACACTCCCTGCTTCATCCCCCCCCCGCCCGAACGCTGAGCATCCCACAGTCCCACACCGTTCCTAGAAAGCCATCCCTTGGGATCCCGGCTCCCCCGGTCCCACTGACAAGGATCCTTTCCGGACAAGCATTTAGCAACAGCAGACACAAAAATAACACTCCTGTCTAACCCAGAAGCGGGTGCGTGTGTTATTGGGAGAAAAGAGCGCTGGGGATGAGGGTTAGGTGGGGGCTGCAGGAGGGAAGATGGGGATAAAGCAAGCTTGCTGAGGGTACGGCTGAGAAGCAAATGGCCACATTTCTCCTGCTCTACATCCCAGCTCCAGCACGGGGTGGGAGCTGGCAGCACGGACCTCTGCTCGCTCCGCAAAGAAGGATGGGCGATAGTGGAGCTGGTCACCATCCCGTGCCGCCTGCCTCACGGAGGCTGCGGCGTGGGCACAGCTGTCCCAAAGAGGGCTGCCAGTGACCTGTAACTGCCCACAGCAGGGAGATATCCCGTGCCCACCAGCTGAGAGGAGTACTTCAGCACACGCAGCGCCAGCGGCTGTTGCTCCCCAAGCCCGGTACGGGGAGCATTGTCCCGGTTGGAGGCTGCTTTGAGGAGCGCAGGAAGAACCACTGCAGAGCAAGCCAGGGGCTGCCGCCTCTATCAGTGGCTGCAGGCCAGGAAAGCGCTGTCACTGCTCCGGCTGTGTCAGCACAACCGCAGTCACCCCGAGGGGGGAAGGAGCCTGCGAGATAAGCAACAGTATCCTGGCAATGCTGTGCACCCAGCTGCTTCCCAGGGGTGCTTGGACCTGCTTGCCATGATCCCTCCTGCACCAGGCAGTCATGCACGGAGGCTGCTAGGTCTCTGGGGTAAGAGGAGCGGTGAGCTCGATCATGTCCTTGTCCCAGCGCTGTCCCGGCGTGACCTTCCTTGGGGTGCCCCCATCTTGCTGGCGGCTGATGAAGGCAGCGTGCATCCAGCCGGATCCCTGTCTGAAGATCGCTGCTGCCTCTGGAGAGAGCACGTCAGGGAGTGAGGGGGACCAGAAAACGGAGGGGCAGTCTGGGAAGAGGAAGCTGTTGCGGACAGGCCCGGGACACAAGGAAAGGTCTGGGACGCAGGGACAGGGCTGAGCCACGAGGGCAGTGTTAGGGCACAGAATCACAGAATCACCTGGGTTGGAAGAGACCCCCAAGGTCACCCAGTCCAACCTCTGACCTAACACTAACAAGTCAACCACTAAACCATATCACTGAGCTCTACATCTAAACGCCTTTTAAAGACCCCCAGGGATGGCGACTCAGCCACTTCCCTGGGCAGCCCGTTGACGAGGACAGGCCCTGGGACATGGGGACGGGCCTCGGGACACGAAGACGAGGTCGGGACACGAGGATGGGGCCGGGACACGGGGACAGCCCTGGGACACAGCAGGGCCCTCGCAGCGCCCCCGCTCGCGGCAGGCCCCAGCAGGCCCCCTGAGGGGCCGCCCCGCGGGCCGAGCACCGCTCCGGCACGGAGCCCTCGGCTCTCCCCGCGGGGCGGGCCCCGGCCCCCTTCCCCCCCCCCCCCCCCGCCCCCAGGCCCGAGGCCGCCACGGCCGGGCCGGGCCCCGCCGCGTCTCCGTGGCAACGGCGGAAGCGGCCGCCGCGGGCCGGAAGCGGAAGCGCTGGGGCCGGGGCCGCCGTGATGGCGGCGGGGCCGCTGCTGCTGCTGCTGCTGCTGGGGGCGGCGGGGCCGGGGGCGGCGGCGGCGGGGCCGGGGCCGGGGCCGGGGGCGGCGCTGCGGGAGGAGCTGCTGCTGCGGCCGCTGCCCGCGGGGGACGTGGCCGCCGCCTTCCAGTTCCGCACGCGGTGGGACGCCGACCTGCGCCGGGGGGCCGGTAGGCGCCGTGACGTCACCGGGGGGGGGTGACGTCACGGGAGCGGGGCGGGGCCAGCGGGGGCGTGACGTCACGGGGGCGCGACGATGACGCGAGCGGGGCGGGTGACGACGGGGGTGGTGACGTCACCGCTGGGGGGGAGTCCGCGTGCCGTGACGTCAGCAGGCTGCGCGTGACGTCACGGCGGCGGGCGCTGACACCGCCGGGGGCAGGGCGCAGCGCGGGGACCTCGGCGGGGCCCCGGCGGTGGCGGGGAGGGGGCAGCGGGCACCGCGGGGCGTGGGGACACCGTGACGTCAGCAGGCCGGGGGCAATGACGTCAGCAGGCCGGGGGCGATGACGTCAGCAGGCCGGGGGCGATGACGTCAGCAGGCCGGGGACGATGACGTCAGCAGGCTGGGGGCGATGACGCGAGCAGGCGGGGGCACGGCGGCCGGCACTGACGCCTCGCGCAGTCTCTCACTACAGGCTCTTCCCGAAGGCGCTGGGGCAGCTGGTGGCGGCGCAGGGCGTGCGGGAGCTGCACCTCGCCCTCACGCAGGGCTTCTGGCGCACCCGGAGCTGGGGGCAGCCGCCCCTGGGCGCCCCCGCCGGCGCCGAGCTCTGGGTCTGGTTCCAGGACACCGTCCCCGAGTAGGTACCCGCACGGCGACGCCACAACCGCGGCACCGCCGGGCGCCTGGGGTCGCAGGCCACGCCGGGTGGGAAGCGGGGGCTGCGGGAGGCGGGGCAGGGCGGCCGGCAGCACGTCTGTCCCCTCCCCGGGGCCTTCCTCACCAAAGGCCTCGTGCACTGGGGCCCGCCTGGAGCTGGAAGGGGTTTGGCAATGTCCGGCGGGATAATGAGCCCTTGACAGCAGGGGCCGCGGCCAAAAAGGCACAAAGGGCGGAGTGGCGCAGAGGGAGAAAGCTCAAGTTTGCTAAAGGAACGAGGAATTCCCTCACGGGGCTCTGTGCTGACAGCCCCCTTGCCGTGGCGTGGAGTTACAGCTTGAGCTCTCATCCATGACTCGCTTCCTTTGACTCCCGTCCCGTATCTGCCACCGGTCCCTGTCGCACGTTTCCTCTGGCTCAGCCCAGCGGCTCGGCGTGGGTTTGCGGAGCTGCCTCCACCCCACAAGGGGCCTGCGCGGGGCCCCGCTGCCCGGTCAGTGCTTGGAGCTGCACGAAGGTGCCCCATCGCCCCCCGCCTGCCCCCCCAGCCTGCCTCCTCGCTGACCAGCTGCGCCGGGGACCGCCCCTGCAGTAAACGTTGCCCAGATCCCACGGGTTAGAATAAAACATGAAGAGGGTCGGAGAGTGAGCGACCACCGGCCGCTGGCTGTGAGCTCCTGAAAGCCAGCACGGTCAGCGCAGCGTAGTTGTTGGACGGTGCTGACTTGCCACCTGTTATCCCGAGCTGCTGAGTCGTCTGTGATGTGATGTCTGTTCCCACAGCGTTGACAAAGCCTGGAAGGAGCTGAGTAACATCCTCTCGGGAATCTTCTGCGCTTCTCTGAACTTCATCGACTCCACCAACACGGTCACTCCGACAGCGTCCTTCAAACCCCTGGGCTTAGCTAACGGTGAGCCCGACCCGCGCGTGTCTGAGGGCTGGCGTCGTGCTCCTTGTCCCTGGCTTGAGCTCTGCCCCGTGACACCGGGGGAAGTCCGTGTGCGGGCCCTGCCAGGACTCCTGCTCTGGCAGCGTTTGTTCCTGAGCTCGCAAGTCGCTGTGATGAGATAGCCCTAGAAGGGGAAATCCGGTGTCCCAGAATAAACACCGCAGAGGCTGCTGCTCTGCTAGCTCGCCCCGGAGGGGCGGGAGAGAAAGCGTTCCCACTGGGTTCCCTGCCAGCTAACAGCGCTGCCAGCTGCAGCAGCAGGTGTCGGAACACGAGGGCACGGACAGCGGGGGTTGGTAACCTGTTGGCAGCATTTCCTCTCCCTGCGGATGAGACTTACACTTGAACAGAGGAAAGCCGCAAGCAGCACGTGGCAGATGCTCCCAGGCCCTCAGCTGCCTCTCTGAAAAGCGCTTTTACAAAACAGAGAGTGAGAACCGCAGGATTTAAGGCGCTCAGGAAAAAAAACCTGCCGAGAGCTACCCTTACCTAGTCTTTCCAAATCACTCTGACCAGAGTAGGACCTATTCCTGAAGGAGTTTGTGGCACTTCGGGCGTATTCAGAGCGTGTTGGGCTCCGGACTGCACCGGAGGACGGAGCAGGTCTGCTGCTCTCGTGCCTGCTGTTAACCCTCTGCCTCCCTGCCCAGGGACGGATCACCGGCTGCTGCGGTACGCTGTCCTGCCCCGGGAGGTCGTCTGCACAGAGAACCTCACGCCCTGGAAGAAGCTGCTGCCGTGTGGCTCAAAGGTAACGGCAAGTCCTGCTCTGGGGAGCTGGGGGCAGTCCAGCAACGTACACCGGGAAGCCTCATGGCCTTGCAGGGAGCAAATTGTGGACCAAGTTTTCCTTCCTCTCCCCGCAGGCCGGCCTGGCCGTGCTGCTCAAGGCTGAGCGGCTGTTCCACAGCAGCTACCACTCGCAGGCAGTGCACATCCGCCCCATCTGCCGGGTGAGTGTCGGGCTCAGTGGCTCCCTCCTGTGCCTCCCTCCTTCAGCAGCCGGGCGTCTCCTGGCAGCCCAGTGCTTTAGGCGTGGAGGAGAGGCTCGATGTTTGGAAGCTTTCCCCAGGGCTCTGTTCTAGACAGCTTTAACACCCCCAAGAGAACACCGGAACCCTCCTTGCTGTGACCTGCAAGATGACCCAGCTCCTGTGCAGTGGCTTCGGTGTCTCACTGGGACTCTTGCAGTCCTGCTGTAGGTCGAGCTCTCTCCTGCTGTCTTGCCCTTCCGGAAGGTGTGATCAGAGCCACCTCTTTCTCTTCCCCAGGATGCTTCCTGCCTGGCTGTTTCCTGGGAGCTCAGGCAGACCCTCACTGTGGTCTTTGACAGCTTTACCAGCGGCCAAGGAAAGAAAGGTAAGCACAGCACCAGCGCGCTGTGGCCCCCGCGTGCTCCCAGCCCGCCTCACGCTGCTGTCACTGACTTTGCTTCCCGCAGACTGGTCCTTGTTTAAGATGTTCTCTCGCACTCTTACTGACGCGTGTCCTCTGGCGTCGGAGAGCAAGGTCTACGTTGACATCTCCCCTAAGAACGAGGTAACGCTCCTGGACTTACAGGCACCCTGCTCCCTGTTCGGTCACTTCACGTGGCTGTGGAGCATTGTTGCCTCCACACTCGCACAGACAGGTCCTGGAGGCCTCCAGGGCTGCTGCAGGGCTGCAGCGGTCTCCTTCCTCGGAGCAGGGCTGCTCAGAAGTGCTCAGGATGAGCGTGGCAGTGTCAGCAAGCGTGCCGAGCTGGCCGCTTCTGAGAGGGGCTTTGCCAGTTACTTCAAAGAGGCACGTTCCTTTTCATGGCCCACTTGCTTTCTCAGGAAAAAGAGTTCCTGGAAGTGACCCCCACTCCAACATCTGTGCACGAAGCTGTTGTCCAGGGAGACAAGAGAACCTATGCAGTCTACGACCTGCTCAGCCCCTCACTCTTCAATTCCTCCCGCAGCCTCAACGTGCAGCTGAAGTGGAAGCGGCCCCAAGACAGCCGTGAGTGACCAGAGCGTTGCTCCCCCTGCACTGTCGGTCCAGGCTCTGGGCCCGAAAGCACCTGGCAGCAGCCTTTGATTCTTGTTTCTTTTTCCCTTTCGCAGAGGAACTGTCAACACCCGTACTCCACGCCCAGCGCTACGTAAGTGGCTATGGGCTGCAGACTGGCGAAATCAGCACTCTCATCCACAACACTCACCCCTACCGGGCTTTCCCTGTGGTCCTGCTGGAGACTGTGCCGTGGTATCTGCGGCTCTACGTGCACACCCTGACTGTCATCACTAAGGGCAAGGAAAACAAGCCAAGTGAGTAGATCCTCCCAGCAGCGCATGCCATCCGAGTCCCTTGGCACAAGCAGCTCATTCCAGAGACGGTTTAGTCCCTCCCTTGAGCCCCAGCGATAACTGGGGAACAGGACTGGGAAACAAAACATCTTAGGATGTTTTCCCAGCCTTCGGTTCAGCACTGGCCGCAGATGAGGCTTTATTAAGTCTGTTCTCTAAGAGTCCCTTGGGCAGTGTTTCATAACCCAGCAAGAATCCAAAGCAAAGGAAATTGATTTTTTTGTAGTTAAGGAACCTCGACGTAAACCTGATGAGTGGATGACATTTTACATTTTTACCTTTTCTTATGAACACCTAACTTTTGTGGGTCATCAGTGCTAAAGATCAGCCAGATTTAGCTTTAACACATGCTTTTTATTACTTGTTACGTCTTCACTTGCCCCGAAAACGTTTCCCAGGAGAGTAGAAGCAAGATCACCCACCTAGTGAGATCTCTAGGCAACGTGAGGCTGCACAAGTGCCACTCCCGTGCCACTGACGGGTGTCTTTGGGGCTAGGTTATATCCACTACCAGCCAGCCCAGGACCGCAAACGGCCTCACCTACTGGAAATGCTGATCCAGCTTCCAGCCAACTCTGTCACCAAGATCACAATCCAGTTCGAGAGAGCCTTGTTGAAGTGGACAGAGTACACGCCTGACCCGAATCACGGATTTTACGTCAGGTAAAGACATACCACAGCTCCTCGTCCCCTTCTGGGCTTTGTGTAGGACTGGCTACCCAGGTCTCTGGGGCTGGGAAGAGCTTGTGCTGTCCCTGTGCTGGCAGGACTGACACTAGCGCGTCCTTTGTCCCCTCAGTCCATCCGTGCTTAGTGCCCTGGTGCCCAGCGTCGTTGCAATGAAGGACGTGGACGTGGAGGAGAGCCCGCTCTTCGCCTCGCTGTGAGTGTTCCTGTCTGCTGGAGAGAGGGGCTGTGCTGCAGCACGTGTGGGCTGGTTGCGGTTATCCTATCTGGTCCTCACCAGCCTACAAACCTCGTGGGTCCCTGGGGAGCTGCCGCGGGATGTTCTTGATGTGTCAGGAACAGCAGCCCAGGGGCCCTTTCGAGGGAGGGCTGCTGGCAGGGAGGTGACTACAAGGGACGGCTGGTGGTGTGAGTCCCCGCAGCCTCTTCTGTGGTCTCCTCTGAGATTTGGAGGTCCTGGGGAGAGCCCGACCCCTAAGGGGCTGTGAGCACCTCCAGAGGCCACCCAGCTCCAGCGCTGGTCAGCATGAAGCGGTGGCCTTGTGCAGGGTGACGCTAACCTTCCTGCTTCCCCTCTCCAGCTTCCCTTCCTCCGATGGCTCCAGCTATTTCGTGCGCCTCTACACGGAGCCACTGCTGGTGAACTTGCCGACGCCAGACTTCAGCATGCCGTATAACGTCATCTGCCTGACCTGCACCGTGGTGGCAGTGTGCTACGGCTCCTTCTACAACCTGCTGACCAGAACCTTTCACGTGGAAGAGCCAAGCCGGGGAGGGCTGGCCAAGCGGCTGGCTAACATCATCCGTAAGTTCAGGGGCGTGCCGCCCCTCTGAGGGCAACCAGGGCCGCCAGCGCTGGACACAGGGCTCAGTGGAAGCCCAGAGCTCTGTGGGGAGACCCGGGGAGCAGAGAGCTGCTACCTCCATCTCTCCTGGGTCCTACAAGCTGAGAGATTGCTTCCGTAATTAAGATGGAAAAGGGCTCTAAGCGCAGTAACTCCTGAACTGCATTCACACAGGATTAGGAAGTGTGCAAGTCGTCTATTTGGGTGAGGGGTAACTTATTTACCGGGAACAATGCTGGAAGTAAACTTGAGCTGTTTTGTACATTTGTGCTGCTCGTTGTTTTTGCTTTCCTGACCCCACAGGCAGAGCTGATCCCGTAAGACGCTGCTAAGTGTCTAGCAGACTGTTGTGGTCGGCTAGGGGAAGATGCAGACAGTCTGGGGGGAAGGGGCATGATCTGCACTGCAGGAATGGTTTCATCTGCTCTGCCATCGCAATTCCACAGTTGCCACATTGCATCGCCCTCGTTCCAGACTCCAGCACATTTGAGCCAGTTTGCAAATTAACCTCCAGACTTGGTCCATGGACTATCTGCTTGTCCCCTCTTTCATACCAGGAGGTTATTTCCTTTTTTAAAGAAGCCAGGAGCAGAACTTCCTTGCGCAGTGTTTTGAAACCCCTTCACCTGCTTACCCTGCGCAGCAACTCAAGATCCTCCATCCTTTCCCCCGAAGCTCTGCCTCTGCCATGTATTTCTGCCTGTCTGCACCACATGGCGTCCCCAAAGCCTCGAGGAGCCTGGGCTCAGCAGCCCCCCAGCACTGGGCTGGGAGCACAGGAGCAGGGGGCCCAGTTTAAGGCGCTGCCCGGGATGGCTTTGCTGCTGGTTGCACGCTGGGTTCCATTTCAGGGGTACACCCTTAGCACCTTAGGTACAGCTTTTGTGATAGGAACAGGGAGCTGACTGCAAGCAGGTGAACGAAGCGCAAGAACCTCAGCAGGAGCAATATTGCGCTGAATTGCTCTCAGCAACTGCCCGAAGGGAAGCTGTGGGGAGCTGGGGGTCAGCCTCTTCTCGCAGATAACCAGTGACAGGACCAGAGGGAAGGGCCTCAGGTTGTGCCGGGGGAGGCTCAGCTTGGAAACGAGGAGACATTTCTGCTCAGAAAGAGCGGTCGGGCGTTGGGATGGGTTGCCCAGGGCGGTGGTGGCGACGCCGTCCCTGGGGGCGTTCAGGGGGCAGGGTGGACGCGGTGCCTGGGGACGCGGGTCAGCGGGTGGCGGCGGCAGGGGGACGGCCGGGCCGGGTGACCTGGGAGGGCTGTTCGGCCTCTGCGCCTCAGTGAGCCCAAGCAGGAGCTGTGCGGACACAGCCCCCAGGACCCCCCCACGCTCCCAGGGACAGCCGCAGCCTCCCCGAGCCGCCCGCTGCCCTACAGCGATCCCAAACCCCCCATAGCCCCCCGCACCCCCACACCCCATAGCCCCCATACACCCCCCACCCCCCTACCCCATACCCCGCCCCCCCCCCCCAAGGCCACCCAGCCCAGGCGCGCTCCCGCGTGGCGGCGCCGCCGCGCACGCCCCGCGCACGCGCACTGCCCCTTCCCCATCCGCCGGGGCCGCGCAGGCGCGCTCCCCCCCCTTCCCGGTCGGGCCGTGGCCGCGCAGGCGCAGTGCGCGCCCCGCCGGACGGAGCGGCCCCGCTGCCGGGGCCGGGCAGGGCGGGCGGGGGGCGGCGGGGCCCGGCGGGCTCTGAGGCGGCTCCCGGCGCTCCTCCGGCCTCGGCCCTCCGCGGGGCGCGGCGTGCGCGGGCGGCCCGGCCCGGCGGCCTGAGGAGGAGGAGGAGGAGGAAGGAGGCGCCGCGCCGTGAGTACGGGGCTGAGGGGGGGGCTGAGCGGCGCCGAGCACCGGGGGGCGCCGTGCGGGGCCGTCTGGGGGGGGGGGCGGCTGAGCCGGGCTGCGGGAGTCACGGCCCTGACCCGGCACGTTTGGGGCGCCACGGCCCTAACCCGGCACGTTTGGGGCGCCACGGCCATAGACCGGCCCATTTGGGGTACCACGGCCCTAAACCAGCACATTTGGGGTGCCACGGCCCCAAACCAGCATGTTTGGGGTGCCACGGCCCTAACCCGGCCCATTTCTGGCCACAGTCAGGGCAGTGCGCTCGGCTCACCGCCACCACGTAACTCCTGGCCTTGTCCCCCCGGCCTCTCTCCCCTCTGAAGGCTCGCACCTCGCACCGCCACCAGGAGCAGCCCCCGGCCACCCCCGTGGCCAGCAGGCAGCAGGGCCCCGCCGCAGGACCCTGAGCCGGCTGCGGAGCGGTGTCACGAGCGCGTAGGTACGGCACGGTGTTACATAGGAGGCCCTCAGGTGCAGTCTACAATACCCTGAACTCCGTTAGCCCAAAGCATAACCAATTTTACAAACGCTGTCACTTCGGAATACCTCCTGCCTTTCCGACCCGTATGTCACAACCCCAAAACCCTAACCAGTCATTTGTTTTGCCTCTGCTTGACAGGCAGAAACCTGGGCTTTGTCAGGCTGTACTCACGCTAACGCAGCATGAACACAACAACAGGAAAGGTAGTAAGAGATCCAAATTAAAGCTCAAAACTTTTTTTCAGAGAACTTGGAACGGGTCTGTAATTTGCAGTCCCTGCCAGTTATGCAAAGGGCAGGGGTGAAAAATGAGGGCCACTGAGAATTAAGAAATTAGTACAAAGGAAAAGAGCGACACTCCATAGGACAGCTGTCAGTGTTTACGTCTTTGTGCTGTAGAGCTGACTGACTTAAGGCTCTGCTCCTGGGATTTACATCTGAGAAACACAGGTAGTGCCGCTGCCCTCTCGCTCACAGACAGAGGTTCGTCGGCTCTGGTGCCGAGCGTGCAGTAATCCAAACGGGGCAGGACGCTGTGCTGACTCTGGAGACCAGCTGATCGATTCCCCAGTCGGAGTAACACAGCTCAGAGAGCAGCTGTGAAAATGGTAAAGAGTGGTTCCACAGAACGCCTCCGCTTTTCATGGAAGGAGTGTTGCTCTGGATTGTCCCTAGCTTGAGAAACCAAAACACTTTGCAACCCCCGGGGCTTGATTAGTCAAGGAATTGCTGCCCTTTTGGAAAGGGTTTGCAACTGTATTGCACCATTTCTGAGTCTCCATCAAGCGTTCCAAGGCATGAACTTATCAAAGAATGGCATAAAGCCTTTGCCAAAAGTTGGAGGCTCACTTTTTCCAGCTGAGTCACTCTGGCAGAATAAGCCTTTTAAAAAAAAAAACGCAGAAAATAGTGGCAATGACTAAAATAAAAGCTGAAGTTAAAACCCTGTTACTGCAAATAAGACTTAAAAGTTTGAACAGTTATGGTCCTTAGTTGTTTCGTTTGTGGTTTTGGTTTTTTTGAGGGCTGGCACCTAGAAAGCTAGTGCACCGATGTTTTTTTTTTTTGCCTTTTTAGCTACAAAACCAACCAAACACCCTTGTCACTTGATAGCTCTTTCACCTCTTTTTTTCCCCCAGTGCTTTGGATGTTGTGTGTTTAACAGCTATTTTGGACACTACGCAGTATTTGAGAGTTGGCTTCAAGCACACGCAGGCAGCAGGAAGCTCTGCCCACACAGAGAGCTCTGTGGCTCTGACAAGGTCCTTGATTTAAACTGTTTTAAGCAAACTACGGCATAGGCAAGCCTTATACATAAGAAACCGGGTGCAAGGCCCCGAGGCACGCTGTAAGTACACCGCGCTATTTAACTTGAGAGATTTTTGTCCAGGCAAGTGGCTTTTAACTCCCAAGCAGGAACTTGGGCTTCTGGGAGATGGGGAGATTGGCATCACCACACACAAAAAGGAGTTGTTCAGCCTTCTGTTGCGACTCTGGGTGGCCGGTTTGTGTAGCATGTGCAAGTTTTGCCTTCCTCGGGGACGCCACTGGCTTAACAGCTGCCTCTGAGGTCTGAACAAGCTTACCTTTTAAGTACCTCTGAGTGATTAGCGAAAGCCAGCTGATTATTCTGTCCTGTCAGGGCAAATGGATTGTTAAGGACTTGGGGCATTCTTGAGAAACATATAAACTTGGTGTTGGCATCCTGATGCGGCGAGCCTGTGGTGTGCGAGCACTTCTCATCCTTCTGAGTGCTGAACTGGCTCGGAGAATACCAAGGGACAGCTTGCTGGCTGCTCAGATGGCTGCGTTGTAAAGGTGAATGAGCCATTGCGAAACACGAGACCTGTGCCGGGCTCCCCGCTTTTGACTTGTCCTAATTAAAGTTTTGTTTCTGGGTGGGAAAGGTGTGCCGCTACGCCTGCGGGGGAGTTTGGAAACCCTCCCCGCGATCGCATGCCAGTCCCACCTGCTGCTTCTGAACGGTCTCGGGAGGGAGGCGGAAGGACCGTGGGCACGGTGGGAACCGATTAATAGGCGTGTGGAAGAGCACTGCTGTTCGCTTACTGCCGGGGCGTGCAGGGAACTCCCCACGCTGCTCCCCTGCCTGCAGGAGCTGGCAGGGAGGCTCCGGCAGCGCGGGGAGATCAGAGGGGAGCTGCAGAGCGCTGGCTGCGGGCAGGACAGCGGGAGCAGCACGTGCTCCGCCGCCGAGGGGGCTCCGAGCACCTTTGGAGTGGCCGAGTAGCTGCGGAGGAGCGAGAGGAGGCAGCGGTGGTGCGACGGAGAGGAACTGGCTGGTAAACACGAGCGGCTGCCAAGTCAGATGACTCGAGCACTCCTGAGGGGAGCGGGACAGCAGGCCGGCTGAGGAACAGGATGAGTCAGATCGGCAGGGGAGAACAGGAGCAACTGGTTGGGGAAAAGCAGGATGCGGTTGTGAAACAGGGAGCTCGCGGAGGCGCTGCTGGCTGACAGGTAGTTGCTGGCTCCGGGACACGCGGTAATCTTTTGCTTGGATCACGAGGAGGGGACAAAGGAAACAAGGGAGGAACGTCTCATTTGCAAGTTTCACCTGCAGATTATTGCTCGAGCATCTAGGCAAAGCTGCACGTTATTACAGCTTCAGGAAGGGACTTCCTATCCCGGGTGCTAAGGAGAGTGATATTTCCCTAAAGGGCTGACCGTGGGAGACACGGCTTCGCCGTAGGAAGGCCTCTGCGGCGTGAGGATCAAGAGCTCGGAAAGAGAACACTCATTGCCAGCTGCATAAAGGGATCTCCAGCAAAGAGCAAGGAAGAGAACGCATCTTGAGGAACACAGAGCTGCAGGATTCCCAAGCAGAGGTTACCTTATCTAAGATCTGCTAGATCACACAGGCAACAGGTTTTCAGCCTTTAACTGGTGGGTAGTTAAGGGGCAGAGGAAAATAGAGCTTACTACGGATACAAGACTTAACTGTTCAAACATCTGCGTTTGTTAGAAGTCTGAGAGGTTTGCAGAGTGAAGGGCACTGCCATAGAAACTTCACAGTAAAAATAACCACTATTAAATGTTTCCTTATTCTGCAGAGTGGTTTTATTGATTGCCACGAGCAACTGGCTCTTCCAGAAAATACCAATATTTAAAAATGGGTAACTTGTTCTGAGAGCGGTGTTTGTAGGAAGGAGTCTGTGCCGTGATGAGAAGGCCAGGCCGTGGAGTTCAGTGCAGCTGTCCCGAGTTTTAATTACACTCATGAAATGTAATCAACTGCAGAGTTTGGGAGCTGAAGGCTCAGTAGTTGTAGCACTGCTACATCTGAGGTATTTATGACAACAGGCCTAGAAGATTCCAGAGTTTGTACTCTAATGCCAGGCACATTGTCTTAGGCTGATTTTCTTACCCATCCTTTACTGCGGAGACCAAGAGCCCGGAGCAGTTGTCTGTAGGCACTTAACACTAAGGCTTTAGGAGTGGGTGACCTGAAGACTGCAGCACAAGTGCAGCAAGAGGAGCCGAGCTGACATGATGTCAGGGCTGGATTTAGCCGCAGCGTTTGCGATGTTCATGTTTGCCCTGCACAGTGTTCAAGGCACTTGGGAGGGAGGCTACAGGAAACGTCAAGTAGAGAACACTCAGAAGGATTAAGCTGGCCACACCGCTGATTTAGTACAGCCTGGTTGTATTCAGCGCCGTGTCATCTTTGCCTAAGCAGGACAGGAACTAAGAGATTGGGGGGAGTGGTTCAATTCCGTATCTGTTAAATCTTTTCTCTGAATACTTCCCCTTGGAGAAGTTACCTAATGCTTCAGCAGCACCCGTACTCCAGAAACAGGTCGGTGATGCACAGAGGCTAGCAGACAGCATGTTTGGCTGTGGAGTGAGCGATCATTATTCCTAAATCATCTGTTCACAGATGAGGGAAACTCAAGACTTGCCCTTAAAGATGTGAGCTGCATGAGATGGGATTAACCCTGGGATTTTATTCCTTTAACCTCAGCCGTATTGCCGTGTAAAATAACTTCGTTATTCCTCTTGCTGCCTAATTGAACCCCAGCTGTCCTCTCTGCTGGAGAACACTCTCTTGCAGGACAGCCAACACAACATACTCTCCCCAAATACTCTTAATCTGTTTGCCCTGGTGGAGCTTTTGGCCTGCATTCTCTTTCACTAACATTAAGATAGATCCTGCTGCTAGGAACACAGCGGTGGCAGCGTGCTTCCTGCTCCCAACACCAGAGCTGGTGGGTACCAGGGAGCTTACCGAGCTGTGAGACACGGGCCTGACCTCGGTGGTTTTTTGGAAGGGAACCGTTTGTGGTTTTCTCTTGGCCTTTCTGTTCAGTCCCTCCTTCTCTCCCCCTTAGCCAGGAAATCCCTTCTCCTGCCAGCAGGAGCCGGAGGAATGTGCTGTTTATTTACTTTCTCACTCCTTCATCCTACTAACCTTCCCGCCCCCCAGTCCTAATCCGAACAGGCTCAGCTCAGCCCTTCGTCCTTCTGACAGCATACCTCGCAGATGAGTATTTTCAGATAAAAGGATCGCTGCAAAAAGAGCTGTCCTGGCCAGGCTGTGGTTAGTTGGGGTGAGGCTGTGGCGTTTTGCAAGGCTGGGGCTGTCCTCCTGCCCGTCTTCCTGTCTTGGCTAGCAGCCGCGTGTCCCCATGATGTGCTGCAGGACAGCAGGACAGCAGGGGACACTTTCCAAGCTGGTCCCTCTTGCAGCATTCCCCTGTGTGCTTTTGCCTTTTTGGGGCAGCAAGCTAGGAGTTGTTCCACAAACTGAGGGAAGTCTTTATCAGTTATTCTCCCCAACGATACTGACATCTCCTAGCCTGACCGGCTATTGCTATCCCAGACTGCTAAACTCCATTCTTCTGCCCTCTTTCAACACCTGTAAGGCATTTATTATTTTTAAAACCCTCTAAAATACTTGAAGACGTTTGGCTTAGAAAAAAAACCACAGTGTAGTTGATCTAGTTGCTAAAGATAGAAGGGTATTTTCTGGACCTCTAGTGCGCTGCCATCCCTGGTCAGAGAAGCCCTTGAAGCTCGCTGCTTCCACAGGGTTTTGCAATAATCCAAGTAAGGAAATCCTGTGTTTACAGCACTCATGAAAATTGCCGTTTTGAGACTGTCCCCCCCCTTTGATCCATTCGCATGCTTTGTCTTATCTGCCTTTAGCTGATTGGCAAGGATTGTAAATCCCTTAAGCAGGGACTGTCCTCTCCTTTGTTCAGCAGCATGGACGCTGTTGGGGCTCCCCCGGGCAGCTACGGGTGGAGTTCAGATTTTTTTCTGTCCCACTGGCAGACCGCAGTGGGTCTGTGCCTGGGGAGGAGGCAGTTTGTGTGCTTAACGCTTCCTAGAAGCGTGGCTGAACACTGAACCAGCCATTTTTGTCTTCCACTTCTTCCTTTGTACCACCTGTGAGTTTACCTCTCAGTTGCACGTTTATACCATCACTCAAGACTTTGGACAGCCTTGTAGAAGCACACGTGTGGGAAGGCAGCTTGTTTCCTTTTCTGTTGCTCCCCCCTCCACCTTTCTTTTCCTGCACTATAAAGAAAAGGGTCTCAGGACCATTAGCCAGGGTGAGAGCCCGAGAAACAAAGCATGCAGAGCATACACTGCTGTATCAGCAATAGGTAGTCGCGTCCCCAGCTTCTCCCTCAGGGAGCAGGGAAGTTGACACCAGCTCCGAGTCCCCAGAATTTAGCATTAGGGGTCTGAGCACCAGCATCTGATGCTTGGGAATGTGTGAACTGTGGAAGAACTGCTGTTGGTCTGTTTGCTGAGCATCTCTGACGGTCTGACATTTTACATCCCTACAGAACAGCCCACGGGAGGAGCTGCTGAAGACTGTTGGGAGCGCATCTGACTGCTGTTGCCACAGGGCCCCGGCCAGCCGGACACCATGTACTGCCTTCAGTGGCTGCTGCCTGTCCTGCTCATACCCAAGCCCCTCAACCCAGCGCTGTGGTTCAGTCACTCAATGTTCATGGGCTTCTACCTGCTCAGTTTCCTCCTGGAACGGAAACCTTGCACGATTTGTGCCTTGGTCTTCCTGGCAGCTCTGTTCCTCATCTGCTACAGCTGCTGGGGGAACTGCTTCTTGTATCACTGCACAGGATCCCAGTTGCCGGAATCAGCTCATGATCCCAGCATCGTGGGCACCTAGAGAACGATAATCTTCCAGTCTGCTGACAGCTCTGGTTTTGCTTTTTTTAAAAAAAAGGGGGGGCTAGGGAGGAGGGGAGGGGGTGCTAGGCATGTGACTGGAGTAAAAACAGCCTGTTTCCTGTGATATGTGTGTGTGGACTAGAGTGGTAAATTCCTGACCAGCCCTCCCACTCTGCCTGTGAAATTTGACTTGTTTACTGTGTGAACTCTGGCAGCACCACCTGCTTTTTTAGAAGCAGAGATCTTTTTTTCTTTTTCCCCTTCCCATATCACTGGGAACGGGCACCAGCCCTCCTAACTGAGAGCTGGTGGAGGAAAGAGCTGTTTGGCCTCTGTCCAGCTGTTGCACGGTGGCGGAGCTGCGTGGCACTCATCTGCATTAGGCCACGGTGGTCTAACTCGGGGCTCCCGGCCCTCTGATTCTGCTCAAGTAGCTACAGGATCCTCTCCGGCTTTCTGTTTGTGGGGAGCCAGCCTTCCCACCTTGCTGATCAAGGGAAAGCTCGACAGCTCGCAGATGCACTTGGCAAAAAGCTGCTGGAGCCAGAGGCAGTTGAGTCATCTCCTCCCGCTCAGCCTGCCAAAGAGATGCGCGCACTGCCCAAGTGCTTTCTGAACTACTTACGCTCCGAGATCATAGCCTGAGAGCCTCAGTTGTGCTGCTGCTTTTATAAAGCCTCACAGGCAGCCGAGACTGCCTCTTCCCCTGCTAGATTTCCAGGGTTTACTGAGGTATTGACTGTTGGGATAAAAAAAACTGCTATGCTGCAAGACATGGGGTTTTCATGGGCGCCACGAGCCTCACCCCACAGAGCTCGCCGCTAGCCCAGAAGGCTGGGTGCGGGCAGGGCAGGAGAGGGTCCCGAGGTGGAGGCGTAGCTTGGAGCAGTGGCTGCTTCAGCTGCTTTTGGTGACTGTTCTCAGGCCAGGGGTGACAGAGGATGCTGGTGCTATGCAGTGGGGAAGGAGAGGCCAGAGGGGCGCCCGGTGCCTCCATCTCCCCTGGCAGAAGGATGTCAGGGCTGGGTGGTAGCGGGTTGCTCTTACACAGCCGCTGCTGAGAGCTCTGCACTCATTGCTGCCTGCAGCAGCGGCTCTCGGGGGAGCCTTCCTTGGGGCAAGGGTTTGCTTGTGAGCAACCGTGGGGGTTAACACAAAGTACTGTCGCTGCACTGTCAAAGGGTTCCCTCTCGTTCGCCATCTGTTCATCCTTACTTCAGTCTACGAGTCCCGTAGGGGAGAGCAGCACAAGTGGCTGCTGCTGTCCCGAGGAAGTTCGAGCTATGAGGTTGTGAAACTTCCCGAGTATTGTTTGTTCATTGCACAGCTGTTCAAAATGTTTAATAAAGCTTTATAAACTTTGGTCTATGGACTCCTGCCCAGCATGATGCGTTCGCTGCTCATTGCAGATGCCTCAGCCCAGCAATCATGCAGCTCTGTATTGTTTTGTTCCCAGCGCTATAATCCCAGTCTCTAGCAGGATGCAGAGCCTGTCAGCCCTGTAGCTCCCAGTACCGACTGCATTACCAGTTTAACCTAACCCAGGGCAGGCTGAGAAACGTGCAGGCAGTCCCTAAAACAAGCTCGCTTTGCACACAGCACAGGCGGAGGCTTCTGGTTGTGTCTGTATTCGTGTGACAGATCCTCACCGTTCCCTTACCAAGGAACCAAACCCCAGAGCTGTGTTCTGAAGTCCTGCTAATCCCAACTCCTGCTAATCCCAACGCCAGCACCGTGAGAGCCAGGCACGTGCCCCTGAGCCTGTCCCGCGGCGTCCCCCCAGCACTGTCCCCTTGCCGTGGGCACAGGCTGGGCTGGGACCCAGCTGCTGCACGTCCACCCTCGCTCCAGAGCCCTGGACACCAAGCCCGAATTGGAAAGTTCAAGGCATATCAGTGTTTACACGTCCAAAAAACCCAAGCGTGACATCCTCAGGATGAGGGGTGGCAGCCCCATCACCTGTGGGGCTGAGGGGAACCCCAAGAGCTGCCATGCTAGCTACAGTGTAAATAAAAATAGAAGGGAAAAAGGAAGTCCTCTCATTTGCAAGCTATGGCAACACAGTTGTCTGCACTCTGAACAACATTTAAGTTTTATTTATTTAAGCTAAAAGGATTTTTTTTTTATTATTTAAGCTAATGCAGTCAGTTTAAAGCTATATTTTAGTTGCTAATGAGCCAAGATGCGCTCTACTGCAATTTAAATAAGTCCTAGCCACAAAGGCAGACAGCCCTGGGTGAGGGCAAGCCCTGGCTTCGTACATCCAGCCCAGCCCAGGACAGGGCTGCGGGCTTCCCCTTCCGCCAGGCCTGACCTGGAGAGAGAAGCACTTCAAAAGGGGGAAGCTGCCGGTGCAGTGACGGGAGAGATCTCAAACCGATGCGTAGGAAATCAGCACTCCCACCCCAAACGCAGTTAAGAGCGCTCTTTGATATGCACATTGCCCTCACCGGGGCACTATCTGCCACTTCTCAGTGCGCCGAGATACAATCTTCATGATAGAAAATTAAAGTAACTTCATCACGGTCAGACAGAAAGCCTCAGGCAGGGCGAGGAAGCCAACCAGGTCTCACATCCCATGCTAATGCCCCGATCCCCAGCTCACCCTCTGTAAAGAGACCGTGAAAAACCAGCCTGCAACTGCAGAACAGGTCAAACCCGACAGCTTTTGGAGAGCAGCATCAGGGCTTCCCTGCCTGCGCACCACAAACTGGGCTGAGCCCACACAGCCGCGGTACCGGCTCCTCTGCAAAGGAGATGTGACAGACGCTGGCCCCGCTCGCCAGGAGCTGTCCCCCAGTGCGGTGGCTCTGTCACCCGGGGGGTCCCTGCTGCACCGGGGGCAGTGGAAGCGGAGGGGCTGAGAGCAACCGCTGCGTGGTGCCGCGTCCTACCGAGCCCAGGCACTGCCTGGGAGGGATCTGGCGCAGAGCAAGCCTCATCGCCTTGCTTTGGAAATTGCCCATCTGCCTCGCGCTCCCTGGCTGCGGGGAGCAGGAGCCTTGAGCTATTCCTTTGCCTCTCCATTGGAAGGGGATCGTTTTCTTTTCTAGGTCACGTAACAGATCAGTGGCGCTGCAGGGTCAGGGGAAGGAGAAAAGAACAAACGCCAACCCATGCTCAGATCCCAGAAATCAGAGCCGCAGCAGGGCTGGCCGCACCTCGGGCTCCCCGCTTCAGCCTCGGGACCGGGGGCTTCTCTCCCTGCGCCCCCCTTCCACACCTCTCGCCTGCTCCCACCAGCCCTGGGCTGGCCCAAGCCCTGCTGAACCCGGGCAGCCGCCAGCATCGCTCTGGGCCAGCCCTTCCCCTGCCTGCGCCCTTTGCTCTCGCTCTGCCTCTTGCTCCTTGCATGGAAGGGGCATTTTCCTCGCCCTCGGCGGCTGGCAGGAGCTAAGTGCGGCGGGTAAGGACTTCAGCCTGTCTCAGGAGCCCAGAGATTAACCCTCGGCAAGAGGGCTTCGCCGAGCAAACAGGCAGCGGGATGAGGGAGGACGGGCTCGCCGCCGCCACGGCAGGTGCTGGAACAACACAGCCAGCAGGACCCCAGCGCCAGGACAAAACCACAATGTTTTCCACCTTCACCCTCTTGCAGCCCGGATCAAGAGCTGGGACTTGATACACTTCGGGGAAAATTAAGGGGGTGCTCAGGGCAAGCAACAGCTCATCCTTTCCGTTCCAGCAGCCCCCCCAGCAGGAGCAGCCCAGCCCTCTGCAGCCCCCTACCAGCGCCCGAGCCCTCTCCCCGGCTTACAAGGCAAGGCGAGAGCACAAAGCAAACAGCAAGATTACATCTGTTAAAGGAAGCAAGCGGTATAATCCCCAGGCACATCTGCCCGGCTCAGGATGGGGACGCGTGGTGGGGGCTCCTCCTCACCTCCCAGCCCAGCAAGCCTCTGCCCCTCCAGGGACAGACCTCAGGGCTGCAGCAGCTTCAGCCTACCCCCCCCCAACCCAGACAGGGGGCTCACCAGCACCAGACACTCCCTCAATCGCTTAATTGCTTTGAGGAGAAGTAAAACACAAAGCATTAGGCACCAAAGACGACACGGCACTCACTCACCGGCCCAAGGAGAGCACCGCGGCAGCAGAGCAGAAGCGCAGCACACGGATTTCAGGGCACCAAAACCTCCCCACACCGCTGAGGCTCAGCCACAGCCCTGCTTTCTAAGAGCCTATTCCCACCACACCACTGGTACAAATCAATTAGTTAATCACCAGCTGAGGGATCCCAATCAGCACCCACTAATTACCCTAATGAAGTGAGCCTGCTCCTTGCCAGCCCACTGATCCAGCAGGCTGCAGAGAGGAGCCTTCCCTCCCCAGCCCGGGCTCTGCCACCCGCACGGCCCCATGCAGAAAAGGATTTAGGATGGATGGCTGCGGGAGAGGAGCCGGCTGCCATCCCAGCACAGCCCCTGCAGCCCCTGCCTCCCCTGGGAGCTCCCCCAGCACCACCAGCCATGCTTGCTGTGTGCAATTCTATGCAACTTATGTGAATCAGTGGTCTATAAGTGAATATAAAGGTATAGATTGTGCTGGCCATTACCCAGGGGTGCATTTGGAGCTCTGTCAGAGCAGGAGGGATGTGATGGAAAAGGTTCCCCTTGCTGGAGGCAGCTCTGGTCCCCCCCGAGCCCAATCCCAACCCCAAGAGGCGCACAGCACCCTGCATGGCTGCGCACCGAATCTGAGGCACATCGGACGGAAAAAGCCCCCCAAAACACCCGGAGCCATACAGAGAAGTTGTACTCGCTCCGGTGACCGCCGACCCCTTACCAGGGATCCCAAGAAGCCCTCTCATACATGAGCTACACTTTTTTTTTTTTTTTTGGTGAGGTCTGTTTGTATTTAATTATCAAATTGCAAAGTATTTACAACAACATTAGAGTTTCAAAGCATCTCCGCCCCCCACCACCCACAAAGCTGGACATTTTCAGGTTTTTCCAAAGTTTTATTATTATCCAAAAAAAAAAAAAGCTAAATATTTTTACTTCGACACTGAAAAAGGCAGGTGGGGAGGAGGGGGAGCTGGGGAGAGAGAACCAGATCCACATGTTCTCTGCATAGTCTCGTCTGGAGATCTTACAAAAATGCTATTTAAAAAAAAAAATTACACCAGCAGAAAATACCTTGTACGGGGTTATTGGCCCATCGCATCCATGCCAAGGAGCATCGCGGGGTAGGGGGGATTCCCCTCTAAATTACTGGCTTTGAAAACAAATTGGCAGACCAGGAGGGTGATGGAGGGGAGGCTCTGAGCCTGCGTGGCCTCTGTTGAGGCCAGCCGCAGCAGGGACTGCAGGGACCCCAGGTCCCGCCTAACGCCCTGCACACGCGGTCAGATGGATGGACACGTAGACGGACACACAGACACACATCCCCAGCCCCGCGCCGTGCTCCTCCTGGGTTGTTTCACTGCCTTCTGCCATGAAAAGTCCCCAGCCTCTCCCTGTCGTCAAACCCCCGGGGCAGGGAAGAAAGCCCAGGGCGGTGCTGACGCTGCCGGGGCGTTATTGCTCCGCCGTGCCAGGGAATGAAACAACTGGGTTGGGAGCACCCCGGCCCTGCTGTTCCCTCACGAGAACCTGTCCGTGCTAAAGAAAACAAAAGGTCACGCGTTAACACGTGCATTCGCCTTCTCTCTCCCCAGCTCGTGGGTCCAATCCGCCTTCTGCACATTGATTTAGAGATTTAGGAGCCTTCTCCCGGGGACGGGGATTCTGTGTCCCTCCCGTGGTTATGGCACAGGCTGCCCCTCGTAGCACTAAGGGGCTTCTCTGGGACCCATCAGCCAAATGGCCACGAGACCAGGAACTAAAAGACCTCAGGGCGCGACGGTCCCTGCACGAATGCAGACAGCAAAGGCGCTGGGGGAAGGAGAGGCTCCGAGTCCCAAGGTGGTTTTAAAAAAATCCATTAAAACAGTTGCTGTTCTCCAAGCCAAAGGCAGGATCTCTCTATTTGTGCCACGTTTGAAGGCTTTACTATTAAAAAGGGGCCACCAAGCCAGAACTTGTTCAATAAATAAGACGCTGGGGAGCTGTGGGAGCGAGCGGGAGGCAGCGACGGCTCTGCCCTGCTCCTGCGGGGGCAAGGGGCAGGAGCATCTCCCCCCGGTGCAGCGTGCGGCCCCAGCACCTTCCTCGCCTGGTTTTCCATGGGTGCTGGGCCACCGAGGCAGAGCCGCAGGAGCCGGCGGGTGCCACAAACCACCACCGAGCTCCTGGATGAAATACCCAGGCTGAGAGCAGGCTGCGGGGCGCACGCCCCGAGCATCCCTCTGCTGCACACCAGCGACCCAGCCCACCAGCATTTTTGGCACTGAGGGTGCTCGGGACAGGGGTGCTGACTGCTGCTGCCTCGCACGCCAGGACAGTGAGGGGTTCTGCTTAGGGACAAATGCAGACAGAGACGTCGGCGTGACGGCAGGAGGAAAACGAAACCACATGCAACCTGGCCGGCTGGTGGGGGGCGCGCGGGGGCTATGTACAAGGTGGGCGCCGGGGCTGTGCGCGGCCCCAGGGGTTCAGCCTGGTGGGGACAACGGGGGGGCAAAGCTGGGCACGGGTAAGCAGTGACCTCCGAAACACAGCCAAGGGCTTGGGGAGCGAGCCAGTGAGCCTGCAGACATCTGCGCGGCACAACGCTCCCCAGCAGCCCAGCCCCAGGGGGTGGTGGCAGCAGGAGCGGGGAAGGCAGCTAGAAACGTACCAGTGGACAACCGCGTTGCAAAAAACGAGTATTTCCCCCCAAAATGCTCCCACAGCCCGAGTGGCCGCCTCTGTCGTGTGCCCCAGCCCCGTGGTCTCGATTTGGGGTTGGTGGCCAGGAGAGGCGCAGCGTTGGGTGGAGAAGCCCTGGGGGGGCTGCAGGGGGCCAGGCGAGGGCTCCGTGGGGTCCCCCCCTCGATGCCGATCCCAGAAGCGACGAGGTGGTGCCCTGCGGGGGACAGGCACGGCTGGAAGACTCGACTGTGTGCCCAGGAGGTCCCACGGGACGGGGCGGGCAGTGGGGCCCCGAGCAGGGCCAGGTCCCACTCCCGGCACGAGGACGGGCAGGCACTGGAGGAAGGAGCCTCAAGGCCAGCGTCCCGTTGGCACCACGGGCCTGCGGGATCGTGGGGCCTGGTGCCTCGCAACGTCTGCTCTCCAGCTGCATCCCAGTCCAAACCAGCGCTGGCGTGTGCCTTCCCCACAGCAAAACGTCTCTGTGAACACCTTTGGGCAAACCAGAGCAAAAAGGGTGGGCGAAGGGGTAGGGAAAGTCGTGGTGATTTTAAACTAGGGAGGGTGCAAGAAGCTGTGGCCACATGTCCGGGGCAGGAGGTGCTGTCCCCCAGTTTCTCTGGGGAAAAAGCCTCCCAAAAGCCAAGCCTCTTGGGGGGGGGGGGGGGGGGGGAGGGTGATGCCCCGCCAGCCCGCTGCCCCGCTTGCCCTCCTGAGCCGGTGCCAGCACCCTTGGGCTCCTCTCGCCCCTTCGTTAATCAGGGCCCAGCAGTCTTAACGAGCGACGGGGCACCCGGCACCTCCCCTGGCCGCAACCAGAGGCGATGCCCCGTCCCGCTCCAGGGCTGCTGCGCAAAAACGGCCCCCTCGGCGGGGAGGCCGACCCTCCGCGCCCCGCGGCGAGGTCTCCGGTGCCAGGAGGAGCTCCAGGTCTATAGGTTCTCGCCGGGCTGGTACTGGGGCTCTGTCGAGGTGAAGTAGTCCTCCAGGAAGGCCTGCAAGTACTCGAAGGTGGGCCGCTCCTCGGGGTCCTTCCTCCAGCACTGGCACATGAGGTCGTGCAGCGATTCGGGGCACTCGGGCGGGCAGGGCATGCGGTAGCCCCGCTCCACCTGGTCCAGCACCTCCCTGTTCACCATCCCTGAGGAGAGAGGGGCCGCGGTGCTGAGCGGGGGCCGGGCCGGACCCCGCACCGTGCCCACCCCACGGGGGGCGAGGGGCTCCGTGCCAGCTGGCGCCAGCTCTCACCTGGGTAGGGCACTCTGCCCTTGGTGGTCAGCTCGGTCAGGAGGATGCCGAAGGACCAGACGTCCGACTTGATGGTAAACCTGCCGTACAGCGCCGCCTCGGGGGCCGTCCACTTGATGGGGAACTTGGCACCTGGGCGGGGAGGCAGGGTCAGGGGCTGCTCCCCCCCCGCGCAGCCCCCAGGCCCTCCTCACGCAACGCGAGGCACCGCGGGACTGACCCAGGGGACACCACAGCACACCCTGCGGGGACTGGGGACCGTGCCATGGCCACCGCCCGCGTCCCGCCCGCACCTTGCCGGGCCGTGTACTCGTTGTCCTCGATGAGGCGCGCCAGGCCGAAGTCGGCCACCTTGCACACCAGGTTCTCCCCCACGAGGATGTTGGCCGCCCGGAGGTCTCGGTGAACGTAGTTCATCCTCTCCACGTAGGCCATGCCAGATGCGATCTGCGGGGCAGGGCATGGGGACTGAGGCTCCCGGGGGGACACGAGGGCTCCCCGAGGGGGGACGGCTCTGCAGCCGGGCCCGACCCAGCTGACGGGAGCTGGGACGCGGGACTGGGAGGGGAACCACGAACCCACCTGAGCCGCCATATCCACGAGCTGCGGCAGCCGCAGGTACTTGCCCATCTCTCCCTTCAGGAAGTCCAGGAGGCTCCCTGCGAGGCAGACAGCGGTCAGCATCCTTCGGCAGAGCAGAGTCACCCCCCCGGGCCAGCCGGCGTCCCTCCCGCGCTCACCTTTGCTCATGTACTCGGTGACGATGTAAATGGGCTCCTCTGAAACCACGGCGTAGAGCTGAACCAGCTTCTCGTGCCGGAGCTTCTTCATCACCTGGGCTTCCTGCAGGAAGGCCTCCGGGGACATGGTGCCGGGTTTCAGCGTCTTTATTGCCACTCTGGTGGTGCCGTTCCAGGTCCCTGGAGCAGAGGACATATTTATGGGGCCGTGTCCTCTGCCTGCTCCCCCCAGCTGGGAGATGGGGCGAGGACGCTGCGCTGGGGACACGGGGCCGAACTGGTCCTTACCCATCCAGAC
Organism: Anser anser; assembly: GCF_964211835.1. Lineage (NCBI taxonomy): Eukaryota > Metazoa > Chordata > Aves > Anseriformes > Anatidae > Anser > Anser anser. The sequence continues at coordinate 14,595,282 of NC_139737.1, read as the reverse complement.
CTCTCCGAAGCAGCCCTGCCCCAGCTTGACCTCGAGCCGCAGCGATTCCCGGGGGATTTCCCACGCATCCTTGGCGAGCCCTTGGGTCTGGGGCTTGGATGTGGGGCAGACGGTGGTCAGACGGTGGCACAGGCCATCGGCGTGTTCTAGCGGGGGACAACGTGCGGGTGATGCTCTGGCGTTCAGGCACGCGACGCCTTCCTTGCAAAACACCTCGGGGACCCGTACCCAGACCCTTTCTCCTTTCTGAAACCCAAGCTGTGTTTTTCACCAGGGTGCCCCCAGCCTGGTTTGGGGACCCCCACGCCAGTGCTGGCTTCCAGCAGCCGCTCCCTGCGGCAGGGGCACATCCGTGTTGGAAAAGACCTCCAGGACCACCAAGTCCGACCGTCCCATCACTAAACCATGTCCCTTAGAGCCACATCCACGCATCCCTTAAATACCTCCGGGGATGGGAACGCCACCACCTCCCTGGGCAGCCCGTTCCAAAGCCTGACCACCCCCTACACGGAGAGATTCCTCCCGACACCCAACCTAAACCTCCCCTGGTGCGGGCACAGCGCCCTGGGCATCACCCAGACCCCTGGGACGTGGGGCAGGGGGGTCTGGCCACGCGCGGGACGGGGCAGAGCCGTGGCCCCGGGTACGCACTGGAGTAGTAGGCCACCAGCTGCTGCAGGCTGCCGAACTGCGTGCGCGAGGTGATGTAGAAGCCGCCGCTGTCCAGCTTGCGGATCTTGTAGTGCTTCACGTTGAGCCCCTTGGCGTTGTCGAAGTCGGAGACCGAGAGGCAGTAGGCGCCTGCGGGCAAAACCCAGCAGCTCAGGGGCTGCGCGGGCACCGGATCCCCGCGGGGGGAGCAGGACGGTGCACGCAGGCTGCCGGTTTTACCCCAAAAAGCCCCTCTTATCTGTCATTTACAACTGGTGCAACAGCCAAGAGGCACCACGAGGTGCAGGGATGAATGCAGCAATAAAGGGGCAGGGACATGGGGGAAGGATGGGGCCGCAAGGAGCAAAAGGGAAGGTTCACGCTGCTGCCTGCATGAGCTGTTTCCAGTGGAATAAAGCAAATAGCACCACATTCAAAGCACCAAAGCAGAAAAAAACATCGAGGAGCTTTCCCCAAAGGTGCATTTGGAGCCAGACTAAGGCACGTTTCCAGGTAAGAAACGGCATCCTCAGCCAGTCAAACTCCGGAGATCAAACTCGCACAATCAGGAAGCACAAAACAAGGATCGAGAATCATTAGACCTGAAAGGAGGACCTAAAAATTCATCACTGCTTTTGTCTGGTTGCTCGCAAGCAAGAATTTGACATTATGCAGGTGGTAGGAAAAAAAAAAACACACAAAAAAAAGTATTTGTGGGACAAAAACAAAAAAAGAACAAAAACAGAAAAAATCCAGGGAGAGGACGTGCTGCTGGTTCCATTCCAAGATGTTTTGGAAGCCCGTGGGTACATGGGTGAGCAAACCATTAGTGCTGGGGTGGGTAAAAACAGGACACCTCTGCCTCCAGCTTGGATGCCAGGAGAAGAATGTGGCAGAAAGGGGACAAAAGGGAAAAAAGGAAAAGAAAAGAAAAAAAAGCAAAGCAGCAGCTGGGCGCTGCACAGGGAGTAAACCCCGGAGGCACAAATCCTGACGGCAGACGCTGAGCACAGAGGGGACAGCACCAGGCTCCCACTCTGCACTGAACAGAAACACCTCAGGCTGAGAGGTGACCGCGGTTTCCCACGGCACAGAAATGTCGCCGGCGATTTCACGGCACGCTGGCACCCGCTCCCTGGGGGACCAGCACCGGGGGAACAGAGCGCAGGATGCTCTCCGTGCCGCAGGGGCTCCGTTTGGTGACCGTGAGCCTCATCCCCTGCCCGCGGGGTGAGGCTCCTCTTCCTCCTGCCCGTCTAAGCCAGGGGAGCAGGGAGCGTGGCCAAGTGCTGAAGGACCCACACGGATGCTCCCGTGGGTCCCCAGGTGCTGAGGGTGGCGTGGCCGTTCCCAGCGCCGTGACCCATTTTCCGCGGAGGAAGGAGGGGAGGAGGGAGGCTGGGGCCGGCACGAAGCACAGCAGGGTGGGCACCCCGTGTCCCCGCGGCTGGGGCTCACCTTTCGTGGTCTCACTCTCCCGCACCAGGAAGGTCCCCCGGGGGTTTTCGGGGTTGAGGAGCAGCCGCTCGGACTCCCGGCGAGTGATCTTCCCGAAATACCACCTGCGGGAGGGAAGCCACAGGCTCAGCACGGGGCGCCCGCGCGCCCCTTGGATTCGCGAGCAGCCATCCTGCGCCGCCGACCGCGGGCACCGCTCAGCACCTGGGCTCCAAAAGCCTCCCCAAAGGAGGGGCAGCCCTTGGGGCACCCCCAGCTCTTGCCAGGGGTGGGATTCCCCCACCGTGGGCTGTGCCGCCGGGTGGGGACAGTCTGCGGAGACGCACGTGGATTGGATACCAAACCAAACCAAACCAAACCAAACCAAACCAAAAGCCCCAAGAAATACAACAGAGGCCCCTGCAGGTTTTGCCCAGGAGGAGAGGGACAGGAGAGAGGGAAAAGCGCTCGGTGGGTGGTGTTTTTTTTTTTTGCTATTGCTTTTTTTTTTTTAATTAAAAAACTGTCTAAAAGATGGCAATTACTCTTCAGCCTGGATGGAGTCTGAGGGCGCGACATAGTTACTGGGGATGTAGCCCGTCTGTCCTGTAGTGAGGGAATGAGCCAGCCACCAGTCACCTTCCCTGCAAGAGAACCAAAACACACTCAGTGTGAAGCCAAAAAGCCCCCAAGCCCCCCTGGGCCGTGCCCTCTCCTACCTCCAGGCAGCGTCCCCGTGTCCCTAAAGGCATGGGACGAGCAAGCAAAGCCCAGCCCGGGGGGGGACAGCAGCGAGCAGCACCCGCACCCAGCCCCGCAGCAGGACCCTGGCACACAGAAAGACCCCCCGGAGACCCCAGGGCGTGCGGCAGGAGGGTGGCAGCAGAGCCCAACCTGCCCAAAATCAGCCCTGGGAGTGCTGCCGGCACGGGGGTGCCCCGCTGCCACCCCGGGACAAGCAGCATCTCCACGGTGCCAGGGTCACCCACGTGCATGTGGGATGCTGTGAAATGAGGGGTCTCCTGGCTGGAAAAAAGGCCGGAGAGCCAAAATACCTTTGGAGCCATCCGAATTTGAGCCGGGTCTGGCTGGAGGTGAGACGCAATGGAAACCCCAGCGAGCAGGTAAGTAGGGAGCAACAGGCAAAGGGGGAGGGAGGGGAAATGGGGAAAAAAGCGACAGAATGGCAGTGATTAAATAAAGCGCCAGAAAAAACAAAGGAAGGCAGAATTTGTTAAACACAGGCTACTCAAAGCAACAAAAGGGATCAAATAAATAAAGAATGGAGCAGGCTGGAACAGAGTGAGGTGCTCTCTAGGCTGCTGCGGTGCCCTTGGGCCGGATCCAGTGGGCACGGGGCAGCCGGGCTTGGTGCTGGGCACAGGGGTCCCTGCTGCGGGCCCGGGGGTCCCCCTGCAGCCTCTGCCGAGGGCTGTTGGTGCTGGGGCTCAGCCGTGGCCCACAGCTCGCCGAGCATCTCCAAACCAGGCACCCGGGGTGCTCCCAGCCCCAGGCCGGGATGTGGCTGGAGTTTGGGTGATGGGGGGAAAGCTGCCTGCAGGCAAAGCCCAGCCCCGGTGCTGCGGGGTGGGCTCTGCCCCCGCTCTTCCCCGTGGCACACGTGTCCCAGGGCTGGCCCCACGCAGCCGGGGCCGAGAGGAGGTGGCCCCAGGAAGGTCTCGAGGTGCTGGCAGGGTGCAGGAGCCTTCGCCCGCTGCGCTCTGCCGTCCGCCCCCTCGTACCCCCGCACCTGACCGGGACGGGAAGGACAATAAATGGATAAAAGCAAAAGGGCCCTGCGAGGCAGCTTCCCCTTCCAGGCAGACAGCAGGGGGTTCCTCACAGGACATCCACGCTCTCATCCGTCACAGACAGGCACCTCATTTACCCCGACCGCCCACGAGGCAGGGCTAGGGGAAAACGGCGGATCCGCGCGAGCAGCCCGGCGAGGACGGGCCGGGTGGCTGCAGGGCGCAGGGCATCCTCCGCACTGCTCCCCAAAAATACACCGAGAACCTCAGCTGCTGCAGGCACGGACCCTGCGAGCCTGAACCCTCTGATCCTGACCCCGGGGAGCTCAGCCCCCCCGCCCCGACCCCCGCACACCTCCACCTCGCCCCAGCCCTGCGTGCCCACGGCACGGGGCGCGCTGTCCCCTCGCTCCTCGTGGCAGGGGGCACGGAGCTGCTGCCCCCCACCTTCCCCAGGGAGGCCGGGACGGGGTCGGGGGCTGCTTCAGCTCCTTTCCCACGGGGCCGGAGCAAACATCTGCCTGAGAAGCGCCCAGATTTCGGCTCGGGGCTTTATTCCAGCTCGGGCTGAAAGGCTGCAATCTGGGAATTCGGCAAAAGCAAACTATTCCAAAAATGTCTCAGCGGAAGGGAAAAAAAAATAACAATCGCCATCATCAAAACAAAGCATTTCAACAATTCCCTGAACAGTTTTACCCAAAATACCCCGTTACACCCCCGCTGTCTGCCAGCTGGCTGGGAGGGGGCCTTCTTTCGGTGATGGGGCGAGCGGATTTGGCCCTCAGGGAGGCCGAGGGTCACTGCTGGGGCTTTGCAGGACGCAGGAGCAGGGAGGGGAGCGATGGGCTGCAAACCCAGCCCCAGTCCAGCAGCCACCAGGCAGCAAAACCACCCTCTCACAGCCATGCCGAGCAGCGTGGTGCTGCCCGGGGCGGATTTCTCCAGCACTTGGCTCCTTTCTGAGGTCTCAGCCACAGCAGACACCGCTGGGGTCAGGGGCTGGGTGCTGCACCCTCGAGTCCTGATGGTCTGCATCGCCAGCACAGCCCTCGCGCCCCCTGGGATGGCACCGAGCATATGGCACGTGGACCCTTCCCTCTGACCAAGCCTTTGACCGACAGCAGCAGAATAGGGGGGAAAAAAGCTACGGACCCCTGCTAGGTGATTTAATGCATAAAGAAAAACCCCGTGTATGTGGGCTGACCCAGACCCCGTGAGGGGCAGAGCTGGCTTCGTCACAGCACGAAGCAGAGCAGGAGCCCGAGGCTAGCTCCCTGCTGGGGCTGGGAAGCGGAGAAGCACCAAACACCCCAAACTGGGGCTTTTCGTGCACCACTGAAGCCCTTGATGCAGCACATCCCAGGCTTCACGGACTGAACGAATCCCCATTAATAAACGATGAGTGTGGGAAGGAGGAGACCAAGGACTGAACTGAAAACCTATCTGCGTGGCACTGCTGGATCCCTGCGGGACAGGGGCGCTGCCTGCGGGACAGCCCCTCATCCTTCTCCCTTTGCGGGGCTGGCTTTGGTCCCCAGGTTTCAAGGCGGCAGCAGCGGGCACAGCGAGCTGAGCGCGCTGCGCATCAGGACCGAGCACGCAGCAACTTTAGGAGGTGTGCCAGTCCCCGGAGCGACCCACAGAAAATAAAAAAATAAATTAAAAAATGCAAAAATAAACGCAAAAGAAAAAAAAAAAAAAAAGACCAGGAAGGAGCAGAAACCCAAACGAAACAGGACTGATGAGGGGTGCCAGACGCAGACAAGGGGTGCAGGCCCAGCTCAGACCTCCCTGGTGCAGAGCCGCCGGCACGGAGGGGGCTCCGCGCGCTGTCCCGCTCGCCCAGGGAGGACAAACGTGGCCGGGCACGGCCCCCCCCGGCAGCCTCTGCTCCCTCCTGCTCCCACCCGCCGCGGGCAGCCTTTCACCAGGGCAGGTCGGCAGCAGCGGCAGCAGCACCAACCCGCGATACACACCTGACGTCCACTTTCCTCCTAACGAAAGCGTGGCGGGCAGGAGAGAAGAAAAACAGTCAAGAGGGAAGCTGAGATCGCAGGCACCGCGTAAGCACGAGAAAAGCATCTGGGGAGTGGGAGGGGATGAGTCCAGGCAGACGAGAGGCAGCCGAGCGCTGACGGGGACAGGGGGCAGGCGGGGACATGACCCCGAGCTGGGGACTGGCTATGGGACGAGGAGGTGGCTTGGTGGCAGGGCTGCAAGGCAGCGGTGCCCAGCAGCGGGGCCAGGAGGATGGGGGAGCATCGAGCATCACCCAAGCGATGGCCTCTAATGCCAGCGTCCTCGGACACGTCACTGCTTCCACACACGGCTCTGAAATGCCCCTTGGAGTGTCCCCAGGGATAGCTGGCCTGCCTGACGCTGGGCTCGGTGACCCCTCTGGAGCCCTCTCGAGGGGGTGAAGCTCTTGGGGGGCTTGGCCACAGGGGCACAGGGACACTCACGTGTTGTTGACAATTTGGAGGCGTTCTCCTTTCTTGAAGGACAGGTCCGTTTCGGTCCGGGACTCGTAGTCATAGAGGGCCACGAAGGTGGTGACTCCACCTGCGACAGGGACCGCTCAGGATGAGCGCCGCCACCCCGCGGCACGGCACCGGGGGACCCTCCTGTCCCACCATCCTCCCACCACCAGGCAAAACACCTCTGCCAACCTAGCCCAAAAAAAAACTCCTTCCAGAGGAGAGGACCCCACCACCACCAGGAGGAGCTGGAACCAAACCCAGCGAGACCCAACCGCCAGCACCCGAGGGACCCGGGGCCACACTGACCGGCCAGCGCCCCGGAGCGCTGCGGCGACGTGACGGTGTCGGAGGTGTTGAAGCCTCCGAAGAGCTTGGATTCGGCAGCCATGGTCCCGAAGGAGCGGCTGGGGGTGCGATGGGCGTCGGGGGCAGCCGTCTTGCTGGGTGTCTGCGAGGCCGGGTAGCCCCCGTGGTGGGCGCTGTCGGCCGGCTCCAGGCTGCGCCGGCGCTGGCTGGGGTCTTTGGGCTTGCTCTTGCTGCTCCCCATGGTCCCGGGCTGGAGGAGGCAAAACACGCAGAGGACTTTTATTTATTATCAACGTCATCATGAAGCTGCTTCCCAGGGGTTTTGCAAGATGCCTGCCCTCTAGGAAATGAAACAAAACCCCCAGAGGCTTTTCAAGCACCAGCTGCCGGGAAGCCCGGCCCTCCTGCCCCCGCCCCGGGACGGCATCGCTGCCCCCTTACACCCACGCTGCCCCCAGACGAGGCGGGTGGGGAGATGGGATAACAGCACGGCCACCAACCCCACCGAGGAACGCCAGGGCCAGCCCTCCTCGAAGGAAAAGGCTCCTGGACACCGGGGCGAGCAGCAGCACGAGCCCCAGGGCCACCCGCACGCTGCCGACACATCGGGGATGCTGCGGGGCCACGTCTCTGCTCGGTGCCTCCGGGTGCAGCCCCACACCACACAGAAACAGAGGGGACAGCTGGGTGGCAGAGCCACCGCAACGTGTGGTCACCGCTCGTCAAAAGCTCATCAAAAAAAAAAAAAAGCTTGCCAAACCTCCTGGTGCCCCAAAGCCCCTCCTGCACAGCGGGGCACTCTATAGGGCCGTGCTTCCTCACGCACAAGGGGTTTCTACCAGGGCATGGATGGGAGAAAGCAGGACCCAGACAAACGTTCACAGGACGGGATTCCTCCAACAGAGAAACTCGGAGGATCCGCAGCTGCACCGCTCTCCTTCCTCAGGAAGGGGATTTGGGTGCTGAGGACGGTCCTGTGCAGCCCAAAGCCTGCAGCAAACCGAGCCCTCGGAAACAAGGAGCAGAAGTTTGGGTCGGGAGCGGTGTAAGGCAGTCAGCGGCTAAGGACCAAGGGATCTCTGCTTTATATATAGTCCTGCCTTCCCTTCCACTTAAGATCCTGCTCTATAAATACCTCCAAGGTAATGATATAAATGAAGGAAGGGAATTATTCGCAGTCTCCCAAGATGGCAGGATACACAGCAGTGTCCTGCAGCTATGGAAGGAAATATTTAGGCTAGAGCACGCAGGCAGGATGGAAAAGGGAGGCGGAGAAACCTCTCTACAAGGAAAAACCAAGCAGGTGAGGAGCAGAGGAGGCAGCCGGTGCCTGCAGGGCACGGAGCAGAGGGCGAGCGGGCTGCAGCTGCCTGCCAGGCTTTGCCCCACAGAGGATTTTCCAAGCCAGAGCTGGGGCTGCTCCCTCCTCCAGCTCCCTCCCCATGGTCAGGGCTTGGTTTGACCGTCAGGGCTCGTTTTCCCAGAGACCTGGCTTCAAGCAGGGCCTCGGCCCACGCTTAGGGGATTTGGGAGCAGAGCGGGACGGGAAGGTCAGATACAAACCCCGTGCTTGCAAATCGTCACCGCTGGCAGACTGGCGGTGGAGAAGAGGAGAGAGGCTGCCCCATAAATAAACGTGCTGCTTAAATCAGAAGATGCTTGAGCAGAGTTGCAGGGGAAAGCGGGTCTTTAGAAAAAAAGAAGCAAAGCCCCCTCCCGTACCAAGAGCCAACCCCCCCGTGCTCTCCTCCCTCCGCTCACCTCCGTGCGGGGCTCGGGCACCCGCTGGCACTCCCGGGGCCCCGTGGGCTGCCCGGGGACGGCAGGGCTGTGACCACGGGGCTCGTGACAGCCCACGCGCCTCTGAGCAAGGCGTGCCGCTGCTCACAGCTTCCCCTGGCCATGGCACTTCCCCCAGCAGGGACACAGCAGGGACACAACTGGGACACGGCCGGGACGGGCAGCGGACGGAGCCGCGGCCCCCGAACGCACCCATGGGGGTGGCTGTGGGGACGGGGGGGGTGCTCCTGGCCCCCAGCACGCTCCAGCAGCACTGCCGGGCAGCAGGGTGAAGCAATCGGGTTGCAAAAAGCTGCCCACCGCCCGCAGCCATTCCCCACCTGCGGGTACCGTGCCCGGTACTGGTGTGCGCAGCGCCACGGGCGTGCTCGCAGCCGCACGCCCCAGCACCCAGCCGGTCGGTCCCGCACGGCACGGCCGGTGCTTGGTGCTTGCCCGCTCCCTCCTTTTTCACACCCTCCTCGCCCCCAAGGTGACGGTGCCGTGCGGGGGGCTCAGCACCGCTCCTGTCCTCAGCCGGGCAGGATTTGGGCAGGGCTTCCCCACAAGGTGCAGGCGGCGGGCTGGAGCGCAGCCAGCGTTCCTCGCGCTCGCCTCCGACGGATTGGAGGCGGCAGCTCTCCTGCGGGCAGCATTAGCACCCCAGGCACGTCGCAGCCTGCAGGGACTCCTCTCCTTTCCTCTCTCCGGGGGCTCGGCGCCGCTGACAAATTGCGAACCACTGCGGTGCTGAGCCGTGAGGTTTCAGCTCTGCTCCCTGCAGGACCGGCTCCTGGGGGCACCAGGAGATGGGGAGACCCTCCCCGTGGCGATTCCTTACCTGCGTTTTCCAGCTACAGCCTGGCCGTGGGGTTGTGGGGGGCTGCCAGCAGACTCAGCTCAGCTCCTGCAGCAGACAGAGGGATGTTAGCGGCCCTGTCCCTGCCGCCTCGCGCCAGCACCGCGGGCTGCTGCGCCCACCCTCCTCCTCCTCCTTGCCACCCGCCCACCTCGGTGGGTCCCCCAGCGCGGGGCAGCCAGCTCGCACCCGCCCGCTCTGCTCTCTCATGTGTGAAGAGGGGACGATTCTCTGCTCCACTTCATCGCACCCACCCGGCGGAGGGCGAGGAGGCGGCGGGGGCAGCCCCGGGCGATGCACGGCGGCGAGAGGGCAGCAGGGACGCGCTGCTCCCAGGGCGCCCCAACCCGCTGCGGGGTTTTTTGGTTGTTCCCCAAAGGAGGAGAAGCAAAGTCAGCACCACGGGGCGCTCCCAGACCCATTGCTCCGTCTCGGATGGCTGGGACCGGCCGCAGGGGCACTGGGCCACCAAACAGGGACCTTGTCCCCGGGGCCATGAGCGGCCCTCCCCGCCCCCAACAGCACAGCCAAACCACGGCGTGAAGCGCGCACAAAGTCTCGGAGCACCTCACGCTGCTCAAGCCCTGACTCAGCAAGAAAAGCGTGTTTTAACCAAAATTTTCGAAAGGCACAGATTCTTATTACAAGTGTGGGTGCCGAGGGGACGTGCAAAACATGCTATTTTCTGGCAGCAGCAGCCCAGGGCAGAGCTTTGGGTCAGAACCAGAGCAAGGAAGGGCTCCACGCAGCCGGCGGCTCTCGGACGCCCTCCCCACATGCAAAACACGCAGGGGTCTGCTGCAAGGCAGCCCCTGCGGCACCCCCAGGTGGGCCACGGCCCCCAGCAGAGGGATGCTGCCGTGCCAAAAAGCCAGAGCCCAGGCTTCCCTTCGCCTCCAGGGACACTGCACACCGCAGACGGGTGCCGACGGAGCGGGCACCAAGCTTTCCCCCATGCCACCAGCTAACCCTGCTGCGCACCGCCCAGCCGCGGCCTCCCGCCTTCATGCAGGAGCCCCGGGTGTCAGCAGCGTCGCAGCACGCAGCTCCACGGCAGCTGCTCCGGGCTCCTTATGCTCCAAATTTGCAGCGTGAGGCACAAACCCGTGCAGGAGCTGCAGCCCCCCGTGTCCCCCCCCACCGGCCGGGCACCGTGCCGAGGATGTGCCACGCTGCGGGTTTATTTTGCTCCCCTTCCCTTCCCCCCCGCCCCCGCCAGTAAGTTTTGTGGCTATTTTTAGTGCATTTGATGAGGGTAACGAGCAGCAGCTGATTGACAGCCCTTTACGACTTGAATGGTTTGTAATTTGTGCTTGACTAATATTCGCCGCCAATAATTGCACAGCGGGATGGGAGGTGGGGGAAGCTGCAGTCTCAACTCCAGGCTGCAGCACATACAAATAAGGCTGCGACGCGCACGCACGTGGCGTCCCCACCGCCCCGCGCCGTGTCCCCACCGCCCCGCCGTGTGTCCCCAAGCACAGCCACGTTCCCCCGGTGGCCCCGTGGGAGCACCCCTCGGGCGGCGAGGCGCTCTGCCCCGCAGCAGGCACGGCACCCCTCCCGGATCCCCAAAGGGACGCTCAGCACCGAGTTCTGCACACGGGGTCTTCCCGGCCCCCCGTTCCCCCTCCCCGCAAGCAGCAGCAGGGCTTGGCTGAGCCGTGCATCCCTGCCCAAGAGAGCCCTAGCAGGAGGGCACCGCCGCGCTCCCCACTCCAGAAGCAATTAAACGAAGCGTGCTGAGCTGCACCGCTCAGCTCCGATCCCATCGCGGCACGCGGCAGCGGCTTCCCCGTCCTCTCGTGCCGGGGGCAGCAGAGCCCCCGCGCAGCGCAGCCAGGGCTGGGAACACCGCCTGACCTGCCCGACACCCCCAGCCCTCTGACACCGACATCCCCAGGGTTTTGCTCCCCCCCCCCAAAAAAAAAAAATTAAACGGCAAGGTGGGACGCGAGAAAGGGCTGGCTCCTCCGCCCTACCTCGCAGGGATGCTCTTGGAGAAGCAGCACCGGGGGGAAGCGGCTGCTCGGGGGCCGACGCGTCTCCTCCAGCCAGGCTGCTTGCTGCTGCACCCCGATGGCTCAAGGATACAATGGAAGTTGTAAAAGCCACGCTGATAGCAGGCTTGGCGACGCAGGGGGAAGCGATCTTATTTTTTTTTTCCGAAGACACTAACAAAAGACACTGATTGGGAGCAGACAAAACACAGAAATACCACGTTTGCTGGCTTCTGTGTAGCAGGAGCAGAAACCTTGGGAAATTCTGCGACACGCTGGGGCCCCGAGCCAGACAGGGAGCCTTGGGGAGGGAGAAATCTCTGGCAAAACAGGCTCTGTCCTTGGGGCTGCTGAAGAGCCGGGTGGGTGCCGAGCAGACCAGGACACGGTGCTCCAAGCACGGGGACACCACGCCAGGCAGGGACATCTGCACAGTGACCCCCCCAGGCTGTAATACCCCCGTAAATAGGTGTTGCTTTCCTTCCCTGCAGCGTGGTTGCAGGCAGACCTCTGCCAGCCCTGCCTGCGGGAGCTTCGCATTAAGCACGACCTGAATCCCGGCTCGCACACACAAAATCAGAGCAACCACCGCAGGTACAGCTGGGGGGCAGCGGGCAGGGGGCCACCAGCAGCCCCAGGCAGGTTTCCCCTCGCGCCCGCCCGCTTCAGCGCCTCGCAGAGCCCCCACGAGATGAATAACTGCACCTGTCTGCTGCCAGACTGAAAAATGAAGCGTGCAGGACGGCGGGGACGCCGCGCGAGACAAAGCCGCCTCGTGGTGCAGCGCCGAGCCCACCGGGGGCGAGCAGAACCAGAGGGAAGGAGCGAAAAGCCAGGGACACGGCCCCAAGCCCACCCCACGCCCCGTGCCCACGCCGGGAGCAGGGACGGGTTCACGCATGGCACACAAAAAAAACCCTGCTGGGTGTGCCACAGGGCAGCGGGACCCGCGGCTGGAGGCGGCCGACGAGCTGCCACGAGCACGGCCAGGGGGCACCCGGGCAGCCCCAGCGGTGCGCGGCCCCGTGCCCGTCCTCCAGCAGCCCCCTCCCTGATGTTGGCAGGAGATGCAGCCCCAGACACGCACACGCAGCTGCTGCCCCCAGATGGGGGACTCGGTGCCAGGGATGCCCCCGAAGTTTTGCTTCCACCCGCGGCAGAGGCGGCGCCAGAGCCTCGCCAGCCCGGCCGTGAGCGGTGGCAGCGGGACGGAGGGGCTGGGGACGAATCCTGGGACACGGACACCTTGTAGGGCACCACGATGGCAGCAAGGCACGCGGCTGGGGGCCAGCAAACGGCAGCGCAGCCCCTGGTGCACCCGGGAACGCCTCGCTGCCCTGCCCGGAGCTCGAGGCCCCGGCACAGCAGCACGTCTCCGACGAGCCCCACGTGCTGATGAAAAAAGGGGGCCTGCTCCCCCAGCCCGCAAAGCGGCCTCGGTGCCGCTGCCGCCCGATGCGAGGAGCGGCCCCTCCCTTACCACCCTGTCAGCTCCCGTTAAATTTAGAGCTATCTTAATTAAAGCTGCACAGCCCAACCTAGCAGGGGCCAGCGGGTCGTGACAGGGCGAAGGATAATTAAATCAGCCATACAAATTCACCCCCCCCTCCACGCACGGGGGAGAGTCACGTTCGGGAGCAATTTGGGAACGTGTCAAAACACGAGTTAGAGACCAGACCAAAGCCCCGAGAGGCACAAAGCAGGTGCTGGATGTTTATCTAGCCAAGAAACTCAGAAACATAAAAAAAAAAAACCACAGAGAGAGGCGTGCAGGGAGGCAGGGACAGACCGCGCCGCCCCCCACCATCGCGGGGCCACACGCTGCCCGGCGCAGCGGCGAGGCCAGGCCTCGACAGTCATTTTGTTGTTGTTGTTTTGTTTTGTTGTTGAGGCCTTGGGAAGCAAGTTACCCAGGCAGGCAGGGTTTCACAGGATGGCTCCACACACACCCCAGTGCCCCCAGTGTCCCCCGGAGCACCCCAAAGCCAGGCGAGGGCAGGGAAACCCTGACAGCAGGCGCCCTGCAAGCTCGATCTTGCTTAAGGCGGGCAAGAAAAAAATCACAAAGCTGACCTGAGCTCCCAAACTCACTGCCAGCTCCCCGGGGCGAGCAGCGTGCCAGCACCTCGTGCTTTCTGGTGTTTTAAGCCTTTTGCTGCCCCAAGGGCTCCTCCCCAGCAAGGGCAGAAAAGCGGCTTTCCGTAAAGAAAAGCGGGATCTGGGCATAACCCCAGCGCGGCAGCGCCTCGGGCGGGGTTAGGAGGCACGCAGGGGATTTCTGTGATGGGAGAGATATGGGCACCACCTGCAGCAGACCCGGGCATGACAGAGCCACGTCTCCAAAGCTTCAAACCAGGCAACAAGTCCGGCCCCGGGGCTAAGAGCTGAGGCCACCACTGACCCGGAGCCAGGAAGGTGCCAGCCCGCGTTCCAGGGCTTCCGCAGCTCCACCAGCCCCGTGCCCGTGTCCCAGAGGAGGTCCCAGGGTTCAGGGCACTGTTAGGAAGTGTTTGGGGTCAGGGAAGAAGCAAAAGTGAGCCGGAGGCTCCTGGAGCCCCCGCATGAGTGCTTCTGGAGAGCATTTGGACACTTGGACGGGAGCACCTCGCCCCCAGCCAACAGACGCGTCCTCCGCCCCCTCTGCCGTGCAAGGGCGCCCTGGCAATCAAAGACAAGAAATTTTTCACCCCAAGACCAGCCCGGCACAGGGACGGGTCCCAGCGAGGCGGTGGGATGTCCCTGGGGAGATGCTCCAAGCTGGGCATGGCCCCGGGTCGCCTCCCGGTGCCTCCCAGCCCAACTCACCCTGCACCTCCAGGATCCCCGTCGGGGCACGAGCCAGAAGCAGCGATTGCCAAACCAGCTCCAAGAAATGCTTTCCAAATCCCTTGGCGAGCGTTCAACTGAAGCGTGCTTCTCCCAGGCAGGTGATGAGGGCACCCTTCTCCTCCTGCCAAGGCCGGGAGAAGCGGAGGGAATGCTCCCAAGTGCACCGAACGCCTGCGGGGCCGGGCAGCATTGACAGGGAGCCTGGACCAGCACCAGGACTGACGGAGCCACGGGGCAAATCTTCCCAAAACCACCCTCCAAAGAGACCCCCAGTACGCACCTTGTCAGTACCAGCCCCAGGGCATGCCCCCAGCCCCCGGGGCTCCCCACCAGCTGCCATTTCCTGCAGCCCCCCCAAATGCACGTCGTTCCCATCCTCCCCCCGAGCCCCCCCGTGGAAGAGGGGCCGGGCGGCAGCGGGGTGACCCGGGCTGGCCTCTGGAGGAGGAGCGCAAGGCCAGGGAGCTCAGTTCCCCATTCCTGCCTCCCAGCTGCCGGCTCCAGGACGGCTGCAGAAAACGGAGCTCGCTTCTGCTTTCTGCCAGGAGAGAGCCTGGGGCTCCCCGGGGACACCCAGCGCCCAGCCCGGCTGCTGGGGAAGGGGCAGGCTGGCAGCGAACGGCACGGATCGGGCCCAAAGGGCGCTGCCTCCCCGCGGGTGCCGTGGCTCAGGGGGTGTCGCACCGGGCAGCACCGCTGCCATTGCGTGGCCGGCGGAGCCGGGCGCCCCAGGCTGAGGATGGCAGCTGGGCCGGGCGGTGAATCCTCCGGGCTGGGGGAGGAGGAAGGGGCACGGAGCACGTGGGAGACGGAAAAGCTCCGGATCCGAGCAAGTTGCAACCACCCCGGCCACGCTGGCGTCACCGCCAAAACATTTCCCCGCTGAGCAGAACCAGCCTGGCCAGTCCGGCCGGCAGCGGAGCTCCCTGGGCCCCCCCCGGGCCCTGGGGGCCGCAGCGCGGGGTGCACAGCCCCCTGCCCCACGCAGCCCCTGCGAGACCCCGGCGGCACAAAACGCTCCGAGGCGGACCAAGAAGCGAAACGGCGGCTGCTAAAACAGGAGAAGGGCTGGGAGGTGTCCGCAGGGTCCCCAGCGGTCCCGTGGGGCGGGGAGGACATCGCCTCTTCTCGCCGCTGCCCCGCTCCTGGATGGGGATGGAGCTGCCCCCGGGGATGCGGCAGGACGCGGCCGGCGCCGCAAAGGGAAGGAGAAGGGCCGAGGGTCTTCCAACCCCGCTTTGCAGCAGTCTGCGCTTGGCACAACCCTGAATGTTTTCACCCGAGCACCGCGGAGCCCGCACGGCAAATTTATGCTGATCGTGGGCTTGTTTTCCAGGCTACCTGGGGATCCTGGGGCAGCTGCTGAGCACAGGCTGCGTGCTCCAGGGAACCTCGGGGCCACCAGCCCCGATGCAGGCATGCACAGGGGGCTGTGGGTGAGGGCTGGGCGATGCAGCTGCCAAGGCAGGGTCAGCCCCCCGGGATGCTCGCGTTACCCCTGCCTTCGCCTCGACCTGTGCGCATGGGGCTGGGAGCAGCTGCCGTGGCAGCGGGCACAGCCTGGGAGCACAGCTCTGCTCTCAGCACCACCGCGCTCTGCCCCGAGATGTGCCCGGGGAGCCTGGACCTCTCTGGTGGGGACAGCAGTCCCCACGGCCACTCCGATCTCTGGCACCGTTTGTCACCAAGACGAAGTGACCACCTTCGGGGGCACCAGAGGAAGCTCAGCACAGCTACCGGAGGGGTCTCAGGGGGTGAGCTGAGATCGGCCGGACCCACACGGTGTTTCCGTGCCTAAAAACCCCGTGCTGGGTTCCCCAGGTGTGCCCCAGCCGCTCCCGGGGTGAGCGGGATGCTCGGAGCCAGCCGCGAGGTGCAGCCCAGCCAGTGCTCGCCGCAAACAGCCCCAGCAGACGCAAAACAAAGGAAAACGCTGAGCTGGTGTCTTTCATCCTGCCGCTCCGGGAGGGGAGAGCCAGGCTCCGTGCACGTCCCAGCCCTGCATCGCTCACTTGGGTGCCCGGAGCTCGGCTGGGTGGTGGGCGAGTGGCAGGGCCCAGCCTGGAGCTGCTGGCACGGGACGAGCTGTGGGCACACGGGCACCTTCTGCCCTCCCGTGGCACGTCTCCCACCCGTGCTCGTGTCGCTCATCCCACCCAGGGCTGCCGAGCGCCCCTCTCCTCCCGGGGGCAGAGCCCGCGGGGCAGGGCTGAGCGGCACCTCCTGCTTTCCATCACCTCCGGTCTCCGGCAGCTTGGACACAGCACGGCCAGAGCACAGCACGAGAACCCCCCGAGCCCTGCGGCCGTCACCACCGCCAACAGGGCGAGAAGGGCTCACAGCAGCTGCAGCACGCACGGACGTGTGCGCACACGGGGCAGGTCTCGGCGGTGCCTGCGCTGCTCCCGGCGCCCTGAGCCCGTCTTCCCCGCGGGCTTTCAAACCCAGCAGTGATCTGGGAGCACGACACCGACCCTCACCGCAGGGCCTTTTGGGGCCCCACACGTGTCCTCCCCACCCCGCACCCCGACCGCCACCAGCGCTGGTGGGATTTGGGTTTTCCCGTCCGATCTGGCCCCCCCTCGGCACAGCAGGCACTCACCCCAGGCAGCAGCCCAGCCGCCGCTCAGCGTCCCCGACTTGCGAGGACGTGGCCTCTCGTCCCCTGGCCTCCCGTCCCCTGGCCTCTCGTCCCGCCGTGGTGGCAGGGCTCAGCCCCACGCTGAGCTTCCCGAGCCTCCCTGGGCCGCTGGGGCTCCCCTTATCTCATGCTGGAGGCAGCCGGGGAAAGGAAAGGGCACGGCAGAGCAGGGAGTGACTCCGAAAGCTGTTGTTTGCTTTTTTTTTCCATGTTTTGTTTCATTTTGGGGAAGTTCCCCACCGCACGGCTCCGCCCCAGGAGCATCCAGACCCCAGAAGGCGCAGCCCGAGCCTGCGGCCGCGGGGACACAGAGCTGGGGAGGGAGAAGCTGAGCACAAAACCAGCTGAGCTGGGGAGGAAAGCCCTTGAAAGTCCCACCCGGGAGGCTGCTGGCGGGGAAGCAGCAGCACTCCACGTGCATGAGGTCGCATTTGCCCTGGCTGAGCGCAGCTGGGTCTGGATGGGGAAACTGAGGCACGCGGGTGGGGAAGCAAGGTGGAGCAGTGAAACTCGGGCAGCGCTGCAGCCCCCAGCTTCTGCTGAGCAGGCTGCGAGGGGGGAAACTTTTAGGATGTGGCTGCTCAGACACACAGCAGCCCGCAGGCACGGGGAGCTGCCGGGGCCGGGCGAGGTCGCTGCGCCCGGGGCTACGCGGCACCAACCCCGCTGGCATCCCCCCGGCATGGCTTAGCTCCGGCTGAGCGGAGACCGCCCAGCTCAGCCCACCCAAGGCTGCCCTGCCGTCCCCTCCCGCCTCAGGACCCCAAACCCTGCCCTTCCCAAAAGCTCCCT
This sequence comes from Anser anser, assembly GCF_964211835.1. Classification (NCBI taxonomy): domain Eukaryota; kingdom Metazoa; phylum Chordata; class Aves; order Anseriformes; family Anatidae; genus Anser; species Anser anser. The sequence goes on along the minus strand of NC_139737.1, from coordinate 14,577,757 downwards.
GCCCCCGAGCCGGGGCACCCGTGTCCATGGGGACCCCCCGTGGGAGGAGGGCACGAGGCTGAGCTGAGCCCGGCTGCCCCGTGGCGGCGAGGCAAAGGTGAGATTTCTCCTCCCTTTCCCAGGGCTTCACACGGGCGTTTCGGTGCCTTGTGGCAGCACCGAGGGCAAGTGACGCAAGTGTCCCCAAGTCACACGCAGGGGGAGGCGCTGACCCAGCAGGACCGGCTCGCCGCTCGTCCCTGCAGAGCCCTCAGTGCGCCCGTGCCGCCACCTCGGGCAGCCCTGCTGTGCCCCAGCCCGGGGACAGGCATGGCAGGACGGCTGTCACCAAGCCGGCGATGGCACCAGGGTGACAGCAGGGGTTTGGTGACGGGGAGAGGCAGGGGATGGGCGCAGAGCACAGGCTCACGAGACCGCACTGCTGCTGAGAGCTGCGCTTCCTCATTTTCCTCTCTCGAAGCCCTCTCCCCCACGCAGCCGAGCACCGAGGCAAGCCTGCTGACCTTCGGGTTTCACTACGGATATTTCGGCTGCTTCACCGCATCTCCACGCAACACCAAGATAGCCTGGAGCTGCGGGGCTGGGGCAGGCTTCTCTAGGGTCTGAAGCAAAACCTCCACCCGGATCCCCCTTCCCCAGGGTTTCTCCTCCTTGCTCCGCGCACCGCTCTCGTCCCCTCCGTGACCCACGGGTCCCTTTGCTGGTTTTCGGGCGCTGCCTCCACAGGGGCCCCCCGTGCCCTGCAGCAGCCCCAGCAGCCCCCAGTGCGTCCCAAGCGCTCCCCAGCTCGGCGCCCGGGGAGGCGGAGGGCAGCGAGGAGATACGTAGCCTCGAGGTAAGTCGGCGCGAGACGCAGATTTACAGGTCCTGGTTCCTGGCCCACGTTCAAACCACATTCGTTCCCAAAATCTGTTTCGGCGCTTTCTTTTCCAAGCCGTGCACGGCAGAGGCATGTGCAAAGCGGCGCCACTTCCCTCGCGCCCAGCGCCGCCGAGGGCCTCGCACCAAGGCCGTCGGTGCCAAAACAGGACCCGGGCGCACCTGAGCTGCGACGCAGCCCACACGGGTCCAGCTGTGCTCAGCCAAACACTTCCCCCCGTGTTTTCCTCCCTCCCGACTGGACCACAGGGTGGACAATCTCATGGCTCACTGCCAGTTTAAAACATCAAGGACCAAAATCATCACTTTCCCCACCCCCCCTCCGAGGCACACACGTTTCTGCTCCCGGACGGAGGTTCCGGCACAACGCGAGCCCCGGGGGGAACAGCTCCGAGTGCCCCTAAGTCAGAGGAGGCTGAAAGCAGAAGGATGTCGGAATGGAAACGGTGACAACCCACGCTCCAGTCACACAGAGGGCACGGCCAGGAGGGCAATTTCCGCGTGAAGAGGTTGGAGCTGGTTGGTGAGCACCACGCCGCGGGGAGCCTGCCCGTGCCGGGCACACACGCGCTGCTCCGGCGGGGCTTCGAGGGCTCGGGGCTGAGAGGCGAAGTGCTGAGGAAGTGAGGTCAGACGGGAAATTGTTCCAGGAGATAAAGGAACGAGTTAGAAGCCGAGCAGCAGAATAGACAGCGCAGGAAACAATAGTGCTTCAGATAGCCCGGCGCGCTTACCCCCGCGAGGCCGAGCGGGCAGCGCTTTGTGGAAGCGATGCTCTCGTGCTCTTCCCCCCTGAACACGCCGGGAGGAAGCGGGGGCTGTTGCTTCAGCTGGGCTTGCCCCAGCTGTTCCCCTGTCAAGGCGTTACACGCACTCGCTGGTCGCTATAAGGAGTGGCCAAGTCCTCCCTGCCCCACCACATACCAATTTCGTCTGTGTGAGCGGCTTCACGAGCCAGGCACTGCCCTGGCTTGGGGCGTGCAGGAGAGGCAGGGGTCCCGGGGGGCACAGGAGCCACCAGCTCCATCCCCCCTCTGCTCCCTCCTTGTCTCCATGAGCCCAGAGAAATGGTGCTGCTCGCCCCGGGGCAGCCCGCCCTCGGGAGCACCAATGTCCCCTCCGTGCCACCACGGAGCTTCCTGTCCCCACAGCAAAGCCTCTGCGCCTCTCGGCCACCGCAAGCCGCAGCTCCTTCCTCTTCCCAGCCCTCGCTGCCTCCCCGCCGCACCGAGGTGATCTGCCTTCACGTGGGACAAAGTCATTAAAGGGCAGAGATATCGTTAGGGCATCTCCATCACACTACGAGGCCACTAAAGACCCAGACAGAGAACAGCGGACTTCCCTTCACTGCCGTGTCAGCCCAAGAATAACCCCGTCCCCATAAATAACCCTGTCCCTATAAATAACCCCGTCCCCATAAATAACCCTGTCCCCAAAATCCTCGGGCTGGGTTTTGGCGAAGCTCCCGAGCGCGAGGCGCCTGGACGAGCCCCTGCCCTGCTGCTCCCGGGTCAAAGCCTGGCCCTGGGAGCCAGCCCGCGAGCTTCCAAGCAGAGGTGCCCTTCTGTGAAAAGCCAGCACCGACTGGCTAATGATTAGAGACGCGGCCCCCCGGGGAGCGAGCGGGCAGCCTCATCTTGGAGGCACCGAATAGCCGAGGTCTGTCCGGGGGCCAGATCCTGAGCTGGCCCGGGGTGGCACAGAACACCTGGTGACAGCACAGGGAGCAGCGCGGGATCGGTCTCCCCACCTGCAGAAGTGCTGGGAGCAGCCCCGCAGCGGGAACGTCAGAAATATCACAACATCAGAGAGGACGCCGCTCTCAAGTGCAACGTCGGCGACGTCCCCCCGCGCGTCCCCATCGCACCTCCCCAGGGACTGGTGGTGACATTTTGGTGCCGCACGGGAGCCCAGGCACGCGTTGAGGTGCTGATGGGGTTCCCCGGGACAAACAGCCTCCGGCCCCAAAGGCCGGGCCTCGGGGGAGGTGGCCGTGGCTCGGTCCCACGCCCGCGCACTAGTCACCGCTGGCGGTGGGCGCCTCATCGGATGGGAGAGGAGGGACAAAACCCTCCAGCTTCCTGCCTGCCGCACACCTCCTCCTCCTGGGGGGAGCACCAGCCTGGGAGGAGGGAAAAAAAAATAAATAAACCAAGCCTTTTGTTGCCACCCTCGTGCAGCTCGGCTGGCGTACGGCACTGCTGGAGGCGCGCTGTCCCGTCCCCGGGATGCGAGCGCCGTACCCCGGCCCCGAGGGCCACCGGGCGCTGGGACCTGTCCTGGGGACCCCCCTGCACCGAGCGGCCGCACCACGTCCCCTTCCCTCGCGTCGTGTCCGGAACAACCCGCGACAGCCCCGTGGCCCTACGTCCTCTGGGGTGGCCACAGCAACGTACCAACACCCTGTGGGAACGGCACCCCGAGCCCCTAGGAGAGCCCCAGGGAGGGGACCCGAATGGGGACCGAGGTCACCGCCCGGCTCCAGAGGGGGACGGAGCACGTTGGGTGCTGCGGATTCCCCCGGTTGGGTTTCGCAGCTCTCCGAGGCGACGCTCCACACCGGACGGGGTCGGCACCCCGATACGCCGCCACGGCGAGGGGAGCCCAGCCCGGCCCCGCTCTGGCTCCGCCGAACCCCGCGCTGCTTCCCCGGGGCTGCGATGGGGACGGGGGGGGACGCGCCAGCGCAACGGCTCGCAGCCACGCGTGGCGACCGCGTCGCCTTGGGTGGCCGTGGGGCAACTCGGCGGCTGGATAAAGCCCTTGGAGGGGCGACCCGGGGCGCCGCAGCCTCCCCCCGGGCTGCTGCTGGCCCCCAGCCCCGGCGATGGGCGCAGCATCGCCCCGGCCGGACACGGCTCCCCCCCCGGGGGCTGGACACGAGCCCCCTGAAATCACCGGCGAGCGAACCCTAGGAGGGAAAGGGATCGGGAGACATGAAAGCAAGGAGCGGGGGGGCGAGGAATATTTCACGCCCTGGCCTACATTCGGCCCCGCTCTCCCCGCCCTGCGCTCCCGGGGGTCCCCCGCAGCCCCCGAGCACAACAAAGGGGAGCGCAGGCAGGCGGTGCCGCCCCGCCAGACCCCGCTGCGCCCTCGGCACCCCCAGCCGGGCTCGGAGCCGCCCCAAACCCCGACCCTCAGCATCCCCCGGCAGACCCCGACCCCCCAAAAACCCCGCGCATCCTCCGCTGGACCCCCCCCCCGACCCCACAACCGGCCCGCGGGCACCGCCGCCCGGACCGAGCCCACCGCGAGCCGGGGACACCCCCAGCCGCTCAAGGGGGGGGGGGGGCGGGGGGGCTCCTCTCCAACCCCCCCGCACCCCATGGGGACCCCCCCACCCGGGACCCCCCCCCCCTCCCCAAACCGGCCGCCCCCCGCTCACCTCCCCCGTGCGCGCCCTCCGGGGCTCGATCGCGGCTTTGTCTCCGTGCCGGGGGCGCGGCCGCCGCCCCCCCCCGAGCCGTGGCAGCCCCGGTGCCCCCCCCGCAGCCCCGAGCCGAGCCGAGCCGGGCCGGGCCGGGCGCTCAGGGCTGCGCCGCCGGCAGCATCGCCCAGCGCCGCCGCTTCGCTCCCGCCCCCGCTTCCCCCCCCACCCCCCCCACCCCTCCCCGCCACCTTCTCCGGGGTGTGTTTGGGGGGGGGGCAACCCACAGGGAGAGGAAAAAAAAAAAAAAAAAATAGGAATATGGCAGCAAACCGGAAACGGCTATAGAAAAAAAAAAAAAAGCAGCCCCTCCCCTGTATTTTTTTTTTTTTTTAAAGGGAGAAGGCTCCGGGCAGCCGGGCTCCGCGGGGTGCGGAGCGGGGCGCGGAGCCGCCCCCGCCTGCGGCTTTAGGGGCGCGGCCGTGGGAGCCGCCTGGCCACGCGTGGGAGCCGCGGCCCCGGGGCTGGGGGGCTCGGGGCCGGGGGGGGTTCAGGGTCGGGGGGTCCTGGGGGGCTCTCTCGGGGCCGAGAGGTCTCGGGCTGGGCGCAGCGCGGAGCTGGCGCGTCCCTGGCAGCCGAAGGTGGCACCAGAAGAGAGCGGTGATTCTGGGGGGGGGGGTTAGAGCCGGGCCGTTGTCCGTTTTGGTGTACTGACCGGGAGCAAACGGCTGCTTGGTGGCAGATTTTGTGCCTGGAACCGAGACCGAGCACCTCCGTCCCGCAGCTGTCCCGGAGGGCTGCGATCCACCGGCCCCTGATCTCCAGGAGGAGGCAAAACCTCAGCGCAGGGGGACGTGGGGACAGAAGAACCGCGGGCGGCGCGGAGGCCCTGTGGGCGCAGCGCTGGCTGGGCCGTGTCCCATGCCGTGGCAAACACGAGAGGGGTCCGGCCACGTCACCCCGATGGCTGCCCCAGTGCCGCCCGACCAGCGGGGCGGCTGGCAGCCCCCCCGCGCCCCCCATCAGCCATCCACGGCGTCGCCGGGTGCTCCGCCAACCTCCGGGGTGAAGCAGCCCGCTCCTTAAGCCCCGCGTACCCGTTGACCTGTTTTACGAGGCCGCGGCAATCCGCGGGCCGTATTTCCACATCCACACTTCGTCCACCACCCCTGCCCATCCCAGTGACCCTCGCAGCCACCTGAGCGGGGATTTTGGAAAGTCCCCCCCCCGTCTGAGCAAGCCCTGGCACTTCAGAAGCAATTTGGGAAGTTAACGAGTTTCAGGGAACTATGCGGCGGAGCTTTTCTTTCTGTTTCCAGTCCTCCCCCCTCGTTCGTTTGAGTTATTAAAAAAATATTTCCCATGACACCGCCGAAGGCCAGCGAATCCATGAGTCACCAGGAGTGAGGAGTCACGCACGCACTGATCCATCACCGCTGGCCAGCGCAGCGCCGAGGGGCCCTACCCGGGAGGAGCCGCCGCTGATAAGGCCGGCGAGGGCCAGTGCACCCCATGCCAGCCGGTTTTGGGGCAGCAGCCCTTGAGACAGCCCCGAAATGTGGCCTGGGTTTCCCCCGAGGCTTTTTGGGGTGCCACTGTGCAGCCCGGCAGGCACAGGGAGGTGTTAGGGAGGGATTCCTCCACCTGACGGAGGGGGCACTGCTCGTGCCGCATGTCAGCACATAAATCACACCATGGGGTCCCCCGTGCTGTCTCCCAGTGGGATGTATCCTGGCCGTGTCCCCGCCGCCCCTGCCCCAAGGGGACAGGGCTGCGCACCCCTGCCAGCCGCCCAGCGCCGCCTCCCCTGGGGAAGCCCAGGAGCCGCCCCGGGGGCAGCTCGGCCCCAGCCCCGGGGAGCTGCTGGGGGTGACTCAGACCCGAACCCAAGATGCAATTATGACTTATAAATATTTGAATTTTGTTTTCCTCTTGTGCAATCGGCCCCTTTTCTACCTGCGGCCCCGCAATCGTGTTTCCATCTCTGGCAGCGCTGGGCTGTGCTCAGAGGCAGGCAGCGCGCCTTCGACGCGCTGCACCGGGCCTGCGACGCAGCCTCCTGGAGGAAGATGCCAACGTGCAAATTTAACATGGCAAACAGACACTCTTTAAAACCAGCCTCTTATCTTTTGGGCTCCGAGTCAGGAATGTGCCCTCGCAGGACTCTGACATTAAACATGCAGCACTGGCGATAACGCGATTTAAACCATTTGGGTTTAAGCAACTCAGCACGCCCCGGTGCCGTCCTGGCTCCCAGCTGAAGCCCTGAGCCTGAAGGCCGCTCACCTGCAGCCCCGCTGCCCTCCTGCTCCTTCTGCCGCACTCCAAGCGTTTGTCTTCAAACAGCCCGAGCCACGACTGGTTGGTTTTTCACCCAGCTAGGGACTCCAGTCTCTTTCCTAAAACTCTTCCTTCTCTTCACCTTTAAACACCACCAGAAAATAACACAGGGGGGAGGGGAGGAAGGTTACAGGGACTGAAACTAAGAGAAAAGCAGGTTCTTTCAAATTAAAACAATAGGTATATATATCACCGAGTATTTCTGGTGGCTCACTTCGCTGCACATCTTGGTTTCCTGTTAGAATACCACCTTGAGACAAGCACAGGTATGCTTGTGCTTTTTTTTTCCTGACCTTTAAGCAAGTTTCAGCAGGAAAAATAACTGCACGTGGTTTTTCCCCCTTCAGGCGTGCTGTGCACGGAGGGCGCGTTGCAGCACCCGGTGCCGCGGCGTTCCTCCCCAGCGAGCTCCGAGGCTCGGCCCCGCCGCTGGGGACACGCACGCTGCCCGGGGCTGCAGAAGCCGCCGAGCTCCCAGAACGACCTGAGCCCCGTCCAAACCCTCCACGGGGCTCCTAAAATCTTCCTGCAAAGCGAAAGGGTGCCGCTGGGGTCCCATAATTGATCTGAGTCCTGCCCTCCCCAGCGTAGCCGGGGATTTACAACAAAACAGCCATTCATCTCCAGCCAGGTTTATTTTTAAGCATCCCTTTGCCAAGCACGAATAAGTTTTGTTTCATGGATTCCGTTCCTGAGGCTAGCTGCATTTTGCACGCTGCAAATCCCTAATATATTTGCATGAATTATTACTATTAATAATACAATGGCTGTGTTCGAGATGCTGGACAGGCGCAGAAGCAGCCACGGCTGTGTCCCCGAGCTTTACTATCTTGCAAAGAGTGAGTGTGCGCGGCAGCAGCCGGTCAGCATCAGGAGAGCTGCAGTGACGAGCTCAGGGGCTGACTTAGGCGTACCGAGGGGGGTTGACCAGAAGGACCGTCAAGGCACGAGCTATTTGGCAATATTTCATGGCAGAAATACTAATTCTGGCCATTCTGCCCTGCACCGAGCACTGGGGCAGCAAGAGCAGCGCAGCAAGAGCCGGTGTCTGGCAGGCTGCGTGATGAAGGGGGCAGCGGAGGAGAAGTCACCAGGAGGGCTCAGGACCCATCCTGTCCCTTGGCACGGTGACAATCTGCTGCGCTGGGGACCCTCAACCCCGGCACCGAACTGCACAAGCCAGGAAAACTCACTGCAAAGTGCCCCGGGGACCAGGACCGCTGGAAGCCACGGACTTGTCCCCTTCTGATAAGAAGGCACCGAGTTCAGCAGCTCCGCGTGCTCAGGGCAGCCACAACATTCCCTGTCGGGCTTCGGACTGATAAAGCACGACGTTTCGCTAAGGTCTGAACTAAGCATCTTGGAACACCTCACTCAGGCAAAAATCCGACACTTTCCACTTCTCGCCTCAGTCCAGGAGAAAAGCAGCCCACGAAACGTTAGCATTTCCCAGCGGTGGAAATTCTGCTTTTTGGCCAGCCTCGGCATCAGCAGCAGAGAGCGGTTCAGAGGAGCCCAGGGAGAAGCGTCCAGATGAGATTTATGGCCCTCTTTCCAGCCGCCTTGTGAGCGGGGCAGCTGGGGAACGCTCCCAGCCGCCGGGCGGTTCAAAGCTCTTACGGCCACCCCTGCGCAACAATCCCCGGAGCCGAGGGCGTGTGCGGGGACGTGGTGCTGGGACACCCCTGGGGGGCAGAGGAGCCCCCGGGGCACCCGTCTGGGCTGCTCGAGGTCCGGCAGGCGGCTGCGACCTGCGTTAAGCGGAGCTGGCGCAGACACGAGGGTGTTTCCCCCGAATCGCCCAACGCCGGTCCTTTGAGCGAGGGACGGGCCGAGGAGGCCAAAGTCTGAGTCTGACAAATTTAAACCACATGACGTTCGGATCCGCACTCGGTTTATGGTGAACTAAACAAGGGGGGAGGCAGGGGAACAGTTGGCAGCTTCCCCGCGTCTCTCAAAACCTGTTCCCCTGCAGTTCTCGTCACCTCGGAGCCCAGACACCCGGGGATGCTCGGACGTCTGCCCCAGCCACCCAAAGGAGCAGCTGCAGTGCCAGGAGCACCTATCTGTGGAGCCCACAGCCCGGGGCACCCTGGCACCCAGGGACACTCAAAGCTGGGGGAGACGACCAGGCCAGCTCCTGGCCCGAGCAGGGCGCAGCCACCTCCGGGAAGCGGCCTGAGCCTTGCACTGACACAGCCGCCGGGTCCCCGAGCGAGGGGAGCGGCTCCACCCTGCAGCAGCTTGCCCGTCCCGTGCCGCCTGTCGTACTCCGGACTTTGGCTTTGCGTGAGAGGGATTTACAGGCTCAGGGTGGCTTTCGCAGAAGCAGTGGCCAGAGGGAAGGCGGTAGGAACTGGCTTTGGAGCCAAGGACACCTGGGCGGTAGCCTCAGCTCGGACAAGATGCGCGATGCCAGGCCAGTGTCGCTGCCAGCGTGGAACCAGAGCTGGCACACGGAGACCCCCGGGACCTTTTGGTTAGGAAGGAGGGGACGACAGTCCAGGGTCAGGTTCCGCAAATAAGGAATGCTGCATTTAGCATGGAAATAGGACATCAGTAAAGCCTAGCACTGGGGATGACAGCCCCTCGGCTTGAAAAGGCGTGAGGAACGGAGAGACCCTCACCCCCTCCACCCGCAGCATCCCCCACCTGGGAGCTGAGCTCTTCAGGTGCTACAGAGACGTCAGCCAGGCAGGAGATGTTTTTACAAAGGAAGCAAACCAGATGTGGTCCAAAGTGGGCTTGCCTTGTACCTACCTGCCAAAAAGGACGCCAGAGCGCACGGGGCACAAGCTACCATGGGCTGCGAAGCAGAGAAACTAGAATTAAAAACAGGCTCCTTCTCTCCGGGCTGGCTGATCGCGCCGCAGACAGCAGCGTGGTTACGTGGGTGGGAGGAAGGCTGGCCCCGAGCCACGGAGGAACCTGTCAGCCTCCGCTCCAACCACCCGCTGCGGTGCGCCGAGGGACTGCGGGCGTCTGCTGCGTGGCTGCTCACGCCTCCGGCGCGCAGGGTGCAAAGAGCATCAAAGCCACACAGGGGCCTTCGGGCGCCCGATGGAACCGGGCAAGCTCAGAGGAGGGAAGCAACCACTGCGAGAGGTTTGGGGTTGCACAACAGCGATGCGTGCGTGCTGGCGAGGAACGGATCTGAACAGGCGGCGCGAAGCGGCGCAGCAGCATCGCGCTGGTGTAGCGCAAGAGCTTGGGAGTGTAACATTTAATTGCTTTAACTCCTCGTAGCTCAAGGGTAGGCTGAGGTGCGTGGCACGGCTGCCTGGGTGCACCTGGGCTTCCCAGGGCAGAGAGCTGCCTTTTCCCCAGTTATGCTGAAAAAATAGTCAGGGAAGGGGAACAAGCTCAAGGGGCTGAACACAGGTGACACCCTTCTTCCTCCTGGGCTGCTTTCTTTCCACGTTCTTTCTTTCTATCAGTCCTTGCAAAGCGAGGCGATACTCGCAGCCTGTCACTGGCAGTTAAAATTCGGCTGCAAGGACTGAAGAACTGCAGTGGACATCAACCTACAGGGTGGAAACACCAAGGGGGTGCTTGGGGGTGAACTGAAGTGACGGAAAGGCCACAGATTGGGGAGAACAACTTGAAACATGGGAAAGTGAGCTGAATTTCGAGGGAGAGATGGGAAGCCGAGCTCATCGCCCTGCAATTGCCAGCCCAAGCAAGAGCCATTTTAGACAGACCAGCTACTGCACTAGTCCATATAGCAAACGCCACAGAACAGCCCCCAAAACAGACACAAACTACCAGGTACCAGAGAAGAGCAGGAGCTTTCACCTGCAATAACTGGCAATTTCAGAAGAAATGCCCAAGCAAACACTGGCTAGCACCGGTGTCTCTTGCAAGACAACCCCAGCCAAATCATCCCTTCTGGTCTGGGGAGGATGAGGACGGTCAGATCCCTCCAAACTGCCAAATCTGGCAGTCAACCTAATCATCAAACAAGCACGCGTGCTCCCTATGCCATCACTCTCCCTTCATCATCCCATTTTCTTGCTGTAGTCAGTCCCTGATGCCTCATGAGTTTAATGAGCAAACGAACTAAATCAATACAGCCATCTTGATCCCCACAGGCCGCAGGCTGTGAACAACAGAATGTCTGCCTGGAAAAAGTGTCTGCCTGTTAGAGGGGCTCCCGAGAGGGAAGGCCAGCACCCCAGCTCTTCGGACACCTCCGCCTAGGCTGGCCAAAAATTAACACGTGCATGTTCAGCACTGCCCTGGGAAACAGAGGTACTGACCAGCTCCTCCCCTCCTACAGCCTCGTTTTCTCCTCAAGTATCACATACAGCCTCGATGCCCCCTGAAATCCAGGCACTGGAGGGATGTTTTTGCATTCTTGATGACAGGGAAATCATCTTAGCTGATAGCCTCTTCAAGGGGCCGACCGGCAAACATCAGTCCTCTTCAAAGACGGCCTCGGGCTCTTCGGCTCCTGTCAGCAGGGAACCTCACCGGAGTACCTCTGAAGCAGAGAGAAACATGTGTATGAGAAGGAAAGTAAATTAGGTCTGAACAAGATTAACAGGGATTTAATTGAACTATGTGAACTGGAACTCCAGTCACGAGCTACTTATTAGGCTGTCTCAGGGGATTGTGCTGCTTGCACCGGAGGAGCACAAGGATGCATTGTGAATGAGACAGCTCACGGGGACAGCGACGGCCACGGCTCTCAAGATGGGTGGCCAGAAAAGGAGACCTGCCTGAACGCAACCGAAAACGAAGCAAAAAGATGTCTCAAATCCCAGCCATGTTTCTTCTTCTTGGCCTGCTGAGGGAAAGGAACTTGGTACTGCCCATCAGCAGAGGAAGCCCAGCTCCCAGCCCAGCTCCCGGGCTCTGGCCAGGAGCACAAGGCGCAGTTCACAGAGGTGCTGCTGGCTGCCTGGTATCTGGAGGCAGACATCTGAAAGCCTCCCCTTCAATAAAAGGGACTTAATGAAGTCTTCAGCTCCCTTTGGGATGTTAATTACAAAACAGCCTGGAGAAAAGCGCTTGGGAATTAAAGGACTTACCACACTAGTCCTTTCCTGGTGAGGGAACCAACAGCGGCACTTGCCAGAGCTCGCCTGCTCTTCCCACAGCCCAAGAGCGGCCACCAGGCAGCTCCTTGCTCCAGCCACGGAAACCTGAGCTACACTCACACACCAAGGAGCTTGTGAAAATCCCTATTATCAACCTACTGAATCCACATCTAATCCCCTGCTCGTATTACTAACAAATGCTGCCTTCAGTTTGGAACCTTCAGGTGGGCTCCTGGAGCCAAACTCTCTCATGAGAGGCAAATTAATTTAGCCATTGCACCATTTCCTCCTGCCAGGAAGGTGAAGGTGTTCTGGGAGATAGCTTGCTACCTCCAAGTCAAACACAAATACACGCATGCCTGAAAGTATTAACTAACCAATTTCTCACAGATTAAAGGATCTCACAGGCTTTCCCTTAATGGATCGCTTTTTATGAATAGGCTATTTATGTCTCTGTGTTCCAATATTCTGAGAGCTCTGGCAGCTTTCACAGTAAACGCACAGAAAGAGGCAGCAAAGTTCAAAAAAGGTTTTTTGTAAACAAAGATATTCAGGTTGTATTTATTACACATTTCAACAGAAACTAAAATACATGGGACACTGGTAATTTCTAAAGACATAGTGTAAGTTCGGTTAACAAATACATTGAAATAGGTATCAAGCTGTTAGAAACAGAGTGGAAATACAACACAATCCCACTTCCCCTTGACAAAATGAACCCCCAATGTCCATGATTTCCACTTAGCAATGAGCAATTAAGCCTCTAGACAGCTAGACAAAGATGTTGATGTAGTAGCCTGCCATTCCAGGGTAACCACACAGGGCTCATCCCTAACTGGTTCTCGGCTGTGGAAGCACTTCTGTATTTTGGGTACTGTGTGCACGACTCTTTCAATATTTACAGTTCTGTGAGAACAAAGCAATAGAACCCACCTTTAGGTAACCTGCAGAAAGACCGAGTCGTTAGATAAAACAACCACCATCCTCATTTACTAAAAAGGAAGTGATTTACAGTACCTATCCAGGGAAGGGCAACACTCTTCTTTCCCCTGCAGATCACAGACAGGAGCACAAGCCCGTAATGGAAACTCATAGCACAATATTGTTCTTTGTTATTTGCGTGGGAAATTTTTGTAACGTTTCTTTGTACTGAGAACTCAAAGCATCTTTAGAGTGCTTGTGTCTCACATGCTTTGTTCTGTTCTCCTAGTATTGCCTTTAAGTAGTTAAAAAAATAAAAAAAGGGCGGAATTTCAAGCAGCGCTCTAAGCTGGATTTTAAGGAGCGCAATGGCATCAGCGTTCTGGTTAAGAGAAGCAGAGAACGTGGAGCAGGGAAGCAGTAAGGGGCTGGAATCAAACTGGCACTGGGATCCACCTGGCTCACCCACCAAAAGCAGGAAGGAGCAGAAAATGCGTCCTTTTGCAAACCAATGGCTTCTGCAGACGTGCTGCTAGGCTTGTGTTAGAGACCACACGCAGCACAGCGCTGCTGCCGTACCCAGGCTCACAAGGCATTTGTGAATTGAGGATGGGAGTCTACGTATGCAAAAAGGATCGCAGACTTGCAGCCCCGCCAGAGAACCCTTTCCTTCAAAGCCGCTCTGAACCCTGGGTGCGCCTAAAACAGCAGGTTCTCCTCCCATTGACTCATTCGTGATCAAACAAACCAAGATGTGAGCTGGCATCAGGAAGCTTGAGCTGCCCTACAGAGACTCCGTGGCTACGTCACCACCTATCTCTTTCCAGTCCTGTCTAGCCATATTTAAATCTAATACTAGATTGTCCCTGGCCCGGGAGAGCCAGAGCCTGAAGGAACACAGCGTACACGTCTCTTGCCATAGAGTCATGCTACACAGCCAGCTTACCGCACCTCCTCAGGCTGAGATCCTATTTAACTCCAGGAAAGAAATCACCAAGAGGAGACGCAGCATACTGTGTAGCAGGTATGGCTGGGAGGGTGTTTGCAAATTCAACAAACCCCAGCTGTGTTGAAATGGAGCACACGGTTGAGGCTGAGCTAGCTCACAGGAAGGTTTATAAACAGCACGGCTAGGCAGTGCTGGCTGATGCATGCCAAACGCAGCACTTCAAGTCCCCCACCTCAGAGCAGCTTTTCTCCAACAGGCAGCACCTGGTCTTTCCAAGTTTCCAAGAACATCCCATTACTCTAGGCATTAAGCACCTTCCAGAACGGTGATTCCTGTAGTCACTGCAGTCTCCACCACAATCTCAATTCCCTGAAAGACTCCTGCTTTCAGGAAAGGGAATAGAAAGGAAGAGTACATGGGTGGGGAATAAGAAAGAGGTAGCGACGCTGAGGAAATGAAAGCTTTCATCTTACAGCAGTCTGGCATCTGATGAGCTATTACCTAAAGAATTAAAGAATATGACAAAGCCATTATTATTGAGCCGTAAAATGCAGCTATGTATTTCAGACTAGATGACAACAGAGATGAATGCAAAGCTATGTAGTGTGGTATCCTTGATCCATTTGATCCTTCTGCCTTGAAAAAATACAACACAAACCGGTATCCAAAGTAGCAAACCCATGCTCCACCTTCCACAGGGACTGTTCTACAAATCCTGGCCAGCATCGAGTAGATAGGACAAGCCTCTCCACCCATCAAAAATGACAGAAGTCACTTTGATGGTGACTGATAAATTATCATGTCAAATGAAGTCCTGGATATGTGAAGTCCTCTTTGCTTAAAAAAAGAAATAAATCTAAGGCAGAAGCCCTTCCCTTCCACTTTTATAAGTTCCTCTCCCTTGTCCCTGAAAGCTAAAGCATGGCAATGCCAGAACACCATTTAACATAGTTAGTTGCCTTTGATGTCATCTCTGAGGAAGCATGATTACAGGTGATTGTTTTGTCTTTTGAGGTTCGTTGGTCAAGCCTTTATCGTTTCTTCTTTGTTTCTTTCTTGGGTTTCTTGCTTATCTGCGGAGCAGTTGCCTTTGGCTTCTTCACTGTCTCTGACGTCTTCGGCTCAAAACTGTCCGAGTCCTACAGGAATCAATTAAGAAACAGTCAGTAACTTTTTAACAGTTTGCTGACAGCTCACTTTGGGAATCTGTGTGCAAGCCAAAGGAACAAGTGCTGGGTATCTCTGTCGGAACACATCTATATCAAACCGAGCTGACATTTAATGAGCAGCACCGTGTCTGCTTCTTCTGCATGTGCTTTTTGAGGAGTGCAAATTCATGCCCAGAAACAGCTTGTTACCAGAGAAGCTGTTGTAAGTGTCTAAATCAGGCTTTGGAGAAACACGGTACCCCAATTTTAACGGCAGAAAGAAAACCAACGCTAAACGAAAACTACTCAAACTGGGAAAATGAAAAGCCACCATAAAAATCACCAGTATGCGTGGCAACGTGCCATAGGTATTTCTGCAAAACGTTAAGCCTCATCCTGTGCAAGACAAAAGGTAATCCTCAAACCAGCAGTAAGAACGTCAAGTTCAGAGCCACTAAACCAAGCCTGAAATTCAGGGAGGGAACCAAAGGCAAAGCTCTCCTCACCTGGCCTAACAAGGAGTCCTCAGGTATCCAGCTTGTTTCCTTCAGGGGAGATGACAGATAATACTTCAGCCATGGGAAATAAAGTCTGCTTATCTTGTAAAAACATAAGGGAGCAGCGCCAGTCTCATCTGAGAAAGCACACACACACAGATTGCCTCCTTCCATTAAATGCATTTGAGTACAAATATTGCCTTAGCATCTTGGTTTCTATCAGTCAGAGCTTGCCAACTGGAAAAGGACACACAAAAAATGGCAGAGCAAGACGTGCTAGTTTCAAGCTTCCAAGACAGAGCTCCAGATAACAGAGGGGAAGGCAAGTATCTGACAGGATCCTTTTAATCAAGGAGCTCTGTTCAAACACCTCTCAAGTCACTGGGCTATTACGGCTCACATCTGTGTGGCTTTCCAAGGAAGGAGATTTGGCTGGCTTTCCAAAGGCTGTAATCAGCGCACAGGGAGCTGGCAGGCTCTGGAGAAATGGAGCAACGTGCAGTTATTACTCAAGGATGCAGCGTGGTGCTGCCATAAAGCGAACACTGCTGCCTTCTAATGTTCAAACCAAGGTAGTCTCCAAAGCCTGAAGCCTCCGAAACAGAGAAGCCGATCTGTACCCTACCTGGACTCGAGCACCATTCCCAAGGTTTGGAGGGATAGTCTTTCTTGTTTATTGTCTTGGAAATTAATCACAAGGGCAAAACATCAATAGGACAGCGTGCAGAAAAAAAAAAGAGCATGCAAACAACAAAGGATGACCTTAAACAGGAACAGGTCCTTGCGCTTTATCACTTTAATTGGAGGCTTGGTCTTCAGCTTCCCACTTCAAACTAAAACCGTCACTCTTCCCAGCTTTCAAGAACAGCCATAAATTCATAAAGGGAAGCGACGGACTCAGATGGATGGGCTCTGGTGGCTGCAGCAGGACCAGCAGAAGGGAGCGTGCACCCAGGCCAGGGCATCGGGAATCCAGTGCATCAACACAGCTGCACATCCCGCTGACAGTTAAAGGTGAAAGCTGGGCCATGAACTGTCCTGCTTGAGCTAGAAAGGAAAATCTCGCTCTGCCCTCTCTGTTGTATGGTTTTAACCCCCCAGACTGCTGTTATCAGAACACATCGGCCAGAGCCTTTTTCCTTCGCGCTGTGCCTCACCCTCAGGCATTCCCTTCTCCAGCTACCCTAGGCATGCTTCCTCTCCTACAAGCTTCTTTACAAGACAGGTAACATCAATGCCACGTGCTGCTGAAAATCTCCATGCTTCCTCTGCACAAGAGGGAGCAAACACGCCAATAGAGCCTGAAATCAAAGCTTTCCATTCTGAGTTGTTACTGAAAACAATACCGTGCACGTTTAGAGAAAACCTGAATCAAACCAACGAACTTGCAGGCTGAAATACTGCCAGCTCCACCAACACGAGCGCGACCAAGCACCTGGGGCCCTTTTATCACAACGGCTGGGTGGATGCGGGTCATCCCACTGTGGCCCACTTTAAAGTAAACAGAAGATGGAATCAGAGCCCTGTAGCTCCCCTCAACCTTTGACTTTCTCTTTTGAACATTCTCTTCTGCTAACAGCAAAGGGCTCTCTACACGCTTGCACAGGATTGGGCGCCAGGGCTGAAAGCTGCCTTCTTGGCATTCGAATACACTCGAACTTTCACCTGTACCTTGTTTCCAAAAATCATACGCAAACAAGAACCCTAAGCCATTTTCTGACAGGCAGGCCCTGCAAAGGGGACGCCCTGCCTGGCAATTAATAGAGCAAATCAGCAGTAGGATGATAATGTGGGCTTGGGACTGAAGTATTCTTGTGTGCGATCAGGAACAGCACGCACACCCAGCGGGAGGTGGGAAAGCTAGAAGGAAGGAAAGAGAATGAGCTACGGATCATCAGTTCTGGGGCAGACTATCGTGTCTCCACCAGCTCTGAAATGTTCCCTCCCATCCGATTTTCTGTGATCCTGGGCATCTGTAACAACGTTAAAGAACACTGCTTACTGTCTTATGGGACTTTGAAACTGGCAGGATTATGGCTAACACGCAGATAAGCTGGAAAATGGCTCCAAAGAAGAGTCCATAGCGTAGCACGTTCTCCATGAATGTGGGCTCGGGGATCTCAGGCGGGGAGAAATCCAACTCAGCAGCCATAGTGGAAACACCTTTCTCCTCCAGTGCTCTCAGGAAGACTGGTTCCTACAGGAAAGAAGAAAGAGTACTTAGTTATATCGTGTGTTCTGGCGTTACTTTCCAGCAGCAGAAAATTACAGGCTACCTTATGGGGTTTGCTGAAGATAACCTCTGAATATCTTCACAGTACATTGGTACAGATACAGACGCAACCACAAAGAGGGAAATGAAGCTCGCATTCATTTGGATGCTCGTCTTTCTCTACCTGCCTAAGAAAGTAGCCCTCAAATACGAGTTTTAGTCCGTTTGCAGGTGAGGGGAAAACAAGCAAAATATGACAGATGGCCATAACACGATAAAGGAAAGCTTAAAAAGCAAGAAGATACCTCTCCCTGAGGCTGATTGTGCTTGCATGATGAATGCCAATTATTCATTTTCACTTACGTTGTACATGTAATCACAGCCGTGTTGTTTTAGGTGTTGTACAAAACCCAACGTTTTAGACAAAGCACACAGAGAGCAGATCTGCTGAAGACAGCGGGATGAGTTCAATGTTTAACTACAAACAGTGCGTTAGTGGATGGTTACAGGAAGCCCCTCATACCTCGCGCTGGTCACACAGGAAGTTTGTGTCAGAGTTAAATATTGATCTCCTGGGTCCCCAGCTAGATTTTCAGCCGCTCCCTCCCTTCCTTTTCTTAATGGAGTTATCGCTTCATCCTACAAATGACTAATGGCTCGCTGTAATAACCGAGAACTCTCCCTCCAGAATTGCTCAAGTACGCCACAGAAAGTCACAAAAGGGAAATTCAATTCTTCTGAGACGCCACCAGAACTCAGCTGTGATTACTGTCTTACTCGGCTTTCCTGATCTGCATGATCCAGTCGTGTGCTTATTGAATCAGCACTCCTTGTTTATACACACAGCTCTCTCCTGGTTTTCATTTGTTTTTCGTATTACTAAAGCCTGGGTGCAAGATTGTGCTGCATGCACGTTTCACTTGGAGGGCAGTAACCTGTCTCCTAGAATTTATCTATCTCCAAAGCAGGCTTTGCATTTCTTACGCTAGGAGGAGATTTCTACAGCCTGCAGATGTGACCGAGTTCAGAAAGACAGTAAACGCAGAGTCTAACTTCAATAAAGTTGTAATTGATAAATTGAAGAAAAAAATCAACAACTGTGTGCTGTCACAGACAGAGGCAAATGTCACCTGGGTACAAACTAAAAGGAGCGGTATATAAATCACAAGCAATAATAATGATTTTCTTTTAATTCAGCTGAAGTATGGGATCTTATTTTGGATTGAAAAAGACAGCAAAAGTATTCCCAACTGCATTTAATATCTCCTTTGAATCAGGAGATAATTTAATATCTCCTTTGAATCAGGAGATAAGAAGAGGTGACCTCCTGCGGTCTGTACTTCAGTGAGGAGAAAATAAAACACACTTCAAGTTCTGACTGAATTCATGATCCGTGCATGAAGCTGGAATACGCACTGGGCCATGCAGGCTCACAGATCCCAGTGCGGACCCAAGGATGGGACTGGGCTTAGGACAGCATCAGCAAAGCACGCATAAACGTAATTCACTCCTAACTGCCCTCAGCTTGTAAAATTACCCTTCCTCTAATCTACCAAGGCAGCAGTTCCTAAGCAAGAATCACAGAAAACTTCAGCCTTGAGTTGTATTTTGTCTGGGTTTTACTTATTGGGACACCTTTAGAAAACTTCATTCTTGCTCCCACTCTTTCTAAACAGAGCAGGAAGGCACGCTGCTTCTCTCCTCACCTGGGGTTTTCTTGGCACGAGCTGCTACCGACAGTCCTGATTCACACACCTGAAACACCAACGCACCAACACAAATCAGAAAAGGGAACTGACACATACACAACAAAACCAAAAATCCCCGTCCTCGTATTCCGCCAGTCACCCTTCCCTTTCCTACTTCACCTCTCGTTAGGGCGTTATTAATTGTGTAAATATCCCCAGTGACGTGAGCAGCACGGAGCGCCCAGGTGGCAGCACGGCGTGGCGGCCTGCGAACACAACCCACGCGGCACGCCCCGCGCTGACACCACGCTGCAGCTGCCGCAGCAGTCACAGCCGGCACCCCGCGGGAGAGCCGCTCACTTTGCTGCTATCAGTGGAGCTGAACTAATACAAAGAAAAAAAAAAATTTCCCTGCTTTGAAAAGACTCCCAGACCTGCACACTGAAGGAGGTTAACCCTCACGCAAACCAGCAGGTCCAAGTTACATGTGTCAGGAGGCCCAAAGAGCAGCGGGGAGCCAGGCTCGGTACCAGGCACGCCGCCTCCTGCGGCACACACAACACGAGGAGTGAGTTTTCTCACCCAGGGAGCTACCTCGCCACGCTCTGCCTGGCGGCCAATGCAACAGGTCCCTGAGCGACAGCTGGCTCTTCCTCCCTCTTCCAGGGAGGCTACGATTTCACCATCTCTTCCCTTGCTAACATCTCTTCTTCTCCACAGGTTCAGCCACCTTTTTCCCCAGACGGCCCAGCCTGTTACCTACACCTAAAGTAAATGTTCTTAGGCTGTATTTAAAGGTTTATACTCCTCTGGCAAAAGACATAAGCGTATGACACAGCATGGCCCTCCCCAGTTCTCCCAGCTGGTCTAACAGCAGGTATCGCCTCTCCCCCCAGGCCTTGCTGGCTCACTGGAACACACCGGTGGAAGCAGGTAAAAACATAGCTGAACCGCGCTAAAAGAACTGACTTTGATTATTTGTTTAAAACTACTCTTAGGGTTTTAGAGCAAGCTAGCTGCTGCCACCCACGAGTACATCTTCCTGCAGCAAAGCCAGAGCCGCCCCACGGAATCAGCGCGGGGCCGCAGGGCTCTGGCTCGAGGCTTTGCTCAGTGCCACCCGGGGGCAGAATCAGGCCTCACGATAGAGAACCTCGTGCTTTCAGGCTCAGGGCCATACACGAGCCACCACAACAGGGGCAGATAAAACCTTTCCTTCTGCTGTCCCGCGCCCCCCAGCAGGCACCCCCAAGCCCCATCACCGTGTACAATGACCAACGCAGGACAAGGCCGCAGGAGCACTTCACGTAACACACGCTGGATTCCTCTCGAGGCGCCAAGGCTCAGCACAGAGCACAGGAGGCTGAGAGCGCTGGGGCTGCCCAGCCTGCAGAAGGCTCTGGGGGGACCTCACCGTGACCTGTCAGTACTTGGAGGGGGCTGATAAAAAAGGAGAGCGACTCTGTTCTCAGGCGGATATTGACAGGACGCGGGGGAATGGCTTTAAACTGAAGGAGGGGAGATTTAGCTTCGGGGTTAGGAGGAAATTCTTCCCCCAGAGGGCGGTGAGGCCCTGGCACAGGCCGCCCGGAGGAGCTGCGGGTGCCCCAGCCCCGGGGGCCTTCCAGGCCAGGCCGCGCGAGGCCCTGAGCGAGCCGGCCCAGCGGGTGCCGCCCCTGCCCGGCGCTCCCTCCCGCTCCGTGACAGAGCCCGCAGGGCCCGGCCCGCTCTGCCGCGACCCCCCGGGTCCCCCCGGCCCCTGCCGGCCCCCGCTCGGCCCCCCCGGGCCCCGCCGCCCCTCACCGCCCGCTCGCCGCCAGGCCGCGCCGCCCCGGAAGCGCTTCCCGCCTCGGCCCGCCCCTAGCAACCGCCCGGGGCCGCCCGGTTGCTAAGGGCGGCCTGCCCGGCCGCGCCCAGCGCCCCCCCGCTCCCCCTGCCTGGGTTTCTTTCTTTTCTTTCTTTCCTTTCCTTCTTTCCTTCTTTCCTTCTTTCTTTTCCCCCGCCCGGCTCTGAAATGGAGATGCCTCGATGAGACGAGCTATAAAGGGGGAAAACTGGCTTGTGCTCCGCTTTGTTTCTTCGTGGTATTTAAAGAATCTGATTTTGCCCTTTTCCTAACCCTCAGTAGTGCCAGCTTAGTTTTGCTGCAGAGCCTTACTGTCCAGGAGTCTAAATACTTTGAGGAAAACCTTATCAGTTTGCTGATTAAAAAAAAATCGGTTACTTCGCTCCAGAGGGAGTAAGGGATGGCATTTGTAGTAAAAGGATTTTCTAGGCTGCTACCAAGCATTTCAGTTAAATAGGTATTAACAAAAACAATTTCATAGGTTTTGAGCAATTGGATTTAAAACCTTTTATCTTTTTATTTTAATGCAGAAGACTTTACGGACAACGAGAGAATGTGCACAGCTGTGAGTTACAGAGGACAAAGACATTTTACAAAGCAACTTTTCTGGCTTGAAAAATTAAGAAAAAATTACTCTTAAATAATGATCAGAGCTTTCACTACCTGTGATGGCCAAGGGATAAACCCTGCCCTTTTGGGTCCCGAACACAGAGCATCGAGGATACAAAACCGCTGAGGATGGAGAAATAACTCTTGTGAAAGTGAATGTCAGGAGAGATCCTATCAGTGCGGCTTCAATGGCCGGGTTAAATGATTTCCATACTACCAGTACGCTGAGCTGCGCGGTGCTGCTGTCCACGTACACCTCCTCACGGGCACCGATCCTCAGGGTTTGAAGGTTGCAGGCAGGGGGGAAAGCACACACACGGCTCCCAGGCAGTACCGTACACCTTCCAGGTTAAAGCTCTTCTGTTCTCTCTGCCAACAAAACTGGCACGAACTACTGAAAGAAGAAATAGGCAGACAGAAGTTGCAGCTTTTATACAGCTCCCACCCATTCCCTCTACCACCAGCCCCCTGGCAGACCATCAAACGCCTTGGTGGCAATGCCAGGCTCCGCGCAAGGGACACAGCCTTTGAGCTGCAAGCAGGTGGTGCCATCAGCCCGCCCTGGCTGCGCGCCTTTCACCTGCACCGCACTGACCCGTTCATTTCGCTGATTTTGAAATGATGAAAGAGGAGGCTGTTTGGAGGCGTATGCTGGGTGGATGACTTTCCAAAGCCTATGAGATTTGTGTGGGTTTCAAAGCTAGCATTGATTCAACAAGCAGAAATGGCAATTTTGTCAGCACCCAATTCTGAACAGAGACAGAGCTCAGATGTGAAGTCTTTTTCCAAATCCAACTCATCCTTAGCTTTTTTATTTCCTTCTAAATTTCTTGTTTGGTTTGCATTGCACTATTCCCTGCAAGTCTTTGCAGTGAGACCTGTTTATTACCATATACTGCACATACATCCTTGCTCACCTTGATCTTTTCATCCTCAGGTTATTATTATCGAGCCAGGAAAAAATAACTGCTTTGTTTTTTGGTCCTTACTGGAAACATGAATTTCCTCACTCCCTCTCCATAAACTAACACATCTTAAACTCTGATTTTTCATCAGAAGCTTTCAAAGCAGTATTTCCTCAGGAGGGGTACCGGCAGCTGAAGGACTTTTGTGAGCCAGTGACAGGGTTAGGATTTTAACGCCAGCTCTCCTTGTTCCTCAAGCGTGGCTGTATTGTGCTGTGTAACTTTCTAGCCAAAGCTCCTTTCCAAACTGAAATGAGAGTGGAAGACCAAAGATGAATTCACTGCTGGCATCTGAGCTCTGTCTGCCTGGCTAGGAAGAGGAAGGAGCTGGTATTTAGCTAGAAATTCAGGAACCAGTGACTCTCAGCTGACTGTAGGATGCTGACATCTGGCTGAAACTCCTGGCGGTTCACTTGGGTGATGCTGAAATGCTCCTGTCGCTCCACCAGGAGATAAACAGAGCCAGACAGGTAGCAGCTCTATAAATGGCTCTCACCCGCAGAGCACATCAGGCCTCCTGACACATACGTATCTTGCTGGCTGGTGCCATTTGTTCTATTGTAGTGTCAGTGATACGGTAATGTTTGAAGATTAAGTAGGCTTTTCAAGCAAGCTTTTAACTCTCTGAGACAGTCTTTTCTAATAGCACTTCCTTGTACGTTTTGAATTACCGATTTATTTTGTCTATTTTTAATCTGATCCCTTGCTTCAGACTCATTCTCACGGAGCAAACTGCGCTCCCATCCAGAGGGACCTTTTGCAAGAGATTATTTTGATAATTGTTTGTATTCAGGTTCCTACCAAACTGAATTCTTCAAGGGAAATTTCTCCCCAGGATACCTATTGTTGTTCAAAGGATCGACTCTGGAGGCTCTGAAGATCCAAATCCCAGCACTTTATCTTTCCAAGGTGGAAAAACCCGGTCTCGTGTAATTTTCTAAAGGCAAGTCTTACCACACCTGCTGTGGTTGGGATTTGGGTTCTCCATTTCTTCCTTAGAAGTAACTGGTAACACAGGTCAAGCCTTGTCTTTCTCATCTCATTTTGCTTGCTTTCCACAGAAGTTATTGCCTCTTTGCAAAAAACCTTTGGAATGAAAAATACCGGGTATGTACCAGCAACAGACAATGTAATAATGGTCAATTTATTTATAATATGTCTTAAGTCTGCTATGTGGGATAAGAAATTTGAACTAAAATGTGTCCCAGCCTATCTCTAAGGTGGCAAACTTAGGCAGAAAATAAAACTCCTAATCTTCTTAGTCAGTTCTGTTGAATATACCATTAGGGCACTTGTGATAAGCGGGTCATCACCATGTCTCTCGAGTAAAAGAAACCCACAGGAAACAGTTGTGTGTGGCTCCATCAGGAGTACCGGGGATTAGAGAAACTGGAGGCCAACAGTCACTGTCTGTGACATTCTGGAGGAGTGCAGAAAAGCTCTTGACAGCTGAGAATAGGGAACGATTTTTTTTGTCATTTGATGGGTTACTTCTTACAGTCATTAGTTTCAGCCTCCCAGGGTGAGCAGGCCCATTTCACACGCTGTTCAGCTTATCTGGACCTACCCGTTCTGCACCTGGAATAGACAGGGGTGATTTTTTAAAGCGTGGCATGAAGACTGGAGGAGGTAAAGCTAAGAGGAAATCAATACCTGGGAAATTGCTGCAGGATCCTAACACCGTGTCCTTCATCAGCGAAGGACTAGCAGTGAAATATAACTCTACCTGGCATGTGCTTCACCCGGGGAGGTTTGGTCTACGTGCATGTGACTCCAAAATGCAGCAGCTCCAGCTGGAGAAGGTACCTGTGGTGGCCTGTACCTGGCCACCGACTGCATTCGCCCTGCAATGATGTAGGCTCAGGCAAATAGAGAGCTATCCAGCGGGCACTGCTGACCCCAAGTGATGACCTGGGGGGGTAATCCCAAATTCACATGCCCTGTGTTCTGGGGGCCAGCAGAACGCCCACAGAACCGGCTGCAGGAGGAAGGAGAGGTGGGGAAGAGCTGGGAGGTTCTAGGAACAAATCAAGAGAAACCGTAAAGGGAAAAAGCTGTTTGTTCCCTTTACAAAGCAAATTTGTCATTTGTTGTGCCAAATTATAATTGCTGCTACTCCTAAAATGAAGCTCCCATGAAGAATGCTTTCACGCTGCTTGCACGCGTACCTACACGGGGCACGGATCCACCTGGGCGACCACCCTGCTGGGAAACACTGACCACAGGAACAAAGAGCGCAGCTCCCAGGTCAACTACATTCTGTGACACAGACGGGTGCAGAACCGGCTCCAGACAGCACTGGATCCTACCGCAGTCCGTAGCAGCTTCGTCCCAAGCCGTCAGCAGCCAGAGCCCCCATGGCGGGACTCAAGCTGCCGGCAGCAGGGGGATCACAGCCACCGCTGCTGCCCCAGGAGCGGCCTCGCTAGCCAAGGGAGAGCTGAAGGATCCTGGCAGAGGAGCTCCAGAACTGACCCTTATCGGCCCTGGGAAGACACCAGGGCTACGACTAAAGCTAGAACAGGAAACGCTGTGGAAAGAAAAGCTGCTCTTTTTATGCTGTTTAAGAACTCCTAAGCAGTATCCACCCGACGGAGCCTGAAGGGGTTTTAGACGTTTCTGCTGCCTCCCACAATTAATCTAGTCATAAAGAGAGCTTTTTGTTGTGTAGGTTCTCTTTGGTCCAGCTGTGCACGACAGGAACCCAGCCCAGGCAGAACAAGGAAACCCCTAGGACCATGGAGTTTTATATAGCCTTCTTTGACAGCAACTCACTTGAGATATGAATGCAGAGCACAGCCCTCATAATCCAAGCTGGGCAGCAGGCAGCTATAAACAAATCAATTATAGGCTGATTCCCCGTAATCAGAGAGAGATTGCCCCGGGTCTTAGAGCAGCTCTGTGTAAGGCAACGGGCCAGGCAGATAGAGAATTAGCTCAAAAGCAAGCTACAGGATAATATCTTGGAATAGCATTGGCTCTCAACTGGTTTAACAACGTGGTCTGATTCATCTGTTCAGCCAGTGTAGCACCAAGACTGGAAGAAAAATAAGTCATGCTGAAAAATTGATGCAGCCAGCCTCACACATGAGAGAACACGAACAGATTGTTTCAAAAACACAGACAAAAATCCCTTTCCAGTTGCAGAGAGCGCACAGCTGCGTGCACCAGTACAGTTTTGGAAAGCCTGCTCTGTACTGCCTAGAAAGAGTCTTCTCTGGGGTTCGTGAGGAAGGATGAGACGTATTTACCACCTGACTTGTACAGCAGATCCTCTCCCCATTGACTGGCTGGTGTCACTTACGGCTGGAAAGCTGGCAGCAGTTCTTGCTCTCTCTCCACGTGGTTGTTTCTGGATTATATCAGAAGTCCCCTGCTCAGCTGCTCACTTCAGGGACAGCTCCAGCTCCTGCTTTGGTCCCTTCAGTCCTTTTCCTTGATTTCTCTGTGAAGTGGCCTGGCACTGATGTGATACCAAAGGGAAGGTGAGCCCTTGGAGCATTCAAAGCAGGCAGAGCAAGAGGTGACAGTGCACATCTGCCTAGGTATAGAGCAGCTGCTATTTAATTCCACGGCGCTATTTGGTGTGCTGAGCTCCTTTGAGTCTTTCTGACCGTTGGCTTGCTGCTTACCGAGAGCACATGGTTTGGAAGGACACTGTTCTGCTAAGAAGCGAGCTGTAATCACAGTGCTGATTTCTCACCTCAGCAATGGCAAAGAGACCAGTGCTGAACGCCCTGGCCCCCTGCGCACACCAGATGCGGCGTCCTTCCCTGCATTCTGCCTCTGCCAGCCATAGCTGCGACGAGCTCCCTGGTGCAAGGCGAAGGCATTCTGCAGCAGGTGGCTCTGAGTCATCTCACCTGCTCAAACTTCTTTCCAGCACCAAGGCACGCAAGCCCCGAGATGGGAAGGTCTGGGTCCCCATCAATTGTGGGCATTATAAAACCAACGCTAAAAATCTGGCAGGCGGAACTCATGCTGGCACCTTTTTTTTTTTTTTTTTAAACTCCTCTGAACTGTCCCGGTCTTCCTGGCATCACAGCTGTGTGTTCTTTTTAATGGGGGTTTCATTCCTTGTTCCAAGAATGAAAACAGCTGCTGGTGCATGGAGCACCCCAGGGGAGACCCTTCCTTGCCTTTTTTCCAGAGCGCACGAACAGAGCAGGGCTCCCCAGCTGCTCTGTGAGCTCGGTGCGAAGCTGTGATGTTTGTGAGGGACTGAAGCATGAAGTGCCCCGCTAACGCTAGCAGGTGTGAGCAACAAAGGGGAAGGAGGAAAATGCTGATAATCAAAGAAAGAAAATAGCAAAGAGATAAACCCTCCTGAGCAGGCAGCGTGAAAAAATATTAATGGTTAACTTCCTTATTGTGGGGTAGGAGGAAAAAATGCAATCTAAAGGGAAAGAAGTTTACCCTGCAAAGCAAATTTGTCATTCGCCCTGCCGGATTATCATTGTTGTTGTTTGCTCTTCGCTCTGTGAACAAGGCAGAGAAAACACGCAAACACCCCCCAACTACAGCCACAGCCCCCGCCCCACAACCTCCCTGCATGCGTCCTCGCTCACACAAAAAGAGAGGATGCTAAGCGCAGCCTTTGAAATCCAGGAGGATAATTGACTCTCTGACGCGTAGAAGCCCACAGGACTCCCGAGGGAGCACAGGTATAAAAGGAGGAGCTGCACCTCCCTGGCAGCTAGAGGACAGCTGGGGGCACAGCCGCGTGTCCTCCCTGCTCAGCGGCTTTGCAGGGTCCTGCCCGGGTACCGGTGGAGGGGACACATCCAGCAGGGCGCTCAGAAGCAGCACTAGAGAAGTATCTGCGAGAGGGGAAGGGAACACCTCAGCAGGAGCCGATCCAGGACGAGCCCGTGGTCTAAGGGAACGGTAAGAGCGGGTCTCTATCTTGCTAAAGCCACGTACAATGTCTATTTGGAAATTGGAGGCAATTAAACTACACCGAAATGCAATCAAAGCTGGCATCAGTAATTAGCTTTGCCAGATACAGTGCCCTTCGTATCAAAAGGATTTTTTTTTGTACCAAGTTAGAGAACGAAACAGTAGCTGGGCTGTGGATAAGTGCAGATCAGTGGAGCTGTGCTGTAGGTGAGCCTTGTAAAACTCTTAAGCATTTACTAGAGGAAGCAGAGATTTCCTCATTTGCTATCCTCGTGCAAATTCCTTTTACCCTGGAAAATGAACGCTGCTTTACTCACCCGTCAATAAAACTGTGTTTGCGCCATCCCCAAGTGTGAGGAGAAAGGCAACTGTGTGTCACGGATAACGCGAAGCCAGCCACAACGACGCAGAGTAAGCCACTTAAATTGAAATAGGATATGAGAAAAGCAGAAATCCTAGTATGAAAGTCTGAACTTCACAAACCTGCAGGCACAGTGAAAGCTCCATTTCATCTCTGTAGAGGTATTTTTGAGACCGCTCAGGTAAGGTTTCAGAAGCAGTCACCCAACCTCTCCAACATCGTTTTCACAAACGCCGCTGTGTTAACGTTGCACAGGATGGAACGAAGCTACTGTGCTTTATCTGTTGGAATGGTGTAAGAGCTCTTCATCTGAAGGGGAAATTATTAATCATTTTCTTTCACACGCTGCCAGAATAGAAAAGAAGGCATCTCTTGCCCCTGGAGAATTTTGAAGGTGACAAGGTTTTTGCAGAGCTGTCAAGCTGCCTGTACGCAGGGTGACACTTAAATTCTCCAGTCGCTGTTCTGAAATAGCAGGCACTTCTGGAAAGGGGAGAAGGACTTTCATTCTAGGCTCCTTCGCAAGGGAGAAATGGAGACAGAAATATCCAAAAAGCTGAAGGGATGAGAAGCAGGCTGTAGCAAAGGAAGAGAAGACAAAGCAAGACAGGAGATGAAAGGCAAAACCAAAAAAAAAAATCACAAAAACTAAAAGCAGAGAAAGGAAAAATTTCAAAGGGACAAAATGTGAGGAGGAAAACCTTTTTTTTTCCTGGAGGAAAACCCAGCACTCAGATAATCAGGGCTGTATCCTAGGAATTAAAAAGGGAAGCAGACAACATTGGGCTAGGTTTTCTTTTCACTTAGTGATATTTCCCTTCACAGCTCATGTAACAGCTTTTCCTGGTGCTGAATAAGTCTCCTGGTTGGCCCTTTCTTCAGATGTTGGTGCCGTGGTCTCCTGGTACCCTCCAGCATATGCTTTAGATCATTTCCTTTATCTAGAACAAGATCTGATTTGGGATTTGTCTCGGAGATATTTAGGGGAGAAAGGGGCATGCTTTCTCAAGTTCAAATGAAAAAGAGAGGAAAAGCAGCAGCAGGACCAGGAGCTGTCAGTGTGCCTCTGTCACTTTTTTGCTGCTTCTGGGCATTAATTCCTCAGCTCTCCGAGGGGCAAGAGCGGCTCTGTAGGAGACCAGGTTTCGGAGGGAAGGGGTGCTCCTCCTGCAGCTGCCACAAGTCAGCTCTGCTCGGGTCGGGATCATCGGCTCTGCTCCTGGGGAGCGGGTGGGAAGCGGGCCGAGAGCGTGAGCTGGCCGAGCAAGGGCTTGTGGCAAGAAGCCCTAATTCAGTACAGCACCTTGCCCATGTCTGCCCAGGCACCCAGGGCACTGCCTAATGCTGGTGTTAGCTTCCACAGGATCAACATCATACCCACTTGCGTGGGTACCACACAAGCCCTTAATTAGACATCCCCGCTTAATTAGACACCTACATTCAGCTATACCCGAGCACCGAAGCAGTCCCCACTGCTGATGTTTCCCACCAGAACGGGCCCCCTCCTGCCACCACTGTCAGTAAAAATCCACTGCTTGGGAAGTTCATTGGGGAAGTTCGAAGCCCAGCCAAAACCTTTCCATTTGGAAATGTGGGGGTGGTTTTTTCTTTCTTTCTTTTTTTTTTTTTCAACTAAGTATTGTTAAACATTGGGAAGCTTTTTTTTTTCTCCTTAAAAATTGAACATTTTTCTGTTACGGAGATCAAACATCTTTCTGCTCTTTTCTTGTGTAAAATAACATAGCAGAACAAGGACACTTGATATTTTAAAGACTTCCATCCGCATTCTACTTTCTTAAAGAATCTTTTCTGAGCTAAAGATCAATTGCTTTTGATCAAAAGTGAGGAAGAGCGTTAACTGGAATATTCTCCTACCGTCTCTCGCTTCCAGTAACAAAAGCATTGCATTCAGCTCCCGATGGCGTGCGACCTCGGGTGATTCTCTGCCCTGAGTCACCCATCTGGGATGGTGGATACGCAGCCCTTCAGCCAGCCCCAGGGTGCAAAATACCGCAGTGTTTGTCTCTGGGCAGACGCACACTGCTGGTGGAATCCATCCCACCTTCACCGAAGTCCTGAGAGCTGCGAAGGCATTTCTGACCGGTGGAGAAGGGGCTCCTCTTGACACAGCAGGGCAGGAGAGGTCCTGGGGGACAGCTGCAGATGGAGATGGTGAAGGTCCTGTGCAGCGATGCTGGGCTGGTGAGGAGGTCGCTTTAGGCAGACACTGCCACTGACTCAGTTCCGCATTTCAGGTGAGTCCAACGGGTGGAAGATGCTGGATAAGGCCACCCTGCTCCTGTTCCTGCATTTAGTTGCATGCTCCATCTCCTCTCCTCTCTACCCAGCTCTCAGGTAAGATACTGAATGCTTCATCCATGCTGTAACTCTCTGCCTCAGCTCTGACCTTCCACAAAATAAGCACGTGCCAAATTAAGTTTGCCAGCCCTTTTGAAAGCCAGATAAGCTGTACGTGCTCTGGGGAACCTGTTTCTTTACCCTGGCTTATTTTTTTTTGGGAATGCCACTAGCTTAGGAGTGGTTTCCAAAGAAGGCAGACACCTAACATGGGATATTTCAGCCCAAACAGTTGGTTTTGGAATTGAA
The DNA here is from genome assembly GCF_964211835.1 of Anser anser. Classification (NCBI taxonomy): domain Eukaryota; kingdom Metazoa; phylum Chordata; class Aves; order Anseriformes; family Anatidae; genus Anser; species Anser anser. The sequence goes on along the minus strand of NC_139737.1, from coordinate 14,547,424 downwards.
TGCTGGATCCTATGAAGGGGAATCTGGCGAACTCCAGAGCAGCCAGCACCACCAGCACCATCACTGATTAAAATTTGTGCCTGCAGGCTACCTGCATTGAAACCAGAGCCACAGATATTTCAGTACATGAACTCAGCAGCTGCATATTAATATTTCAAGTATTTCCTCGCCAACTGTTTGAAGTTAGTGTTACTTCTCACTATTACAAATTGATGGATGTACAAAATTGGGCATAGGGTTCTCTAAAGTGGATTCACAACATCCCACAGAAAATGCTTCAGGCCTTGTGCCAAAGCCATGACATGATGATACCACAAGCACTGGAGTTTTGCTTGACATTGCTGGGAGCTCAGCAAGAGGAAAACACGTTTGGGGTCAGCTTCACTAACTGCCTTTTCACTGCCGTGACAGCTTCAGGGCAGTTTCTGGCTGCGGCGAGTGACAGACAGAGCTTGTGTTAGTGATGAGGTAGGGATGGAAAGGGAGAGAGAAAGGAAAAAGCAAAACAAGGAGGAGCAGTCAAGAACCCTGACCAGCATTTGACCATGTTTTGCAATATGCCTTTTTTATTTTTCTGTTTTTTATTTTTATTTTTTTGCAGGTACAGCCCAGGGCCTGTTACTGGCAAGGCCATGAACTTCCAGCTGCAGGACCGTGGCCCACTGCAGAGCCATAACCCCTCAACAGAGGAACAGGACGAGGAGGGTTTGTTACCAGACCCTACTGAGAAAAGGTTTGTACCTTGCCTCTCATCCCCCACTGCCACGGAAGACGCTGGTTACGATTTTCCTGCAGCCCAGGAGCACACCAGCAGGTCACTTAGTCCCGCCAGCACCACAGAGGCCAGGCTCAAGGGGGAGAACGCAGATGAACCCTGAAACTGGAGCAGAAGGCTGGGACCATGCCAGCTCCCACCACTGCTGCTGTCCTGAGCTGCTTCCTGCTCTCCCCCAGCAGCACAAAGCGTTGTGACGGGCAGGGCTGCAAGCCCAGTGCTTCAGCAGGGAGAATAATTTTTCACCAAGCTCTGGGAACCCACCTGGAAGGCTGTCAGAGCCTCTCTTTTCCACCCCTGCCGGGAGACAAGGGATGGTTGCTTATCTTAAGTACAGTGGATTCATCCTTACAACAGTGGGGACCATGCAAATAGCTTGTGCTTCTCCCACCTGTGGAGTTTCTGTAGCTGGAGAACCGTCCGAGGCTCCTGTCACCCTGCCCCAGCCACAGGGGTGTCTCAGGAGGTGACAGTGGTGCTACAGAGCACAGTAGTGTCCCAGCTGCAACTCTGCCCTCTACCAGCCTCTGGTTCTCCTTCCTACTGCTTCTTTGACCTCACTGCTGCTTTGCAGGCACTTCTCATTAGCCACTTCAGTGCAAATACTGATTAACAGATATATTTTGTTTTTCTGGCTGCCTTCCTGTCAGAACCAAAAAAAAATCCCTCGAATCTTTTCACCCTCCAACACTAACTCAGTCCAATACTAAAAAGCCTTTGGTATGTTTACACCCCTGATCTCAGCAGTTACAGCTGGTGTATTTTGACATCTGAAACATCCACTTCTTACCTAGAAAGCTCCCTGCCAGCTCACTGGCATACCTCGTGCTTGTCTTTCACCCCTAGGATTCAGCGCCACGCAGATGCCATATTCACCGACAACTACCGGAAATTCCTGGGGCAGATTTCTGCCCGCAAATTCTTACAGACCATCATTGGCAAGCGGCTCAGGTAAGCCACGGGGGTTTGCTGTCCCAGAGACAGTGCTTTGCTTACTGGGTGGTTTTATTTTTTAATGCATGTAGCAGGAACAGCTGCCTTCCACTGCAACACAAGCAATCTCCTGCTGCTCCACACCCCAAAGGGCATCCTATATCCCCAACTTCTAATCACAACAATTATTAAACAGCCTAATTAATCCATCCCTCTGAGGCTATCAGTGTCAGATCAGCTGCGAGCTGTACCACGCTAGCAACGAGCAACAGTCTTCGCAGATTAATAGCTGCAATGATCATTCACTGTTAGGAAACACCCACTGTTAGCTGTTATGCCTGCTCTGAACACAGAAGACAGCCTCTCCACTACAACTTGGGCAGCTGTGGTTAGATAGATCAGTTACTGCCACTAAACACGACCAGCTAGTCAGACGCAGGCCAGCTCTGACCCCTCTCCTACCATAGGAACAAAGAGCTGCCCAATTTCCTCCTGAAATGAGGCAGAACAGCCCCAGGCCCAGCAGGTTCCTTGCCACGCTGCTCAGCCTGAGGGACTAAAACATACCTCTGAAAGAAAGACGGTTCTCATCTTCGCATCACAGAAACAGTGAGAGCAGCCCAGAAGAAGGGGTGCACGAGCTTCTGACGAGGCGCCAGTCCGACAGCATCCTGATGGACAGCCGCTACCACCAGCGGATGGTACTGAGGGACTTCCTGGGAGCCATTCTGCAGAATCAAAGGTAGGTGGGAATCGTTCCGTAACCTGCTCGCCGCAGGAGTAAGGCAAGGTCCTTCCTGCTGTCTGGCTTTTAGATGTGAAGCTACTGGATTAAGTACTGCCTTTCAGATACACCCAGGGAAAAAAATAAAGCTCCTATCTGACTCCATAACCCACCCCTTCCCTTTCATGTGCAAGTAGGGCGCACAGAAGGATCAGCCTGTCCTGAACCAGCCCGCAGCACACAGCAGCACATCACTGTGCTGCCTCCTCACCCCCATAATTCAGTAAAACAGCAGTAGAAAAAAAAAAAACCTCGATTATGTCATCACTGTCCTATTCTCTTCTTTCACAGGCCTCGGGACGTAAACAGCAGCCAGTTAGAAGGGTTTCCCAACACCCTGGCTAAGCTCATGTAAATATTTCTCCCTTTTTCATCTCCCCGTGCTCTGGTGAGTACCATTCCCTGCACAACTACGTATGTAACACTGCTGCTGCGCTGCACCCAACAAGCGGTTCGAAGGCTTTCCCTTAGCAAAGCCAACTCCCACCACTGCCCATGAGAAAAGGGTGTAGACTGCAACTGAGGGGGAAAAAAGCTCCCAACCGATTTTGTCAAGTACCTTATTTAGGTACTTGACATTAGCACCACTCAGACCTGTTAGTCTGAACAGACACCTAGGCACGTGTTTCCACAAAGGGCCCCCTGGTCTAACTGCTCTGGCCTGAGCCCTACCACAAACACGGCTCTCACGGCAGACCTATCAGCAAATCCAGCAGAACTCAGACACCCATTTGGACGTGTGGGAACAGGCTGGTAGCAACCAAAACATCCTCATAAAGCTGAGGGATGCCAGGGCTGAAGCTAACCTAAACACAGACAAAAATCTTCTCCCAGGGCGCAGAACGTTCCTCTAGATGCCCAGTACCTTGCAGGTGTTCCCCTCTCACTGCACTGGACAGGAAATGAAACCTTAGTTTTCTGTTCTCCTCAGTCCTAAAATTAGTCACCTGGAGCTTGAAATATGCTCTAAGCCTTGCCAGCCCTGGGGGATTCAGAGCCAGCACACAGGCCATCCTTGGTAATACCTTCATTCAGACAAACGTGTTTTCCTCCATGAAGCAATTCCATCTTACTCCTGTCTCAGAAATTAAGCTTGTCTAACCCTAGTCAGCACAATATGAAGCAGTGTGGAGAGATCTGTGAGAATATTAAATAAAAAAAGGGGGGGGGGGAGTAGGGGAGAAAGACCAGAACTGTACATAAATCATACGTATGGATTCAGCTAGGAAAGCACGGCATTTTAGCATCTCTTGCCATGTTTGAGTTGGTTACATTCACTTCTTTTCACAAATGAGGTCAGCCAGGAAAAGCCTCATAAAAGAAGAAGTGTGCACTCACCAATAGCTTTTTCATAATTCTCTTTTCCTCCTGCTTCTGTACAGAATAACTCAGAGCTCACGGATCTAACCGTACAGTAAGCCATTCACAGCCATGAAGACATTCCTGGAGGTGACCAGCTGGAACTGAAGCATACAGTCCTCAAATCCGTTTAAAGGAATGCAATTCTGATGCACTACTTAATTTACTTCAGTCTTTACAATTTAATTCCCCTCTCTAAACAATGGTTTGTGTACTGAACCAGGAAAAAAAAATACCTCTGTGGTTTAACCTCAGGCTGCTTTATATATAAAGGCTAAAACAAGTACACTTGCAATCCTGGAGACATGTTGTCTACTAATTAAGGCTTTCAAATCATGAAGTGCAGCAGAATTTCTGCCAAGTCATCATTCTGTTTGAGGGCCTGATTAATAAATATGAGGCCACCAAAAGGCACCTTTTGGCAGTTTAGTGAACTGATTACAGCCTCCTCCAAAAAGATGCTGATGGCACAACCACACACAGAGCAGGGTGAGGTAACGCATAAATCCACCAGCCTGCCACCCAAACACCGCTGGGGGCTGTCACTGCCCAGCCCCTGGGCAGAGCCCTGGCAGCAAACCTGGACTCTAAAAAGCTTGGTAACAAGCAGTTACTGTTCAGCCCCGAGGTGTTTACGCTGAGCCTACAGCTTTGCTCTGCAAGAGCAAAAGGAGAGCCCTGTGCATCAGATGGGGCTGACACTGCTTTAATTCAGTGTGCCATCCAGGGGCTCTGAACGCCACCATGGCTAGGGTTACAGCTGTAAACGTTCCCACTACCACTTACAAGAAGTTATGAACCCAGTGATCTCTCACATAACTACTTCCTTCTCTGTCACCCCAATTATCCCATTGTTCATGTAATATTTCTGTCTTCAGAAATGTAAATACTGTCAGGATGGGGTAAGCTTTCCCATCATTAGCAGGGAATAAAAGTTGTTCTAAATAAACCTGTCCAACAGCAGGTCAAGATGGCTCTGTGTCTGTTGAGATGTTAGTTTCTTGATTCGTTTCTTGATTCCAGGCACAGAATGGAAATGGAAGACGTTGCTCAAAGACAGCAGCAAGAGCACAGAGGACAACTCAGAGCTGTGCTTACAAAGGCACTGGGTCCAGTGCCAACCACTTAACACCAGGCTGGAAATACACCTGCAAACAAACATATGAGGGCCTCTTAAAGTATCCCTCACCACACCCAAACAATTCCTTGGTATTTCACAATATTTACCATCTCCTTTTTCCTCAGGTGATCATGTTCTAGTGCAGCAGGCTCCAGCACACATGGAAATGAGTTCATACTTGCACCAAATCCCTATAGATTACATTCTCCCTGTTGGAAGTTTTACAACTGTAGCACTACAGAAATACTATCAACTGCCCAGCAGGGGAGGAAGCAACGGGGGGATGCTGAGGTCCATCAGTAAAGCTATGACAGCAGCAGTCCACTAATGGGTAATCCATTACCCTTACGCAGGCAGAGAACTGTCACGGTGAGACATAAGTCATCCTTCTGCTTCGCGGTACAGCTGGACAGAGAAGCTGGAACAGAAGAAACAACCTGAATGGGACTGCTTCCAAGTGGGTGTGTAAAGCTGTTGTCTAACACCAGCCACCGTGCCTGAAGCCATTACAAATTGCTCCAAGGAAAGGAACCCCCCTATCCAAAAGCATCTTCATAAATTAGAAAGTAAGCAAGGCAGCAAAAAAATTACAAGTGACATGAAAGCTATATGCAGACACTACACTACATTCAATAGTTTTAAATCAAAAGATGTATCATAAAATACTTTGGAAATACCTAACTCTGTATGGTTAAACAGCTGAGTGAGTGTACCTATCTGGAATAAAAGGGATTCTTTTGAAAGCTTGGTTTGCATAAAAATGAGGAAGCAAATGCTCAAACTCTGGGAGATGAAATGTTTAAAAAAAGCAAATCAGAAAGTGTCTTAAGAATAAAGGGCCACGGGAAGAAAAAACATCCTTTCCTAACATATAGCCAAAAAGGAAAAAAAAAAAACAGCAACAAGCAGAGCTCAGAGAAAATGAATCACAGAACTGCATGATTTTCTTTTTGCATCTGTACTGTCATTGGAGAACATGCCAGAGATCTGCTACAGGGAAAGTACTGGAGCATCTGTCATAGTGTGAGTATCAGCAGATTAGTTATAAAACAAAGTTATAAAACAAAGCTGATAGGTGTGCAGTAACAACAAAAAAAAGGCTCAAAAACTCAGAGTGAAAAGGAATTCCAGGGTAAAACAGCGTAAACAGTAGCTTAACTATTTCTTGCTTACAACTCCTTTATTCCCAGAAGGCTCGAATGCAGCATGAGATCAGTTCTTTGAAGGAGTGCAGAGGAGGTCAAGGGACTAGTTCATCAAGCCTGTATGGTGTTCAGTACAGTGTTCACCACGAACAAACTGGTAGGAACTGGTATTACAAAGAACAGAAACAGTGAGCTAAGTGTGAACAACTGCAGCGGGGAAGAGGCAACATAGCTTTTGTAAAGTGGAGTCATGTCTCACACATGTGAGGTTCTCCAGAGGAATTAGCTCCACACCCTTTATCCACATGCTTGCCGGTTGATATAACTTCCTTGGATTTCCAAAAGACAGTTCGTAAAGTTCCTTTGCCAAGAGGTCTTTAAAGAAACCCATCTGACATGGGACAAACAGGAGCCAACACACAGACGCAGGGGAGGGAGCCAGGAGCAACTGTGAAGTTTTCCATGTGCAAGTTGTTCATCAGGAGAACTCCCCAGAAATCTGTGTTGTTCCTCCAAGCATTGGTCTTTCCCCCTCCCCAGCTCATTAATTTGTTGATGATACAAAATTACTAAATACAGCTACGAAGTTCAGGGTTATAAGGAGGATGGTGAGCGAGAAGTACTGCATATGACATCAGCCTAAAGACACTAGCCAATGACATAGAATTAAGAGGCATCGAACTCGTATTTGGAGGTCACTTCCAGAGGCTGCCATGAAAACAAACCCACCAGAAGGGCACCCCAAACCTACCAGGGCAGACGTGCCAGGCACAAGGCCTACAAGGGCCAGAGCGCAAGGACTCCTCCTGTTTGAGCTCTGAGCACCCACGGCAGCTCCACATAGCCTGGCGCCATCCTGAGTTGAGAGAACAGCAATTAGCAGAGAAATGCAGATGACAGCATCACGAACGATGCGCAGAAGTGGGAAGCGCCCCCAAATAAACACTTGCCTCTGGGAAAGGACATGAAAGAAGAGGAACCTTTGCACCACAATGACTAATACACAAAAATTGCCCAGCCAAAAAGCTCTTTCTATTTTCATGTGAGCTCAACTTCCAGTCCGAGACTTTGAAACAGCCAAAACAAAACTCAGGACCATTCTTTCCTCTTTATTCACAAATCACTTAGTATGAGGAGAGGGTGCCTGGGGAAAGGTAGAATTATGTTTTCCTTTTTCTTCTTTTTCTAAAAGAAATTCAAACATCCCAGGAGAAGAAAAGGGGAGAGTGGAGTGGGGCAGGGATCCAGGGAAGAAAGGATTTTTGAGATTCATATGAAAAACACCCAGGTAGCATGAACACAACAGTGAAAAATCAAAACTTAAAAAAAATGTATAACTGGAACCCTCTTGACTTAATTTATATAAAAAAATCTTCTGCCTTCCTTCTTCTGCTCTTTCAGTTATTTATTCACTTCTGTTCTGAAGGCATTTGCTTTGTTTTTCCCCATTTCTTCCATTCTTCTGGTGCTAGTGTGTCCTGGAAAGGAAAATCCAAACAATTAACTCTTCCACACAACAAAGTACTTCCTCGAACAGTATAAGTGTCCCCAGAACCCTCATTCTCTCTCAAAGGAAGCTCATCTGACAGGAGAGCGACAAAAACAGTACCGCAACGTAACTGAGGAATGAACTCAAGTAGCATGGAAATGTTCAGACAAAATGAAGGTCTGGCACAAAAGGGATGAATGAGCCTTATGAAACAGAAAACTGGACAAAAAAAGCAGGGCTGAATGCAAAGCCTGCAGCTACTCTACCACTCTTCCACTTTAAACAGGGCCAATTTATCCAACTGGAATCAGTTGGTCCATGTAAACACAGAGGAGAGATCTCCAGCAAAGCTGGCACCGCAGGTCCATCTTTCTGGGGTCCTTTTCTCTTCCAAGATGCCACATACAAGCACAGCTGGGCGCACTTCACAGTCCAGTCCACAGATATTGGTACCAATACAGTCTTAAATGACATATCTGGGGCATCAGAAAACCCAGCAATAAGGAAAAAATGCTTGTGACTGCACTTACGGATTAGGAAAACCTAACAAATGGACCACGGATATTAAGTTATTCTTAAGATCTTCCAGGATTATACTCACAGCCTACGGGGAATTCAGGAGTTAAAACACCCGGCTGAGAAGCAAAAAGCTCGCAAGCTGTGGAGAACACACTTCCTGGCTATTTGGCAACTGACCACTAAAGCTGAAAACCACTGGCTCAAAGTTCTGGTAAAAAGTGAAGCATCCAGCAACCAGCACAGCACCAGCAAACAGCCAGGCTACAGTCAGCACCGCTCCACCAGAACAAGCGACAGCCGCCTCCAGTTCCTCTCCGGTTACTTGTCAGAGCTTGTGCTGTGCTAACATCCCTCCAGCACCCCGGGGAGGGACGAGGCAGTACCAGGGTGTTTTTCCTGTGGCACACAATGCCAAGTTCTCCATAGGTGATTTTTCAGATAGCACGGAGGATGGTTTCAGATGTGCAAACAGAAGCTCAGAGCACAGCACACGTGGTTTCTGAGACGCAGCCACCCACGCTGGGTTGTTTTGCACCGCAGAACTGAGCTCTGCTGAGCACACCGCACGTGTGCCTGGAGCACTGGCTACGAACATGAGAGAAAGCAGACGCTCATGAGACGTACCAGTGCTGCACATTCTTCAGCAATTTTAGTCCCATCGCAGGACTAGCCCCAGATGCTTTCTCCCTTCTATTTTATAAAATAACGTGCTGCTAAGAAATGAAGCCACGCACAGAGAATTGGGTAACACACAGAGGAGCAGGTAGCCCTGCCTCCCACACCACTGTGGACACAGCAAACTGGGACCTTACCTGCTCAGAATCAAAGGAAATGATGGGCTTTACACCAGCAAATGATAACGGAGACCTATCGGATGATTGTATTCAATCAAGGTATTCAATCAGCTTGCTGCTGCTGCTGACTGTGCCATCATGACCGGTTCAGTCTAAAACAAGGGTGAACCCTGGGTAAGGTCATGTTCTCAGCTGAATGAGGTGGTGCTGACCTGGTTTCTGCTGCATACAGAGCTCTTGTCAATCCAAGCAAGGACATAATTCAGTTCTACCAACAGTACAGAGTGTCTAGCAGCTGAACAACCAGAATACTGCAGATGGGGATAGGGAATACCAACAGCAGGATGGGAGACGGGTTTCTTTATCGTGTTCTCCTCTAGCTAACACTGCTAATTATTTACAGGAATAATATTGCTTAGACTAGGTTGATTTCTACACCTCAGACAGTGAATTAACATGTGCGCATATCACCACACAGACTCCAGATGATTAAGGAATCACAAGAAGGCAATTTAGCCTCAGAGGACACGTACTGCTAGTATGCAAACCCAGCTGTAGCCAAGGACACCCAAGGACTGATTTAAAGCCAAGTAAACAATGTTGGAAGGAAGCAGCTTCAGCTCATATCCTTTTGTGCAAGAAGTGAGGGGATGAAGAGAAATGAAGCAGGCAGCAAGCCCAAGAAAGGCAAATTCCAAAAAGACCCTTACTTCTAGAAGAGCTGGTCACTAGCAAAACCCCCTTTTATCGCAGCGTTCTATACTTTGCCAACCTACTGCTCTGCTCTGCAGCGATCCTGCCAAAAGGAGAGAGGAAGAAAGGTTCAGAGAAGATAGGAAAGAGGAAAGCAGCCCTGCTCCAGGAACCAGAGCCAACGATAGAAATGCAAAAAGCAAAACCAGGCCTTCTGGTAACTTCTGTAAAAACATGGTTTGAATACAGTTCCCCTCCAGCCCCTACCAGCGCTCTCCAAAGCGCAACAGCAGCTTTGCCTCAAAGTGCAATCTAGTTAATTACCAGTGCACTTCAACATCTGAGACGGACTAGCTGCATGTTAACAAAAGATACATCTTTTTGAACTTTAAAGTCATGTACAAAGGGTTTAACTTTAGCCTGAGGTACAAGTTTTACTTTCAAATTTGCCATTGTAGTTGCAGCTTCATGTCATTTACAGTGAGAAAGCACACAGACACCCCCTGCAGTGTTTTGAAGCAGGAACCAACCATCTGCATTTCTGTGCTAGCAGAAGCCCTGGTTGAGCTAAGACACTCAGAAGTAAGGTTTGTTGTATTCTTTCCTCCCCACATCTGTACACTAGGAAACCTGGTGTTAATAATGATTTATCGTTACTCTTCAAATTAAAAATGGATCATTATTAAAATGACATAACATAGCCCTTTTGGCAACAAACTCCTGGTAGGAACTGTTATGCTAACAAAGTGAAGTACCACACCAGAGCCGGCTGGGCATCCAAGGGTGCAAGCCTGAGGAAGCTGAAAGAACAGTATGGAAAGGGTTGATTACAATAATTGTGCCCCCTGCTATACCCATGCGAATAGAAATGTTTTAAAGGCAACAAATCCCTGTGAAACCCCTGAAAATTTTACTCTTCTGTGTTTGTGAGGTTTTGTTGTTGTTGCTGTTTTTTTTTTTTATAGCTTGTCCTCATTTTAATAGTGTGATCAAAAATGTGAGAACCCAGGGATATTTATGCAAATAGGCATGCAAGGATAAACTTCTAATGGCTCAAAAAGGGGAATTAAAAAAAAAGCACAGGTCTGATGGTAAAGCAGATCATGAGACCATCTTCAAAGCCAAACTCTACATTTGCAGAGTACAAAAGGGCTAAAATTTAAATCTCATGTGGAGACTCCATGGCAGAAGTGGCAGTAGTGAAGGAGGGGTAAAGGTCTGACTTCTGACTGATGCATGGTACTGGAAGCTTGGGTCAGCGAACAGCCTGCAGGCTGCCTAAGCCACGGCACACACATGAGACCCTGTGGCACGAGACACGAACGTGAAGAATCAGTCCTATGCCAGAACAGAAAGTAAAGGTGAGGTTATGTATCCATGCGAAAACCATGTCCATACCGGGCAAGACACTGCTGTGCCATGCTTGAGGCACCCACCCAGGTGTGCAGGGCACAATCCAGTGCTGCTGAGCTGTTCTAGCACAGGTCCAAAACCAGCACTGCAGTCAGGTTTGACAGCCCTGTCTCAGCAGCACAGTCTAGGAACAAAACCACACTGGCCCTGCTATACAACTTCTGGCCGGAGAGAAAACTTGCTCAGGGCTGGCCTGTGTTTAACAATGCCTGATACAGATACCTCAGTGCATTTATTACAGAATCATACAATAGTTTGAGTTGGAACACACCTGCAGAGATCTGGCTCAAGTGCCAGCTCAAAACAGAGCTAACTTTGAGGTCAGAGCAGAGTACTCAAGGTGATATCCAGCCAAGTTCTGAACATTTCCAGAGAAATGAAGGTTTCACAACCTCTCTGAATCCTCCTTTACAGTGCCTGACCACCTTCACTGAATTTTTGTGTCCCTAACATTTATCAGAATTTTCCCTGTTGTTGCTTGTGCGTATTGCCTTTTGTTTGTGGCTGCACTCTTTCAAAAAGCAGCTGCTCCTTTTTTCACTGTAATCCTTCTTTGGGTAGGAGACAGCAGTGAGACAACCCCCACCTTACATTCTTCCTCTTAAAACTTATCCCACAAGCACAACTGCATCGGACTTCGGCCTCTTCTGTGTTTATAGCAGCTCTCATTATCTAATATTATAAAATGTTGATACGCCACATAGTAAAGCAATTTTGTCAGGGTATGTATCTTGCCAAACGTGGGTCTCCCCATGCCAAGATGCACGTGCTGCCACTCATTTTCTCTACGTGCCTGACCACTTTAGCAAGCGGCCACGTGGACTACTCTCTCTGAAGGAGCAGTTAGCTACACCTCAGTGACAGCACCTCATCACCCTAGTTCAGGCACTTAATCTGAAAACAGGCATGAGAGGGGGAAAGAACAGACCCCCCTCCCAAGATTTAAGAACTGAATGCAGCATTCATCACTGTACCAGTTACTGACATACGATAACATCGATGCGATCGCCTCCCCTGACATCTTCAAAAGCTGCTCCCACCAAGGCATCTGTGCCTGGCTTACCGTTTTACTGCTTTATGAGCCAGCATCCTATTGCCTGCCAGGAACGTGACACCACCCAAAATGGCCAAGTACTTCAGAGTCTGGAACATGTTGAGCTGAGTCCAGTAGACATACATGAGTCCCAACATTGCTGTGAAAAAAGACAGCCCACAGTTCAAACTATACTTCAAAGACAGACCATTAGCTATTCCCAGAACAATTGTTATGTTGTACTGCCAGGCCTAAGCACTTGGTTTCTAACTCATTTCTGAATCTCCAAAATGACAGATTTAAAGACTATACATTATTGCCAAGGGAAGAAGGCATCTGGGTCCTCATATTGTAGAAAAATATGATGGACAGCATGCAACCAATCCTCCTGTGGCATAATTATGGAGGTATTACAGACATTGAAGGCTATTAAAAAGAGAAGGATATTCTGGATTTCAACAGAGGATATTAACCTTTACTCACTTTTAAGAGCTTACAGTTTTATAAAGCCTCCAAGGAAACTGGCTTGGATTAAGCAACATGCTCTCATACAGGAAACAGTACACCCAATGTTCTCCTCATCTCCTGTGTTTCTGAGAGTCTACCAAGACTGTAAATAACTATGCAATCAAAGGTGCGATAATATTGATGACAAAGCCTAGTCCAACTGAAGAACAGGATTTTCACAGGAAGAGTTTTAAGGAAAAGATGTAGATGGTAGCCCTGCATTTTTCGGTCCCCACAGAAACTCCCTGCTTACAGAGGACAAACATGCAATAACGAAAGCGTGACCTCTGGAAATAAGAAGTTCTATCAAGTACAGATAAATGGTGTGTGAGAGGAGCCTAGATAATGACTGCTGTTATAAGCTGATGGCCAAAACAGGTTTATCACCGTATTAACAATCATGAAAAGCAGGAAGGCAGATGAAAACAAGAGAACAAATGTTATGCTATTATGTCATTATAGTTAATAGGCTGCAAGCCCATTTACCACCAGGGCTCTCGTCTGTAACTCCCAGGTGAGAAGGTCAAACAAAGCAGAAAGCCTCTGACACTTACCAGCATGTCCCATGTGAAAAACAATGGTGCTGGGAGCAAAGCTGAAGTTGGAGATGTTGGCACCAATCTTTATCCACTAAAAGGAAAAGAAACAAAACCTGAATAAAACAAGGTCTTGTAAACACAAGCTTTTATTTTAAACTTAAAGGAAACAGAGTTGAAAGATACTCAAGTTCTTCAATGAACACAGTGTATTCTCTACAGAAGCACATTGTCTTCTAGTACAAAGGACAGAATAGTAATTTTGTCAAAGACAGCGCTGTTAAGTTCCTTTAGCGGAAATTTCTCCCACTGCTTCTGAGTCCCCAAAGGCAGTTCCTCAATTATCTTAAAGCGAAGAGAGGATATTGCTCAAAATCTACATTTTCCAGAAAAATATTGCTATTTATTTCCAGCTGAATTAATTTAAAAGGATGAAATAGGTAACAATCAGTTATGTAGTTTTGGACTCAGCAAAAGACCAATTACAGATACATGATATTTATTCACAAAAACAATCTCAGTTTTTAGAATACAGAAGAGAAAGGCATGAAGGATGGAAACCAGGAGCAATGAAACTTCTCAAAGTGGTTTCTCATCCACAAGTATATTGCAAACTTCAGAGACCAATGGACACAACTTTCTGAAAGTCAACCTCCAGCAAGAATAGCTAATGAGAAATTACTGCAAAGCAAGTAAGGGATCAGATTCACCTTCTACATAAGGTAATTTAACTTGACTAGATGAGATTTTTCTTTCACATTAAGTTCAGAACACTGAGCTGATGCTACGGTTGAACTAGTGCTAGACATTTCACCTACTGATACACAAATACCAATTAAGTCCATAAATGGGAATCAGTCTGATAGGATTAAGTAACACAGATTTTGTGATGGCTATATTGCGTGCAAAGCAGAATCACTGCTTTTCTCCTGTAGGAGTCTAATGTTGGAACTTAATCTGTCCACTGTTATTCTACATCACTAGCAGAAGCACACTGAAGAAATCCCGCTTTTACTTAGCCACAGTGTGTTTCTGTTTTGACCATAAACTCAAAAAAAGAGACACAAACAGACCAACGCTTTGCACTGACCTTTGCTAGCTACAACCGCAGCAATGACACACTAACTATAATTAACCAAGAGTTTTAACACAAAGTTTAGCCGGTCAACCTTGAAGTGACTTTGGACTGGATGGAAAAAAGTGTCATTCTGTGGCCCACTTCACTCACCAGAATGAGCAGCAAGAGCAGTGGTGAGAGAATCAATGCCGTGAACGTGTTAGATACCACAGTGGGAGGCCTCTTCTCAGGTTCCCTGAAGAGATGCTGCAAACAAACAAACTCGTAAGAAATTATTCCAACAGAACAGCTTCTCAGCTCCGCAGAGGAGCGGCTTCAGCCCTGCTGCTGTTCCTAGGCATTCCTCCGGATGAAGAGCATGCCTCTTTACAGTAGCACCTATTCCAGTCTCTGCACATTTGATCTTTTGCTCAGTTAACTTTTACTTGCACTCACAGAAGCACTGGTTAGCTTGCCATCAGCACAGATGGCTAGAATGATGCAAGAGAAATCTCCAAAAGCAGAGAGCATTCTGTGGTGCCTACCTGGTCAAATTTTCTTGTTTGAGTCTTCTCATTGACACCAGTTGCTCTTTCACAGGTAGGACACTGCCTATTTATTCATACTGCAGGGGACTGCAATTAATTTCTTTCCATTAAGCAGTACATTTGGTGTTATTTTAATTACACTACTTGCACAGTTAAGTAATCTCTCATAGAAATATTATCAGAAAAAGTTACGATGACAGCAAAGACTAGATAAGCAAAAATAAGACTAGCCCCCCATCTACAGAGCATGATTTTTGGTTTTGGTTGTACCTGAATTTCAGGTTTGGGAACAAAGAGGTTCTTGGACTGGACTGTGGATGGTGCATCCTCCTCTGGGAATTTGATCACAACATCAGCCTGAAATGAAATCACACAACTTCATGAACTTTAACTGTAATGTATTAAAAGTTTTATTACATTACTGTGACCAATTTGCTTATCATGCCAATCAGATTGACAGATTTTTTTTTAAAGGAATCTAAAAAAAGCCTCCATATCTTAAAAGAAATTTCTCCTAAACAGAAGCAGTAATGCCCTTTATTCATCACTAAAAGTTGGACTTATTTCCAGTGCAGCAAGCACAGAAAAGCTGAACCTTGAAGTGTTTGCTGTGAACTTACAATTGAACCCACAAACACACTGAAGTTTCTATTTCACCCTGTGATGAAATAAACATTTCAATCCCACTTTGATGTTTACACGGAGTTTGAAAACTTCGAAAAGAACAGCAAACCTTAGAACCCATAAATGGCCAAAAAGTTTCTGCTTCACTACGAAGAAAAAAAAAAAAAGCTTTTTTCTTCCAAGCCTGTACAGCACCCTCCTGCTGGACTGTCAATAATCTCAGGACCACGTCACCACACTTCCAGCTACATACCACGTTCCACAGAATTGGATTTTCCAGAGTGGCATCTCCAATTATCAAGTACAGAGTATAGGTACCAGAGGCAGAATCGAACTCAGTCTTTCTTTCAGAGGTATCCAGCTCAAACTTGTATACGTTCTTGCTATCTGGTTCTGCAACAAACACTACCTCCTGGCCAGTCTTCTGGTTGTGAAGTCGGACAAAAGTCTGAAAGGAAAGATTGTAAAATTGCTGGAATATCTCACAATAAATGTGTTTATAAATGCCACTGAAATGAGAGATTTACCCCCAAACAAAAAGCACAACATTAACAAAAGTTAGTAAATAAACTGAGAGGCCAGCTCTCTAGATCCCTGCACAGCCAGCAATGTACCATGCCTCTGCAAGTAACCACATTAACACAGGACCAACACTGTCCAGAGGCCCACGTGGGGTACAGGGCAATATATTGAATGCTACTGGAGAGGGTATGTGCAACAACACACGACAGGGATGTATGCATTTTATTTTTTATACATGAACAAGCCAAATCCACTTCCCTCCTACCAAGATTACTGTTTTTTTTCCACAGTCCATATCAGAAACATAAGGCTTCTCAAAACCTACCAAACCTTTTCAAAAGCAACTGTCACCTTGGATGCTTCAAGATGGAACGTTTTGGTGACACAGGAATGACAAGAATTTGTCCTAACCTGGTGAGGGATGAGTTCAGCTCCACTGTTCACGTCTATCAGCTGGAAGGATAGAGCAAAATTCTGATGGCTGTCAGCAGTGAATGAGCCCTTGGCTTTGGCTGGGTAAGCTACCCTAGGAAATAAAAAAACACAGTTGAGGTGATCTTCCAAATGAAAGCCTGGCGTTCAAAGAAACTGAGGCAAGCAAGCGTGACTAACAGCACTGCTATCTACTCAAGCGATCTATTTTAACAAAAAGCCAGGTGACCTAATTCTTTCTGTTCCACCATAATTTAAGAAAAAGGAGGAACAAAATTCTTCATTTTTTTGCAAGCTACATACATTTTCATACAAAACATTAGTTCGTTGCAGGTTTTGGAGGAACAAAAAGAACAAGGCTTTGCTAATACTACACTCCACCTTTCATTAAACAAGGCTCTGCTACAAAAAGGTGTGATGGCAGCATAACAGATAAAACCACAATCAGACTTCAGCACAGAAAGGCTATATCAATCCACAGGGAAGGACCTCAGAGAAGCAATGCAAATGAAGTTAAATTACAAGCATTTCATTTTAATTGATGTCAGTTAAAGAGCAACTGAGAATTCAGGCACACCAGCCCATGATCGAGCCATAACCTCAAAATACAGTGTACATATTGCATTAGATCCTCTCTGTCAAAGTTCAATAATAATAGAAATGTTAAAATAAATGTTTTAAACTCACTTTTGCTACAGAGAGGTGCCAACAAAGGAACAGAAGACTAAGGTCACCTGTTTTCTGTTAGAAATTATTTCAGCAATAAGGAAAGCCACCTACAAGAAACAAATCCATTCTCCCAAAGAACTTACAGGTGTAAGAGAAACAGCATTAGTATAATTTTGTTGGCATTCCAATACAAGATCCCTCAAGTAGGTAAAGCTCCGAAGACCTCTAGTCTAGAACCAGAGCTGCCCCTTAAAGGATCACAGAGTGAGTCATTTTACCTGGTTGTTTTTGGTGCAATGCTCTGATCTTTATCCACAGTAGAAAGATCTACATTAGTAATCCCAACTTCTGTGGAAACTTTTACTTTCAGCTGCAACAAAACACAGCAGGAAGTTACAGGGACCACTCCTACATATACTAACGATGGTCATGTTCACTTCAGAAGCTTTCGTTCTTCTGTCCCCTTCCCCACAGAGAACCTTCCTCTACATCAAGACAGAACCTAGCCTGAACAAGCGCATCTACACCGATTTCCCTTCTGGCAAAGCTCCTGCATCAGTTACTAGCCCCAAACCAACCCCTTCCCCTGCACTAGCAGCTGTCTCTGAAGACACCAGTCCCTCAGTCGCGCTGGAGTTGGCTCCCCTTTGCAGAACTGTTTTTAATGAAACAGCCCAGTTACCCAGATCCAACTAGTTTTCCTTTTACACTAGTAGAAGCTAGCTATTAAATATGACATCATATAAAACACGACTTCAAACTGCACATGCGTATGTACTTCTGTGTCCTGGACAGCAATCTGAGATGAGAGAAGTCTCTGCACAGCAACCAGTTACGCCTGCGTTGGCTCCTGAACCCTAGGAGGTTTCTGCTGATTTTATTAACAGCAGGCAAAAGCCAAAGCATTCCTGCAGGTCTGCACTTTTTTTTTTTTTAAACTGTGCCTCTGAAGGAAGGCTTGCTATTTATCATTTAGGGCACTGCAGACATTAAGGCCCTGCCATTTATCACAGCTCCTTTGTGCCGAGTGCCGTACAAACGCCGAGCAGAGGAATGACTTCCTGCCCTCTCCCCATCCCAAACCCCAGACCATCCAACCCAGACAGCGAACTCAGCGGGTCTGACTGACTTCAACCCTTCTCCCAAACACGAGCGGTTACTGCAATCTATAGGATTTAATTAGCACATTTGTTCTCACAGCTTACAAACGCTCCCCTGGAGAATTAGTTTCATTGCCAAGACATTTTTCAACATACACTCCAATTTGTTACTGCAGGTTTGCTCACGTGAAACAGCCCCACCCCCTCAACCTGAAAAATAATTCCCACAAAGCCTGCGGGAAGAATATGTGAAAACAAACTATTCAGGTCGGACTTCAAACACAATAACCTTGAGAGCTCCTTTACAAAAACAGTATGATTTGATAGAGATGTTACTACTGAAACTGGGTCCATTAGCAGACTCTTTAGGCTAACTTTAGCAAAATCTTTTTCTGTTCCAAGATGGGAGCAAAGAAAGATGGACTAATGAAATAATCATTAAAAAAGAGTTATGTGAAGGCAACTCAGAGCTGCTGCACACAGCCCCTCCAACTGCATAGCACACAAACATCCCTCAAATATTTTAATGCCAGGAAATGCAGGCTCTGCCTGGAATAATAACCCACTGGTTTAGCTCATTACTGTCAAAAACGATGGTGCATTAAGGACAATTAATGCTAATAACGGTAAGGAAAAAAAAAAGCAGTTCCCCCAGCAGTCCTCCCCCATAACAATGTGTCTTATTAGAAGCGGCTCACACAAAGCCACCCGGCGTTAATGCATTCCTCCTGGTACCTCCGTGTGCCAGCAGCGAGCTGAAGCAGGACCAATCACTACCCTTTTGACACCCCTAAGTGCCATTACTACTAGAATGACAACATCAATTTGATACATACAGGAAAGGTCAGCAGTTGTAAATAAGTGTCTTCCTCTCCTCTGAGCCGACTATGTTGCAAGACTTTAAAGAGCTAATCTTTTCCTCAAATAGGCAACTGAGGGCAAAAATTCACCCGGGAACAGACATCACTGGAGAAGAGCATTCTCAGCTGTTGACACTGCAGTGACTATGCTAATAGTCAGCCGGGTCGCATGCTTCTCACAGTAACAAACTTGAGAAAGTAAAGCTCTGAGTGTTTTATACAAAAAAAACTCTTCCGAGAGGTGCGCGGTAACAGCTTTTGCCACCAAAAAGGGTGTATGAACACAAGAAATGAAGAATTAATTTCTACTTGCTTTGGTCACTGTTTCTCCACTACAAAAACATCACCACATACCCAGTTAGAAGCCAGAAAGCCCCCACAGCTCTTTTCTAAAGCTCTCAAATACTTAACTTCCATGCATCAGGTAATCACTAGACAATCACCCAACTGCTAGCCAAGCTTTGAGATTTACATGCTCAAGTTTTGAATGCTCTGAAGAACATTCTTTGTAATCATTTTTACACAGCTTCTTTAAAATATTGGCTGCTACATGAACATTTCCACCGTTAGCCTTTGTTCATTTGCCGTCAAATTAGCAAACATCTAAGTGATAAGTCAGTTTTGAAACTTACGCAAATCGCTTTTGATCATATACTAATCTGTGGTTACTGGTCACAGTCTCAAGCCCAAATCCAATACTTTATAACAAATGTGATAAAAATGCTGTACGACATCCTTAGCATATATAAATAAAAAGCCGTTTCACCAAATACCACAGAACTGAAGCGACAAACACACGCACCTCAACTTTGTTAGCTATAAATCGGTTATCTCCATCGACACTGATAGAGAAATCATAATATCCACTTGCAGGCTTGACGTTCATGAAGTTCAGCTCAAAGACCTCTCTGTAATAAAAAAAGGCAATGTATTAAGCGTCCTCTAGGACACTAACAAAGCAACCTACAAGCAGGTAATATCTTGCTACCAAGATGTCTCCAAATATGCTAGATTAAGCAGGTAAACAGAAATGTGACACAAAACTAACACTACTACTAAGTACAGGGTGAAAAATATCTTCAAGTCCCCTCAAAGTCAGGAGAATGTTGCAGCTCCCCACTCCCAAAAGAAAAAGATCTATGCAACAAATTCAACATCACTACAGGACATGCTGTCACCTGTTGCCAACAAAATGCAACTACAGCATTTTGAGTCTTCCATCACACAGGCATTTTTCTGGTGGAAGAGCATAGGAAGCAAGCCCAACACTGTTTAAGTAACAGCTGTTTGCCTTACAAAGCCTAAAATAAGATAAAATTCTTACCCTGACAGAACAAATGGTGTCTGTTGAAGGACGGTGGCTTTGGTAGATGCAGATTTGGCATAGTCCAGCTTCACAGAAGCTTGAGTAAGTGGCTGGGACATAACATCGGTCACTTGAAGCTACAAAAGCAAAAGAGGAATTTCTGGGAAACCCATTGTCTTAGGAGGAATGTAGAAGCACAGACAACTTTCTACCCCTTCTGTATTATATACCCGGAGTTCTCTCCTGCCCAGAACCCTTGATTGACCTAGCTCTTTTTAACATAATGGGGAAAGGTAAAGTTTGTAAAAGAGCTGACTACTACAAGGTGCCTTGTCAAGGCAGAGTCTAGGTCCTGGGTAAGCAGAAGCTTCTAACAATTATTTGATATAAAAGCACTAAAACCCCAGACCTAATGAAACGGAGCATGTCATGGAGCCTAAAATGAAAGGCATCACCTTATGCATTCAGTTCACCCAGACCTACAAGACTACAGAGTAAGCCAAGAGATGAATTAAGATTTTAGGGTAGGGACTTACCTTGAGCACAGGCTGATGGTGAGACACAGCTGCAGACCCATCAGGGACAATAATGACAGGCAAGTGGTAGCGGTTGCGGGATAAAGCACCCGTGGCACAAGCAATACTGAAAGCCTCTGAGAGCGTCTCAAAATTTTTCTTGCTAAAAATTGCATTCATCAACTGGATAATTTGATCCTGAAAAAGGAAGGCAAACTACACATTAGCACCAGCAGCTTACCACAACACTGCAAAACAGTGCGGTGGTATTAACAAAAACATCATTCATACCGACTGCTTAATTTCCCCCATTTGCTTTAAAAATAACTCAAGTTATGAGGTAACCCCACATTAGCTACCTTCCACATTAGCTACCTTTCACATTAGCATCATATTCTTGGCTGGGAGGTTCCAACCACAATTACTGTAATTGTGCTAAAATCATGCAAAAGTAGGATTTGGATCTACCTCTTCAACCTATGTGTTTAAGAAGGGAAGGTGCCTTCAGCTCAACGGTCCACACTGCGTGCAGTTGCAAAAAGACAGCTTGGCTCCAGGAGGAGGATGTAAACTGCCTTCTTACTGTAAGAAGGACTAGGCTACATGTCCTGGCTACCAGCCAAAGTGGGAAGGCCACGGGGAGGCGATGCCTCCTCACGACGATGTCATCCTCACGACTCTGGAAGCAGCCAGTCTAGGCCCTCAAAGGCTTAGCCCCTTGGGCATAGCAGCATCTTCAGGCTAAGAGGCTTAATGGTAAAGCAGTGCCACTAGGAACGCAGAGCCAGCTCTGGGACGTGCCTAAACTAATTTCTTCTCTTGGAAGTAGGAATGGGACAGAGTTCCCCAGCTGGCTTTCCCACCTGACCTCGTAGGGTTAGTGCACCAGCACCACGCTGAGCAGACTGCACCACCTGATACAGATTCTTCCAGTACTCCCTGCTAGTCAGGAAAAACGGAGGATTTCACTACCTGTACTTTGATCCAAAAAAAAGGACTGTGGGCTAACTTCTAACCAGAAATGAGAATAATCAAAGACAACCCCAAATAAAGCAATAGGCATACTATCTAGTAACTTGCAGACGACGTACCCTTCTAAAAGAAACCCACAGCCTCTCAGATGTTCAACCTCATACTTGTACATTAGTGCTCATTAATGCATCATGTGATTATAGAAAGCATCCAGATAGATGCTACGGTACTCCTGCACAGTACAAACTGTTTTTCCTTTATCTGAAGCGCATGGCATAGCTCTAGACCTTAACCAGCAACTTACACACACATTTAATTTGTAAAAATTAAAAAGCTATTTTTCCATATACTTCATTTGTTAATTTTTAAAGTGAATTTTGTTGTTTTCAGGAGGCACCTTTGCCATTCATAGGAGATAAAGCATTAAAGCCCCGACAATAGCACTTCTGACAGCACAATTCTGAATCAACACTAAACAATTTTCCTTAATTGGGCTTTTTCTTTTTTCTTTACATCACTTGGATGCTGACAGTTAGAATTGTGTGTAGGAGAATCACCACCTCAAAAATGACATCAAAATTACTTTGCAGTTAGTTTGTTGGCAGCAGCATGGAAGAAAGCCAGGAATTAAATCAGATGTCTTACACTTGCTTCTGTTTCAACCCTGTCACTTTGCCTTGTACTCTACGGAGATGCCATTCTCAATCAAAAGTGCATCTACTGTGGTTAACCTGTTACGGAAAAAATACTAAATGGAGAGCTTGCAATAGTGATTTTCTATCTTAATCAAGCTCTAAAGGAATTTTCAAATGATCTTTCATTATAGTACAGTGACAAGTTTATGCACCTGAATTCCTGTAGGAGTACAGTACTACTGTTGTCTCCCTTTTGGATGCTCCTAATTAGAGTGTCTGTATTTCCTCACAGGTAAATAACACTTGCAAAACACTCTGAAATGCTGCAAAGTGCTAGGCAAGTGCCAAATACCAGAACAAACTCTGAAACAAGAGGTTTTTTTCCAGCAGCTTGTCTCAATAAACAAAGAAAAACTAGGCCTTGCTTGCAATTTCCTTCCGTACATTAAAAAAAACAGGTGGAATTTCCTCCTACACTCTGGTATTTAACATTCACTCTGAGATCTCCTTTTTCACTGAGCATGTTCATTTTTCCCGTAGAAATTCCACCTAGTTAGACTGGCCTCTTGCACTGCACCATGATCACTAGGTAGATCCTGTGTGTAAGTTACCTTGTGCAAGACAGGAAAAGGCAGATACAGACCTCCTTCATTGCTGGCTCTGTACCCACGTGGTCGGACAGCTTATAGGCAGCAGCAACAAACAGTGCAGTAGTCTCAATTCCTTCTTCAAATTGCAGATAGACTCCACCCAAGTCATCCAGGCGAGCAACAAGATCCTGACAGAAAGAATAAATTCTATTTAGATTGCATTCTAGTAGAAGATCCGTGGAAAGTAACTCTACAGTTTGACCTCTAGGCAGGAGTATTGGCACAGGATTCACGGAATTACTTTCTACATCATTTAGAAATAGGAATAAAAA
The DNA here is from genome assembly GCF_964211835.1 of Anser anser. Taxonomy (NCBI): domain Eukaryota; kingdom Metazoa; phylum Chordata; class Aves; order Anseriformes; family Anatidae; genus Anser; species Anser anser. The sequence goes on along the minus strand of NC_139737.1, from coordinate 14,524,162 downwards.
TACCTTCAGCCTTTACAGGATTTAATTATATTTACATCAGTGGACTTTGTGTCACAGTCTGCTGTGAAACAGTTGAACTCCATGAGAAATATCTGCTTGAAGGGAAGAGCCAAGCCAACCCACCTGATGCAGACAAGGAATTAGCCAGATTGTTTTTTCATTGTGTTTCCTGTTAACACATCTTTTAGTATCACAGACATCTAGCAAATAATCCTGAATAATGAGAGACCATAGCGCGTTCCTACCTCTATCTCTTCAACAATGGCACTTAAATCTGCCTGCTGGGACAAGTAAGATGCTGTTTCTAAAGCCTGGATGGTTCTGAAACAACAAAAAACAAAAACAAGTGTATGAATTTTGTTCCTTAAAAGCCAAACATCCTTCAAAGAAATTAGTTTCTATTCCAAATGAGGCGTAAAGCAGCCACAACTGCATTTAGTTGACTCTAGGCAATGAATCTGAAGGTATTTAGTGGAAACTTAAAATTCATTACAGAAGACTACTTTAGTTGTACCAGCTTTGCAATAAACTCAGATTCAAATGCAGAGAAGAAACCAAACTTTTATCTCTGCATTGCACAGATCCCCAGACGTGCTACTGAAGCTTCTAGGAATCTGGATTTTTCGCCTAGAAAATAAGCCTTTAAAAGCTTCCCTTTCTTTCTTAGCTTTAAAGAAAAGCTCTATTCTTTCCTTTCACAGTAAAAATTACTTAACCAATTCTTTGGTGATTAGTGCCAGGATTCCTTCTGCTTACTGGCACATTTTTTCCGCCTCATAGCACACGCATCCCAGCCTATAAACAAAAGGTCTGAGGAAGAGCATCCAGCATACCACAAGCTGCAATGATGCAGAACTATGGCTGGATTTTAAGTCAAAGATTTGTTGTGAATCTTTTTAAAAGAAGAGGCTTCTTTGGCATGCATCCTCTTTATTGACCATTATTCTCGAACTAAACTGAATACATAAGCTCATTTGCAAAAATCGCAGAGAACAGCTCATAAACATTTTCCACATTCTCCCAGAGAGACGATAATGAACTAAACAAACATTCCAAATGAACACACAGCACAATCTACTGGAACTACATTGCTAAACCTAAAGTGTTAAAACAACCTTTACTCTACAACCCAAATGCTAGCAGATAAGTGCGCAACAGCGAAACATTTCTGTCTGAAAGACTTACGCCAGCACGTTTTCTTCTTTGCTAAGACGAGCAGTAAGAGCACTAAGTGCTTCCTGAGAAGCTAAAGGAAGGCCAAAGCCACTCAGGGCCCCAACAGCATGGAAGATCTGGGTGATCGAGGAGTCCTCACTGACAGCTGCAAGCAGCAGCTCCCTGGTCTCATTTGAGATGGCAACCTGAGGAAGAGCACAAAGAACACTGATTCACGCTGAAGAACGTATCTTCCTAGTCACTGCTGACTTGTTTCTGGAGCAGCACGCGTGACTGGTGAACTGTAAGCTATAGCTGGGAAAAAGCACTTTATCATTCGTTACCTTTCAGTTCAATTAAGTCCCTAAGATTTGCTGTCAACTCTCAATTCGTCAGGATAATCCACAATTCAGATTTATCCTGGTAGCCTGCTAGTAATACTATCTGCTTTTCATCTGACATCACATAATTGTGCAGCAGCTGATGGTACGGATGAAAAATGAGACTTGTACAACCCACCCACAACTTAGCAAGCACGGACTGCATGCGTATTGTTGCAGTGTTCACTACAGGGCTTTCAACCACACGGTGTATTGCCTGCCCAGAGAATGTCTAACTGATACTGCTTTGTGAATTTATTAAAATGCACTGGCTCCTTTTTTTCTTAGCCACTGACGTTTCAATCAAGAAAGCACTGAAACATCCAAACCTCCTGTATCATCTCCCATGCCTACAAGCTGGCTTTGCCCCGCACAATACCAGCTCTGCATTCACGAGCACACCTTGACTGAACATGAGGGGTACCTGCGGAAGGGAGGGAGTGGAAGGAGACAGCCTCCACAAGCATGGATCTTCTGACAATCAGCTCTGTGAAGAACTACTTGCTTGAAGGCAAATACGTGACTGTTCAGAGAAGTTATTTGTTGTGCATAGGCTGAAAGAGCCAGCACCATCACGGAGAAGGACAGAAGATACCCGAGCTTGGTGGGTAAAAGGGGAAACAGCTGGGGTAGGAAACAATAAGCTGCTGGATACCATGTGTGAAATATAGCAGAGGAACATTTTAAGAAGGTATTTACTTGTTCTGTTTCAATCATTTGGTATCAGGTGTGTACACGAAAACTTCTCTGCTAGATCCCCACATCATTCCTGACAGAGAGAGGATATCACATGTCTAAGATGCAGCACAGTAGCGTGGTTTTAAACAATTTTTAGACGTTATTAGATGTAACAAAAAAGGCTTTTTACAACTGTGCCTAGACCCGTCATTTACTGATGAGATGCTGTTCTAAAAACAGAAAGTTAACAAAGGAGACAACTAGAAGTTTCTACTCTTCAAAAAATTCAGAATGTGGCTGGGGAGCCAGTATTGGATCAGGTACTCAGAGTTGTGGTGAAGAAAATACTTGCTTTATACTCGTTCACTTTGCCTTGTCTGGGAGTACTCCCAGACACTTTGTAAGCTACTTACCTAAGACACAACAGAATACCACGTACTAAGAGAAAGTAAAACAGAATTTATGCTTACACACATATCAAGGTAAATGTTGACTTAGTAACATCTGTCTTCAGAGGTTAGGGCCCCAAACTCACCTCGCAACCAGACAGGACACGGATGGATTGTGCAGCATAGAAAAGGGAGTCAACACTGCTGGAGTCTACGTGAGACTTGATGAAATTACATGCAGCCTGCAAGGAAAGAGAAATTATGCAACAGCCTTGACTTTAATTATTGACTTGATTTAAATGATCCTCTAAGACAATTTCAGTATAAAAACGCACACCAGTGTACATGAAAAAAGGCAAAAGAAATCCAAATAATATTTGTGATGTAGCAAAACCTATAACCCCATGTCCTACACTACTAAATGCTGCACGGTAACAAAGATGATTCCTGTTCAAAGCGATCAGTGATTTTCACACTGACTCTGCTGCAACCAGCTCAAATTTGAGTATAACATTCCGCAACATACAAGACCCACATGTATATTTCATAGGCAAAATCTTCCAGAGACAAGAAGCTTGCTTCCCAGCTGTACATCACAAACATACACACACATTTATGGATGCAGTATGTCAAAGCATAAGGAAAGATAAACCAGGTAAGTAGCTAAACTATGAAGGCAAGTGATGAGATTACTCACTGACAAGTAGCCAGCATACTATTGACTGACTACATGATACATGCACCGTCAACATCCCCTTCTAACCAGAAAATAACCAAGAATTGAACTGCTTGTACATAAATTGCTGGTCTCTGAGCAGGGGAAGAACAGGCCTTTCAACTAGGACAGGATTTTAATGCTGCAATTAACCAAGGACGTATGTTCAAGTGCTATGCCTAGCTACTATTTTTTATTACTTTTACCTTTTAAACAGCCTCACTCTGTGAAGAGAGATAATGTTGAGAAAAAAAAGTCTCAGCATAAACCTCAAAGAACAAAAGCAATTACTGCACACCTGCAAATGCACAGGTGATATTACCTTTGCCAAAACCGTGAACTCTTAAACATCCCAGCCACACTGACAAACGCTGAGGCAGCAGTTGCCAGATCAGCTCACAGATGGCCACGCACACCACGGTGTGCGCTGTGGCAAACCGCAACACCTCCGGGAACCTCACGGTTCAGAATTTGAGGTGCGAATGCACGACACTCGGAGAGAAACCAAGTTCAAGCGGTCGGAAAACACCAAGCTAGCTCAATGTATGTGGAGAGAGCAGACCTGTGTTTGCAGCTCAGGTGTGCTGGTCAGAGCACGCACGTGCGGCTAAGCAGGTCAGCACTGCAGCAATCTAACAGTACTTAAACAGGAAGCGTCTGAATACATGATGTTATTAGAAAAAACGTAATAGGTGTATATGTATTATAGATATTACGGGTGGTAAGAGCACCCTGCTGACGCCACAGGCCGCTATCTCTGGCCTGCACGCAGCAATACCCGCTCCACAGAGGACAGACGAGGTGAGGTGCCGCGGCTGCACTAAGCGCTGGCCCGCAAGGACGCTGCTGCGAGGGCCGAGGGCAGGGCAGGTAAGGGCTCCCCCGGCCGCCCCGCCCCGCCCCGCCGTCACCGCAGCGACCTGCCCACGGCGCCCCGAAGGGACGAGGCGGCCTCCTCCGGCGCCGCCAGGCCCCGCCGCGGTTTCTCCTTCACGCCTTGCCCCCGCGCAGCCCCGCGGCCGGCCGCCTCCCGCTCACCTTCTCGTCCGCCAGCCGCAGCCCCAGGCTGCCGAGGCCCACCACGGAGTGGTAGGCGGCCTGCACGTCGCCGAAGGGCCGCTCCAGCGCCGCCCGCAGCCGGGCCAGGTCGCGGGCGGTGAGGCGGTGGCTGGGGGCCAGGGCGCGGGCGGCGCCGAGGAGCAGCAGCAGCAGCAGCAGGGCCCGCGCCCCGCACGGCGCCGCCATTTTGTGGCCCTCCTCCTGCGCCGCCGCGCCGCTTCCGGCCCGGAGCGTACCACCTCGGCTGCTCGCGGGGGGTGGGGGGGGACGAGAGGACGGGGATTGCTGCCACTGAGCCCTGCCCGCCTCAGCGATACCGAACGGGGACGCCGTGGAGGTGTAGCAGGGAACGGGGCCGCCAGGAGCGGGTGGAGGGTGGGAGGCGGAGAGGGGGCGGTGGGGAATGGTATGGCCAGCCGTGCCCCCCCCCCCCCGCGGCGCGGAGTGGTACGGGCCGCCCGGCGGCCGGCGGGGATGTGGGCCACGCTGATTGGCCGAGCCGCCCGCGGCCTCTGCACCGCCACGGCGCCTTAAAGGGGACGTGGCGAAAAAGTTCCACGTGCCGTGACACGTCGTGTCACGTCGCGACATGTCGTGACATGTCGCGTCACGTCGTGACATGTCGTGTCCTGTCGTGACATGTCGTGTAGTGTTGTGACATGTCGTGACATTTCATGTCACGCCGTGCCACCTCGTGCCGTGCTGCACCATTCAAAAGCCCGAGCTTGGTTCCCCACGTGCAGAAACGGCGCCTCCTGCTCGCCCAGCCACCTGGGTGGCGGCTGCCACCTGTGTCCCCAGTGCCAGCCCTGCGAGCCCCGACCCGGCCCCGTGGCGAGCGCTGCCCATGGCCGCCCGCGGCCCCTCGCCCTGCCGGAGACCCAACGCCGCGCTCCCCGACCCACCGCTCATCGCGGGGCTGTGCGGGCAGGGTGTTGAGCGTGGTTCGTGGGAGGGGGGCGGCTTAAATGACATGAGCAGTGGGATCGAGTGCACCCCGAGCAAATTTGGAGACGACACCAAGCTGAGCGGGCGGTTGATAGGACAGAAGGAAGGGATGCCATCTGTGAGAAACATCTCAAATAATTTTCTTCAGACAGGATCTTCTGTGAAGCTATTTTATCCGCGATTGCAGTGGCGGGCGTCCTGTCAATCAGGAGCTCATTTTAGTAAATAAATCATAACCTTTTATTCCCTATTACCCGACGCCTGATCACCTCCCCGTGTCCTCATTGGCTGAGTACTGCAGGGTCACAAGCTACTCGACACTCCTCTATACCATATATGTACAATTTTTCTTTTTTTTCAACCCTTTAATCTCTCCTTCCTTATGTTTTGAGAACTTGTGGTCTTTGTTTTACTGTTCTCACACTGCTCATCCTGTTTTACTCAAGCTGCTACCTTATTTTGGAACAGTGAGTCCTTCTACTGTCCACTTACCTACTTAGCCTTTCTCCTTATTACGACTACACAACTACCTTGGAATACAGAAAAGTAGTTCTCTACTGCAAAAACACAACTTAGCTTCTCACACATCCAAAGGGACCTGCAGAAGGGGGCCCACGTCAGCTTAACCAGGTTCAACAAGTCCAAGCGCAAGGTGCTGCACCTGGGTCAGGGCAGTCCCAGACATGAGCACAGGCTGGGAGAAGAACTCGCTGAGAGCAGCCCTGCGGGGAGGGACTTGGGGGTTCTGGTGGATCAAAAGCTCGACATGAGCCAGCAGAAGAGCAACTGCATCCTGGGCTGCATCGACAGAGGGGTGGGCAGCAGGGGAGGGAGGGGATCGTGCCCCTCTGCTCTGCCCTGGTGAGGCCCCACCTGGAGCCCTGCGTCCAGCTCTGGGCCCCCAGCACCAGGAGGATGTGGGGCTGTTGGAGCGGGTCCAGAGGAGGCCACGAAGATGCCCAGAGGGCTGGAGCACCTCTCCTATGGAGAAAGGCTGAGAGAACTGGAGCTGTCTCATTTCATTATTGAAATTCTATCAAATGGGCGAAGAAATGGAAGGAAATGCTGGCTGCCTTCTCTCAGGTGCAATCCAAATGATGCTTGCCTACCTGTGCAGTTTGCTCTAGGGAACCTGCTTTGGCAGAGGGGTTGGACCCGATGATCTCTCGAGCTCCCTTCCAACCCCTACAATTCTGTGATTCTGTGATTCTGTTCAGCCTGCAGAAAAGAAGGCTCCGGGGGGACCTCATTGTGACCTTTCAGTTCTTGAAGGGGGCTTATTAAAAAGACAAAGTGACTCTTCTCAATCAGATAATGACAGGATGAGGGGGAATGGTTTTAAACTAAAAGAGGGGAGATTTAGACTAGAGGTTAGAAGGAAATTCTTCACTCAGAGGGTGGTGAGGCACTGGCACAGGTTGCCCAGAAAGGTTGTGGATGCCCCATCCCTGCAGGTGTTCAGGACCAGCTTAGATGAGGCCCTGAGCAACCCGATCTAGTGAGTGGTGTCCCTGCCTATGGCGGGGGGGGTGGAATTGGTGGGCTTTGAGGTCCCTTCCAGTCTGAGCCATTCTATGATTCTGTGATTAAATGGGTGCAGAGGTGCACGGCCATCGGCCCTTGTGCTGCCACCTTGCCCCTGGCACCCTGTCCTGAAGTCCCCGGGCAGGGACGCAGCACACACAGCACTGTGCGGAATGGCTCCTTCCCTGTGGGCACATGGGGACGGGCAGGGTCTGCACCCAGCCCGGGGAGCCAGGCTGCCCTCCTGGTGGGCCCAGGATTTGGGGAAAAGGGCTGAGCTTCCTCCTGCAGAGGGCACTGGGAACTTGTGCTCGGTGCTTTCGGCGAAGAGCCCACCCAGCCGCCGGCCCGCGGGCAGAGCTGCGTGCAGACGGAGGCTTTTTGGCTGATCGCCTCCTTTTGCTGGCTAACACGGGCGCCAGCACCGTGCTCCTGTCCCTGTTACAGAGCCTGAGCATGTGGGGCTCCCATCCTCAAGCTTGCTCCAGGCTTCTGAGTCTCTAATGAGCCTCACAGGGCACAGTGTTTTCCGCTGTGCCCTGTGGCCACCTCATGCCCTATCCTGAGGCCAGACAGGGTCCAGGCCTGCCATGGACAACACCACAGGGAAATCTGTTCCTCCCTGGCTTTCCCCTAGGGAAATGAAGTCCCTCCAAAACACATTGTAAAGTCCTGTGGCTGCTGCTGCAGCTTTACGGGGAAAAATGTAAGGAAAAACGTGCTGCCTCGGAGTGTCTGATTTTGATATTTTGTCCCAGAAAGGGCTTTTGTTTTGCATAGCTGAGTTTGCATCACCTTACAGCTTGCACTAAACAAGCGACACGTTTCAGCCATCTGCGATAACGCTTCCCATCCCGCTGCCCTTCCTGGGGAGGTTTTGTCCAGGATTGGAGCGAAGCCAACCGGAAGGGCTTAAAATCCCTCGAGAAATGGCATTTGTCTCCTGTTCACGCCCAACATGGGCTCGAGTCCACATCAGATGATCACAAAATCTCCGTGGGGGCTGAAAACCCAGGGGGTTGAAATCCCCAGGGGGCTGAAACCCCCCTGTGCACCCACCCGGCCTCAAGGGGAGGCTGGAGACCCGCAGCTGAGCTCCTCTGCTGTGACTGCTTGAAAGGCGAAGGATTTTACGAGATGAGAGAGAAGTTAAAGGCCACTGGTGCAATTAAGCGCCTTAAATGTGGATTTTATTTCAGTGTAATGGGATGGTTATTGCATATAAAAGAAGTGCCAGATGGTTGTTAAAACCACATTTACTGAGTTCTAATAACCATGCGTTTGACCTGTGTCCCTTCAAGAGCTGCAGTCCCTTGTTACGGAACAAATCGCGAGCCCTCGCCCCAGGCAGATCCTTACTGGGACCAGCTTGGTCCATACTGGCCAGTGCCCGGGGAGGGGTTTCCACAGTTTTGCTTTTCTGATGGTGACACAGGCTGAGAAATGGGGAGGTGTGGAAAAAAGCTGAATGTTTGGTGCAGCCAGGATCCCCTCCTGGGGCTTGGGTCAGGCAAGGGGCTGTGCACGCCCCCGCGCAGAGCCTCCTCTGCAGCTCTGCTGGGGGCAAAGTGGTTTGGAGAAGGGAGGAGAGAGGACGGAGGGCAGAAGACCTCGGAGGATGCGGGACGGAGGATGGAGAAAAGAGGACTGGAGATGGACGACAGAGGATGGATGATGGAGAGCTGTGGGTAAACAAGGGAGGATAGAGCAGGGAGGATGGAGGAGAGAAGAGGGAGAATGGCAGAGGGAGGGCGGAGGGGAGAGGCTGGAGAAAGGAGGATGCAGGATGGAGGAGGGCCCTGGGACAAGGGGGAAGCTGGCGGTATGGCTTCTTCTTCTCCCCCTGTGGGATCCTTGCTTAAACATGTGCAGGTGCAAGCAGGGAAGGTATGGGGTGAATTTATGGGGTGAATTTACGGAAAGGACCGTGGGTCTCATCCCCCAGCTGCCTCCCCACACCTGCTGCATGCAGATTCACAGGACCTGGGCAGATCAGTCCCTGCCATGGCCCCGAGGCAGCAGTGCTGGGATGGATCTGACCCCTGTGCCTTCAAGAGGAGCCTGCAACAAGCACAGCAGCGAGCCCCAAAACCTGCAGGCTACATTACAGCGTTCCTCCATGCCACTCTGCCCCACAGCCACCCTTCCTTCTTTGGTAAAGACTCCAACAATTCCCTTTTTAGGGTCAATCGCACCGGCCTGGGAAGGAGCACTCCCCGCTCCCCCAGCGCACTCCCTGCTGGTGCCGTGGTCCCTCCGAACCTGCTGCCAGCCAGCAGCCAAGCAGCCTCTGAGCGTGTGCTGTGTGTGCTTCTGGGGCTGAAGCACGTTCTTAGGCTGCATGAAAATGGCTTTTCAGGACACCCCTTCCCTGGACCGTCAGCCCCCGGCCCCAGCAGTGCAGGAGACCCCTCCTGGCGCGGCCCCTCGGGGAGCCTGTGCTGCTGAACCTGCTTTCCCAGGAGCACACCTCGCTCTGGCTGGCACGAAGGTATTGCTGTGCTGGCTGGGGTCTGCTTGCCTTATTAATACTCCTGGAAAGCTCTCCCTGATGAATCCCAGCTGGGAGGCCTTTTTAAGTCTTATTAAATTGTTCATACGCATTTTCTGCAGGGCTGTTGGTCCTCCCTGCCCCATCCCGCTCTGTGCCCCGCTGGTTCCCCCGTCCCTCATTGCAGAAGGGGACGAGGGGCTTCCCTCATGCTTGCACCCGAACCCACCCCTTCCTCTTGGGCGTCACCCTTGGGTGTCCCCAGGCTGCACCCCATCCCTCCCACCGCTGCGGGGGCTCTCCCAGTTATCCCAGTCCCTCCACTGGCAGCACCTCCAGCACCCCACCCACCCGTCTTCCCCCAGCAGCAGTGGTGTGCCGAGTCCTGCCCCCGCTACGAGCGCCAGCGTGGGTCACCCCTCCTCGGGGACAGCCGGGGAGCCGGGCGCGGGACGGGGTGCCTTGCGGCGGCTGCACCAGCTGGGTTGCGTTTGCACCGCTCCCGTCACACATGTTGAAGCTCTCCATTTTCCTTGGGATGATGTCAGACCCGTGCTGCTCCGCCAGATCCTCCTGCGGTGAGGAGGGAGATGGGCTGGGGGAGGCAGCACTGGGAACGGGGCCGTGGGGTTGGGGGGGACCCAGCGGGGACACCCCCAGGGCAGCACAGCTCCCTGCCGGCCCGCTCTGTCGCACGCTGCCAGCGGGCAGGGGCTGGCACTGCGTCCTCATTTCTTTCCTCTTTGGCTCTTCGCTTTTTTCCTGCTCCCAAATAAAAGCCAGCCCCGGCTTGGTGCGAGCCTGCTCTGTGGGGCAGCAGGGGTCCTGGCGTTCCCCGCTCACCTCCAGACATGAAAGGGATGCGCAGACAGGTAAAACACCCTTGGCTCGCCCCGCGGCTTTTCACAGCTCCCGTTCCTGTCTGGCATACCAAGACCAGACATTTTCCTGGCGGCTTTTCAGATCCCACCATGGGTAAAAACCCACCAGAAGGAGCTGGCAGGAAAATGTGATTGAGTGGGGCCTGGAGGGACGGAGGATGTGCATCCCTGCCCACTGCAGGCACCCTCAGGCATCTCTCCCTCTGCACCAACGCTCCCACCTCCTGCTTTCCCTTCCACCCATCAGACTCACTGGGCAGGTGAGTGAACTGTCTTCTTGAAAAAGTGCCCCTTGCCCATGGGTTTTCCCACCTCCTCTGTCCCCACTGCAGTGGTCACGGGGTCCCAAAAGCCCCCACCCCCCCCTGCAGCAGCCTGGCCCCTTGCAGCCCAGCTGTGCAAGCCCCAGCTCTGGTGGGGAGCAGCGTGGGGGCCCCGGGGTTTGCTTCAGTGGTTTTTGGGGGGCACAGACTTTTTTTTTGGGTGGAGAGAGGAGTGTGCAAAGCTATGGGGGCTCTGCAGCAAATGCTAGCATGGGCTGGTGCCAGCTCAAAAAGCTCTGCATTTGCCAACCTCTCGCAGAGCCCCGTCAGCCCGGTTATCCGGGGCACATCTCCCCAGGTGGCTGCGGAGCCGTCCCGGTACGTGGGGCTGGGGACGGGGTGACCCCGACCCACCTGGCCCCCCGGAAGGTGGGACTCGTTTCTCTCGCGTCTGCCTGAGTGTGACCGGCCCCGCGCAGGGGTGGCTGCTGAAAGCTTGACAGCTTGTTTGGATGGAAAGCAGGGGGAGAGCGCTTGGCAAGGCGTGCCGGGAGGAGCTGTGTGCCCCCCGCGCTCGGGGAGGGCTCGGTGGGGACGTATCTCACCCCCCAGGCCCCAAATGCTTCCCATATGGCTGGTACGACGAGCCGCACAAAGCTGCCTTTTGCCTTATTTTGGGATGGTTGCAAGCAGTGCAAAGCCATGAGCCCGCTGGTCTGGCCTGCCTTTGCTCGCCTGCCCCAAATTTCCCCCTAGAGCAGCACCTGAGCAGGGACGCTGCCAGAAACTGCCCCGCAGGCTGCCTCTGCCCCCATGGAGGGGCCTTAATGGGTCTCCTCCTGATGGACCCAGGGAAGGGACGGAGGCAGGTCACTGCCACGGGGCTCCCCGGGGCTGAGTGCCTGCAGAACCTCCTTTTTTTGGCTTCGTTGGAGCATCGAGCGTGGGCGGAGGTGGTGACGGGCACGGGGGAGGACCTGACTCTGCGTGCATGTGGTCGACATCCCGGCTTGGCTGATAGCGTTTCCCTTCTGCTCCGGCTTTCCTCAAGCCCATAAATAAGAAACAAGACCCCAGGGAGCACTCAGAGAAACTATTAAAAATAATTAAAATAAAACAATAAATAAACACAGAGAGACCGAAGAAATAAACCTTGGCTGTGCAAGCTCCAGCCCCCTGCGCTGCCCATGCTGATGTCCCCGCCGAGCCGGCAGGGCCCTTTCCAAAATGCTGACGGGGTCACAGCACCCACCGGGGGCTGCCGGGGACTTTGCAGCCCCCCCCAGGATGGCATTTTGGGATGAGCCCCGGAGCCTGGTGCCAAGGCTGCAGTGGCCATGCAGGGCGAAGGATTCCCCCAGGGGACGATTTTCACCCCCCCGGGCTCCCTGCGGTGTGGAGGGAGAACATTTAATTCTCCAAAAAAAAAAACAAACCAAAAAGGATCAGGATCCCGTCGAAGGGGGGTGATGAAGGAGCTGGGGCCAGGGCGTAAATCCACGGTGCTGCCGTGCAGCGCTGGAGCCGGGCCAGGTGACAGCAGCGCGACGCCGGGCCGGGAGAGCGCTGGCTGCTGCGTTTGTCTGCAGCCTCCCCCCGCTGGGGAAGAAGCCGGCTCCTGACTCTTTCTGCGACTGCGAGCGTCAGGTTGGGTTTCCTTTGATTGCACGAGCTTGGTTTGCTCTTCTGCTTCATAAGCATCCAAGCGCCAGATGCTCGCAAAAAAAAAAGCGCCTGTGAATCCCCCGGGGCCCCCGCCTGCGGGTCGGAGCAGCCCCCAGCCCCCAGCCCCGAGCTCGCCAGCCCCCAGCCCCGCAGCGACGGCCGAAGGAGAAGGCGGCCAAAGCCGGCAGCTCGTAAACAAGCCCCGCGCTGAAACGGCTCCTCCGGCCCCGCCGTACTGCGAGCAGAAGGCGCCCGGCGTGGAGCAGCTCGGAGAGGTCCGAGCTCGGCACCCCCGAGCCCTGCACGCGTCCGGGTGGTGCTTTCGCAGGGCGATGGGGGCGAAGGTGCCCCCCAGGGGTCTTCTCGCTTCTCCAGGTGTGCTGGGACGTGACGCCCCTCTCCGCTTGCCATTGAACAGCGAAACCCAAAGGGTTTCCCATAGCGGGACGCAGACAGAAAGGCTTTTTGACGGTGACCCCGACGGTTCCCCGCTCCCTTTCCCCGACACCACGTTTGATAGGGGCAGTCACCCCTCCCGGCTGGGTCGCGTGCCTGCTGCAGGGTGGCATTTCTCCCCCCCGGGGCCACGCACAGCTGCTTGCCCTGTGTGCAGGAGCTGCAGCTGCTCTCCACCCCCTCTCTGATGGCTTATCCAGGGATGGAGAGAGAGCGGTGCCGGAGAGGGGAAAAAATAAAAAAAAACCCAAACCACCCAACCCTGAGGTCCAGAATCTGCTTTTCAGCAGGGCCAAAGTGCGGCAGCAGCGAGGTCAGAACCAGGCAGGGGGCTGGTGTCGGGGGTCCCAGCCCAGCAGGGGCCATGGGGCCGGGCGGCAGCAGCCCCGCACCCCCGCCAGCCCCCAGGGTGCCTGCACAATCCCGCAAGCCCCCTGCTCCTGCTTAGCTTTCTCATTCCTTGCCAAAATCACTCCGGAGCACGTCAGCACACTGTCATTTCAGGAATCTCATTTCGGAGAGGCTTTTCCCCCTCTCCTTTTCCCCCCTCAGACACAAACCAGAGGCAGAGCCGTTTTATTGGGTGTGAGGGCAGGGCTACCTCGCATCCGGCCTTCCCCTGCTCTCACCCCAAAACGATGCCGGCGTGGAACCGGAGGGCTTTGGCCACTTGTGGGGATGTTCCTGGTTAGCAGCATACACGGGGCCGTACGTACACGTGTATGCACGTGCAGGGAACCCCACGGCAGCCCCGCACAGAGAGATGGGGAAAGCAGGGCCAAAGAGATGGGACTTCGGGCCCCCAGCACCATGCAAGCCTCGGAGGAGGGGGGTGCTTGGTCTTCCCTCCACTTCGTTATTTTATGGACTGAAATCCTTCTCCCAGAGGAGCACTGCTCCTCCATAAAGCCCTAGATAGGTGCTCAGCCTCCTGTTTGCTCCCGTTACCCCAAACCTGCTCCCCTGGGGCCGAGCCCCCTGCATTCCTCTCCCTCGTATTCCTATTGACCGCACAGCCCCCCAGCCCCGTACCTGCCCCCCTCTCGGGACAGATCACCAAGGACAAGTCCTGGCCTGGACCCCTGGGGCCCCGTTCAGCCGCCCCAGCCCCTGCACCCCAGCTCACGGGGATCCCCTCCTCCAAGTGACTCCTGCACCTTCCTGGGGAGAACAGAGGGGAAGGGAGGTTGCTGCTCCCCCTGTCCACGAGCAGAATTGAAGCGACGAGCAGGAGAATTAGCTGGCTTCGGTGGTTTTTACAGGCACAGGGCTGATGCTGTTTTTGCTGATGCTTTGCTGCAAAATCCTGCAGAGCTGCAGTGCTTCAAGCCAGGAGGGAAGAGAAGTCCAGGTGACCTCCAGATGATGCTTGCATCGCAACGCTGCCAGCTCTCTGCAGGGAGGTGCTACGGGGATAAATAACCAGCTTCCCTCCCTGCCGGGGAGCAGACCTGAGCCACCCGACCTTTCCAAAATGCTTGGCCTGGGAAGCAAGAATAATCTGCTCAGGTCACAGGGGGATTAAAACCCTCTGCTGGTCTTTTAAACCACCCACCTGCGGCCCTGCAGAGGGGGTTTCTGAGCCAGGGCCTCTGGGCAGGCAGAATTTGCCTAAAAAGGGCTGAGAAAAGTGAGCTGTGATGCTCCTGGGAGAGAGGCAGGGTGCCAAGGGGCTTCAGTCCTGCTGCTCTGTCTGCATCTGTGCAGGGAAAGCAGCCCTGCAGCTCAGCTCGCTCACAAACCCCCACTGCTGCCTTGAAACAAGCGCTGACAATCCCAGGAGATGCCCCAAGTTCCCCCCAAGCCCTGTGCTGGGCCAGGCGGGACAGGGAGCTCTGTCCCATCACTGTCCGGGACCCGGTGAAGGATGGGGGCTGTCCGCAAAGCCCCAGAACACAGCCAGTTTCCCTGATTTTCCCCACAGCAACCCAGCAGCAGCTTTTGTCTCTTCCTCCACCTTTAGATCTCACCCTTGCAGCACTTCGCAGCCTGCGTTTGCAGGGCAGATGCTCCAGGGAGCACTTTGGATGCGCAGCCCGGTGCATGCAGCGCAGCACCCTGCCAGCAGCGTGGGACCTCAACCTGCCCCCCGCCACGTACAACCCCAAGCCCCCCACCCCGATACAACAGGGAGGGGAGGCAGCACAGCCTCTCCGCACAGCACCCTGCACCTCTGCTCCCTGCTGCCAGCAGCCTTTCCCCCAGCCAGCCCTGCCCTCCTGTATCCCCCCCAGCCCTGGCCGAAGGTGCCCCCGGCAGGTTCTGCACCCCCAGTGTGGGGCACGGAGCAGCCCCCCCAGCCCCAGCCCATCTGGAGCTCAGCCTTGCAGGCGCACAAGAGTTTGTTTAAGAGTTCACTGAAGTCTGAAGGGAGAGCTCGTCTCGGACGCGCCCTGTGATGCTTTTCCATCCTAACTCACATCAAATCATCGCTGGACATTTATTGTTTCTGGGCACGCTCCAGTCCCTCCAGGAGATAGCAATCAGAGGGCCCCTCTCCTCCTTTTCCTCCCGCTGTCCTCAGGCTCAGCCCCATCCCCTATAATTTCCATCCAAACTCAACACCCCCAAAGCCCCAGGCAGGGCTGGATCAGGCCCCGGAGTGGCAAGGGCTGCACGTACCCCGAGGGAGGAGGAATCACCAGGTCCAGAGACCACTGAGCTCGTTCCAAATGGTGGCAACAGGAAGCTAAGAGGAATGGGAAGGGCTGGTGGGAGCAGAGCACTGCGGTCTGGGGAGGAACCACGAGATGCAGCTGCCCTCCTGACCCTCCGCCAGGCATGACGGAGGAGGCGAGGGGCTGCTGGAGGATGACGGGCTCCGCCTTTGCACCAGGATTCCTGCTGACCAGTGGTTGATGCTCCCTGCTGCCACCGGAAAGCTGCTGCAGCCTCAGGGTGACGTTTTCAGCACAAATGCTTGGAGTTTTTCACTCCAAATTTATGTTCCAAGGCCAATTTCTCAATATTCATTTAGGGAGTCTGCCTTTCCATGGGTGTAAATTGGTGGACCTCCGCTGCCTGCACTGATTTATATCAGATGAGATGCTGACCCCAAATTTGCAGTTTGCACAAGTGTTCCTGCCAATAAAACGTAAAGTATTCACAGAAAGCAAACCCAGGAGGCACATGAACACGGTCCAAACAAATCTAATTAAAGCTTTCATCCAGAAAATTCTTCCTTGCTATCCAACAAAAATCCATACAAAGACACTTGTCCTCACCTCACTGGGGTTAAGAAGGCCGGTTCAGATGCCCAGGGTAACCAGTATTTACGCCACGAAATCAGGCTGAGCGCTCACAAGCCATCCAGGCATTTATCTCTGGACCCCTCGGAGCTCCTTTGTTCTCACCCTGCATCTCCCATTCTTACAGCATCTTTTTGTATGGCTCTTGGCAGCACTTTTTGATGGGAGAAACTGGCACCGTAAAGAAGCTCAGCTCCTAACTCAGACCAGTCCAGCTGGGCTGCAGCGAAGCAGACGTGTGCTGCTCACTGGGCTGCTTTGGGAAAACTTCTAAGGAGCGGATCCTGGCAGGGGCTGAAGGGATGGAGGTGCTGGGTGTCCCTGTCACAGCGAGGCACCCGGCCACGCACCAGCTCGAGGAGCAGCCTGGCAGCTCCACGGGACCCCAGCTGGCTCCCAAAACGTGGTCGGGGTTGCTCAGACGCCAGCAGGCTGCAGAAAGCTGGTGCCACACGCACAGGGCTGCCTGCTCGGCTGGGGGCAGCTGGCACCGTGCTAGGTGCTGGCTTGGGGATGGGAATTCAAGCCCTCCCTTTGGACAGATCCTTCTACTTTTCTTCACTGATTGCTTAATCAGCGCAGCCCCCCGCAGCTGAAACATCACCAGGAGTGCTTTGGTGCTACAGAAATGGGGCACAGATCGGGACAGATTTGCAAACGCAAGTCAAAACTACGCAGTGCTGGCCGCTGCCAGGCAGGAGGGAGCTGCCAGGAGGGAGGCAGGGCTGGGCAGCCAGCAAGCCTACCCACGAGGAGCTAACCCAGCCTGTCAGAAGGTTCCCTTTACCCACCTCCTTCCCAGGAAAATGGTTGCATATATATATACGTATATATAGACACAGCAGCCCTGTTTTACTGCCTCGTTACCCAAACTGTTAATGGTGCTGGGGCATGCAGCCTCACTTTTCGGCGCCCTGTACCCTCACCTGCCACCTCAGCACACGCTGCTGGGAGATGAAACACAGCTGGCACGTAGCTGGCAGCTCAAGTGTTTCTGCCCTGGCTTGGAGGGCACAGTGAGACACCCCCCTCCACCCCAGCCCACTGAAATCCAAGGACTGGAGGCAATAACTCCGAGGCTAGTCTAGTTTCTTCCTTCCCCACTTCCTCTACTTCTTCCTGTCTTTCTCTCCCTTGTTTTAGCAGGGAATCATCCCACTCTTCTTCCTCACTGCCCCTCTAATAAGCTAAGGAAGACAAACTATGCCCCAAGCCACCTCATTTCATCTGCCCCTCCAAAGCCCCGTGTTCTCCTGCAGGATTCCAGCAGGATGCCCCTGCAGGCATTTTCCAAGACAGGAGAAGCTTCAGACCGGCAAAAATGTACAGAATTTAGCTTATTCTCTTCCCTTACCTTTCGGTGACCTTCGTGGAGCCGTAGACAGGCAGCACCTTCCCTCGCTCCCCATCGAGCCCCAGGACAGCCCCAGCCAGCCCAGCCCTGAGCCTGCTGGGGAAGAAGCCACAGGAATGCAGAGAGGAGGAACAAGGCGGGTGGGGAGACCGGGCTGGGGAAGCAGAGATGCCAGGGAGGGCATTACTGCCTGGTTTGTGGTGGGAGCCGGGAGCATTGTGCTCCCAGGGCCACAAGTTCTTGCTCTTTGAGTGCACAAAGCTGCCGAAGGAGCCTGGTTGCTCACGGCGACTCCTAAGTTTTAGGTTTGCATTCACTGTATTCACCTGGGTCGTGGCCACAGCAGGGATGGAGATATCCAAGAGGAGGTCTGAAGCAGACGGCTCGTCCCCAGCGGTACCTCTGTGTGCCACTCCTTCCCTCCATCACACCGCCAAGGAATCACCCTGGGGCTACAGACCTTCCCCTGCGGGCAGCCAGACCTGGGTATTGCAGGACAGAAAACTGGCCTGCTGTCACCAGCTGCAGAGCTGCACAGGGGGAACAGCTCCGTCTGCAGCACCAGCAGTCAGACACGCCGCTGCAGCATTTGGAGTAGGGGACAAAAACAGTCAAAGATCGGCTTGTGTGGGATTGCAGAAAAAATCTGGGGCAACAGGAACTGCCCCAACGAGGAAAATGTTCTTTTTGCAGTGCTCCAGCCAGGGAAGCAGCTAGCTTTCACCCAGACACTGTGAGTGTCTGGTGCCCGGTGACAGGACGAGGGGGAATGGGCTAAAGTTGCACCAGGAGAGGTTTAAGTTGGATGTTAGAAAGAACTTCTTTACTGAAAGGGTTGTTAGGCATTGGAATGGGCTGCCCAGGGAAGTGGCTGAGTCACCATCCCTGGAGGTCTTCAAGAGACGTTTGGATGTAGAGCTCAGTGATATGGTTTAGTGGTTGACTTGTTAGTGTTAGGGCAGAGGTTGGACTCGGTGATCTTGGTGGTCTCTTCCAACCTAGAGGATTCTGTGATTCAGAGTTTCATGATAGGTCTGGGAGAAGAAACAAGCATCCCTGAGGACGGGCCTTGAAACAGTGAAGGAGACACTCCCTGAGCCACGGCTGCTCTGGCCGGGGATGAGGTCTGGGGGCTGCAGAGCCCAGGGCAGGGCCACCAAGGGATGGATGCTCCCAGGACAGATCGCTTTGCTCCCAGATTTCCAGGGCAGGGTTAAGGCTCCTTACAGCTGGCACCACCAGCATTTTCCATACATCACATCCAGACTCAAAGCCCTCCGTGGCACTGGGTACACCATGAAAGGATCCCCCAGGACCACGGGGACTCCTGCATCCCCTCCACAAGGCACAGCTGCTCAGCACCCAGTGCTCCCCCGGGCCCCCTCCAGCAGCGGGGGAGGCCCAGCAGGACGCGAGCACTGTTGTCCTCTCCAAGCGTTTTACATGCATGGCAAAAGAATGAAGGCAGGAGAGCTGTTAACAAGCTAATTTGAGCATCTCCCCAGGGCCTTGTCAAGTCAGCCTCAGCTATGGTCAACACCTCATGTCAGCCGGAGACCAGCCAGGCCAGGCTGCCTCGGGGACCCTCGTGCTAATCGCTGTCAGGTGCTTCAGAAAGAGGTGGAAGAAAAGCAGGGAGAACACTCTCCCTCCCTCCCTCCCTCCCTCATTCCCACCCAGATCCCTCGCAAAGTTCTCTCAGCTGGCTCCTGGCTCTGCTCTCCTGCATACCCTTCACCATGTGATGCTGATTTCTAGCCTACACAGCATGCGTTTCTAAGGAATCGTGTTTTAACGCAGCGGAAAAATACACTTTCACCCCCAAAATTAAAGTTACATCAGGGCCAAAAGCAAGCAAAAGCATGAAAACTGTTTGTCAAATCGACCGAGATTATTAAGTTTTCAGGGATCATTTCCTGCCCGGGTCTCTTCTCCCCTGCTCCCCTTGTCTCCTGGAGCTGGAACCTCGCTCCGAGCCAGCGACCCACCTGTTTCTAAACCAAAAGCTTCTGCTGGGAAGCGTGGCACAGGAGACAAGGAATTCAATGGAAAAAGTACAAGGTCAGGATGGAGCCGTGCCAGGGTTGCAGACTGCAGCTACAGCTGGGAGCAGACTTCCAGAAAATGGCCCATCCTCAGATGTCCCAGAGACGAAGCATCAAACACAGCTTGCCAAGGAGCCCTGCTATGACCTGGGATCCCAAGCACCACGGAAGAAGCAATGGCAAACCCCGATGAAAAAGGGGAAAAAATGAGAACCTGGTTTGCAAGTGTGAAGGAGGAGGAAATTAGATAGACAAGCATCGGGTCTGTGACAAACTGTGCCACCAAGATGTCAAGCAGGGAATGAAACAAAGAGCCAGTGATGAACCTGGCAAAGCCACCGTACAGCCAGCAGCAGATGTATTCAATTAGCCCAAGAGCCAATATCCAACCAAACACCAACCTAGCCAGCAAAAAATAGACAATAGACTACTTGTTCCATCAAACAGCTGAGTTAATAGCAAAAACGTGCAGGGAGTGAGTGAGCAGCCAAAAACCCACGCCAGCCACTCAATAAGTCAATTAACCAAAGGCCCACATAATCAGCCACTTAAGTGGAGCTGAGCAAATAACTCGCAATGAGTTATTTATCCACTGAATTTAGCCCCTGGTTTTGCTTGGGCCATCTCTGTGAGCGCGTCAAGTCCCTCCAATTGATTTTCAATTAATCTCCTTTTGGCTTGTCTGCTCTGCGCGCGGCTGGCCAGAAGTTAACATTTGAGCAGCACTTGTTGTCTGTGATTGCCCAGCAAGATTACATGCTGCTCTCTCTGGTCTCAGATTAGGTAAGCACAGCTTGGCCAGTGATTTCCAGTCCCCAAAACGCTCGGACAAGACTGCCGTTAATCAGCCGGGACGCAGCAATCACGTTATTCAAAGGAAGAGCTCAGCAAGCTGTTAGTGAGCTCTCCACGATGCTCATCTAACTAGTCCTGCAGGAGGAAGGCTGGTGGTGCTGCTCCTGCAGGAGTGGGAAGCTGTCTCCTGCCTTCACGTCCCTCTGAGAAGTGCCTCTGCTCCGCCGTGGGGCCACGGCCAGGCCACGCTCTGCTCTTTGCAGCAAGGGCTGGGGACGTCGCAAGGCTCTGGCTGTGTCTGGATGCTCTGGGTACCACCAGAAGATTAAAATAAGAACAGCAGCAACAGAAGAAGCCTGACTGTCCGAGCAGGAGCTTCTCGGGGAGGCCGTGCTGCTCATCCCAGCAGCCTGAGGAAGGGGCTTTGTGGTGGCTGCTGTCACCACTGCCTCCACCAGGCTCTTTCCCATCTGCCGTCAAGAGACCTTGCGTCTTCTCAAGCTGATAGCCAAACCCGAGCCCACACAGGGCCCTTGCTGCCACAGGGCCACGCCAGGAGCAGGTTTGGCACAGCATGTGGAGCCAGGCCCTGCCCTGTCATGGCCATTCCTACTACGGAGGATGGGGAACGTCCCATTCCTGGCTTTCCTCACCCCAAGTTGGCCAAGGAAAGCAGCCAACCACAGAGGCTGGCCCGGCAAGCTCTGAGCATGGCCCCACGCAGCTCAGGGAGCTGCATGTGAAATTCCTCTCCTCCCGGGGCAGCCGCGAGCGCTTTGCATCCAGCCCTGGCCGGGGAGGAGGCATGTGCTGCCGTCTCGGCGCTGCCAAACCACATTGTCAACTGCTTTGCTGCTGCCTGTGAATCCTAATCCCGCAGGCAATATATAACCAGCGGGAACAACACCGTCTCTGGAGCGCGAAGCGGGACATCAGAGGAGTGCTCCCATCCCCTGCCTCGCCGCGGGGCGGTCGCAGGGGCTGTCAGCTTAGCGCTAATAGCACTTAGCTCGCTGCGGCAGCCAGCTGAAGCAAGTGATCCTTACTTGCCCTCACGTCCTAACGAATTGTGTCTGGTTCCTCGCCCCGCTCCGCGAGCGCAGAGCGGCGAGGTGATGCTCGCAGCCCGAGCCGTGCTGATTTTGTGCTCAGGGGCTGGGCAGAAATTGCCTTTGGAAAAGATTTTTTCGTTTTTGTTACCTTCGGAAACCTGGCCCCGTGGTTTTCATCTAGATAGCCTCTCCTCCAGCTCCCACCGCTGATTCAGTTTGGAGCTCGGCTTTCAAAGAGGACTGACCTCTCCAAAGCCAAGCTCGGCTGTGAGCGTTGAGCTTCAGCCTCAAGACCAAACAAAACCACCGATTTCACATTATTTCAATACCGAGCTATAAATCAGCTCAGCCTTGGCTTGACTCGAGGCCAAGGCCTGACTGAAAGGTTCATGAACCTTAAGGAATCCTTTGACGAGCTTGATCTGAGATTCAAATTTGTAATGAAACCCCCAAACAGTGAAGTTCTGCTGGTCTCACATAATTTCAGGTTTTGTTGTGAACATTTCATGCAGCTCTGGGGACACAGTTACACCAACATAAACCCAGTTTCTCCTTTAAATAAAAATCAATAGGGCTGGCCTGGATTCATGCCGGTGCAAGAGCAATCAACCCAGCCCAGAAAAAAGGGTTATTTTTATTCCTTGGCTTCTGTTTTCCTAGAATCCACCCAATAAAAGTTCCCAGCCTCAGTCCAGACTGTAGAAATGCAAATGCCAGTAGAGCATAAACCCTAGCATATGTCTGGAGGAATTTGTGTAAATCAACAGGGTTACTCCATCTGTGGGAGGCTGCTCTGTCTCACGTGCAAACCGATCAAGAACCAAGGGGAGCCCAAGGACCCCTCCACAGCTGGGGTCAGGGCTGCTCCCAGACCCCATTTGCTGTTCATATCTGCAAGTGCTCCGAGGGGTTTTGCTGAAAACGGCCATTTTCTGGGCTGGTGTCCTTGCTGAAGGGCAGAAAAACCATCGCGTCCAAACCCAGAGCAGACAACAAGCCATGGAGGTCCCGCAGCCCCATCCCTGCTGGCCCTGGTGGGGTGGTGCTGGGCTCTCCGGAGCTCGGGTCAGGCTTTTCTCAACCCATTTTCTCACAGAGTCCCAGCTCTCAGCAAGCAGCCGAGTTTGTGCTCTGGAAGGGAAACACTGCAAGGCTCAGGGGATGCGGATCTCCACCCTTGCGATCAAGGATGCGCGCCGGAGCAGCGCTTGGCCTGGCACCAGTTACGGCTCCTTTCTATGCCAAGCATTTCCCACAGTAAGACAGCGAACAGCAGGAATTCCCTGCATTTGCTTATTTTGAAAAGCCTCTTCTTGCAGAGGCTGGAGACCTGGCAGGAAGCTGGAGCTGTTTATTTCCCCGTGGCAGCCCCAGAGGTGTAGCACAACCAAACGCTCTTGCTTGCCTGCTCCCCATCTGCACCTCAGCACTGGCAGGCAGCTCTCCTCTCACAGCTCCTTTTCGTACCCAGTACTTTTTGTACTGCCTTTCCCAGGCTTATCGCAGCCTGCCACATCCCCCTGCCCTTGCTTCAGTCCCGTACCTGCTCCCAAGGGCTGGGGTACTTTGATGCACGTTCCCCTCCATGCACTGGGAAGGGGAGGTCCTAAAAAGCAGCCTGGGCATTGCTTTGGCGGTCATCTTCCTGCTGGAAGACCTCTGGTTTTCCTTGCTAGGCTCTTCAGATGTGTTAAGAGTGATTTCCTCACTCCCTGGCAGCACCTTGCTGCCCATCCGGTGCAGATGAACTGAGATTTGATTTTATTATATTTTAAGCATTTGCTCAAAAAAACCTTCAATGCCCCCTGGTCCAAGTGACTCCAGGTCACGGCCATCATTCGTGCCCATCCCAGAGGGGCTGGAGATGTGACTGCTCAGGGGGCTCTTGGTGCAAGTAATATATTTTTAAATTTTTTAGCAAAAAAACACAGCAGTAACAAAATATTCTCTCATCCTACCAGTAGTGAAGCCCAGGAGAAAGGCGTGTGAGCAGGCAGAAGTCACAGCATTACCAGGGAGCAGCACAACTGCATTACCCCATGGGGCAGGGGCCAGAGGTGACCAGCACAGGGGGTCCCAGCACCATCAGGGCACAGCACCAAGCAGGATTTAGAGCTGGGGCTGAGCTCAAATAGAGCTTGGGGCCAGGGCAGGGGTGTGGGCTGGGGCCCAGGTGAGGCTGGCCAAGACAATTTATGTCATTGAGATGCATCTGAAGGAGCATTCAGGGCACCTGGCAGACGTAGGTGCAGCATCGATGTACCTAGGGGAGGCTGGCCCAGATGTTTTAGAAGCACCAGACATTTTCGTGTCCATCTCCCCCTCCCTGGCACATGGCACAGAAGAAAGCCAGGGTTCCCAGGGGTCTTCCTTCCTGTGTGGTGATGCTGGGGGTGGATTTATGGGTCTGCTGCCCGGTGGGAGCCTTTGCTCACAGCCCCCACTTCCAGGGAGGGACTCCAGCTCGAATGCGTTGCAGCAGACACCAGGATTTGGCCCCTGAGCGCTGAGCATGAGCGGGGAGAGCCCATTTGGGAATACCGAGCTATTCAAACTGGATCTGAGCTACATTTTATCTCATTGGAATGGGTTCGGAGGTGATGTAAGCACTCAGTGTGCTCGTACGCTTGGGATCGGGACAAGATGCTGTTTATCATGAGCTGACAAGTCAAGGAAGGATGCAAGGAAACGATCTGGGACTTCCCAAGCAGGCCGTGCTGGAGCTGTGGGCTGAGACGTGACTGGAAGCTGCGAGGATTGATGGCCCCGGTGCTGCTGTACGAGGCGCGAATGAATGAAATTCTGTTCCCCTTACAAAGGAATGCCATTAATTCAAGGGGAGGTAGTCCAGATTTTTCTCCAATGTGATGAAAGCAGAATTTGGCCCTTGATCTCACTAAGAAAACGCCTGTCTAGCAAGTTTTGAGGCGCTTCTTTCCATTTCTCTTTTGATTTGACTACATTTTCCCCTACAGAAATATTTTTTTTTTCCACTACATGCAGAAAGGAAGGAAGGGAGAGAAGGGCAGGAGACCAGAGGGAAGGGGAAGGTGATGAGCCAAGGGGAGATGTGCCCCAGGGAGGAGAAGCCTCTCCCCTCCAGGGAGATGCTGGGTGCAAAGCCCTGGGCTGGGAGGTCTCCAGACCCCTTTGGCTGGAAGTCATAAGCAAACCCCCGGTGTGACTGAAACTGCTCCCTCTGTTTGGTGCAGACGGGAATTTGGGGCAGGAGGGGCCCGCTGGGACCTCATTTGCTCGCATTCCTCTTCCTGCAGAGTTTTGGGATGGAAGAAACTGGGGGAAGCAGGGGATGGAGGTGCCTGCAGGGTGACGCGCTCCCTTGGCTCGTGGTGGTTTGGGAGGCAGCACCACGGAGTAGAGGAGCCTGGGCTGGGGTCCCCGCTCCCTGGCTGTGCCGAAGGGGCTGCGCCATCCCCAGCGAGGCAGCGGGGAGCAGCGCCCTCGCTGAAGTCCTGCAGGCCCCCAGATGCGATGGGTCCTGCACCCCATGTGCATCCGTTCGTCACACAGATGAGGTGCCGGAGGTGCCACCTTGGGGCTCAGGGCTTCGGTCCCCATGAGCGGTTCCTGCTCAAGCTCTCCAACCTGCAGCTTCGCCTTCCATCACTTTAGGGAACTTCACCTAATTCCCTAAATGAACCAGCAGTGCCTTTCCTTACGGAGCAGCTGGTGCGGAGATGCTTTGCTGTGCATCACCCAGAGCAGGGGCGGACCCTGGGCGCCCTGCTGAGCCGCACCAAATGCCATGGAGCATCGCGTTGGGCATCCGAGTCCTGCTGGGGGCTGCTTCTCCCCACCAGCAGGACACTGGTACGGCAATGTACAAGCAGAAGTAGCAGATGCATGTAAAAAAAAAGAGGCAATAATCCAGAATTTTGCTGATATAAACACAATACCAGCACTGAACAAAACTGGAAGAAGGCAAAAACATCCCAAAGACATAAAACATCAGGCCCCCTGGAGAACCTCCAGGCTACATGCGCCGAAATCTGTCAGCCTCTGAGAAATGAGTGCTTAACCCCTTTTCAATCTCTTTGGCAGTCCAGTGGCCGAAGATTTATGGCGGGCTGTGGGCGAGGGATGTTCCCCAGTGCGTCCTGCCTCCTTAGATAGGGGTGAGAATGCAACAGGCGCCGGCTGAGTGCCGTCCTGGTGGGACACAAGGTTCCTTTTTACGTTCCTGCAGCTCTCCCCATTGCACACACCTGCACCCCTGCACCGTCCTCTGCACCCACCAAGGTGATGGAGGCAGCAGGACCACACGACCCAGGTGCTGGGAGTTCCCCTCCGCCGGCCCCGCTCCTTCCCCAGCCCTAATCGCGGTGGTGCTGCGGGGACCGGCCGGACCCTGGGGTCAGGCTGAGCTCCGCCGGCCAGCCCCGCTCCGGAGACAGCGCTGATGTGTTCTGACAGGACTTAAGGACACCTGCTACTTTGGGAGATTTTTCTCTTTGGCCAGGGCGTGTTGACAGGGGCAGACATCACTCGAGGGTGTTGAGGAGGGAGATCTCCGAGGAGGTGTCAGGGAGGATTTTTGCCGGCTGCTTGCCCGGCGGCGAGTGATGGCACCGGGGCACGGCACGGCGTGGCTCTCGTGGCACAGCTATAGGGCCCAGCTCGCTTTTCCCAGCTTCTGTTGTGAGCCCTGACCGTGTTCTTTTTAATGGCACTTTAAAGCCAATTAGTAGCTTTAATTTATGGAGACCACACACATGCCCAACCCTTGTGTTTATGCTGGATGGCTTCCATCCTGGAGAATTTCTTGGCTTTCTGTCCATCCCCGGGATGCTTCCAGGACTCCGCCCTCCCCTGCCCAGCCCTGTGGCCCCAGGGGAGCTGAGCAGGATTCACGGCCAAGGGATCAAGAGGGGAATGGAGCTACCTCGCTTCCCACCCTCCTCCCCCCGCCACCCAGGGAAGCATCCCGAGCTGAGCAGGGATCGTGCTCCCGGCACAGGGAGGGACTGGGGGGCTGGGTTACTTCGAGTTAAGCCAGAAAGACCCAGATTTGGTTCTGCTCCATGGCTGCAGCACCCAGAAAGGCAAAATTCTGTGTCAGCACCAAGCGTCATGGCCCGAGATGGGGCACCCTGGTAGATCTAGTGGCCTCGATGGATTTCCTCCAAATGGACACAGGGAAACAAAACTACCCACGCCGTAGCTCTCCTGCTGGGCTCATCATCGGGGTGAGGCTGTGCAGGGAGGGCAGGTCTGAACCACGCCACCTGGGCACGGCACAGCAGCCTGGGCTTCAGCAGGGAGCCCAGCGAGGGCTGGAAGATGTTTCTCAGCCTGGGAGCCACCATTTCATCCCAGGCTGCTGCAGAGCTCCCCTCGGAAGGTGCCTGGTGGAGGGATGCAGAGCCACGCTGGCCAGATCTCCCCGCGAGCTTCCAGACACGTTATATGTAGAGCTGCTGCTCTGCAGCAGTGGGACACAAAGGCTGTTCTCAGCCTCCTTCCCTCTCCATGCACCACCCGCGCTCCCCTTGGCGGCGTTCACTTGACCCATGTTCAGCGTGTCTCAGCGGAGCAGTCAGCGATTCGGGAGGCAAGGAAGATGCCTGCTGTCTCCCCAAACTGCTCCCCTGCCTCTCCAGGAGGTTTTCTCCAGGGCAGCACGGCGGGACCACATCAGGAGGGCTGGAACGGACATCGCTGCTCATCCAGAGCGTCTGTCTGTGCTTCCACCTGCAGCAGGCATGCCAGAAACGCGCCTGGCCTGGGAACCTCTCGCCACCCCGAGGCAGCTCACCTCTCTGCTTTCCCTCCTGCCTCTCTTTGCTCCAACGTCTGGGCGCTCGCTTGCGCCAAGTCCGGTTCTCACCACATCTGCTCCTCCAAAGAGCTGCGAGATCTCAAGCCCGGTCAGGGCTCCTCCATCTGGTCCAGCCTTGTCCGTGCGTCCCTCGGGGAGCTCGGGGAGGTCACGTAGCTGCTCCCAGCCGTGGCAGCTGCCTGCTGGGGTGGCACAAGCCCCTCCCCGGGGGGTCCCTCTTGGCTGCCCTCCTCCAAGGCCTCACCTCCAAGCACGTGTCCAGCCCTGCGAGCCCTTCCCATGAGGTGGACCCTGCAAAATGCCCCGTGGTCTCGTGTCCTACACCCATACCAGCCCACCTCCAGCTCAGGAGGACACAGGGATGCTCCATGTAGGCTGGCCGTTAGCAGGCATTGATGCTGTGCCGTTTTGTGGGATTTACCTGCCTGCAGTCCACCCCATCCCATTATTTTAGCGAGATTTCAGCTATTTTATTGCATGTGTTCCTCAGGACCAAAGCCTGCTCACAGCCTCCCTGGCGTCGGGCTGGAGGAATACCGCCAGCCCCAGCTTTACGCCAAGGTTAGCCGAGCAGAGCCGGCCCCATGTGTGCTAATTGCTCGCAGGCTCATTACTGCCCTTCCTGCTTTTTGCTGTTTCCTTGGCCAGGCTGGAAGCCGGGTCCCCAAGCAGGGGAAGCACTGCAGGAATTGGAGCTGGCATCTCCCAGCCGGGGGCTGTTTTGGGGGATTTTATTCCACCGCCTCTGCTGGGTCTTTTTTTTCCATCTCCATGAAGGCTTTCACGTGTCATCAAGCCCTCCGGACGGAGCTCGGGAGGCCGGCCGCTGCCCCCTGGGCTCCCCACTGCCCCGGCTGCTGGGTGCCACCTTCAGCCCCCTCGGTGTGCGGGGGGCACCTCGGCGCTCTCCTCCCAGCACAGCCTCTCCCTGAGGATGTGATTTCCTTGCGGGGACGAAGCCCTGGTGCTGCGGGGCACCGTGCAGGGCCGGGAGCAGGGGGGATGCTGGTGCCTGGCTGGAGCAGTGAGCAGGAGGTGGGGGCCCTGGCAAGGACCCCCCCTGGGGCTTCCTGCTCCCCTCACGAGCCATGGGACCCCAACTGTCCTCCCCCAGCGCCCCTCCTGCCCTCTTCTGTGAGCCAGGGGGTGTGTGGGGAAGGAGGGGAGGGGGACAAGGGAGTGCATTTAGGCCTCCGGTGCCCCCCTTGGGGCACTGCTCCTCTCCCAGGCTGTCCCCGCATGGGGGGCTGCCCCCCCTGTGGCGGTGGTGTCCCCTGCTGTGGCGTGGCGGTGCTGGATGGGACAGAGCTGGGGACGTGAGGGGTCCTCGGCCGCGGGTCACAAAGCAGGCGGCCCTCTCTGTCCTCTGCCTCCGGGTCAGGGGCCAAACTCGGTGCCCGCACCGCAGCGGAGGGTCAAATTCTCCTAAAAGCTCGGGATCTTTCTGGGTCCTGTGCTGCATGCAAGGAAGAAAAGCTGCGTGGTGTTTTGGGGGGGTTACTGCAGAATTAGGGGCCCCCAGAAGCGGGAGGTGGTTGTCACACCTGGGCCGGGGAGGAGGCAGCCCCCAGCAGCGGGGCTGCGAGGAAGGGGCTGGGCTGGGAAACCAGGGTGCAGGGGACAAACAGCCCGAAGTCCTGGGTCAGCAGCAGCGAGGATAAATAAATAATAATAATAAAACCCCCCACGTAACAAATCAAACTGACCCTGTCTGTGAATGAAGGGAAAGAAAAAGGCGTTTCCCTCCCTGGAAGTCTCGAGAGCTTCCAAAAATAGTCTCCAGCCCCGGCCAAGGCAGGGTTGGCTCGGCCGGCGCCAGCAGAGCGGCGGATCCGTAGCGCTTCCCTGCCCTCCTGCTCCTGCCCTGGGCAGAGAACAGGGATGGGACCCCCTTGGGCAGCGTGGGGGCCGGGGCCGTGCCCCAAATTTCTGTGCCTAGCTCCCTCCCAACCCTCCTGATGCAGACCTAATGGGTTTCCCCTCTTTGCCCGGGAGCTTCCCGTGCTGTGCCGGGGTCCTGCAATCATCCTCTTTGCACCAGCAGCTGGGGTCGGGAGGGTGCTGGGCTGGGGGTGCTGGGGGGCTCCTC
The DNA here is from genome assembly GCF_964211835.1 of Anser anser. NCBI lineage: Eukaryota > Metazoa > Chordata > Aves > Anseriformes > Anatidae > Anser > Anser anser. Next base: position 14,495,175 of record NC_139737.1, on the reverse strand, counting down.
CCAAGCTCCTCGCGCCGTCGCTGCCCCCTCACCTGGCAGCCACCTGCTGCGATGGCAGAGGGAGGGAGGAGACCTCGAGCGGAGCAGCGGGGCTGGGGATGGAAATTTGGGCTTGGCCCCACTGGCTCAGCCCACGGGGACCTCAGCACCCCCTTCCTGGTGTGGGAGCACCCCGCAGGGGCAGAGGCGGTGAACCAGGAGACAGAGGGACGGGGCTGGAAATGCTCCGGAGCTGGTGGCCTCCCTGCTGCCCCGGCTGAAGGCACACGAAGGCACATCCCTCCCTCACCCGCCGTGCCGTGTCCAGCCAGTGTGTGCACGAGCGCTCACGTCCTCCAAGAGCCCCAGCCGGTGGCCAAGAGGCTCCAGATGTTGGAGGAGCTGTGCACAGCTGCTGGCCAGCAGAGGGGAAAAAGAAGCAAAGAATTGACACCCTTTCCTTTCCTTTCCTTTCCTTTCCTTTCCTTTCCTTTCCTTTCCTTTCCTTTCCTTTCCTTTCCTTTCCTTTCCTTTCCTTTCCTTTCCTTTCCTTTCCTTTCCTTTCCTTTCCTTTCCTTTCCTTTCCTTTCCTTTCCTTTCCTTTCCTTTCCTTTCCTTTCCTTTCCTTTCCTTTCCTTTCCTTTCCTTTCCTTTCCTTTCCTTTCCTTTCCTTTCCTTTCCTTTCCTTTCCTTTCCTTTCCTTTCCTTTCCCCTTTCTCCATCCTTCTTGCCCCTGCCCCCTGCTGACCCCAGCACAGCAGCAGGACATCCCTGTGTCCCCTCCATCCCCCTCGTACATCCTCCTTGTTCCCAAACAACCAGGAACAAGGGACTGACGTCTCCCTGATGGCTCAAGGAAATCACCCCCACACCTGTGCTGGGGCTACTCCCAACCTCTGGCTCACTTTTCAGGGACCGCTTTCCCCTCTCAGCTCCTCCCGGGCTGCTCCCCAGGTGCTGGCAGGAGCAGAACTTGTCCCTAACCCCCTGCCACCTCCCCACGTGCTGCTGAGTCCCCCCAGACCGTGCCCTGTCCCACATCTTGTCCCAGGAAGGGCAGCTGGGCTCCCTGTGCCTCCCAGCCAGCCCCAGCACCACCAGGGGAAGAGAAACTCCCCGAATAATGGGATGGGAGCCCCGAGAGCTGGGCCCTGCCTGTTGGATGAGGGAAGGGAGCAGGAATGCCAGGTATTTCCTCCTGCTCCCAGAGCTACAGCAGCCCCAGGTGAGGGGAAGGGACAGGGAAGGCACCAGCGCGGTTTCCCCAGGAGCACTGGGGAGCTCGGGGTAGGCTCCAGGACGGGGAGCAGGACGGTCTGCTGGGGAGATACGGATCTGATGCTGTCAGCCCAAACGGGAAAGGAAACAGGGAAAAAAGCCTGCATGAATTGCAGGAGGTTTTATTCCAAGATTAGATTGATCAAAAGCTTGCTGCAGTGTGGGAGCGGGAAGGGAGCTGCCTCCGAGGGGGCCACTGCTCCCAGGCTCTCTATTTAAAATAAAAGCATTTCCTGGGCCATCAACCCGGGGAGGGGTTTGCAGAGGCACCAAACGTGGGGGTCCCCAATCCCCCCAGCACAACCTCTCCCTTGCCAGTGGCAGCCACCCCATGTGGGAGAAGCCCAGGAGCGGAGAGCAGTCACCCTCGGAAGCAAAGGGGGGACGCAGGGAGGGGGAGACCCCCGCTCCCCGGAGTTGAATTCAGGTCACGGCCTCGCTGCCCCTTGCTTTTTTTTCTTCCTCCTCGCGTGGCTTGCGGCTGAAACCCTAACCCAGCTCAGCTGGACGGGGAGCGGGGCTGCCGAGCGCCGTCTTGGCGCAAACCCCGCGTTGGCTCCGCGTCGCCCCCGGCCATGCGTGCGCGGTGGAAAAGCACAGTAAAGCTTTCGCTTCCTACCCCGCTGCCATGTCCAGAGAGGTCTGTGAGAAGAGAGGGCGGTGTTGGAGGCCAGGGGTTCGCAGCGGGGCGGCGGGGGCAGGAGGGGAGCCGCGGGGAGGGTCCGTGCACGCAGCCTGCATCTGGCTTTTGCACAGCCTCCGCCGATGTGCGGCTCGGCTTCGAGCACCAGCAACAACACGAGGGTCATCCATCACGCCTACGGCTGCTGCAGAGCGTGGCCGGGGTGGGCTTCAGCCCACAAATGTCCCCTCGTTTTCCCAGGCCAGCATCTCCCAGTGCGAGGTGTGCAAATGCGGCGCTGCCTCGCAAAAAAAAAAAAAAAAAAAGCAGAACAAAACAAGAGGCAAACCCCAAACTTAAAATCTGTTATTTTGCTTTTATCTCCTTCCTCCTTATGTTTGTTTTAGAAGGGGGGCTGGCCATGCCAGCTATCCCCACATGGGAGCTTTGGGTTAAATTAACAGAAATGCCAGCTGCTTTCCATGAAGAATATTTTTTCTTAAGAATTCGCAGCTGAAGCTTGTGGCTTTGGGAAAATCCCCCAACCCCTTCCGGCAGCTCTGCAGCCCAGGGCACCCTCGCTGCCCCCAGGGGCACCCCTGAACCTGCAGGTGCTCTGCGCATTGCGATGCCCCGCAGGGACGGAGCCGGAGCTCTTTGCCTTGGGGTCCTCAGCACGCAGCCCCCAGCAGCTCCCCCACTTCAGCTCTCCCTAACCTCATGCTTCACCACTCAGCAATCCCCATTTTTATCCTTTCCCAGCCTTGCTTCTCCCCGGGTGCCAACTCTGCCCGCTGCGGGATGTGCCTGGTGTCTCTGCGCTTGCACCCAGCTCCTCCCCGTGGGGCAGAGCTCGCGGGGCCAGATCCTGCGGCTCAGCCCCGTGGCTGCGCTCCCCTCCCCGGCCCCTCTGCTGGAGCCGCAGCCTCCCCTGCGTCCCGCTGCTATCCGATATCACCGTCTCCGCTGCGGGCTCCTCAAAGACCTCTTTCCGCAGCTTGTCTCTTCCAATCTGGCTCTCCGGATGGTCCAGCCTCCTTCAGCTGGGACTCAGTGGGGTCTTGGCCACCTGGTTTGGCCCCTTGGAAGGGACGGGGAGCCCCCGGTGCACGCATCCTGCCCCGACCCTCAGACCCCGGCTCCTGCAGCATATGGGGCCATCGGGGTGTCTGTGCTGGCCCCCACCTTTTTGGCATGAAGACCCTTCCCTCCTTGCAGCCAGGGTGCGTGGTGAGCAGAGCACCCCCTGTGAGCCGGTGCAGGGCCCCTCAGCAGGGACAGGATTAGGCCCGTCTTCCTTTGGCCTCTGGAGCAGAGCTCTGTTGGATGCCTGGTAATTTTACAGCCTGCTGAAGTGTTGTAATTAGGGTATTGAATCATTTGGCAGCAGAAAAAAAAAAAAGAGGATGCAAAGCAGAGGGGAGGGCGCTGGTGCTGCAGATGGACACGGAGCTCCAGGGGCGGTGGGAGCCCTGGGGACCAGATTCATGGGGCAGGGAGGGGGCTTCGCTGGGCACCCCAGCACCACGGTACTGGGAAGGGAGCAGGGAGGACGGGGACCTTCCCTGTGCTTCTGGGGGCAGGGAGGGATGGTCGTCTGGTTGTCTTTTTTTTTCTTTTTTTTTTTTTTTCCCCTAATAAAAATCAGGTACTTGCCAGGAAAAAAATAAAGCATATTTTCCGTCATGTCTTGGCCATGGAAGTGGGGCTGTGACAGCCATGGAAAAAGGGAGGGATTAGGAAATATCCCAGGAAGTAAATAAAGAAAAGCAGGGCTGGAGGTGGGGGGAAGGCCCCGGAGCTGAACACAAGCCCCTCGCCACTGCCACCCGAACCGAGCGCTGCCCCTGAAGCCTCTGCGAGGCGTCGGGAGGAGGCTGCTCTGTGCAGCGTGGTGCCCTGCTGTGTGCTGGAATGAGAAGCACGCTCCTAACCACGGCGAGAGGCTCTGGGAGCAATAAAAACCGGCTTCTCGGCCCCGTCCCCCCCTCCCCTTTTATCCATGTGCAGCGTTTCCTACAATCTGGTTCCTTCTCTCCATCGAGCCCAGGTTTCACGTTCCCGGGCTGCGGTTTGAGAGGAGCAGTGGAAACTCCCTTGCGTGGAAAGGTGCCAAAGCCAGGGGGGTGCAGGAGGGGAAGGGGGAGAAGACGAGGGGCCGCTTTCGCGGGGGGCGTGGGGGCTCACAGGGGCCAGGACCTGAAAACCCCGCGCTCTGCTCCGCACCGTGCTGGTTCCTCATGGCCTCTGACCTGCCCGGGGCTGATGGGGATGAAGCAGAGGCAGGGCCCTTCGGGTGAACCCTGCCCTGCGCCCCATAGGTGGCACCTCAGAGGGTCCCATCACCCTGAGGTTCCACAGGTGACCCACAGGAGGGTGGGACTGGGGTCTGCTGGTGCCCGCTCTCAGTGCCTCCATCCCCTGCCTGTCCGCAGCCCTCGGGGTACTTCCCTGCCTGGCTGGGGACTGTCCCCTGGGGTTTGGGCTTACTCCTGCAAGAGCCCCACAGCACCTCCCCTTCTTCTCACGAGGGCTGCACTGCAAAACAAGGAGAAGCACTGGGATCTCCAGCTTTTCCCTTCGCTGGGGAGCTTTGAAGCAATTTGGGCAAAACCTTGAACGCCAGACACTTTTGTCTGCCTCTCACTCTTGGCCATTTAATCCCGTGCCTGCATTTAATCCAGACTTAATCTTGGATGTTTAATCCAGCACCTGCATTTAATCCAGACCTAATCTTGGACGTTTAATCCAGATGTTTCACCTCCCCTCCTTGCCCCGCACCATCCTGGGGTTCCTTCACGCTCCTCTGCCTGCTTCTTGGCTCTGGGAAAGCCACTTTGACCCAGGGACTGCTTTCCAATTAGCAAAGCATTATTTCCAGCCCTTTGCAGTGCCAAAACAAGCAGGGCTCTTCTGATCGCTGCTCCCTTCGTGGCAGCTGCCGGGGCTTTGCTCCCTGACGGCCTCGCGAGGGACAAGAGTCCAGCTGCCCACCCGGGTCCAGCTGCTGGGTTTGTGGCTGGAAATGGCATCGCTGCTCCCCTGCCTGCTGGCAAGGTGTGCAGGGGTAGGGGAAGGGGCTCACGCCTTCTCCCACTCTTTTTTTTTAAATTCCCATTCTTCGAGTGCTTCTCTGCAGCAAGGCAAAGGCATCGAGCAGGCACGGGGGGACGGCAGCGCCGGGAGGGACACGGCTGGGGGACACTCGCTGCCCTGCCCGGCTGGGGAGGAGAGGAGGCGAGGATGCTCCATGCAAAGAGGTTCCCCTGCCCTGCCCTGCCTGCGACGGGGCTCTCGAAGGACAGTTTTCAGCTCACACTTGCCACAGTTTGCCAAAAACCCATGGTTTTGGTCCCAGGAAGGCGTGCAGAGCAGTACGGTGTGCCACGGGAAGCACAGTGGGCTTCTGGAAACCACCGGGGTACGGGTGTCCCACGGCACTGTGACCTCCAGCCCGGGCACATCGGGGACATCTCCTGGGTGGCCCATTGCTGGTGGTGGGATCAGCCGGGAGATGCAGGGCAGGACCAGGAGGGTGGTATGGAGCTGGCCATGTCTCATTAGGAATGAATTCCCCAATGGGTTCTCAGTGGGATCCTGTTTCCATTACCCACCCGCTGCCTGAGAGCGGCTCAGCCTGGCGAGGAGCGGGCGGTGCCGGCTCACCACAGCCCATGTTCTCAGATAAATTATCCAGCAAGAAAGAAAAATGAGTTTCTGGATTAGGTTCTGGCATGAATAAACACTCCTGCTTGATTTTGCCAGTCCTTCAGGAACTGCAAGTATTTTCCCAGTGTCAAACGTTCAAGCAGGGAATGTACACAATGACAGCGATTATGTCAGATATTACAATGAGCAGAGCTCTGGGCTTTTGTTCCTAACAATATCTGCAAATCGGAGTTTTAACTTCTTGCTCAACTAGCTGGATTCCTCGTGCTGCAGCACCCTGAGGCCAGACGCTGGGTCTGTGGGCAGGGAGCTACGTCCTGTCTGAGCACAGCCGGCGTCCTGCCAGCACCTTCGCGGTGCTGCGACACAAGGTACGTCCCCGAGCTGTGTCAGGCTGGGAGAGAGGTGTGGGGCACCTGGGCTCCTGGGACCACCTTCCGTGGGTTGGGCAGCCCTGGCCCCATCTCTTCCTGCAGCTCTCCAGGACAAATAGCACAGCCCGAGCATCCCAGCAGAGGATGCAGTATTGCGTCCAGGAAGGATCACCTCTGCTTGTGTGAAAGTAGCAGGCAGGGGAAAGCCTGGTGCTTGCAGAAACATCTCCCTTTTCCTCACTCCAAGCCTAGATGCTGCTCTCCAGGGCTTCCAGTGACCAGGCAAGAGCACAGGAGCAGAGAAAAGCACCAGGTCCAGCAACTTCACTGCTCCAGCGAGAAAAAGATGACATCCACAGGCTGAGGGCTGGTAGGAAATAGCAAGGCAAATGCCAGCTGAAGCTAATCTGATCCTCTGTTTTCTCTCCAAACCACTGTGTTTGTTCACAGGCTTTGTACGATAAAATTGGTGGAAAATCAGTGGCAATGTTGCGTGAGCCAAAGCAAAGAGAGGGGTAGGAAGGGTGTGAGAGAAAACAGCACCAGCAGATGCAGGGGAACCACAGGAGAAGGATGAGCACAGGAACTGCACTCAGTTCGTGAGCCCTTCTCCCCAGCAGCCTGCATTTCGGCTCCTTTTGTGCAGGACTTTCCCATAAATGTCCATCCCTTTAATCTAAAAATAAAAAAAAAAAAAAGGAGAGATGTAAAATAAAGACCTTTTGTTTTCCAGGCTTGAAGCAGCTGGACAACGTCTCCAAGATGATGGCTGCAAAGGTGAAGCCAAGAGCAGGCACCAGGTTCACATAAGCCCCGAGCAGGGTTTTGGGACCCATTTCTCTCTCTTGCCCTTCTTCTCCCTTCCTGCAGCTTGTCGGGAGCTGCCCCTTTGGCTTGCTTGTAGGGTGCAGGAGAGCCCCTACAGCAAATGGGAAGTGGGGTGGGTGTGGGGACTGCTTTGATCTCAGCCAGAGGCTGCACACTGGGAGAGAGTCTCCAAGCAAAAGAAAGAAAAGCAGAGAGCAAGGAGCATTCTTACAAATTTCTGACAGTTTTCAGTGTGGGTGGAACTGGTAACCTCACCTGTAATGCAAGCAGCCTGCTTCCAGTCACAGGGCTCTCATGTCATCTGCTTTTAGCTTTGCCAGACTAACCACTTGGGCTTTCCTAGGCGAGCTGCGTGTCAGCCGGACGAGCACTGCCATCTGCAAGGAGCAGGCTGAGGAAAGCGAGGGGCATTTTCTGCAAGAGACCCCGAGCAACCTTCTGCTGGGGCAGGGGGACGGCTTCACACAAAGTGCGTGTTCTGGTGACGACACGAAATCTGCCCAGATGCAGCCAGGTTATAACCTCTGGAAAGCCGCAGTCTGGTTGGCATAAATGGGAGCAAAAAGGAGAGATTGGATTTAAATTCACGTCTTTCATAGCCTGGTGCAAAAGGAAATGGGTACAGCCTCGCTCCGGGGCACTGACAGCGTTAATGCTGTGTGGCCCCCAGCCCCGTACGGAGAGCAGAGCTGTTCCTGGGATGTGGCAAGGCAGTCGCCAAAATCCCCCCAGCAATCCCCCGCCCCAGCCCGAGCGGGGGTCGTGCTTTCCTTCTGCTCTCCCTCCCCTCTAGGGACCCACATGCCAGGAGCGAGCCCAAGCCGGACAGCGGCCGGACGGAGCGCGGCCGCCTCCTCCCTGCCAGGAGCTTTCAGGGAGGCATTTGCAATACTCGGCCGCTCGGCTCTTTTGCTGCCTGCCAGAAGAGCTTTTACCACACGGCCACGTGGGGATTTGTGGTTCAGACGTGTCCAGGTACGGTTAAAGCTCTCTGATCTGCTCTGCTCCTGGCGGAGCGGGGCCGTGCTCTCCGTGCTGGGGCAGGCTTTTCCCCTGCAGCGGGGCAGGTGTGGGGCAGGAACCCCAACGCTTTCCTCCCAGAGGGTCAGGACAAGCTGGGGAGCGGCCACGGCTGGGGCCAGATGCTGGCTGGGGTGCTGTGGCCACACTGGTAGTGGAGCTGGCTATGGGTGCTGAGAGGCAGCAGCAGACTTGGGGTCCTCGGGGCTGGCATCCCAAAGCAGCAGCAAAATCCCCCATCTTGCATGGGTTTCTCGACACCAGCCCTCCTGGCTGCAGCTGGGATCTGTCCCACTCCAGCTCCACCCGTCGCTTAAGAACCTTGCAGATAGATCAAGAGCGAGGAAGGGAGTTTCCATCATTCCTCTGCCGGTCCAATTCTGACCTGCAAAAGAGTCAGGGCGGCCAAATCCCTCCTTGCTGCTGCTGCACGGGGTCTGCTAGCGCCGGGCGAAGCCTCCCCAGCCCTCTGGGGAGGGACCAGCAGGCAGCCGGCACGTGGCCTGGACAGCTCGGGGGGAGCCAGGATCGCAGCCACGACGCCAGAAAGAAATCGCGCGGCTCAAAACCTACGGAAGGAACAGGAGGAGAATGCTCCAGCCGGATCTTCCTCCTGGCCGGGAGCACCAAGGTCTCGGCACAGCAGAGGCTGCAGGGAAAGTCAGCAAACAGAGGGGCGGAGGGTGCTGAGCGCTTGGGCTGCTGAAGGGTAGTGAGAGGTGTAAGAAGAGGACTTCTGGGGATGATGCTAAAGTTACAGGTGATGATGAAGACCAGCTGGGGCTCTCAATCGGGATGGGGCGGAGAGGAGATGGGGTGCTGTGCAGGGGAGACGTGGGGCCACCGAGTACCTCCAGCCTAAGGACTTGGGTGGGAGGAGAAGGGGAAGACTGCTCAGGGACAGCGAGGGCAGCAGCACGGAGGCGGTCGGACCCTGGCCCCCAGTTCAGAGAGGGGAACATAGCCCACGGCTTGCTTCATCGTGCTGCACCTTGAAGGCACAAACAGCGAGTTTCATCCAGCCCTGGCCCTTTGGCACTTCCGCAGCATCCAGCACATGGGGGGCTCCTCCCTGCGTGCAGAGATGGTCCGTAGGCAGGCTCCTGTGAGCTAACAGCCTCCTGCCCTGACTAACTGAGGCTTTGGGTGCACACTGCTCGGTTCTCTTGATCCCAGGGGCTGTGTGAAGCCTACAGAGACCTCGGAGCTTGGGGCCTGGTGAACCCTTCAGCTTTGCCCTCAGCCCTGCACCTGCCTTCAGCCCGAATCCTTCCCCTTGGTGCCCCCGAGCGCCAGCGGGGAGGCACGGTGTGTGCACGGAGAGGAAACAGCCCTGCCCCGAGCAGGCAGAGGGGGATGCTTTATGAGAAGCAGTTACAGCCCTTCTTAGAGGACTTTGGCTCCGAGCCCCTCTGCCACATTCTTCGGAGAGATCATATCAAAAACTATTTTTACTAAAAATGTAGTGGTAACAGGCTCCAGATGTCTGCTGTTATGTAATAAGGTTTGTTTTAATGGAGCCCACTTCCAGATGTGCTGCTTGGACTCGAGGCATCTGCCTGGTCCTCTGCGGAGCAGGGGGAGCAGCCAGCCCCCGAGCCGGGCGAGATGTCCCCATCCTGGGGGCGGCATCTTCCCAGAGCATTACTTTCCCTTCTCCTTTTTTCCAGCACAGCTTTCACCATCCTTGGCAGCCACCTTGGGTCCCGCATTTTGTTTTTGGAGGAGGTCAGCAAGAAGGGTCACCGAGCACCGGCTTGTTCAGCAATGCATGAGAAAGAGGTTGGCAATGCTGGGGTGAGGAGCAATTCTTGGGAACACCGCTGTGGGACTCGCTGGGACTGCCTGTAAGCATCACATCGCCATCAAACAGATGGGGAGAATTACGTGTTTGGGGATCCACAATAACTGGGGACAGGAATTGATGAGCTGACCACGTCTGGCCTTCCCAGGACATGCTGGGGGCTTTCTCAGCTGTGAGAAAAACCTGGACACCATGGCTGCTAGGAGGAAGGAACCAGTCTGGGGTTTCCTTGGACCTGGAAGTGGAGAGGGAAAATGGGAGGAGCTGAGGAAAGAGACTGCCACCTCCCCACTGAGCCTGCAGGAACAGCCTGGAAAACGCCAAGGGGCCGAGTCCAAGGGACATGGTGGGATTTTGTGGGATGTGCGCCCATCCTGCAGGCAAGAGAGGTTCTTGCAGGGCTTGCTTGCAAAACACCAGCAGGCAGGGCAGTGATTTCCCACTCTCTTCTGTGTCTCTCCATCCACGGCAGGTGTAAACGTATCAGCCAGAGCCCTCGTGTAGCCATTCGGAGGTGTTTGGCTCATCCTCAAACCTGGACGTGGCTCGGTTGCTCTCCACTGCATCTCCTCCTCCCTACCCAGAGGCAACTTTCTGGCCCAGTTCCTACGTTGCCATCAATATCCACCAGCTCAGCCTTGGCTCATCTTGCCTGCTAGAGGCCCACTGACCTGGAGAGGCCACCGGAGGTGGGAGGGAAAGCTTTTGGAGGCACTTTTGGACACGGTAGCTTCTGCTTCCCCGGTGCAGGTCTGGGGGCTGCAGGTTTGGTGGCCCCCTCTCTCCAGCACCGCTTGCCACTGTTAATGGTGCTGGTGAGATTCAGCCTGCAATTAGCAGGAATTGGCTGCTCACGCCTTGGGCAGGAAGGGCTCCACGTAGGGGATGTGGGAGATGTCTGCGTCCGAGCGGCCAGGCGGATGAGTGAGCCGAGGGGGATTTGAATTCAAAGCACGCGGCTCCGAGCCACTGCTATTAGCATCTGCTAATAAAATGCTAAGACTTATTAAGCGCCCAGATCCAGGAGGGAGATTTAAGCAGGATGCACTTGGACTGGAAGCAAGAGGCTTAAGTGCTTTCCCAAGAGCACAGACATGCGAGCGGCCGGGCTCAGGCAGATTTGCAGCCTGCGGAGGGGATGGGGCCGAGCTCCCTGCCCAGGTCCTGCACAGACACCGCTGACCTCCCAGGCTGGGATTTTCAAACAGGCAGAACTGCAGCGAGAAAAAATCCCCTGGGGGTTGCTCTGTCTCGACTTGAACCTCCCTACCATCAAAAAATAGAAAGACTACGGCGCGAGGCAGGCGGCAGGTCCCTGTTCTGTGTGTGCAGACCGCCTCGGTCATGGAGCCGATTGGAAATCCATCAGCTCACACACCAATGGGAAGGTTTCCATGTTTTTTTGAAAGAAAATGAGTCCTCTTTTTTTTTTTTTTCTCCCCCTTTCTTCCTATGATGAAGCCACCATGTGCAGGGCCAGCAGTGCCAGGAGCAGGCTGTTTGGTGGAGGGGAATTCCCTGCTCTGATGTGGGGCAAAGCCCCGGAGAAGGGGAGAAAGAAGGTGGAGGGGGAGAGGAGAGGGAAGCAAAGGCGAAGGCACAGCCAGGCCAGGGGGCAGCCGGTGCAAGGCGCAGGAACCAGCTCTCTGAAATGAATGAACAAGCTTCAGCTTGGGCCTCCCCCACAGCAAGTCCGTGTAAAATGTGGAGATGGGGTGGAAAATCCCTATGGAGGGGAAATGCATGGCTTTAGCAGAGCAAGGTTTCAAACGGGCCAACTAGCTGTCCTGGGTAGATGTCCTGGCATGCAGAAAGTCCACTCTCATCTCCTTCCCTGATCCTTTAACCATTAACCCTTCCACACGGGGGGACAGCGGGTGGCAGGGGACAGTCCCCAGGCTGGGACAGAGCTCGTGGGGAAGGGCAAGCAGGAGGAGACCCAGCCAGGCTCCTCAGGAGCTCCGGCACCCCCAGACCCTTTGCGTGACCTCCCCTCCAAAGAGGCTCTCAGCAGAGACCTGGGGCAGCAACGTGGCTGTTCAACCAGGGCAGCAGCGCTTGATCCCTCCAAAAAGCTCCCAAAAGTCGCAAGGGGGGGGGACAACATTTCAAGACGAGATGCGAGGGGTAAATGCACGATGCTGTTAGCACAGGGCCGAGGGAGGGGGAAGCACTCTCGCTTGTTTTCTGGCCAGCTCCTGGCCTGGCAGGGATGAGACCTGGAGGAGACTGAACTTGCTCCCAGGCCTCACCCATTAGTCATTTTTGTAGTGCAAATGGATTTCTCAAAAAACCTTTAAATGTCAATGCCCCTGGGGGAAAGAAGCTTTGTATGGCATTCAGAGGGACCGGGTGGATGTGGAAAGAGGAGCAAGAGAGGTCCAGGCAGTCTGCAGGCAGGACATCACCTCTGCCAGTCCCCCAGCAAGCTGCCTGTGCTGGGCACACTGGTGTATGGCCCGGGCAGCGACCCCCAGGGCTTTGCTCTGAGCCTTCCAACTCACACAAGGTGTCTTGCATGGTGAAAGGGAGATGCAAGGGAAAAGAGAAGGGAATGTTGTCAACCATGGGATTAGACCAACGTGGGGAAAGCTGGTGTCAGCATCACTTCTTGCAGGCAATGTGGGGAGGGTGGGAGAGCCCAGCTCTCATCCAATTCAGGATGGATCCACCAAATTTCCCACCTGGGGAAGGTTTCTTTCCATGAAGGGCCATGGGGAGTCCTTCCAGCCTTGGGGAGTGGGGTATGGGTGGGCAGGAGGGCAGGACATGGTCCTGCTGCGGCTCAGCTCCACGACCTCCCTGTAGCAAAAGGGGGAAGTTTCTTGCTGCGGTGCCAGGCACCAAGGAAGGACATCCCATGGGCTGGGAGATATCGACTGCTGCAGCCGACAACTGCAGGCAGGCAGAGGGGTCCCCCAGCACAGGACCTTGTCCTTCCCCAGCTCTGCTGCTGGCCCCCCGGCAGGTTACAGCAAGGCACATCCCTGCTCTGGCTGCCTCTGGACAGGGGACTGGGGGGAGGAAGGAGCAGGTGAGCCCTTACCTCCTGCTTAACCACAGCCATGCTCAGCACTTCTGCGACACAGGCGTTTGGTAGCCCCCCCTAGCAGCTCTCAGCCACGAACCGAGGGTCCCAGGAGGTGCAGTAGCCCAGGACGGGAGGGCAGAGCGCGGCGCAGGCTGCACACCACAGCACGTTGAAAATACTACTGCTAATTACACAATGGGTTCCTTATGTTCCCTGGAAATGCAATACGCAGGAGGACTCCCAGCCAATTCATGTTTTAGGACAAATCAAGGCAATATATTACTCGACTCAGCTCCTAAATTTGGTCATACTTTAGCTAGTGTTTTCAGACATTTGTGAGTTAGGTTGGCCGATGCCACAGAGAAAAGTGATGGGGCAATTATCCTAATTAGGAACAAATGCATTACTTCTGCAAGTTATTTGGTGCTTGGAAGAAGACCTCCCCATTGCGTGACTACTTTGTGCAGAGTTAACCCCTGCTGAGACCTCCGGGAGATCATTTTTCTGGAAGGCGAGGAGGAAATGCAGTGCCCATCCGATCATTTGGGTTAAAAGCTGAGCAGCACAGGGAGCTTCCACAGCATCCGGCAGGAGGCTTGGTGGCTTTGCTGGCACCAGGCAGCTTTTCCCCTTCGTGGGTATCAGTGCTAGACTGTGTGTCCTGCAGAGGGTAAGGGACCAAACTCCACCGCCCTTCAGCCTGCAGCAGCCATCAGCACGTGCCGGGGAAGGCAGCACCCTCACCACGCTGATGAGCAGGGTTCCTCTTGCTCCGTCTCAAAATCACAGCCTGCAGGTGCCGGTAAAGTTGTGTGGCACTGGTTTTTTTTGCTCCCACAGACAAGTAAAATGAGCTCAGTCAAAAGACCTGGCGCTTCCCAGGCAGCCCACGGCTTGGTAGGTTTGCCCCAGCATTGAAGACCTCAGTACACGTACACAGGGGTCTTCAGGCAAGACCAGGTTAAGAAACTCCTCTTCACCCTCACATTTAGCCACTTTTACTTTGTTTTGCTGACATAGAGGCAGCTCCTTGCAGTTTGGGGGGCAGTAACAACCATTCTGCCCCCCATCAGATCTGCTCGCGCAGACAGCGCGGGATGTAAACCGGCATCCGCTGCCAGCAGCGGCTCCAGCAGCCGTGCTGGAGAGCACCCGGCCAGCAGCTTAATGAGCTCTTTGCCATCAGTGGCACTTAATGAGGAAAGCGAGCATCCTCCAACCAGCAGCCGTGCTCTGGCCCCAATATCTGAGCTTTCAAAGAGCGTTCTGGGGAGTGGCAGAAGAGAGGTGGGCTCAAGCCCGTTGCAGTAAGTTACCAAAATGCAACTGCTAAAATCCACCCTGACTTTCTGCAAATAACAGAGCCTGCTCCTGTCCAAACCCCGCTCGCAGTGGGACTCTGCAGCCCCACAGACACCCCACATGGCACAGCCCCCAGTGCCCAAGGCACACCTCACCTTCCTTAGCAGCCCCTTGAAATCCCACACAGACCAACTCGGTGACCCCGCAGTCTGTGCATCGGGGTTTGTTCTTCTTCGGGAATTTCAGGATCTGGAGACAAGGTCCAGGAACACCAGGCAGTTTCTTTGAGCTGTCTGGGTATTTCAGCTGCCTCTGTTGTTCTTTGCTGAAGTAGAAAATTAACGTGAGCCAGTAGGGTGTGGACCTGAGGAAGATCTAGAGGTTTCTGACAATCTTTAGGTGTTTCTAATGAGTGTGATTTGCTGCTCTTACACTAGAGGGTCAGGAGCCTCTGTCGCAGTTCCCTTTTTATTTATTTGGTTTTTGTTTTGAGGCAAGGTTTTGGTAGTGGGGGGCTGCAGGGGTGGCAGAAGAATCCAATAATTGTCCCATGCTAGATAAGGGCCAGTTCCAGCCAGCTGGAAAAGCAATCCTCTGCTTGATAAAGCTGTGCCAATGAGCGGCCTCAGCAAAAGCAGATTTAAGAAAGGGTAAAAAAAAAATCCTTTGCAACAGCATCTGTGAGAGACGAATGAGAAATGAGAGAGAAACAGCCCCACAGACACCAAGGGCAGTGCAGAAGGGGGGCAGGAGGTGAGATGGGTGAGAACAGGTCGGTACGTTGTGCAGCACCAGGGAAAATGACCAGGAGACAGACAGGAGCGAGACAGGCAGGCACTTTGTGGCCGACAGCCTGGGTGCTGCTCTCGGCTGGGAATGAGGCGGGAGGGAGGGAGTGCAAAGGGCACGGGGCGATGTGAGAGGGAGAAACCACAACAGGAACAAAATGGGGATTAAGCAGGGTCACCTCCAGCATCTGCAGATTGGCGAGGCAATACCTACGGGGCTCCATTACGGACAGATTCCCCAGCCACTTCCTAGGAACCCACAAGGCTCCGTTATGGAGAAATCCCCCAACCCCTTCCTAGGAGCCCACCATGCTGGGGAGCTCCTCTGAGCTCCTGTACTGTAATGAAGGCAGGATGGGGAAAAACCAGGGTGAGCCAGGGACGTGCATGTGGTTGCAGGGCTGTGATGTTGCTGTGATCCTGGAGATGTGGTGGGATTGCCGCCACGACTGGAAGGCCGCCATGGGAGCCTGTAGGTTCTTTAGGACATGCCGGGGAGACGAGGAGGGGCTCTTGTCCTCCGTGAGGGACCAGCACCGAGCTCTGCCTGGGGACGGGTGAGGAGATGGCTGAGGGTTTAGGGGTTAGGGCTGAGGGAGGACGGGGTTAGGTGGCACTATAGTGGGGTCTGCTGCAGGCCGCCCGGCCAGGTGGAACCAACAGATGAGGCCCTGTGGAATGCATCGATGAGAACTTCCTTCTCCACATGATAACGGAGCCAGAGAGGAGAGGCAGAGCCGGGCCTCATCCTCACAGCACCAAAGGGCTTGCAGGGAACATGAAGGTCAAAAGCAGCCTTGGCTGCGGTGACCCTGAGATGGTGGCGTTCCTGATCCTATGGCAGTGGGGAGGATGAACAGCAAGCTCACAAACCTGGATGTGGGGAGAGGAGGGCCTGACCTCTTCAAAGAGCTGCTTAGTACAGTGCCACGGGACAAGGCTCCGGATGGAAGGGGGGCCCGAGAAAGCCGGTCAGTATTGAAGGATCACCTCCTCCAATGCATCCTAACGAAGAGGAAGGCAGGCAGAAGTGCCAGGAGGCCTGGGTGGATGAACAAGGAGTTACTGGCAAAGCTCAAAATAAAAAGGAAGCGTGCAGAGGGTGGAAGCAAGGATGGATAATTTGGGAGGAACACAGGTAGTCTGAGCATCCAGGCATGAAGTTAGGAAAGGTGAAGTCCAAATGGAATTGAATATGGCCAGGGATGTCAATGGCAACAAGAAGAGCTTCTGTAAGTACAGCAGCAGCAGAAGGAAGACTGTGGAAAATGTGAGCACAATGCTGAATAAAACAGGAGACCTCATTACATGGGATGGTGAAAAGGTACTGGAGGACTTCTTCGCCTTGGTCTTTACTACCCAGGCCGGCCTTCGGGAACCCCAGGTTCCAGAGACCAGGGATAAAGGCTGGAACAAGGCTCACGCTGGGGCTCTGTGCACCCTCTTCAAACCCTAACCCTGAGCTGTGGCTCCCACCGAGCCCCTGTGCTGCTGGGGCTCCGCTGGACGCTGCCACCCCTGTCCCCAGAGAGCCACCGGCAGCCGTGCGGGGAGTGACAAGGGACACGGGGGGGTTTGCTGGGGCAGGCACAGCCTGGCAGTGCAGGGGCAAAGGCTGGGGGGGCTGCTTCTATCGCGAGATGCCTTTGCGTTTGCCATTTCTTTCCTTCTCCTTTTCCTGCTTTCTCAAAAAGGGCCCAGATGCCTTTACTTTGGCTGGGCTCCCTTGGCCGGCAGCCCGAGGAGGCACCAGAAACGCCATGTGTGAGTGCATGAGCGTGTGTGCGCAATATTAATACACAGAAATGGAAGGCGACCAGCATATAAACATTCTTTACTGTTTGGGTCACAGCCCGGGGATCTGTAAGAGCTTTTGTGCAGGGTTTTGAACACAGACTAAATAGAGCGGGAGCGAGAAGGGCAGAGGGGAGGAGAGAAATGGTGGGAGGGGGAGAGGGAAGGATGGGGGGGGACCCTTGTGGGGCTGGGGGAGCCGGGCTGGGGGGGGCTGCAGGGCTGGGAGCTACCGAGGACCCCAACAGTGGGGAAAGAGTGGCACTGGGACTCGGGGCTTGCTTCCACGCATGTCCTTTTTTTTGCATTAAAACACGAGACTAATAACAATAACGATAAAAGGCAACATCCGCTGAAGGCTGAAATAACCAGGATTCCAGTGCAAATCTCGTTAGAGGGACTTAAGTGTCTATTTGGGAATAAGGAGGAGGGGGCCGTGAGGAAGTGTTCCTCCGGCAGCCAATGGAGAGGACGGGCTCTCCAGAGCTAATGGGACCCATCTGGGTCTCGGCTGTAGCCGAGAGTGTTAAATCAGAAACTATTCCGTCAACAGCCAGTTTGGCCAACTATGAAACATTTACAGGGAATCAATGGCCGGTGCTGGTGACGCAGAAGCCAATAGACTTGACTTCTTTTCCAGAGCCTCCAGAAATATATTCGTCATTTCGGCCTTAAAGGGACCGGCCGAGCTTTTTCCCCAGATCACGTGGCGCTGAGCAGAGCCTCGCTGAGAAATCCAGGTCCCAGCAAGGAGAGTGATGGCTGGGCTGCTCTAACCCACTGGTTAATGCTCGCGAAGGGCCCCAGGGGCTTGCAGACCTGCCAAGCCGCTCCGCATTACGAATCTGAACTGGACGCGTCCTCCCCAAATGTTTTCCGAGGCGATGAGCTCAGACGGAGGACTGGGGCTTTGCGCAGCTGAGCGCCGACCACCGTTGTTCTCGTCCTCCGCTGGCCTCTGAGCCTTTGCCCCTCACCTGGGCTCGGCGCAACAGAAGCCAAACCTTCAGGTCTTGCACATGGGGAAATGGTGTAACTCTTTGTCTGGGTCCCCAGCCCCTCTGGTCTGCTCCTGCTTTCCAAGGCACGGGGCAACCCGATGGCGTATCCCAGCCCTCCTCCAGCCTGGGTCCTGCTCGTCTCATCCCAGCCAAGAAATGGCATTGGTGACATATCCCAAGTCACAGCAAAGCAAGACCGATAAGTCATTGCCATAGGGAATAAGGGTCATTGGGGATAACACAGAGGGGGGGAAAATGGCCAAAAAAAAAAAAAAGTATAGGATAAATGCAAATTACTTGGACAATGGAAGAGTGAGGTCTGTGGAGCAGTGTTTGCTGCAAATCAGCCCTTATTGCTACTTGGAGCAATGCAACACCGTCCTCCTGCCCAGCTCCCATCTTTGCACTGGTTTGCTACCTGGTGGCCGTGCCTGGAGCCTGGCCCTTCCGTCCGAACACGTCAGCACCTGCAGACACCTCCCCGTCCCAGAGACGTCCTTTCTCGTTCCTGTCTCCAATGACTCGTCCTCCATCGGAGATCTAGCTGCGCCCTTCCCTCAGAGTGGCTTCGCTGCTGTTGAGTGCAAGCCCACATCTGCAGCCTTACACTGTGAAAAGCTCCCAAACCCATCCCCTGCCGTGGCTCACCGTGTTTTTTTTTTGCCATGCAGCCAGGAGCTGCTGAGTGGGGCACACCAGAGCAAGGCTCTGGATGAAGGCGATGTGCCCAGGAGTGCACAGGTCTGGCTGCTCCGTGCTCAGCTCCAGCACCAGCAGGTGAAGGGCGCTCTGCAGCCGCAGCACCGTGGGCTGAGCGTGAATTCCCAGTTGTGGCTGGACTTTAAAGGCCTGGTTGGTGGTCTCCTCCAGTGGATACGAAGCTAGCGTGGCTTTTATCGGGGGCCAGGGAGCTGGATAAATGAGCCAAGCATCTTGTTTCTCTTTCCCTGCTGTAGGCAGCCCACGTTCCCACCAGCTGCTAGCATGCAGCTCCGGCAGCAAAAATAATCCTGGGAGTTCTCCTGTTAAACAATTCTGGGGAAAAGGCAACGTAGACGGGGAGATTGACCCGGGGAGGGATAGAGTGCACCCAGAAGCTGGGCAACATTAAACACAAGAGAAGAGGCATCTGTGGCTGTCCTGAGAAAGGGAACTCTGCTGGGGCATGAGAACTGTGTCCCATCGCTTTGGGGGTGGCGATGGAGCAACCTGTGTCTGGATGGCACCAGGTGACACATTCCCTAGCCAGGACAGGGATCAGCTCAGCCTCCAGGCTCCGTGGGGCAGCCCTGGGCAGGGTGAGGGCTCAGGATTTAGTCTCCCCTGGCGAGGGCAGAGCATCGGCAGGGTGAGCTGAGCTGGGAAGAGAACAGAGACATCTGTTCCTGGGCCATGTCCCGATCCGTCCCCCCGTCCCGCCGTGCTGCACCTATCGCTCGTGCTGGCGGCTCCCCCTTCGCTGTTTCCAGAGGTACTTCCAGCATGGAAAGTTCTATTTAAAGGGCATTTTTCCTCTCTCCCTTTTTTTTTTTTTTTTCCCCTTTGTATAAGAAGCCAAAGGTCTATAAAATGCAGTTTCCCCCCCAGCTGAACCAGGGGAAATGATGCTGACAAAAGGTTTCATTTACCCCATTGCAGCATCAGTTGTTGGAGACGAGCTGTGTCCCTGGGTGCTGAGCAGGACACCCCTCCTGTTTGAACTGAGCCCACTCCTCCTTGCTGCAGCTTGGCCCCTGCATCTCCCAGCCCGTGGGGCATCCCTCCTGTGGTCTCTGCTCCTGTGGACGCAGGGCAGGGCATCACCGCCTGCCAAGCCGCACTCTCCATCAAGCAGCGTTTGGTGAGGAGGTCGGTCAGCTCTGGGAAACCTCTGGGAAAAGCAGGTCTGCCAAAAAGGCACTGAAGGGCAGGAGAAAAGCATTGCGATTGTTTTCTTCTCCTCCCCTTGCTGGCTGGGGGGATGGAGATGGCGTTGGAGGTCCCTGCTTGATGGGGCAATGGCAGGACCTCACTGGGACCCCTCGGTCAGCCAGGACCTCAGCAGCCTCAGCAGCCCAGGACTCCCCAGCCAGCCTGGGGTACTGCACACCTGAGCCATGCACTGGGTGATCCCAGTCTGCCTCCACTGGGACAGCCACGTGGAGCAGTGCTTGGCTCCTGAAGTCACCCAGACACCAGCAGGACATGAGTGCCTGCTCTATGTGCTAACCTGGGGACGTAGCCAGCCTCCGCTGGGACTTGAATTTCTCCCTCCCCACCATACAGAGCAGCATTAGTAAGAAATCCGTACCCCACAGCAGTGGGTCAGGACCTTCCCTGGTGAACCCTGCTGGGTGGTTTCTGGAGCCCTTGTAAGACTCAGGACCACCCCAGCATGAGGGCTGCAGTGAAAATGAGCCCGGCAGCTGTCCCGAGCAGCAGGAAGGGGCAAGCTGAGCTGTGCCAGCACAAACACCCAGGGCAAGAGGCCAAACCCAGCTCCAGGCTCGGTTACGCTGGCACTGCCGAGGAGCCCAGTTCTGGCCCTCGTCCAGCCGCCCCAGCCAGCGGGTAAATGAAAGGCATCTGCCCCTCCCTGACCCCCCTGAGCAGGCAATGGGGTCTGACCAAGCCCCAGCAAATGCTGCAAGGCCAGGGCCTCCTGGAAGCACTTGTTCCCAGTGAAGTCGGCTGCACACCAAGACCTGCCAGGTTTTGCAGAGGGGCAGCCGGGGAGGCAGCCTGGCTGCACGAGCAATGTGCTCCTCTGCGGGGGCCTTGTCCCGGCTTTTTCCACCCCGGATCTCAGCGAAGGAGATGTTTAAATTCAGCCTCTCCATGGCGAAACCTCAAAGTACTGCAGCTCTGCCCCCGCAATGCCTCTGAATGCTGCGCTCTCCCAGACTGCTAAATATTTAGGATCTAGGCGTGAGGAGCCAGCCTCCCCCCCGGGTTCGGAAGCCACACCATGCAGACCAGCCGGCTTTGCATGGTGCGACACTGGGAGAAAATGGAGATAAAAACATCCTGTAGGGCATGAACAGGATGGTGATTAATCCTTGGAAAAGGCTAACTGACATGGCCATCAATAACTACAGTAACTTGTTATGGCTGCCTCATTCCAGGAGGATTACATGCCTGAACACTCCTTAAAACATCTAATGAATGTCATTTTGTTTTTACTCTCGGTGCTCAGGCAAGTGAAGCACTCTGCAGTGCTGGCCAGAACCATGGGGAGAGCCGGCAGGGCTGCTCCGAGCTTCCCACACCAATGCACCGCGCGCCTCCGCGCCGAACCCGAACGGCCTTGCTGGGCCCAGCCGCAGCCCTGCTGCAGGGTCACCATGCGAGGACCCCCTGTTGGGGCTCCACGGACAGCCCCGTGCTGCTTCGAGTGGCTTGGGATGGTGGAGGACACCCACCCCGTGTCGGGGCTTGGGATGGTGGAGGACACCCACCCCGTGACGGGGTTTTGGATGATGCCTCGCTGGAGGACACCCACCCCGCACAGGGCTGTGGCTCACACGGCGCTCTTCCTGGTGACCCCACCGCGGTGCTTTGGTCCAAGAGCCTGGGGCACGTTTCCCTCCCTGGTGCCCATGTCGGGGGTGTCTGCGGCAGCCCTCGAGGAGGAGGATGGCAAAGGGACAGCCCTGACGCAAGATGTGCTTGTCTGCTCCGTCTTCAGGAGAGAAGAAATGTATGGAGAGAAGAAACCCAAACAGTAACAGACCTGCCGTTGGAGGCCCACAGCCACGAGCCCTCAGACACTCAGGGAGCCAGGGCTGAGGCGTGCAGTGTCCAGGGGGGATTCCCGACACCCGCTGTGCTCTGGCTCCTGGCGTGCCACTTACCGGGCTCTGTCAGATCCGTGCTAATCACAATTCCTTTTAATTTTGCTGAGGGATATTACTGAGAAAAGAAGAACAGTGGAAACAAAGCACGCAGGGCTTTTGCACTGAAGGACCATGTCGTTCTGCCTGCCCTGCCATAATGCCCGGTGTGCTGTGGCTCAGCACCACGGTGCTGCTCACCCCACTTGTTTGTATGGCACTCTGGGGAGAGGGGGCTTGGACAGGGGTTATGTACAGATCCAGTTCCCCATGGTTACTGCTCCATCCGGACATTATCAGCGAAATGCTGTTGCTGCTGTCACTAGTGTAGGTCCTCCAAGGACGGTTTTTGGGGTGCTGGCAGCACATTTCACTTCTCTGCTGATGCCACAGGAGACTGTCTGGGCCCTGACCAAAGCAAGGTTTGGCGCCACCCTGGATTCGTGCTTTTCTGTCCCTCTGGGGGTCTCCTGTTTTCCAAGGGACACCAAAGCAGACCCCCGACACCGGGCTCTGCTCCCCCCCACACCCCAGGCGCTCAGCACCACCAGCAGCACAGCGCCCGCAGAGACAAGCCCGAGGCCAGCCCCGGGGGCAGCTCGCACCTCAGCCTGCCCTTCCCTCCCTTCCTCCCCCCGGCGGCCCAGCTTTTCCTATTAGCAGAGGACCTTTTTGCCGCTTCTTGTGCTCTCGGCCTCATATTTCAAATTCCTTCCGAGCCGGATCTGGTTTTCATTTAAACATATTGCATTTAAATATATATATAAAAAGTACAATGAGGAAGGATTTTCGAGGTAATAAATGGAACATGCGAGCCTAATTATTCAGGCTGACCCATTGCGATTCAGTAAGTCCGGAGAGCTGTTTATATTGGCAGGATGAGAGCAAAATATCACTGGATATGGTCATTACTCTTATAAGATTTCAATATATATACATTGTCAGGAGTCTCTGAGTTATGAAGTCCTCCTCGCTCGAGGAATAAACACGCTGGGCAGTAACCCTGGGTGCGATCGCGATGCCTGCAGCTCTCACTGCAAAGCCCCTCTCAGCAGCGCAGGCCGAGCCCGTGGCCTAGGTCACAGCCCCGACTCCCAGACAGACATTTTATCTCACAGAGGCCACGGCAGAGCTTGGCGAGCGAGCGGAGGCAGAAATACGATTCCTGGCCTTTCAGGTTGCATTACCGGGGCTGTCTGCGGCCTTCCCCGCTGGTCAGAGAGGGAGAGGGGACGAGAGGGAGCTGGCTTCATGCTCAGCGCGGCTGGAGGAGCCTGAGGGGGGTCTGCTCCCGCGGGCTGGCCTCGAAACCTCCCTCAGGTGCTCTGGTTGTGCAGGGCAGGACTGGCTGCTCGGCGCCTTGCTCAGCACATCCCCCCCGGGTCCTGCTGAGCACCCCTGGGTGCAAAAGCAGGCCTGGCAGTGCGGGGGGAAGGACGCGGAGTAAGGGCTGCCCTCCGCTCCCACATCTGGTGCACATCTCCCTGTGGCTTGAGAAGAGCTCCCTAAGCATCCTCGCTGCTAAAACCTGCTCGTGGCCCAGGGGAAACGGGGCATTACGGCCATGTGGGTCAGGCAGCAGATGCTGGAAATGCAGCAGCAGCCCTTTGGCTACCCTGCAAGCCCTCCAGCCACACAGGAACTATTCCGTGGTGGCGACCCAAGAACTCCTCCATGGAGCAGGGACGGTGGCAGCCGAGCTGCCCCCTCCTGTGCACAGCCCCGGGTTGGCCTCTCCCAGGACCCCGGGGACCCTGTTACAGGGGCTCTGGGGCTGAGAATGCTCCTTGCAGCCTGCGCAGTGGCACATCGCCTACCCTGCAGGTAAAACCCCACGTGTTCCTGACACAACAGCCCATGGGCAGCCAGAAAAAATCCTGGGGAGGCTCTCTGATGGGACAGGAGCACAGCCCTTTGCTGGTCCTGTGTCCGGGGGATAGAAATGCCCCCAAACGACAGCATTTCTGTTTCAGGAAGAAGTTAACTTTCCACCGAATGCACCGAGCTGACAAGCAGTGGAGCTTTGGCTGTTTACCACGGAGTGCAGGCTTCATGGTCTGCATGGCTGGAAGTCTCAGCGGGGCTTCATTCACTTTGATTTTACACCGGGGTTAACCAGACCCCGGCAATTATCCCCTTTTAACAAGGCAGTGTTTACACCTATGAGCAGGGGTCAGCTCCTGACGTGCTCGCTGCGGCTGGAAGCAGAGCATTGCTGATGGCAGCTGGAGAGCTGAAGTGACCACGGGGGGGGAAGAAAAGATGGGAAGAACGAGAGAAATAGAAATAAGAAAGGTGATATTAAAGCCCAGACAAAATATATTGCCCGCTGTCTCTGACTCCACGGCTCGCTGGCTCCCCACCCCTCTTCCACCCGCCCCGCTGCAATGCAGCCAGCAAGAGTGGCCCTAAGAGCACACGCACAGATAGCTGGAAGCTGGGGTAGGTTGATGGATTTCCTAGCTCCTGGGCTATTAAATGTCTGGACCAGCTAATTTTAAAGCAAACAAGGAAAGGCCAAATGACAAATTGTTTGGGAGGCCCTTCGGCAAGAGGATGGAGTTTTACGAGCACCGAGGGCACTGTTGCTGCCATTAAATCTGTGGACATAGGGGAAAAATAAGGCCTGATTTATTTGGTGATGGTGAAAAATATTATCCAAGCTATAATTTATTGATCATTGTATCCTCCCGGCTTTCAAGGCCTCTTTCTTGTGCATATGGAACATATACATATTTTTCCTCGCATATGAGGCTGAACACAGCAGTGCTCCCGCATTTGAGGAATTTTTGCATGGTCTGCTGGCCATGGCACAGGAGCCGGCAATGCCGACAGGCTGGGGCAGGAGCGGCGAGCAGCCTCTGCCCCAGGGACAGCCTGTTTTGGTGTGGGGACGACGTGGAGGAGCCACGAGCTCACGGGGAACAGCGCTGCGTGGCAGGAGCTGCCCGTCCCATGCAGCCCAAAGACTCAGGGATCTGCCTTTCTCCTCCTTCCCGCTGGGCACCGCATCGCCAGATCACCTCTGTAGGCTCCTTCCTGTCCCATTTCCTCTGGGAAGCTCTGTTTTGTTTGATGAACTGGGCTGCCATCGGCCAGCGACAAAGCCGGGTCTGAGACTGCATCCACCAGGGATGTGAACGTGGGTGTCACGCTCCTTCCAGCCTCCTCCACCCGGCCGTAGCTGGCTGCACTGCCTGGGCTGTGCAGGACCGAAGAGCATGGTGATGTGCGTGGTTGTGCGAGCAGAGCTACGCTGGAGCCCTCCCCGGTAAGAGCCTGTGCCAATTCCCCCAGCATGGCTGCAGCTGGCAGCGCCGGGCAGCAGAGGTTTTGCTTCCCACCCACCCCTGCCCTTGCTCACCCATCCCGGGCGTCTCAGCTCCGGGTCCTGGTCTCCTGCCACCATCGGCACAACCTCGGGGACGCCCCGTGCTTCTCTGGGCACCCCGGGTTACCTCCGAGGCTGGCGATGCTCCCACAGCCCGGTGGGCACCCTCCTGGTCCCCGCGGTGTCCTGGAGGCACAGGGAGCAGTGCTGTCCCTGGGCGGGGGGACAGATGGGCACAGGCTCCCGTGCAATTCCCCGGGGACAGAGAGCAGAGCTCGGGGGGTTTATGGCTTGCAAACAGGGACATTTTGCTCTCCTGCTGCAAACGTGTGCTGTGTTAGACCCCCCGAGCCATTACCTTGGAGCGGCCCCGGCGCCTACCCCAACCTGCACACAGCGACGTTTCCCAACCGCTTCCAGCCGCGGGCTGTGCATGGTTTTCATTTTGCAAAGCAAACAAGGGCTCCGTGTCTCCCTGAGCGGGGGCGGCCGAGCCCAGCTGCCTCCCTTACCTGGCCTCGGCAGCGGGACAGCTTCCCGCTGCGAGCCCCGCGGTGGGAGCAGGATTCGACATGGCAAAGGAAGAGAGGGCAGCGGTGGCCCCCGGGGAGCCACGCTGGAGCTGGAGGCTCTCTCAGCCAGCCCATCTGGTGAGGAGAGCGCCGGGCTCTGCAGGGACAGCCGGAAATAACAGCAATTCATGCAGTTATGTTTCCAGATTGTTTTCTCTAACCATCAAATAATACCACAAAAAAAAAAAAAAGGAAATAGAAAAAGCAATATAGGGACCAGAGATTTTAATCCTCCTTGCTTTTCCAGAGAAAGGCAGGGCCTCTTTCCACCCTGTAGCTCACTCCTGCTCTCTATCAGAGCCTCCTCCAGCCGACATGGTGAGAGGAGCCCCAAACCGGCTGGGGGCTGGGGCTGAGTGGGATCCAAGTGGCCTTTGGGTGGGCACCCAGGGGCATCAGGAGGGTGCCCTGCCGAGCTGCCAGCGCTGTACCGCAGCCGAAGAAAGGGGGAGGAAGGGATGGGGAGGCACGGGGCATGTTGTGTGAAGCTCACAGATGCAAAACCCCGATCCCTGCTGCTCTGGCTGGTGACCCTGGTGACAGGTGTGGTTTGTGGGGTGCTGAAGCAGTGCAGGGACCTTGGCATGTCCTGGAGATGATGAGCGTCTGGGTGTCTCCAGGGCAGCAGCTATCACGGCTGTCCTGGTGCGCTGCTGATCCGACAGCAGCTGCAACTCCCCATCACGGGGGGATTACAAGAAATCACATTAGAGAGGGGGGCAAAGCCTTCCAGCCTCTCTGCTGAGGCCGTGCGCTCTCCTCCGAGCCCTGTGGGGATTCTGCCATCCCTACCACTGCTGGGGCTCGGCGGTGAGCAGTGGTTTGGGTGTGCTGCCTGGAGACAAGCACGGTGGCACAGCGATGCTCCGAGCTCCCACTGCCTGCTCCCGGTAACAGCACCAGGGGAAAGCAGCCGGGAGCCGGCGTGCTGGAGAGCGCAAAGGCGGCGCGGCTGCCGCTCATTTGTTTTCATTGATTTGAGGAGCAAAGGCCAGGGGCAAAAGTGGGTCACCCAGACCACCCACAGCCCTCCATGGTGACAGGGACAAGAGGGACCTGCCACCCCCTGCGCACAGAGCCAGCTGGGTGGCTGCAGGGCTGATGGACCCCAGCTGCGGCACGGCCGCCCAGCCCCTGCTCCTGGCAGCCCCAGGATGGGTGAGAGAGCCCGGCTAGCAGGGCTGTGTCTGGCTGTAGGGCCACTGCACAGCCCGTTTTTCCTCCAGCATCTGGAAACGAGGCGAGGAAAACATTAGTGAGTGGGAGGGAAGGGGATGGACCCGGCTATCTGGGTGGGAAAACAGGGACAAGACGGATAGCTGCGTGCTCCACGGGTACCCAGGGAGCTCCTGCCTGCGACACGGATGGACCACGTTACGGGCTCCTATGCCCAAATCTCCTCTTGGACAGGGATGACAGAAAGTTTTAATGAAAATCCCAATGGATGCCTCTTCCTAAACCTCTTCCTTGCAGGATGTGGTACCTGAGCAGGGTGTCCCAGCTCAGCAGGCAAAGGGTGTCCTGGGAATGAGGATTTCCTGCTTTGGCACTGAACTGAAACAGCAAATTTTCTCTTTCTCTCTCTCTCTTTTTGGAACGAATTGGGAAGAGAGCTGTGCTGCTTCCAGGAGCCAGCAGTGTCTTTCCACATGTTGGACTCAGGGCAAAGCGTGCTATGGGGTTCCCCACATCATTCAGGTCACTGGTCCAGGGGATGCACCAGGGCTGGGGGGAGCCAGCCCCCACCAGCAGGAGCCCCCCGTGCCAGGAGCAGGCAGAGGACACGGGGCAGCCCTCACTGTGCAAACAGGAGAGGAGCAGGATGGTTTCCCTTCCCACAGTAAGATGCCCAAGCATTTCTTCATTTTAGACACTGGAGTTTTTCAGGAAACAGAAGGAGACTTGCACAAACTTCATGCCCACCTCTGGAGGTGGCTCGTAGCCTCCAGACCAGAGCACCAGGACCATTCCCAAAGCCCATCTCTGGTTCAGTGCAACCCTTGTTGCAGTTCCTGCCCTGCCAGCCCTTCCCTCAGGCATCAGAGGACCCCAAATGCCTGTCACCCTCGCCAGCCCCCCTGCTTGCACATGGGGAAAGGCTTAGAGCAGCTGGCAGGGGGCCAGTGCTGCGATGGGAATGAGCAGCAGCCTGACACGGGCTGCCACCGAGCCCTGGGATGGAGGTCTGCTGGTGCTGGGAGGCTTTCCGGGCACTTCTGCTTGACAGCCAGGACGAGCTTGCCTTTTTTCCCCATTGACCGATTGCTGAACATTGACGGATCGCTGAACGTTTGCCACCAGTGCGGTGCCTGGGCTCGCCGAGGCTGAGGTTGCCCCCCAGCCTCCCCGCCCGGCCTCCCCCCGGCTCCCCGCGGCTGGAGGGCTTCCAGCGAGCGGCGGCAGCAGGAACCTTGGCTTCTGGTGGGGAAACGCGGCCAGCGCCGGGAAGGGCGGGGAGGCAGGGCCATGCGTTCGTAATGCTCGAGCACACCGTCCTCGCAAGCATCCCTCTAATTGCAGCCACATGCCGGCTCTCGCAGCCCTCACCTCGCCCGAGCCCCAAATCCCCTTCCCCACTTATGGGGCAGCCATGCAGCCCGGGCTGACCCTTTATCTCCCGCACCCATTCTGCATCCCGGAGCTGCGAACCCCATGCAGAACACCCGGCACGCCCTTGATATTCAGCACAAAATTACGCACCCCGCAACACGCCGGTCCCGGGCCCTTCGTACTCTGTCTTTCCTCCCTCTCCCCCAGCACATGAATATTTATCCCCTCGCCCCGGCATTCCTGCAGGAATTCCTCCTTCTCCTGCCACAGAGTGCAGCACGGGGCTGGGGCGAGGGGGGGGCAGCTCCTTTTCATTTCCAATCCCCCCATCCTCGATGGAGAGCAAACATTGTTCCCCTGACAAAGGCGGGCATTGTGGGGGCAAAGGCAGCGGGTGGGGGTGTGGGGGGATGGAGCGCGAGCAGGAGGGCGGCACGGGAGAGCCCCCAGAGAGGAGGGCGGACGGGATGTGAATATAAATTCTGTAAATATTTTCTTTAAGGTGCTGCACGTAATCCCAGGAAACAGATCCAGTTTCACAGCAGAGCTGGGGGGAAGCGGGGCCGACTTTGCCATCGGTTTCTCTCCGGTGGTTAAAGCCCTGGTGCAGAAATGGGGGGAGCATCCTGGGCTTCTGGCAGGGCTGTGGGGTACCAGGGCCTCCGAAAGATGGAGAGCACCGAGACCTCCCCACCTCCTCCATCCTGCCCACGAACATCCCCGTGGTGAAAGCTTCTGGGGACGGTGCCAGCCCGGACACTGCCGCAGGGAGGGAGCCCCCACCCGAGGCTCTGGCCAGTCCTCCTGGGCTGCCCGGACAGCACCTGGGTAAAGCAAAGGCAAAAGGCTCTGAGTGATGCAGCTAAGGATTTCTCGCCCAGCAGCACTGCCACGAGCAGGGACCGAGCCCTGAGCGGGACTGGGAACATGTTGTGGCCAAGGGAGGGTGCAGGGACAGCCTTACCAGGTCGCATCCGCAGCCCGGCCACTGCCCGATGACAGCCAAAAGTGTAATTTTGAGGTTTGTCTCTCCAGAGGACATCCCTGGCACTGAATGCCGATAAACCCAGCAGCAGCTGTGAGATGGCCCCAGCAGCTTCCCTGCCCCTTCAGCCACCCCAGGACCCCCGGAGTGGCTCCTCCCTGCCCAGGACAGGGGCAGGAGCTGGGGCACCCCATGGCCAGGGGCTCTGCGGGGTGGCCGGGACTCTCCCAGCCCTCCCAGGAGAGGATGAGCCGCTGCCTGTTCTGGTCCGATGGGCTGCTGTGCCTCCTGCAGAAAGGGATTACAAAAACATCCAATTACACTTTCCCTTCTGCCTCCTTTTGACGTTTTTTGGCACCGTGTGAAACAACTGTGTCCAGAGGCTGGGATTTCCGTGGACTCTGACTTTAACGTTGGTTCTTCTGATTCCCAGCTCCACCCCGTAGCCGATTCATCCTCCTGCGAGCTCAGCCGCTGCCCCAAGCTGCAGCCTCCTTGCCTTGGGCACTGTGCAAACAGCCAGGGGCCAGCAGGTCCGGGGACCGTGCTGCCACCCACAACGTCCCCGCAACGTCCCCACAATGTCCCTGCAACAAGGGGGTGCAAGGCTGCATGGCCATTATGCACACGAATCCCAAATCCTAAGGCAATTTTAGGAACTCAGCGACGACTCTCCATCATTTATCTCCACCAAACCCGCTTGCTCCCGAGGGCTCTCCACCACCACCGCCTGCCCCAGCTTCCCCAGGCCAGCAGACACGGTGGCCCAAGCCCTCTTCCTCGTGAGGCACCATTAAACATGACATTGGTTCTCCAGGGCGCCGGGGAGGTCAGAGGTATGAATGCATTGCAGAAGAGATTAGAGAGGTTCGGGGAGGCGACGGGGCTGCCGAGCCCCTTGCGGGGTTGACCGCACCCCTCCGCTGCCGGCTGGGCCCAGCACGTCCCATTCCCCCTCCCCCAGTCCAAGACTGGGGAGCAAATGTGGGGTCCCCAGATCTGCTCCCATACAGCTGTCCCCTGACCCCTATGGAAGGGGCAAGAAACGTGCCATAAATAGCTGACGGAGCGCACAGAAGCAAGAAGAAAACCTATAAATTAATGTGACACAATAACCGTGATCAGTGCTGTTTTAGATAGAATTAATGGTATAAAGACAGGTGAAAGCAAAGAGCCACGAATAGGTGACGTGAGTTTGAGGCAGGGAGTGACAGCGATGCTCTGGCCCGCACGGCACAGCCCCGTGGGACGGCAGCGAGGGCTGCAGGTGTAAATGCCCCGGTGCAGAGCCTCGAGGGCGAGCACGTCCCCACCAAACCCCTTTCTGTCTGCGAGCCCCTGCCCCGCACAGACCCCTAACCGACCCGCTCCGTCCATGTCAGCGGTGGCTGGGGCTGTTCTGTCCATTCCTGCTTTGGAGGAGCGGCCACAGCCGATATTTGGGGCTGAGTCGCTCCAAGGGTGCAAGCGAATGGGAGCTGGGTGCAATGTAAAGGTCCTGCAGGGCGCGGAGCAGCCCCGGCTGCAGCACCAACCCTGTCCCATTCCCCAGTGTTTGCCTGGCCCCAAAACATCCCCACAGTGTGGTGGGACCAGCGTGGGCAGCTTGGCTCAGCTCCACCACGGGTCCCCGGCTGCTGTCCCCACCGGGAGCCCCTCTCGCCCCCCAGAGCCCACCTGGGCGGCCGACAGCCTCACATGCGGCCTCTGAGCATCCGTAAAGCGGGTTTCACGTTTCACTTTCCATGTTTAAAATCCCTTCTCCCTTCTCATTTCCTTTCCCTTCCTTCCCCAGCAGCTGTGAGAGCCCCAGCTCCAGCCAACGTCGTCCCTGCAGGGCCCTTCACGGCGCCGCTTGTGGCACGAGCAGGGCACCGTCACCTTTCTGGCTGACGCCCCCACAAGCTCCCCTCCTTGACCAGCCACCGTGCATGCATCCCTCACCTTACAGGTACCCAAACACTCCTGGCACCTCAATCCTGCGCCTGCACACGCGCTGCAGAGCTGCATCTTGCAGAAGCACTGCAGCCGCCATGCGACTTGGACACCATCCCTTGTGTCCAAACGCACAAGAGAAGGAGCAGAGCCCAGGAACGCGCCCCTAAAGGCATCCCAAATCACCACAGCAGCAGTCATGGTACTTCACCTGCACCCCAGCCACGCAGGGCAGACGCTGCCACCTGCACCACCCTCGGTGCCTGCTCAGGACACTGCCAGCACCACCGTGCTGGGATGGGAGGCAGAGGATTTGTCTGCGGGGGCTTGGACCAACTCCTGCCCGGGTGGAAAACTTCCCCTCCCTCCTTTCCACCACCCTTGCTGTGGCTCCAAACCCAACCTGGGGGTCAGCTACCCGCGGGGATCTCCGTCCCGATGAAAATCTGGGCACGTCGCACGCGCCCTTGGCACGGGAGCATCCAGCTGGGTTCAGTTCAATGCAGCGGGCTGGAGCAGAGGGAGGGGGGGACGTGGAGGTGGGGACATGTGTGGGAAGGGGCGAGGGGGCTGCAGATCAGAGCTGATATGGCCTGGCACTTTGGCAGAATTTTCTAGGACAGTTTGTACAGTGTCCTCCCTATACAATGGTTGTGTCTAGCCGCCGCGGTGCGGCTCGCATTTCCATGAGCGAGGAATTCAACCGAAAAGTAAACAGGAAAAAACGTTACATCTCACAGTTTATAAATATATACGGAATTATTTAGGCAGTCAGGCCAATTTGCACAGATGCCGCATATATGCTGTGACAGATCTCCGTGTTGTTTTGGAGCCACCCCTTGTGAATGGGAAACAGGGCTGGTTTCTCGCCATGTCTGCATGAAATATCAGGATCCTCCTGCAAGCTGGCTGCGAGCACCGCGGCTCTTGGGAACAATGCTATGAGTTGATGTGAGCTATTTGCACGTAGTGCTGTGAGACTCGAGCCCCCGTGTTTCCAGCTTGGGCTGCGTGAGGCTTTCGGAAGAGGCAGGGGAGTTTTTCACAGGGACGTCGGGGCAATGGGACAAATCCGCCTTGGCACATGTCTCCACCGAGTGAGGGGTCCAGGACCCCAGCTCCCCTCATCCCAGGGGCTTGCAGGGGCAGAGGTCAGTGCAGGCAGCACAGACAAAGCCCTAACGTGGCACAGGGCACCAAAAACTTGCTGCCTATGGGACGGAGAGACCCGAGTCCCAGGAAGCATCCCACCCACCTCCTCCCCAGCCAGCAGCTGAAGGCACCCCGCTCTGTGCCAGTGACACCGACAGAGACACTGCGGCTGGGCTTCTTTCCAGCAAAGTCCCTTCCTCCCCCCTCGCACCCAGAGGTTTATTCAACCTGACAGCTGAGTGACTTGATCGGTCGGAGCGACGTCTTAATTATAGGGCATCCTCCATGGGGTTTGCTGCCTGCGGCTGGCAGAAGGAACCTCTCCTCCCCGTCTCCCTGTGCTCCCCCAGCAGCGCCGAGCTGTGCGGAGCTCAGACAGTGGGGATATTGTTTGGGCCACTGCCTGAACGGCCCGGCCTCCTCAGCTGTGAAATTACCTAGAGGATAACCAAACAAACCCCAGACAAACACTTCTTTAAGCGCACCGCTTACATTGCGGCAGCGGTTTCCCCCTGCCCACCGCATGCGTGCACACGGGGTTTTCTTTTCCTCCCGCTCATGGGCAACGTTTGCTGTGCTCCAGCGAGGTGCTGAGAGGGGACAGTGAGAGACGGAGGGACACGGGGACACCACGGGCTCTGACCCCACTGTCGGGGCTGGAGAGCTCACGACGAGGAAGCTCAGGGTTGGTCGGTGCCAGACCTGGTTCAAAAGGTTCAATCCTGACCCCTTGCCTCGGGGGCTGGGATTTTCCCCAAGACAGCACTGCTGGCCCACAGGGGAACGGGTCCCAGCACCCTGGTCCAAAGCCTGCTGGAAACAATGGGAAAACTGTCCCAGATCCCAGCATCGTCATGATCCAGTGGGACCAGCAAGCTCCTGGGACTGAAATGAAGCAGGGCAGCAGGGAGGTCAGGACACGTCCCCTCCGGGATGTTTTTCCCCTTTCCAACTACCCCCAAAAATAGGAGAAAAGTTTTGGCCAAGCTGTCTTTCAGAGTCAATGTAAGCATTTCCTGACTTGGTGTTGATTTCACAGATTAAAGCTGGTCGAAAACGACCTGGTCGAAATCCAGGCAGCATTAATTTTGGGGAGAAAAAAAAAAAAAGTTGAGGAATTTCTTTTGAGTTTGTTCTAAGGGGAAGGGCTGTGCTTTTCCCACCCAGAAGATTGTTTGCTCTTGAAATATGTGCAATAAACACACAAGTGTCGAGCTCCAGCTACAAGCAAAGAGGCTGCCTTCTGGTGCAAATGCCTCAGGCATGATTTCTGATAAAAAACACAGGATTTTGGTCAATCTGGGGTCATGCCTTTAATTTCAGTTCAGCCGGTGAACCACTGACTTACAGTATTACAACTGCACGTTTCCACGTTCACATGAGGGCTGCAGCAACAGGCTGGGGTTTGGCACGGGGAAGCTATATGGGATTTCAGAACCAAACATCTCCTCGATCCCAAAATAAAGGCAGGGGGGATGTTAAATAAATCCCTGCGCATTAGTGCAGACGGAGAGGCTTTCCTTCTTGGCCTTCTTGACCCGCTCAGATAGAGTGTGCCCCAGCAAAGACACGGGTGGAAACCCAAAACACACCACGGCAGCATGTGCTCTGGAAATATCCGCAGTCCAATTCAGGCAGATCCCAAGTTTTGGCAGATTCCTAAGATCAGGAAATTCCTTGAGAGCTCGGGAAGCTCTCCAAGCCTGAACCCAAGCTATTTCACTTGCAGAAGATATCGAGTTCTCCTCCTCTCTTTTTTTTTTTTGGTGATGGGTCAGTGGGACCTTGGCAGGCGCGTGCTGCTGCACAGTGAGAAAAGAGATCAGCAAAGCGCTGCGGAAGGCCAAATGCAGATGCAGAGCCCGCAGGAACAGCTGCTAGCAAAGGGAAGCCTGCGAAGCCAAATATCCATGAGGTCCCAGCTCCGAGCAGGTCTGGAAGCAGCCCAGGCTGGTATCAGCTATACTTTTCTTCCCTGCTCCTTTGCACGCGCCTAAATAACCACACGTTATTTACGGCCGTCCCCATCGCACACACGGCACGCGTGCCTGCAGGGTCACCCCGGAGAGCTGGTTGCAGCAGGGAGGCCCGAAGGGCTCCTTTTAGGACCTGAAAACACATCCCTTGCCCCCTTGTCACAAGCAGGGTGGGTAACAGCAGGGGTTCAGCCCGGCTGTTCCCACCTTTGGTCTCTCCAAGAAGTCGCCCAGCGCCCGGGGCTGCGCTGCCGTGGCTTGGAGCAGGCAGCTCTTGGCTACGGGCAAGAAGCAGCAGCCCCACAGCATGGGGAACCTGCCTGCTTCCCCTGGATCCCATCTCCAGGAGAAACGGCCACAGCTTGGCCAAAACAGGCACAAACCGGAGAATCTGCCCTGGAGGGTAACTGGTGCGCTGGTCCCCTGTCCCACATGGGCTCTTTGAGTGGCTCGCCACCCCAGAGACACACACCTGCCCCTGAGACAAGGAGGCTGTTGGAGCAGCCAGGAAAGCTCCAAGCGGCTCCTGCCCCCAAAACCCTGGAGGTGATGGAGACAGAGGACAGCCCTCAGGCTGCTCCTTCACGGATCCCTGCAGCAGCCTCTGCGCGTGGCCATCACCCCCCGGGCAGCGAACCCCCCCTCCAAAGCTGCCTGAGGTCCGGCTCTCACCGAGGTCACCCCGTCAAACACGACTCGTGCCTGCAGGAGCAGGCAGCCTCCCCGAGCGTTGGGTGGGATGTGGGCGATCCCTTGGCTTTGCAGGAGGGTCAGAAACCAGGCTCTAAGGTTACGATTAGCTCAACTGTGCCTTGGTGCTGGCTTTTCAAACACAGCAAAAAAAGGTCAATTCATGCTAGTGTCCTTCAGTATTCCCCAGGTCCCAAAGGAAAAGTATTTTCTTTCCGCTCTTGCGGTGTTTTTCTTCCACCGTGCGCAGCAATGAGGTCACCGAGCAGAGGTTTTATGGCTAAATCCCTGGGCTGCTGCCATCGGCCCGCAGGAAAGACAGAGGTTGGCCCAGCTGAGCGCGCAGCCAAGGAGGAACAGGGCTCTTCCCAACAGCCGGAGGCACGGCTCTGCAGAGCACACCAGCTTTCAGGGGAGGACGTGGCCAAGCCCTGAAGAAGCGATCAAACATCGCAGCTTGTGGCATTTCTTTAAACCAAAGCTTCGGGCTGCTGCTCCTCCACCTTCCAGTGAAGGGCTTCTTGCACCAGGGACTGTGCCTAGGAAAAACATGGCACGGCAGAGATGGAAAGGGCCATGTGAACTGCAAGCACCGAGCCACTGCAGTGGAAATACTGAATTTTTTTTGTAGTGCACAATGCCATCCCCTCCTGCTGAAGGCAGCCCCAGGCTGGGACGTGGCAGAGCCGCTCGGGGGGAGCCCTCCTGCAGCACTCCCAGCTGCAGGCAGCCCCAGAGCCCTGCAATCCCCCCGGGATTTGCGGGGTAACCTGCTGGCGTTGGGAGAGGAGCGGCCAGCCAGCCCCTCTGCTGGCACAGCGGGACAGGGAAGTCCCGAGGCAGCTCAGACCCTGCTTGGAGCAGGGGGCACCAGGGACCCCCAAGGTCCCAGCCAGGCTGAACAAGACCCAGGTCAGCTGCCAGAGCTCTCCCCAGCACACACAGGAGGAACACATGCCTCCCAGCGAGGCCCCCCACTACCCCCCCAGCACCCCTCCAGCCCAGTTCCTGCCGGCACCACTCCCTGCCTGGCCCAGCCACGAGCCCCCACCCCAAAGCCATTTCCCTCCTCTGTCACTTTACCTTGGTGATATCCTCACAGGCAGGCAGGAGCTGATGAGCTTTTTTCTTGCAAAAAGATGCCTCTGCATGCCCTGGGTGCAGAAACACGCTGCCCCCAGACAACACCTGCTCCCCACCCTCCCCAACCACCTCCAGCTGCCCCCCTTGCAGCCTTTTACTGCTCTCCTGGCTCCTGCCCAGCTGAGCCCGAGCTGATGGCACCAGCTGAGGTCAGGGCTGCTCCTCCTCAGGCTTACAGGCCAGCCCAGAGCGAGGTGGGGTCCCCAGTGCCCCAGCAGCAACGTGCTGGGGCTTACTGGGGGAGCATCACCTCCTTCATCCTTGCTCGGTCTTCATCCTCCTCACCTGCATCTGTGCGCTGCTGAACCAGCTGGGACTGATCCTGGGGATGCTCCTGCTCCGTGCCCACGGCTGTCACCTCTTGATGCTCACCTGTCCCCAGGGTGCTGGCACAGCTGGGAAAAGCTTTTTAAAACCCATCACCCTCCCCCCCCCGGCCCTTTCTACACATCAGACCTCCTGCCTGCCCCTTTCCCTTGCCAAATCTGCCCTGCCAGCCTTCCTGGCGGAAGGATGCTCGCGGGTATATAAATAAAGCCACCTGGGTATCCTTCTCCCCGCCCAGAGCTGCCCAACCTGTGGCTGACCCCCCCCGGCCCTCCCCAAACCGCAGCCCCGGTGCGCGCTGCCTGCCAGCACCGCCGCTCTGGCATCTCTGTGAATGGCCCCGAGCCCGGGAAGAGGCTTGAGCGGGGTTTGGAACAGCTCCATCCCTTCCACCGCACGCGCTGATCTTGACAAACGATCAGCGTGTGGCTTTCGGGACCAGAGATAAGGCTGCCTGAGCGCTTCAAGTCACCGCGCTTTCCCACGAATAAAGGGCCCCAGCCCGGGCAGACCCCGGTGCCCCCACCCCATCGAGGGGTTTCTGCGGGGGGCTCTGCCCCTGGTGGTGCTGCCTTCCTGCCCCGAGCCTGGCAGGACATTCACACCCCCTGGGAGCGGGGCCGGGGGGGGTTGAGAATAAAAGCTCAGCATCCTCCCAGCGAGGCACGTGGCAATGTTGCCTGGGTTCCTCTTGCACGGCCGGACCACGGCTGCCTCCTGCCTGCGTGCCGGCCCCTCCGTCCTGGGGGCACCAGCAGGGGAGGGGGCTCCTGCCCAGCTCGGAGCCGTGGTGCAGGAGAAATGCGTACTGGGAACCGGCAAAGGGCTTCCAGTCCTAGCTTTTATGTTGCTCTGGGAACTGGGGCACCTGGAGAGGTCCTGTCCCCCCAGGTCCTGCTGGGGACACCGCTCCCCTTGGACTGGTGCCTCGCTGGTATCACAACGCTGCGCTCCTGGGGCATTTGGGACGTCTCCCCTGCCCGTTTGGGTAACACGGCATCCCCATCCCTCCTCGGGGCTCCCCCCGGCTGGGGAAACAGCCACGGGGTGGCTGCGGTGTCTTCCAGAGACACGGGGACAGCAGAGATGGCCTTGGACAGATCCTGCTGGAGGCAGAGCTGGGAGGGCTGGGGTTTCCTGAAGTCTCCCTCTCACAGACACAGACCTGCTGCCAAGGGAAAAGGCCTCCGTTAGCGCCAGGTCAAGGAGTGCTCCTGATTCCGGGGGGATCATTCGGGAGAAACTCTGCCTCCAACTTGGGCTGCTCTCTTGCCTTGCCACTTTGGGAAATGAATTTGTACTCGGAAAAACTCAGGCTGGGAGAGGTCTTGGGAAGACATCCAATCCATTTCCCTACCCCAAATTGGTCCTGACAGATTTTTTTTTTTAATCTAACCTTTCCTTTAAAACCTCCAGATGGCTCAATGCAGTCTCCTCCAGGGCTATATTAATGTTACTACCAGAATACTTTTTTATTAATATCCATCTTAAATTTCCCTTGCTGGGACCTGCTCCCACCCCTTGGCAGCACTGAGGACAACTCTGTTCCCACCGTCGCGCCCTGTGCCCCCTGCCCAGCCCTGCTGGCTCGGGATGGGGATGGAAAAGGCTGGTCCCGGCCAGGAGCAAGCAGCGTTGCAGAGCCCCCGGACCGTCCTTCCACTTCTCCCACCTTGGTGTGGGCCTGCAGGGGGTTTGGTGGTGCAGACACCAAACATCGTACCCAGGTGGGAACGGGAGGTCAGAGGCTGCTGGCTTGTTGACCCATGAAGGGAGGCAATTATTCAGCTGGAGAGGCCATGCAGGTGTTAATTAAAAAGCATGTGAAGCAGAACGGGGCAGTGTTTGGTGTCATCCACTTGTGAAATTGGCCTCGCCACCCAGCCCACCCCGGGGGACAGAGCTGCCCGCAGGACATCTGCTCCCGCTCTCATCTCCAACCGAGTTCCTATTTTGGGGCACCTCTCGGGCCATCTACAATGCCCCTGCTTTTTAGCCAGATCTCTGCTGGATCCTTAATAGGGAAAACGTTCACCCCAGCAGCACAGCTGGGTACAGGGACGGGATACAGGTCCTGATGCCTGTGGCCAAGCTCTGGGCACTGGCCAGCCAGCGGGCAGCAGCCGTGCCCCAGGGACAGGCTGGCACGGAGCTTTTGGGCTCCCCTCCTGCGCCCCGCAGGCAGGATCTGTTTGCCCGTGTCCCCACTTTGTGGGGCGAGCAGCAGCTCGCTGTGCCCACAGCAAGAGCAAACTGAGCCCGTCGCCGCTCCCCTGGGTAACAGCAGCCTGAAAGTCTGGGCATCCCGCAGCGAGAGGTGAAACCCAGTTCCTTCTGCGAACGGGGGGACAGAAACGAGCAACTTTTGGCAGCCAGAGCAGGGAAAAAGGTCTCCATCACACACCTAGCTGCTGCAGGGCTGCTCACATGGGGGGCACCGATGGACACAGCCCCCCGGGGGGGGTCTCAGATTTACCCAGCGGCCAGAACTGATCTTCAGCAGCAGCTCTGGCATGATCCCTTTGTTCTCCCAGGAGGGAAAGCCGGGCTTTCTTCTGGCAGGCACCCCTGGGCACGAAGCTTACCAAGGAACACGCCTGCAGAGCCCGCTGGTGGCAGCTCAGGGTGGCAAAGCCCTCCTGTCCCGCTTGGTGGCTTTGGGGGACGAAGTCTGGCGTCCTCTCTGCTAACCCTGGGACATGGCCACATCAGGAGGACGCCGTGGTGCTGAGGCTCACCCCGGGGTGGTCGCTCCCCGGAGCTGGGACACCGGCCCCAGGGGGCGCGCGGTGAGGGCGGCGGCAGCACAGCTGAGCACCGAGGAGGGAGAAGCGAGCTGCTCCCGGAGGAGCGCAGCTCAGCGAGTCCCCGTTCCCTGCCGCCCCATGTCTCAAGGTGGGATTAGCTCCCGGCGAATAAGGCACATGAGAGTTTTTCCCATGGTTTGGGGCACTCGTTATGGCTCTCTCCCGTGTGGGTTCTTTGATGTCTTATAATAAAGTTGATGACGAATCCATTTCCTCAGTGGGGACCCAGGTTTGGCTCTCTCTTGTCTACCCAGATGCTTTTTTTTTTTTTCATTAAACAATTAGACAATGGAACAGTATAACGGAATTCATTCTCTCTGAGGATCTTGCCTCGCTACGAAATCTGGCAGAAAGTGACCCAGGGTTTCAGAAATGGGGTCAGACAGCAGGGACAGGCGGACAGAAAGGCACGTGCACCCGCAGCCCTGCGAGTGCGATGGCTCCCACCTCCTTCCCCTTCAGAGCCGGGCTGGGGAGGACGATGAAACACCCTGAGCTGCCCCGCTGTGCCCACTCGTCACGCCGCAGGTTCGAAAGGCAGGACCGTGGGTTTCTGCTGAAACCACGCAGCAGCAGATGTTTTTTCCCGAGACCTCAGACACGCACGTGCAGCACGCTGTTATTAAAACTGGATCATACTCCCTGAACACAGGGAAAAAAAAACGAAGGCTGTGCGCAAGGTTACTTCTCGGCGTTAGCATCCAGCATGAAACCATGCGGGCTCGGTAGATTTGGTTTGTTGTTACAGAGCTGCTTCTGGACTGTCCCTCCTGTGCTGTCCCAGCAGATGGGGACAGCCAGGTGCCAGCTGGACGAGCACTGCTCCGCGTGCTGCCAAACACACCGTGCAGGAGCCACAGCGCAGCCACCGCAGGGCACAGCCTGCCAAGCCCTTTGCAGCTCGCAGCAACACCCTGCAGCACATTGAGCGGCGGTGGGCAAGCCTTGGTTCATTGTGCAGACCTTCTCTGGCTTTCCTGCCCGATCTTTCCAGCCTGCCTCCCCCGGCACGGCTCTCCTATGGATTTTCTTCTCCCGCTAATGTTTCCGTATCCGCCTCAGACCCAGCCAAAAGCTCATTTTAACAAAAAAAGAAAAAAGGCCGTTTGTCTCGGTATCTTAACATCTCTCTCAGCGTCAGCCCAAGCCTTGGTGACTCCTTCCCCCAGCAGCAGGTTTCACTCTGGTGTTTGGGATCCCACCCAGCCACCCTTTCTCAGCCGCTCGTTTCCCTCCAAGCGTTTCGGAGGAGCTTTGCATACCTCCTGGAGGAGTTTCCCTGCCCGGGATGGCCTCTGCCAGCCCCAGCAGGAGCCCGTGAAGAACCTGCTCCTGGGGAGGTGCCCAGGGGTGCGAGTGTCCCGGTGCCACGGGATGCTCAGCCCAGGTTCCGCTTACGCGACAAAATCCGCGTGGTGGTGGCCTCACCTCTGCGGGGCTATGGGCTGACCTCTGCGGGGTAGCACCAGGGGTGTGACCCCGCGGGTGGGGGTCTTCTCCTCCCCCTGCACCCCCTCACCCAGCGGCCGAGGCCCCAGGGCTCACGCGGAGGGCGCCTTGAGGTGCTGGGTCCGCCACCTTTGCAGCGGGTGCTGGGGCGGCGCAGGGACCCAGCACCTTCTGCCACGGGTCTCCTGCGGGTGGGGGCACCTGCTGCCGCCGGGGGGGCGCCAGGGGCAGCCTGGGGGCCGTGCAAAGGGGCGGGGGGGGGCTCTGCCCCATCCAGCCCCCTTTATGGGGCGGCCAGCGGGGGCTGCGTGGGGTCGGGGCGGCCCCCGGCGGGGCGAGGGGTGCAGGGGGATGGAGGGGGGGGGGGGCTGCGATGGGACGGGGCGGGGGGCTCGGCTTTGTCTCCCCGCCCGCGGGGCCGGGGGTCGGGGGCTGGGGGAGGGCAGGGGGGAGGAGCGCGGCCCGCCCCCGCCGCCGCCCTACAAAAGGGGTCGGGCGGGCGGCCGAGCGGCGTGTGCCGCCGGGCAGGGCAGGGCGCAGCGGGCGGGGTCCCGGCCCCATCCCAATTCCCATCCCATTTCCCATCCCCGCTCCTTTTTCCCCTTTCCCGATCCTTTTTTTTTTCCCCACCCCCCTCCCCCCGTTTCCCGGTCCCATCCCGCCCCGGGACCATGCGGCGGGCGCTGCGCCGCGGGGCTCTGCTCGCCTGCATCTCCCTGGGGACGCTGCTGGCCCTCGCTGATGCCAAGGGGGTTTTCTACCCCCCCGCCGCCCCCCTGCCCTACGGCGGCAGGTACAGCCTCTACACGGCCGGCTCCAGCCCGCGGCTCGGCCCCGGGAAGCCCGTGGGCAAGCACAAGTAAGCGACCCCACGCGCGGACCCTGCGGGCATCCCCGCACCGGGGAGCGGGGTCGGGACCGGGGAGCGAGGGTCCGGCTGTGCCCCCGCTGGGTGCGGGGGGCCCGGAGCCCAGAGAGACCGGGCTCCGTGCGCTGTGGGGATGGGGGCGCTGCCGTCCCCCGCGGATGGGGCTGGGGAGGGGGGTGAGGCCGGGGCGGGGGTCCGCGGGGCTGCCCGTGGGTACCTGTTCCTCGTGGGTACCGGGGGTGATGCGGGGAGGGCAGGGCGACCCCGCCCGGGGAGCCGCGGGCTGATTTCGGCGCGGGGTCGTCCGCTTGCCCAGAGAGCACGGAATTACTGGGGTTTAAATATGCTTTCGGTAACCTGGAAAGCTCAGGCGGCGGAGGAATGTGGGCTCTGCGTGTACAATGCACCCATTTTGCGACCGAATGGAAAAAGTGTTACTTTGGGGGGGGGCTCTCCCCCCCCACTTGTTTGCCAGAGCAGGCTTTTTATCGGGCTTCTCTGCAAAAGGGAGGACGTAGAGCTCCGAACAAGCTGAAATGAATAAAGTAACATTTGAAACAAACAATACTGGCAGTGCCAGTGAGAGCTTTCCAAAACCCGTAACATTTTCCAGCTGCTCACTCTTCAAGCATCAGGCTGGAGCAATAAAACTGCTCGCCACAGGTGGGTGAGAGGGAAAAGGACTTCTGTGGAGGAGAGGGAGCCAGAGCCACCCTGCCTCAGGTAGTCACGGGCAGTGGCTAGCAGATCTGCCTCTGCTGACTACCAGCTTCCTTAAAGAGGAGGCTTGCAGCATTTATAAGCAGATCGTGGATTTATGGATAGACAGTGATCCTAAATTTCCACATGCACACATGATCTCCCTTCCCTCCAGCTAAGAAAAGTGGCTGGCCCTGGCTCTCGGGTAGCCCTGCGCACGGACAAATGACTCACTTCTGGAGCAGCACCGGGCCCTGCACATGCCTGGAGCTTGGCAGCCTCTTGCTGGGGCACGGCCACTTGCACCTGGGCAGGCTGGAAACGCCGCCGGGAATTGGGGTGCGAAGAAGCCCTCGGAGAGGGGCTGGGGAAGGGGTGCTGGTGCTGCTTGTGGGGGGAGCAGGGGCTCTGTGGGGCTGGGGGACAGTGGGGGCAGCCGGGGTATCCCCTTGCATCACCTGCCTGGGTGCCGCAGGAGCCGGGCTGAGGCCCTGCAGCTCATTTCCCTGGGCAGCCCCAGGCTGCTCCCTGCACCACGGCGAAGCTGGAGGAGCCAGGCTGCTTCCTATCCTGTGGCCAGGCAGAGCAGCCACCGCTGCAGCTCACGGGGATGAGCTGGGTCCTCCCGCCTCACCAAACACCTCCCTGCTCCGGCAGCTCGCTCTGGCCCATCTGCTCTGTCCTGCTGACCCTCCGTCCCCGAGCTGCGGTGCCTCTGCCCTCTCCTCCTCCCGCTCTGCCATCTGCCGCCTCCCCTTGCCCTCAATCCCTGCCTCGCTGCATGTCCCCGCTGTCCCTACCCCCAAGGACCACCTGCTCCGGCCTCCAGCGGAACAGCCCTGGCCTCCATCTGTCCCTGCAGCCTTCCTCCCGGCTGCCTCATCCTCGGCACCCGGCTGTGCCGCTTGCTCCAGGGAGGCCCCCAGGGAGGCAGGAGGGTGAGGCTCTGCTCCCCGCACCACCCATCCGAGGGACC
This sequence comes from Anser anser, assembly GCF_964211835.1. Lineage (NCBI taxonomy): Eukaryota > Metazoa > Chordata > Aves > Anseriformes > Anatidae > Anser > Anser anser. The sequence continues at coordinate 14,452,413 of NC_139737.1, read as the reverse complement.
AAAGAGGCTTCCAGCCTCCACCTGGCCTAGCTTCTGTCCCTGCCTCCATGTCCGCTGGCATCTCCTCCCCCAGGACCCTCCTGCTGCCCCCTCCCCAGCCTGGCAGGGGGCTGCTGGTGGTGCTGGCCCTGGGGCAGGGGGTGACGCAGTCTTGCCGTGCTTCCCCCCCAGGAGCTACTGTGCCTACGTGGTGCAGCGCAACGTCACCTGCGCGCTGCAGGACGGCGCCGAGAGCTACGTCAAGGCCGAGTACCACAAGTGCAGCTGGGGACCCAAGTGCCCGGGGAAAGTGCTGTGAGTACGGGGGGCACCTGGCAGCAAGAGGGGCTGAAGGGGGGTTAATTCTGCGGCACCGGCAGGAGGCAAGGTGTGATTATTTAGGAGAGGGAGTGAGCTCGGCCTCTCGCCAGAAATAAACGGGGAATGTTTCCGTGGGAAGCAGGGGGGGAGCGCAGGGAAGCGTTTTGTCACAGAGCTGCAATTTGGCAGGAAGGTGGCAGCGAGGGGAGAGCCTGAGGAAGGCTGAGGGCTTCCTGCCCCGGGGAAAATATCTGCAAACCTCTCTGCCACCTCGTAAATGCCAAAGGGAAACACCCCACTGTGCCGGGGCAGGGCAGACAGTGGGGCTTTGTGCATTGCCCCCCCGGCTGGGGATGCTCTCTGTGCAGAAATGCCGTGCTCCTGCATCCTCCCCGTGCCCACTGGAGCAGCAGTGCTGAGGAAAACAGGGCTGGAAGGGGCTCTCGTGGGAGCCTGGCAAGCAGCAGGGAAGGTGTCCTGGGTGCTGTGCTCAGCCTTGCTTCATTTCATGCTGCTGGTGGTGGCTGGGCACGGACACATCCTGCCTCTTCCTGCCCTGGTACTTGCAGGCAGGTTTCTGCACACAGGGAAGGAAGGAGCACAGGAACTTGGCAGCTGGCAGCTTCTGTGAAGAGGAACAGCACAAGGAAGAGCTTGCATTTTTTTTTTTCTCCAATGCTGTTTGAGACTCTCAAAGACACAGGACAAATTATTGATGTTGAGAAATGTGAAAGCAATGCAGAGAGGGTTTGGGCTTGCTCTCTGCTCCTGCCCTCCCTGCGAGCCGATTTCCCTGTATTGTGCACAGAGGTGGCCGCAGAGGTCGCTCCTGCCGTGGAGGCAGCAGTGCCTGGAGGCTGCAGCGTGGGCAGGGATGCCGAGGACCCAGCTGGGGACACGGGGGGATGGTGCTGGATGGTGCTCAGACCAGGAGCTGCCCTGTGCAAGTGTCTTGCTCTGCTCCTCACTGTCCTGGTCTGTGCAGCACGGACGTGTGTGCTGCCTCCTCTGAAACCTTCTGCTGAGGGCACTGGAGAAGACCAAGGACCAATTGTGTGCATTGTGTCAAAACAACAAACCCCAATTTACAAGGGGCTGAAGAACCTGAGGCGGGAGCTTTCTGAAAGGCAGTTTCAAAGCACTGGGACCTTGGAGGTGGCAAGGGCTGCGCTGTCTTCAGCCCCACAGGACTCAGCTGGTGGTGGGCACAGATGCTGCCTGGCTCCTGTCCTGGTCCTGTCCCAGCCCAGTGTGAGGGCTCTGGGCGCCACCTGGGAAAGCCCTGAGAGCCCTCCCTGCTGACACAGGGACCTCCGGCAGGAAGGGTTGCAGGGGTTTTGGAATCATTTGCATCACTTCACCCTGTGCTCCTCCAGGCCAGAAGTTGCCAAACCATGTAGCACCTGTTGGGCTGGAAACCAGAGCAACACACCCTGCTGTTTCTCCAAACTAGCATCAGGAATACAATTTGTTTAACACCAAAACCTCCCCAGCAAGCACAGTGACACCTGGCACCTCGTGGACCGGTCCTGGGGAGGGTGGGCAAGTGTGCTGGGGTGCCAGCTGCCGAGCTGCAGCCCCAGCTGGAGGGATGCTGTGGGAGGAGGTGGGTTGTGCTCTGTAGGTGCAGAGCTTGGGTCTCAGCTGGGCTTCCCCACACCCAGCAGGACCCCGGCCCCGCTCTTTGGTAGTGCTCGAAGCTGAGGTTGCCTCTCTGAACTGTCTTCTCTCTTCCTCCCCTCTCCTGGAAAGGTACCGCACCTTCTTCAGACCCAAATACAAGATTGGCTACAAGACAGTGACCGAGCTGGCCTGGAGGTGCTGCCCGGGCTTCCTGGGAGAAGGGTGCCACGACAGCCCGACCGACCAGCCTGGCCTCCTGCCCCAGCATCCCAGCCCTAAAATGCCGCCTGGGCAGAAGACGTTTCCGATCCCCAGAGTTCCTCCCCATCCGAAAAGCCACCCTGACCTGTTTGCAGGACCCAAGAAGAATCAATACGGTGAGACCTCATGTCTGCTTCACGTCCCCAGGTTGTTGCCTTGGTCACAAACCTCCTGGTCCTTTCTGTTCCAGCACAGGGCATGAGTTTAGCACGCCAGCGGGTGACTTATTTTCTGCCCAGAAACCCGACCTTTGATTGCTTTGAGGCTCACCTGCTTTTCTTACCTGCTGTCTTTCAAAATATGTGGCTTGGAAATTGCCTTACCTCATTGCTTTAAAGCATTTCTCTATTAATTTGGGGGTTGATAGAGTGCGTCTCAAGATGAAGCTCCCCGGGCTCTTCTCATCGCCTGCTGTTGAACTTGAGATCAGGGGGCCTGACCTTACGCACTGAAAGAGGGCGGGTTTTCCCCGTCTAATCGAGAAAAGATGCTGGGGGAAAGGAGAAAGGGTGGGGAGAGATCTGGCTGAAATGGCAATGAGAGGGAGGTGGGAGCTAATGCTAGTAAGGAAAAGGGCTCAAATGGAGAAGCAGCCAGGGGGGAGGCTAAAGGAGCCCTGGCACTGACTGTCACCTCTCTTTGTCCCCCTGGGCAGGCAGGAAGCTGCCTGGGCTCTTTGGGGACCGCCTGGAGCGGCTGGAGGAGGAGGTGAGGCGCCTGTCCCAGTCCTATGACAGCCTGCACGCCATGGTGAGCGGCCTGGGGGACCGCCTGCGCCTGGCCATCCAGGAGGACACCACCAAGATGATCGGCTCACTGATGAACAGCCCTGGCACATCTGACTCCACGGTGGGCTTCGGCATCATCCCCGATGGCCTGGTGGACGCAGCGGACAAAGCTGACATCGCCGCGTTCCCTCCGGTGGGGGAGATCCTGACCAAGGTGACGGAGGTGAGCGACGTGCTGAAATCCAAGGCGGATTTGCTCCACGAGGTTCGTGGCATGGTCCTGGACCACGACGGGCAGATCAAGCACCTGCTGGAGTCGGCCCGGCCCTCGCCCCTCACCTCCATCGACCTGCTGGAGGAGTACGTGGACACGCGGCTGAGCACCCTGCGTGGAGAGCTGCTCGATGGCTTCGAGAAGAAGCTGGGAAAGATCCAGACCACGTGTGATTTCCGGATCCAAGAGGTGCGGCAGCAGTGCGAGGAGGAGAAAGCTGCCAACCTGCGGCTGCAGCAGACGCTGGACGGGAAGGAGCTGGAGATCAAGAAGGAGATCTCCCAGCTGGAGACCCAGATCCAAGGGTTGACGGTGGTGGAGAGCTGCTGCAGCAACCTCGACTACCTCACCGATCGCATGAACATCCTGGAGAAGGGTCTTCACAGCATCTCGGAGTCCCAGAAGAACCTGCACTCACAGCTGGATGGAGAAATCTCCACCGTCACCCTGGGGAACCTCTTTGAAGGGCGCTTTGAGGACCTGGAAGCCAGACTCAATGCCACAGAGAGGGAAACAGGGAGCTGTTGCTCCAGTATAGAGGACAGCATGAGAGGCACAGTGGTAGCAGAGGTGGATGGCATGAGGACTGCCTTTGAGGACAAAATGCAGACCCTGGAGGACAGGTTCATGACCATCGTGGGGGAGCTGAACAACATCAGTGCTCCCGCGGGCATGGACGGAGCGGTGGTGCCCGTGCTGGAGGGGGAGCTCGCTGGCATGAAGAAGCGCACGGACGAGAAGCTGGAGGTGCTGCAGAGTCGCCTCGTCACGCTGGAGAGCACCTGTTCCTCGGGCTGCACTTCTGCCTCCAGAGACGTGGAGACCTTCCGAACAGAGATCGAGGACTGCCAGAACAGGAACCAGGACCTGCTCCTCCGGATGGACAGCAACTACGACCTCCTGCGCAAGCTGAACGCCACCATCCTGGAGATCCAGCGGCGAATCGAGGAGGAGGCGGCGGGGGCTCTGCAAGGAGAGATCACCTTGCTGAAGATCAACCTGAACACCGTGAGCAAGTCCCTGACGGGGCTCAAGGACTCCGTCTCGCAGTACTCGGACACCATGACGCACATCAACTCCTCGCTGGATGAGCACGAGCGCAAGATCGAGGACGAGGTCCACTCCATCCAGGAGAAAGTCAACGACCAAGGCTCGCAGCTCTTCTTCAGCAACCGGCGAGTCCTGAACCTCAAGGGAGACCTGGAGCGACTCAAAGCCCGGATCGTCAACGACCTGAGCTCCTGCAGGAGCGTGGCCCAGGACCTGCAGCAGGAGGTGGCACACTTTGACGAGCGGGTGGCACGGGTGGAGAGGGTCTGCGGCAGGCTGGGCGCCGTCACGGGAAGCCTGGATGGCATCAGGGACGGACTGGAGAAACACACGGGCAGCCTGTGGGACTACATGGACCGTATGAACGGGACCCTGGCTGCCCACTCTCAGGAAATAACGGGGCTGAAGGACAACCTGCTCGACTGCCAAGCCAAGGTCTCGGAGCTGGCGGAGCAGGTCGGCCACCTGGAAGAGCAGGCGGAGAGGAAGCAGCATTAGCTGTGCTGAAACGTGCTCCTTGCTCCATTAACTTATATCACACAGGCTCCAAGGTGACAACAGGTCTTTGGATGTTTTTTTTAATGAAAAGATAAATTAAAAGCTGCTACGAACCCTTCTTCGCCACCCTCCTCCTCCTCCTCTATTTTTTTTTATGTGCTCGCCTCCGTAGCGCGCAGCTGTGCCAGCCCTGCTGGAGCAGGGAACTGCCTCGGGGCCGGGGGTGTTGCTTTGGCTCTGGGGCTGATGACCCCAGAAGGACGATTCAGGAGGAAGCTGGAGGCGGGGACGTTTTTTAAATTTTATTTTTGTGGATTTATCGCTTCTTGAAGAATAAAACCCTGTAGTTGTCAGTTGAGGAATAGAGTTTCTCTGAACTAAAGACCACCTGCATCTTAATCCAGGGATTGAACAGAGCCAGGGCTCCTTGCAGGGAACAAAACTCACCACAGGAACTGTGGATTTCAAAGAAAACACGTACTCGCACAGCCCCTGGGGAGCTGCACTCCCCTCTTCAAGATGGCAGCCCTCCTTGCATAAGGTAAATCCATTTGTACTGCTCCTTTCTTCATGCAAACGCACACGCCTTACAGAGCACGTGAGGATACGCATTAGGAAAACGCGTGTATGGTATGTGTGTATATATCTTTGAACAATCCGCTGTCCCAGGGCTCATCTGAGTGCAGAGCTTGCTCTCGCTGCCCCCCTTTCCCTTGCTGTACTTTGAGGAGCCACATGGAGCAGCTGTCAACTGTCCCAGCAGCATTTGCACGAACCCACGCGGCCCCTGGGGGCTGCTGTGGTTTGCAGTCCCCATTCACTTTGTTTACTTTGCTTGCTGGGTACACCTGGGACTGATGTGAAGGGTTATGGAAAACTTGTGTCTTTCCCAAAGACGTGTGTGCGTGTAGGTCTCAGAAGAGACAAAGCCAGGCATAGAGCAGTCTCCTGGCTTCCAGCTCTGGTTCTCTCCTGTTTTACTGCTTAAACTGTGAACATGGTTTCCCCCATCTCAGCCCAGGGCAGGCGAGGTGCAGCTGCTCCAGGACATGAGCATGAGGACTCACCTGCTCTGCCTGGGTTTCCCCATCCAGGATCCTGCTTCCTCTTTGCAGTCCTCTGAGTCCCGTGGGATGCTGAGGATCCAGGAACCTGTGCCACCATCAAGCACCCAGGAGGAGGATGGCAGGGCATCTTGAGAAGTCCTCTCCTGAGCTCAGCCCTGGGGAAAGGTTGAGCTGTGCTCCAGGCTCTGAGCAGGGCTGGAGGCGGTGTGAAAAACCAAAGCAATTTACCCAACTTCGCTCTGGCTTCCCACAAAGACTGGATAAGGTCGCTGTGCTCCTGAGCAATGCCAGCCTTGTCCCACGGAGCAGGTGCCTGTACCGTGTCGCTGTCTCACCAAAATCTGCCTTTCCCAGGGAGGCCAGCACAGGCACCCTCCCCTGCTCAGCCATCAGGGGCTTTGTTACCAGAAAGGATGAAGAGAAAATTAAAGAGCCTCCACCTGGCCAGTTCTGGCCCCCTTATAGCAGAGGGATATGTTTTTCTACCAGTTCAGCACTGCAGCTGATGGGCGCTTCCACACCAGCTCCCCCCCTGCGCGAGGATGGGCCGTGGGAGCAGTGAGCACCATGCCCAGCCTGTGGCTGGGCTGATTGGGACCATCCTGAAGCTGGTGAGCCACTTCTCCAGCTGAGGAGCAACCTCCAGCTGCTTTTGGGCATTCCCAAAAACCTGCTCTTAAACAGGAGACTGATTTCTTCCCCCAGCACAGGGAAGGAACCTCAAGCCAGCCCTGTGTGATGGTCCAGGGGAACCCTCACCATACAAGCACATCCTGCCCAAGCCATCCTCCCCCTCCTCACACACCAGGGACAAAAAGGGCTGGAGCAACCAAAGAGAAAACTGAACCCAGCACCAGGCTGACCCCCTTCCAGGGGAGCTGGGCAGCCAGGGTTTGGTTAAAAAGCAGCTGAAGAGGAAGAGGCTCCTGCAGCTCAGAGGGAGCCAGGACTAGTGCTAACAAGACTAGGACAAGGAAGAAGTCTGACCTTCCAGAACATGGTGCTATGTTTGGACTGTTCCTGATTAGTCACTTGAAGATACAGTTTTTATTTCAGTTCTCAGCTATCCCTGTTTAAAAGCGAAAGGAACTTTGTATAAAATAGGGCATTTTTTTACTTTGCTTGCAGAGGAGGGAAGGAGATAATGCCCACGTGCTTGCTCTTACGCTGGGCAGCTTTCTGCAGCAGTTGGTAACTGCTGTGGGTAAGAGGCTGTGTTTTTTTTAAACCTTGTACATTTGTTCAGAGTTAAAAGCTGAAAGACTGTTTGTACTGGAAGAGGAAAAAAATAAAACTTCTTGCTGAGGTTTCCAGTATCAAAATGACTTCTGTGGCTTCGGGGAAAAAAGTATAACACCAGCATTCTGTTAAGTTAAAACACTGAGGCTATTTAGAGAGGAAGAGAGGGCAGGCAGCCTAGCAGGAAGTGATTTACACTTGCACACAGCGGTCAGGGAAGAAGCTAGATGCCAAAGCAGAGGAAGGAGCCCAGCCGTGCTCCTGCCTGCCTTGAATTTCATGTAGGCCCTCCCGCAGGATAATTCCAGCCAGGATCACGAACAGACACCAAGCCTGGCTCCCACTCCTATGCATAGGGCTACAGTGATCAAGAGGCAGCCTGGATACCTCTTATAAATGCCTTTATTATTAGTATTAGTGAAAAAGCACTCAAATGTCATTTTCCATCCACCTTTACAAGTTAAGCCACACAACAGCTTCACTCCACCAGCTACCAAGCTGCAGGTAGCAGTAGTCACACCAGAGGCTCATCAGGAAGTGACCCAGCTCCACCTTTAAGATAGAGCCAGGTTTTAAAGGTAACGAACATTAAGACACAGGCTTTACAGGAAGTTCAGTTTAGTAAATGGAGTTTCTGGTGGTCAGAGCTCCCTTTGTCCCACCCCTTGTGCACCTTGAGAAGGGGTGCTCCTGGTGCACAACATGACCTGATAATAGAAGTCCAAAACCTGGTATTACAAGTACAAGAGTCCTTCGCAGCAAACAAGGAGACATCTGTAACACTCAGTCCTGGCCCGGGACTCACAGGTGAGAGGGTCAGGAGAAGGCCTCCAAGTCCACAGCAGGCAGGGGAGGCCTCCAGTAGGCAAAGTGGCTGTACTCGGGGCACGCCAGAGCGATGCTCCCCCTCTGCCCCAGGGGGGGGAAGATCAGCTCCACCACCTCCGACAGCCGCTCGTACCTACAGGGTTATGGAAGGAACTGCAGCAATAATGGGCAAAACAGCAGGGCTTGAAGCCATCTTATAAGGAGCAGCCTTGCAACTAGGCCATTAAGGCTGCCTAGTGTTACAGGGCACCCTAGCTGTGTGCTCAGCCACACAGCTGTGCCCCAGCACACCACCGCACAGGGCTCAGAGCCCCTCCTGCTCTAAACCAGGGGGGTAGGAAAGGAAACCAGCTCCCACGAGACAGGACCCAGAGGAGAGAGGAACAAGCAGGCCGCTTACGTTGACTTGTGGTTCCGCACGAGCCCCTGGACCAGCTCTCCCTTTGGGTTGACCACAAATATGCGGCTCTCGGGCAGGCCCACTTGCCTGTATGCGTAGACGTCCTGCCAAGGGAGGGCAGCAAGGCGTGAGAGCTGCAGCAAGGTGCCACCACCAGCCCGGCCGGAGGCCCCGGACACCCACTCACAGTGGCTCTGTTCCCAAAGGCTGCGTAGAAGGGCAGCTTCGTGGCAAACAGGTTTTGGATGTCTGTCAGGCAGGCAATCTTGAACACCTCTGGCTTCTTCTCGATCACCTCCCTGGAGCACAACGCATGTGCACAGAGGAGAGGTCAGAGTGGCACCCGCAGGGCAGGACTGCGCGCAGCCAGGCCCTGTGGGGGCTCAAAGAAGAGACTGGAAAGGCAGAAGGGATTTTGTGCATTGCAAGAGCCTCACCACAGCGCTCGGGGAGGACAGGCAGTTCCCCTGCTGCCTCCCATGAGCAACACCCTGCACCGAGGAGGCAGGAAGCACTTTAAGGCTGCAGCAGCCCCCAGTGTTGAGATGGGTGTACAGGGGGGGAATGCCACCCCCAGGGGTACAGCATGAGGAAGGAGGAAAGGACAGGTACCTGTGGAGAGCAGAGAAGAGGCTGCTGGGGGCAAGCAGGATGGGGCCTTTGGGGAGGGCACAGCCTTGCTCGTTGACCCATTTGAGGTAGCCTTTGGTGATGTGCGCCATGCCGATGGCCCTGGCTGAGCAGTAGAGGAACTTGTAGCCATTCCTAAAGAGAGCACAGGGAAACCCTCTGAGCTGTGCCCTGGGCACAGCACCCTCCTACCCCAAAGGGTGGAGGGGGAGGCTGAATACCTGGCCTGAGCCCACACCCTGCTCACCCCTTCAGCACCCAAGGTGCCTTCACAACTCCCTCACCCAGAGGAGGTGCAGGCTGAGACTGACCCCCAGGGCAGGGGGAGCCATGTGCCCCCTGCCCAGCAGCAGGGCCACCAGCTGCAAGGTGCCTCTGCTGCCCCACAGCTGCCTCCTGCCCTGCACGGAGCTCAGCCACTTGGACCAGGCCAGCAGATGACAGCACCTTCACTGCATCCCCCCCCAAGGCTCCGCAAGGGGTGTGGGGAGCTGGTCACAGCCCCCTGCCAAGCCACCAGCTCAGGCAGGGATGGCACTGAGCTCTTGCAGGAGGGGAGATGGTAAGAGACAGCTGAGAGGTGGAGATGAGCCATCTGCAGGCTCACACTGCCTCTTAGTGGCCACAGAGGCCCGGTGGCAGAGACAGAGCTGGGACCTGCTGCCAGCCTCGGCTGGGGGCACCAGGGCAGCATTGCACCCCTGGGCAGGTCTGGCCCCTTGGGGGACAGGGCAAGCAACAGCTGGGTGCCTGTAAAGGCAACCAGCACCCATCCAAGGGGCTGGAAGTGCTAGGCACAGCTTTGTGCTGCTGTTGTACAGAGACCCAGAGGCACAGGGCTGCGTGCGTGGCCTCCCAGCTACGGTTTTGTCAGGTTTCCTCATGGTTGCAGCATCAGCTGCATCTCACTGGCAGAACCTCCACCACCATGCATTCCCAGTGCCTGGGGAAATGCCCCATCCCTACTTCAGACACCCACAGCACCCTCTAGTACATCTTTGCTCTCATGGATTGCAACAAGAGAAGAAGACAAAGACACTTGGACCACGCCACAGTGCTGGTAACAGGGCAGGAGCTCAAGTGTCTGCAGTGAGAGCCTCCCTGTCATCTTCCTCCATCAGCCATACTGGCTCCCACTTGGTCTCTCCGTCAGCCTCCTACCTCCTTTTGGGGTCTCCTGGTTGATCTGACACTTACAGGTGGATTTTGTGGAAGAGCTTGGCTATCCCCTGATGAGTCCAGTCTTTCCCCAGATGTGGTAGGATGTGGCCAAGAGCATCTGACCTAAAAGAAAAGGAGACCAGGTTAGGCTGATCCAACCTGGTGGGATCCAGAAGGCAATGGGGTTTGGGGTCCCTCCTGGCTGCTTGTGCAAGCCTTGGAAGGACACCTTCCCCTAACACGGCACCGGGGAGGGAGAAGGGCCATTACTTGGTGATGGTGCCATCGATGTCAGAGATCACCACCTTGTCATCCCAGTTCCACAGGTAGATAGTGGCCTCACAGCGGCACGTGCCCTGGTACTGAGTTGTCACACTGAACGCCACCTCATTGGGGCCGTCCTGCAGGTTCAGCCTCCCCTGCAGCAAAGTGGAAACGAGCACGATACACCAGCACTGGGACATGCCAGACCAAGGCTTTCCACAGGCCAGGACTAACGCCTGAGCAGCCCAGAGACCCCCCAGCCCCTACACAGGGGCCACCCAGGGCAAAGTATTCAAATGCCCTAGAGAACCTTAAGGTCAGGAGTAGAGAAAACCCCACTCAGAGGTTGTCTCCTCCCTACACACAAGCAGACAATGAAGGAGGAGAGTACATACAATTTGTTCCGATGACAGCCTCAGGGATTTCTTGTAGGTTGGCAGAGATTTCTGTGCAGAGGTAGCTGTTGCTAGTGCATCCCCTGGGTGCAGGGGCTCCTCGTCACTGGAGGACCTCTCCTCCTCCTGCCTACACAAGGAAGGGAAGAGCACAGTACCTCCATTCTGCAGCTCACAGCTTTCGCTATGAGCATGAGAGGAGAACTGGAGGGGACCCAGGACAACCCACCCACCTGGCCATGGAGGAGCTTGGCTGGACAGAGGGTCAGCCTGAGTCTTAAAAGAGTTTTCTGTCCTCATATATGAGGCAGATTTGGGAACAACTGGTCATTTAGAAGAGAGAAAAGCCCACATACTCCTGAAGGTAGCCTGGGTGCTCCAGCTCAAGCCTCCTAGCAGGAGAGAGAGGCACTCACCTCTGCTGAGCAGACTTGGGCTGCAGTGTCCCCACATTAGCCTTCCCTGGCCTTGTCTGCTGCTGTGGGTGGAAAGGGACATCATTAACACCTTGGTGTCACAGGCAGGGCTGCTTCAGTGCCACTTGGAGCGGTGACACCAAAGCAGCAGTGGCAATGCATTCCCCTGCCCTCAAGGGGATGTTGTCCCACGGAAGAGGGGCTGCAACCTGGTGGCAGACAGGGGCAGGGAGACCAAGCACATGTGGTGCCTGGGCTGTGGCATGAGGGGCACGTGGCAAGAGGCTTCACCACTGCCAGGTCTGTGCTACTGCATTACCAGGCGTTGTTCTGGCATTAAGAGACCTGAAGGGACAGCAGCCTTCCCAGGTCACTGCCATAAGGTCCCTCTGGCTGCTCTCATGCTCAGCCTCAGACCATCCTCCCCAAGACCCTGCTGCTCTCCTCCCCACCAGAACGGCCCCTATCCCCCGGGGGCATGCTGTCACAGCCAGCACTGCAAACACCTCCTCTGCTGGGAACTCTCGCCTCCTCCAGGAGAACCACCACCTGCTGCCTCTCTTGGGCATCTTCTCCTTCACCAGTCGGTCAATGGTGTGCTGTGAGTGTGGCAGAACACAGGAGGAAATCAGTCACCTGCAACCCCAGCCAGCTCTACCGAGCCCTAGAACAGACTTATGCAGCCCCAACCCTCCCAGACTGCTAGGAGGCCCAGCTCTGGCCAGCCCTTGCACAGACAGACATCAGAACAGGTCATTTTTGGTAAGGAAACCTCAGCTCTCCAGACTTCAGTGGTACCCATGCATCTAAAAGCCACCCATAGGTACCTCTGGGGAAAGGAGAGAGGCCCAGCTCTGCCCCAGCCTGGCAGCTTGGCCTCTTGCAGCCCCTCTGTGCATTTGAGCCCTGCTGAGAAGGGCAAGCAGTAGAAGTGTCATGCCACTGACCTCAGGAATGTTCCTCTGGAAAGCCTGCAGGGACAGGACCATGGGAGCAGCCACTGCCCAGTTGTAATACCTAGAAGAAACAAGAGGGATGGGAGTATCACCACTTCTTGGAGCTGCGAGCGCTGTTTCCAGGTCACCATTCTGCAGCACGGTCAGAAAGCCCTCACCCACTGCCTAGGATGGAGTCACAGTCCTACAGGGTGTTCCTGTAGGGACAAAGCTAGAAGAGCTGGCCACTCACTTCTTGTTGATCAGGATCACCAGGTTGGGGTCATCAAGGAGCCCTGGATTCTCAGCAAACTCCTGGTAGGAGATGATGTGCTCCATGAACTTCTCTGGCGGGACAGAGGCTGTCATACCACTGGCATACAGGATGGGTTTCAGGACAGCAGACTCCCTTCCCCTCACACCTACCACGAGAAATCTGCCTGCTGCCCCCAAGGCCTCCACACAGTGACAGAGCAATTGCAGGCATCACATCAGAGCCAGACTCCATGGGGCTTTCAGCAGGTACATCTGACAGCAGCTGGACACAGGAAGGGATGCTAGGGTCTGCGACAGGCTTTGAAGTTTGCTCCACCTCACTGTCAGCAAGAGAAGGAACAGCAGCAACATCAGGCAATAGCTTTAGACGTGCCCCTGGTGTAAGGGCTCGAGGAGGTCTGAGCTTGCTCACTGGGGCCCCCCATACCTCCTGGGGAAATAGAGAGCCACCTGCTCCTCATCCAGGTTAGAGAGGTCTTCAAGGTAAACATCAGTAGGACCCAGGTGAGGGCTTCTTTTGATGGATCCTCAATGCACAGAGGGAAAGGAAACAGATACAGAGATGGCTTGGAAAGTAATTTGGCTAATTCATCAAGAAAGCTAACAGCATTTCCCCTCACTCTACACCCTACAGATTTTATGACTATCAACATACAAAGAAAGCTTTTCAAGTAGGCAAAGAAATGTATTCTGTCTTAAATCAACAGCAGCAGAAGTACATCAAGATACTTTCACTGACATGAGATCACTTGTAAGAAGGACACAGTAAAGTCCTACCTATGTTATGCTACAACAGCCTGAAGGTGACGTTTGAAATTAACACCATACAAGATAACAGAAACACAGAATCATCTAGGTTAGAAGAGACCTCCAAGATCATAACATTGTGATCTTCCTCTTTGTACAAGAAGGAATCCAAAATATCACTTCAGAGATTTTTTTCCTGAATTTATGCTGGCTGGAGAAGTAAGGCTGGTTAGGACAGGTAACAAAGCCCTTAATACAGCACCAAGGGAGACATACATGCTTTGTTCTGGGTAATTTTCTACCTGACTTGGCATGCTTAGGAAGAAGATGCAGGCCACGAGCTGCCAGACAATTCAAGTTCAGGGACAGTCTACATTGCTGAGAAGCCTAAGCCTGCACAAAAGCAGACGTCTGAGGATGGACTTCAGGAAACTAGGCAAGAAAGTCTAGGGTCACCAAAGGTAGGAAATCAGAAAATGTCTTCTCAAAGCAAAGGAGCTGGTGGCATGTGGAGCAAAGCAAACATGTCACATCTCAAATATCCAGGACAGTCAAGGGGTTATGCTGAACCAAGAACCCAGCCCCTCTCCAAGTCCAGCTCTGTCCATGGGCTCAGACACCGCTCCCAGCAGCACCAGTCATCTGCTCACCTTGTCTCTGCTGGGGTTCACAGCTCTCCAAGCCCACCTGGCTCAGGACAGCAGCTCCCTCAGAGGACTCCACATCTGGCTGAGCTCTCAGCACAACCTTCTCACCTCCCTTCTGCTCCTCTTGTGGGGCTGAGGTGGCACCTGATGAGCTCTCTGCCCCCATGGCACTGGGGTTATCCATCAGTCCAGGGGGGCCATTGCCTTCCTTAGGCATGAGTGTTGGCTCATCAGCCAGCACTGCAGAGGAACGAGGTGGGTCCTGAGGTCCTGCTGGGCATGGACCTCCTCCCAGACCTTCAGAGATGGCAAGAAAATGGGTTCTCTCATCCACTGGCACTGGTGTCACAGAGACAGTGGTTGCTGCAGTCTTTGTGGACTTGGCTGGTTCAACCCATTCTGATTTATTCACCTCAAAAAGAGAAGAACAGGTCTGAGGATGGGACGTTTCTCAAAGCATCAGGGAGAAGAGGGCCAGCCCTCTGAGGCTGCCTGGCCCCAGCCTCCTCCACTTACCCCAGGAGCTTCAGACCCCCTCCCACTGCCCACTGGAGGGGCACCAGAGCACTCACCTCAGGGAGCCGTCCCCAGGCCCACTGCATGTGGGATCCAGCCCCTAGGGCAAAACTCTCCTGCGGCCCAACCTCCAGCTCGGAGTCACTTCTGGGAGAAGACAGATGGCTCGGGGCTGGGCTACAAGAAGAGAAGGCAATATTGGGCCTGCTCCACCTTATATAGCCCCATGCTTTCCTGTCAACTGCAAAGATATTTAGGGCCAAAATCCCTGTAAGGCTGGTTTCCCAGAGAGTCACTTCTGCCCCATAAAACTACCATTTGCCAGGACTGATGGGAAGCTGAGGTCCAAGAAACGAAAGTGCTTCAGCCCTGAGCTTTTCCACAGCCACACCTTATCAGCCAGGAAGGCTGCTGCCTTCTCCTGACACCCCCGGGTCCTTTCTCCCAACCACCTGCCCCAGCCATGAGGCACACCTCTCTGCTCCCACCAAAGGGGTGCAGACCACCTTGGACCCATCCTTTACCTGTCCATGGAGGCTAGCTCCCCATCAGAGTAAGGGTGGACCTCCTTCGCCTGCAGCGACCCGGTTTCTTCTTTGGGGAGATCAGTGAAGGAAAAATACACTGAATCACTGGAAAGAAAGCAGGAGTATATAGTTACACTACTCTCAAGAGCCAGCTTCCTCTGCTGGAAAGCTGGCAATACCCAAATTTGCCATTTCCAGGACTGCTGGGCACCCCCAGGGGGCCTACAGGCCTGGCCCCAGCCCCAGCAGCTCACTCTAGGGCCGGCAGCTTGAGCAGCTCCTCCACAGACACCTCGCCCCTGGCCTCCTCGCAGCCTCCCGGTGCGGGGCCCGTCACCTCCTTCCTCCTGGGCTTCCTCCTGTGCCGCCTCCTCCTGCGCGGGGCCACCTCAGCGCTCGGGGCCTCCTGGCCATGAGAGGGTTGAGCTGCGCTCTCTGGGCTCTCCTCCGTGGGGATGGGAGACGTGCAGAGGCGGGATGGGATGCTCCTCTGGAACAGGGATGGGCAGAGGCCATCAGCTCCCTCCTTTCCAGGCTGGCAGCCCATCCAAGCCCTATCCAAGATGTTCCACAATCACAGCACCACTGAGCTCTGCCCCTGGGGGTAGTTGTGTCTAGGCCTACAAGGAAGGTTTTATGCATGCGACATGCAAATAAAAACAGAGCTATGCAGCCACAAGTTAAAGACATCCTTAATAAGGGCAAGGGGATGCAGGCAGGAGATGACACCACAAGACCAGAATTATGAAGGGTGTAGATGGGATTTGTTTCTAGTGCCTTCTCCCTGCTCTCAAAAGCAGCCCAAGCCAGCAGCAGCCACAGGTCATCCTGGTAGGGAGTTGGCTGAGATTTCCAGAAGCCACAACTGATCTCACCCTGCTCACCAGTGGAGCAGACAGCCTGCCACAACATCTGGCTCACTTCCACCCTGTCACAAGATCCCTCAAGAGCCCAAGCTCAAGATACCTGCCAGGCTGACCAGGAGCCATGCCCGGGGAGGAAGGCCTGTCTGGGATGGGGATATTTGGTCTAACGCTCGCTCAGGGTGCTTCACGCTGGTAAGATCCCTTGAGCAGGAACCTTTCTGGGCACACAGAACAGGGACTAATGCAGCCACCCCAGGGAAGGGCAGCAGTCCAAGCCTGGTCCTTCCACCTAAGCCCTTGTGACCACCTGGAAGTGAGGGGACACACAGCAGCAGCTCCTCTTCATCACCGACCTCATTCTCCTCAGACTCCTGGACAAAGAAGGCCTCGCCATTGTCACCCAGCTTCATGTGCAGGTCCACAGGCTCCCCATTGATTTCGATGTCAACCTAGCATGGGGCAGAAGGTGTCTGTCCACCTGAACGCGCTCACCCATCAGGGCACAGCAAGGCACTTCCCCACGGAGGTGATGGGTTGGGGATGCTCAGGGGGCTGACAGCCACCTGGCCTTTGGGACCAGGAACCTCTCCCCTAGGAAAATCCTAGGGAGCACTGCCCCTTTTGAAAGGGGCTAGGTTCCATTCAGGGGCATCCCCTCCAGAAAATAGCAAGAACGCCTTTAGACAAGGCTACCCTTCCTCAAACAAGGTTCTTCCATAACCCAAGGGGGGGGACACTGAGGGCACTACTCAGATCCTGGATCTAGAGACACCAGAAAGAAACCTCGGTCCCTCCCCATACACACAAGAAGCTGTGACAGGGGAAGAGACCCAGCTCCCTGAACACCAGAGGAGGGAACCCAAGGGCACCAGCACACATCCTGCCAGGGCCAGCACCACTTACCACCTTCTCCTTGGAGCGCAGCACACCCAACTTCCCGAAGCGCACATGGAAAGGGGAGCACTGGAAGGAGTTATCGGGCTGCCTCACCACGATCACATCGATGCAGCCCGTCAGGGTGGCAGGGTTCAGCCCCCGGTACAGCTCCTTCACGGTGACGAAGACAGTCTCAGCAAGCTGCCCCACGTAGTTCATTGTCTGGGATTGCAAGGCAGAGACAGGAACAGGCTCAGGTGGGAGGAAAGGACTCCGGCAGCTAGGTGTGAGCTTGCTGTAGGAGAGCTGACCCACAGCTGCAAGCACAGCCCCATCAAGGGGACAGGTCCCTATCAAGGGGACAGGTCAGCATCCAGGGAAACCAAGGCAAAAATACAAAGGGCCTTGATGGAGGCCAGCCAGGGACTGAGCACCGGAGAACAGGGCAGAAGCTGAGCATTAACCATTGCATCCAGCGTGGAGGAGAGATTTCCTTGCCATTAGGACACCACCACATTTGTCACTTGCAAGAGCAAATACTACTTTGAGGCAACACCTTGCCATCAAGCTATTACCATACAAGTTTGCTTGGAGGGAGTCCCCCTGCCCTGGGCTGGCCTTAGAAGCTCAGGGCAGAGAGGTGAGAAGCGCAAGGAGCTGCTACGTACACCACATGCTCACTTCTATCAAAGCCACTTTCCTCACTCAGAAGTATACATTTAAGTCTCACCAAAACAGGCAGACAAAGCCCTCGCTAAGACCAGAGCTCCCCAGTCCTCACACCTTGCCGCTGCTGCCATCACCCAGCTTCCCAGGGAGCCCCTGCCCAGAGGCTGTGCTGCCTGGAGCCACAGGCTGGCAGAGGACACCCAGGCAGCTCTGCAACACCATTTTCATGGGCTCTGAGGTTGCATGGCTTCTGTTTTTTTGTTAGTAAAAACACATGGAAGGAAAATTTTGCCTGCTGCATGGTCATCATCTCATCTGCTCATACCCACAGCAGAAGCGAACCCCCCTCTGCCATACTCAAGCAGGCACGTGGAAGAGATGCATGCCTGCAAAGCTGGAGTTTGCATGGTCCATGCTGGGGATCACAGAACAACACACGTACAGCAGGCTTTTGCACCCCACCTCACCCCGAGGAGAGGAGGGCGCACAGGACAGCCACCCCAGAAGGACCACAGAGACCCAAAGGAAACCTCCTGCTTCACCAGCAGGGCCAGCCCACAGCACAGCACCCACAAGGGCTCTCAGCACAGTCCCCGGAGCACACCCAGCAAGTGCTGGCTCCTCACCCAGAGGGACGAGCCCTCTGTCCCCACGTGCACCCAGCCTCTCTGATCTGCCCTGCAGCAGCTCAGCCCTGTCCTGTTCGCAGACATCCCTGCAGGAGGGGACTACATGTCTCCTCCCCTGACTGCTAGGAATAAACCAAAGCCCAGATGCCCCCCAGGGCAGCAGGAAAGCACTGGCTGGCTCCAGAAGCATCAGTGCCTCTGTCAGCATCGGTGCCTCCGTCAGCTCTGCTCCCAGCCCTGATGGCACTGAGCTGCTGAGCCCAGCTTCCCCAGGGCAGGCAGCCCTCCCTGCTGCATCACAGCACACAGCAGGGATCAGGAGGGAGCTCTTTGTGGCAGCAGAGGGGATTTCTGGAGACAAGGAGCCTCTGTTCAGCCACAGTGCTCCCAGGGGATGCCTGGGATGCACGTTGAGACAGACCTGAAGGACGCACAGGGAAATGCTCAGGCAGATAAACACATACAGCCCACGGGGGCTGGGATGGGAAAGAGCCCCTGTGAACAGGCCCATGCTGTGAAGCATCGCATGCCACGGCCACATCCCCTTTGCAGAGCCAGCATCTCCTCCACAGGGCTTTGTGCCCCTCCACAGGGCAGGACAGCACTCATCTGGGGCCAGATTAGGGTTTTGTGCCCAACAAAGGTGGGCAAACAGAGCGGGGGAGCTGGGGGGGTCTTGGTGGTAAAGGGCACTTCGGTCTCTCCAGGTGAATTTCCGCGGGGGCCTGCCCTCGGTGCACAGCTGTCCCCTGCCCAGCTCTCTGCCCACACACTGCTGGGACCTGCACAGAGTCAGAGCTCGGAGCAGTGGGAAGAGGATGGCTTCGGGGCCGTTTTCAGCTTGCTGAAGTTAACACTCTGGGGGCTTCACCCAGAAGAGCAGAAGGCAGAGAAGAGAGGCTGGGACTTCTCACAGCCCTCTGCCCAGCAATAGATGGAGCAGGTCCACCACAAAGATAGAGAAAGTTATGATGTGGAAAGAGATAACGGGTGGACAAGCCAGGAGAAAGGGTTTTGAGGACACCAAGCCACAGACAACAAGTAAGCCCTACGGTAGGAGGGGGCTCCCCCACTCCCAAAAAGAGCAGGGCCGCAGCCCCACACCATACAGCTCCTGCAGAGGGGACAGCCCCCCCAGGGGGTGACACTACCACAGCCCACCCCCCAGCTGAGGACCTCCAGAGCACCCCAGGCCCCTCACCACCTGGCTCTGCTCCAAGCAGCAGCCCCCCTGTCCCTGCCTGTCCCCAGCACCAGGCAGGTGGCACAGGGACAGCTGTCCCACAGCTGACGCACCCCATAAGGAGCAGCACCTTCCCTCTGCTCCCCATCCATCACACAGCTACAAGCCACCCAGAACCTTCCCCTTACCTTAACCAGGCACCTCAGCACCCTCTCAATTTTGGGGCAAACCGACCAGAACCCCCCGGAGCTGCTCTGCACCACCTGCAGCACCCAGCTCCGCAGCTCCTCCTCTCCCCACCACTTCCTTCCTCTCACCTGAGCCAGGGGAGGGCCCCGGCTCCCAAACAGCACCCAGCCCCTGCCGCAGGCCTCCTGCTGAGCCTGTGAGGGCTCCCGGGAGGCTTTGAGGGTGGATCTGGAGACGGGGAGCAGCTGCGTGTCATTGCAGCCGGCTGGTTTGCTCCGGCTGCCTTTCACTGGCGGAGACCTGTTCCTCCATCCTTCCCCAGCCAGCATCCCGCAAGGCTGCTGCAGCCTGACCCCAGGGCTGGCGTTTCCCAGGAACGTCCTTATTTCGTTTTCTGGACCAGATCTCCGAGTGTTTAACCCCTTGGGGCATGAACTGGATGAAGCCCCAGCTCTCAAGACCCTGGCAAAGACTGAGCGAGCCCTTTGGAAAAGGCACACAGAGGCTGCTTGTGCGGTGCTTGGAAAAAATATATAAGAAAATATAAAAACTATATAAGAACAACTGGGCTGTGGGCTAGGAGGAAGGTGGGCTGCTAGCGGGGAGGAATAAACCTTCACTAGATTCTAGTGTGGGGGAGATTCAGAGGGAGTACATTTAGCTGTTCCCAGTAAACTGGGAGAGTGGATTTTGGCGAGATGTTTCCCCGCAAAACCTAGGACTGACATCAGGCCAAAAGCTTCCAAGGGAAGACTGCCTGACCTAGGGTTGTATGCCCCAAGCCAGAGCCATCCTGAGCCCAGCCTCCAGCTCCTGCAGGGCTCAGCCCCTCCTGCAAGGGCTCTTGGATGCCTTGAGTCTGGGGAGATGCAAACACGTGCTTGGGTCGCTTATTTCAAGCTCCCTATCCTGCCCTGCTCTTTGCAAAAAGAGCGGGGGGGGGGGGGGGGAATTTTTCCAAGCTCTTTAAGTCTTGCTAAACAAATCCCCCCCCGGAGAAGTTAAAGGAGCTTCGAGGGCTGAGGACGTGCTCCAGGTAACAGAGGGGATGGAAACGTGCAGCAGGCTGTTAGCTCTCAGCTGCGGAGACGTGGGGAGGCTCCGGCCGCGTCCCTGCTGCGAGGCAGCTGCCTGCCCTGCTGGCAGCACACCCGAAAATCTCCCGCGGACCCGGTGCTGTCAGCATGGGAGCCACCCGCCGTGGCCAGCACCCTTGGGAGATGCACCCCTGCCAGGGGCAGGAACTGGCAGCGATTTGCAGCAGCGCGGGAATGCCTTTTCAGAAGAGGGCAGCATTTCTTTGTCAGCCAGCTGAATGCATCCTTGGGCGAGCCCAGAGAAGGCGGGCAGAGCGAGCAGGAGCACACAAGCAGCGCAGCCTTGCTCTGGCTCCAAGCCCCCAT
This sequence comes from Anser anser, assembly GCF_964211835.1. Lineage (NCBI taxonomy): Eukaryota > Metazoa > Chordata > Aves > Anseriformes > Anatidae > Anser > Anser anser. The sequence continues at coordinate 14,431,816 of NC_139737.1, read as the reverse complement.
CCTCTGGGCACTGGGGTAAGCAGCTGGGACTCCGGCACCCTACAGAAGCAGCTCCCACCCCTTACCTGCTCCAGGCCTCCTGGCTCGGCTGTCTCTCCCCCGACTCCCAAAGCACCAGGTTTGCTCCCCGACGCCGCAGCTCTCCCAGCACAGCAGCGGCTGGGCACCGCCACGCACCCAGAGCATCCCCGCGGTACCCACGGCTCCCCCTCGCCCAGCCGCTGCGTCACGCCCGTGCTGTGGAGCTCCTGGCCTTCTCATTGCCCTGGTCGCTTTCTACAAAGCCATAGGGTTAATCTTGGTCCTTGCCAGCTGCCTCTGAACCACAAGACATGTTCTTTTCATATTCTCTCTCTGTTGTTTTTTTTGGGGGGGAAGGCAAGCCCTGCAGATCCATCACTCCCTGGGCACCCCAAGTTCTCTGCATCCTCCCACCTGGAGAGGTCCAGCAGGGAGAGGTTTGTTCTCCCCTTTTGGGACCTCCACAACCCGCAGATGTTTGCAACGAGCTTTTTATAACAAGATGGCTCTTTCCTATTAGTCAACTGAAATGTGGTGCCCCCAGCTCCCTGTGTTCCAGTGCAAAGCGAAGCTCACATGCGTGTCCGTCTTGGCAGCTTGCTTCTTGCATCCCTGGCGTTCCTTGGCCGTCTCAGATTGCAGCTTCCCCTGGCACGGGATGGCTGCGCTCAGGTCCCTTGGCATGGCTGCGAGCGCTGTGCCTCTGCTGGCTGGCAGCTGCATCCCCAAGGAAACCTGCCACCATCTCCTCGGCTGTCTGGAGCAGCCACAGAGCCTTCTCAATTTCCCTCTGCCCCAGAAAAAACACCTCCTGCGTCCAGCCGGTGGGTGAAAGGGGGGACGCGCCGTGTCAGTGAGGGGCTGTTCCCCCCCCTCTTTGTATTTCGACAGCTGCTGCAGGAAGGCCGGGAGGCAGCCAGCTCTGAGGATGCCTCCAAGGTGGGGCTGGTGTCAGTTCTGCCTCCTCCCTCAGCCATCCCATTATTTCTCCTGGTTGTTCCCAGCTGTTCGAGCTTGTCTCTGAGCAGCCTGGCAGCCCCTCGGGACGCTTTGCCTCTGAACCCTCCTCGCTGCTCGGTCCTTTGCGGGCCTGGGGTGGAACATCTGGAGGAAGGCTGGATGCAAGCAGGAAGCCGGCTGGCTGGGACCGACACAGCTCGGCTCGCCAGGGGCACTGCAGCGGAGCAAGGATTCATCCAGGGTGGGAGGGGAGAGCTGAGCTTTGCCTGTCAGGAGGCTGTGACCTCTTACGGTGATGGTCAGGGGCTATGGCAAGGCCGGGGGGCTCCAGCACCCAGCTGTAATTCGGGACAGGGCAATGGTGAGCAGCAACACGGCGCCCCAAAGCCGGGCAGGGATGTTCCCCTGCAAGGCTGGTGGGGCTGGGGAGTCCTCACCAGGGCTGGAGGCTTGGATGCAAAAAGCCCTTCCCAAGCCCTGCGTCGCTGCCCCTGCTCCTCGCAGGGGGAAGCAGCCTTTTGAAAGCAGGGAGAGCGCCCGGCAGCACGGTGCTTCCTGCCTCGCTCAGCTGGCCGCTCCGATTTCCTTCCCCGGCTCAACAAAGAGCTGCGCGGGCTGGTGAAAGGGGTGATTCAGCAAAAGAGGACGCGGGGAGCGAGGCAGGAACGCCGTCAGCGCAGCTGGACGGGGTGAGCTTCCCATCCAGCAAAAGCAAAAGCAAAAGGCAGCAAGGCTCAGGTGTCCCGCTAGCTCGGGGAGGTTCTGGAGCCAGGAATGCAACAGCAAAACGCAGGGCGGGTTGTTTTTTTTTTTTTTTTCTCTTTTCCATTACCAGAAAGATCAGGTCAGACTGGCGTGGCATGTGACGGAGTGGGTGGAAAGCCATTTTGCCCCGAGAGGAAGAAATGCCATCCCCAGTCGCCAACTGCAAGCATCGGAAAAGCCTGAATTCTGGCCACGGGACCGGCTGAAAACCGCCCGTCCTGCTCCATAAACCCGCTCCGCCGATCTGGATCTGATCTCCCACTTTCTGACCTGCTGAAAGTTCGCGTTCCTGCCCCGAAACAAAGGGCTCGAGCCCCCTCGGGAAGAAAAACCGGAGCGCGGCAGCTCCCGCAGGCGGGGGCCGCCGGGGGCCGGGGCTGTCGGGGGACGCGGGGCACCCTAGGGAAGGGGGCGAGGAGGGAAGCCCCCAGCCCGCGGCTGCCCGGGAGCCCCCAAGCTCCCCGCCCCGGCCGCGCGGCTCTGGGTGTGCGGCACGGCCCCGCACGGCCCCCGCGGAGCTTCGCCACCAGCTTGGAGCCCAGCAAGAAGGGGAGCGAAGCGCGCGCGCCCCTCGGGGCAGCTGGAAACCCTTCCAACCCGTGCTCCGAAGCCGCTGTCTTTATTTCGAGCCGCGGGACGCTTCCGAGCCACGCTTAGATCAAAAAATCATCATGATAAATAAATAAATAAATAAATAAATAAATAAATAAATAAATAAATAAGGCGGGGAGCCGGGGCCCTGCCCGCTCCCTGAGCCCCCGAGGCGCTGCCCCAGCCCCGGGAGCGCGCCCCGCGGCTGCCGGCCCCCCGCGGCCGCCCCGCTCTGACACGGACGCGCGCCCCCGCTGCCGAGCCGCGCGCGCGCGCCGCCGCGGTGACGTCACCCCCCCCAAGCCGCACACGCTCCCCCCCCCCCCCCCCCGCCTCCCTCCCGCCCTCCCCCCGCGCTGATGCCGCTGTGTGTCGCGCCCGCCCGCCCCGCGCTCATGCCTGCGCTCGGCGGCGGCGCCCGCCCGCCCCGCTCAGCCGCCGGGGCCGGTGCCGGGGCCGGGGCCCTCGGCCGGGGGTGAGTGCCTGGGGAGGGAAGGAGGAGGGGAGCGGGGGAGGGTCCGGGGCCGCCGCCGCCTCCCCTCGGTGCCCGCCTCCTCCCCGCCGTCCCCAGCCGGGCGGCCCCGGCAGGTGAGGGTAGGGCGGGCGGGGGGGCCGGGGCTGCCCGGTTCGGGGGGCGCCGGGGGCAGCGGGGCCGCCCCGGCGGGAGGGAGGCGGTGCCCGGCCGCTTTCGGCAGGTAGGAGCCGAGCCGCGGGGAGGGGGCTTCAGCCTGCGGCCCCTGGGCTCGGGGAGGGGGGGGGGGGCTGAGCGGGGGCTGCTGCCGCCGCCGGGGGGGCTCCGTGTGCCCTGTGCGCGGGGCGGCCGAGGGGCTGGGGCGGGGGTCCCGGGGGGGTGGGGGCCCAGGGGTGCTCGTCCTGGGGGTGCCCCCCCCCCCCCCCCGCCGGGAGCGCCCGGCCCCCCGAGCCCCGTCCTGGGCGCCCCGCGGGGTGCTGCGCGCCAGCCCCGGGTGCCCGGAGGAGGGCTGTGAGCCCCTGCGGGACGGGGGGCTTGGGGGGGGCGAGCTGCGTCCCGCGGGGTACCTGCAGGGCTCCGTGCCGGCCCTCCTTCGGCTGCCAGCCCCCGAGGAGCCTTCAGCCCCCCGCGGGCACCCTCCTCGTCCCGGCCCAGCTGCTGGCCCCCGCCGCCGGGTCCCCGAGGGGGGCGAATCTCCGCGGGTGCGGAGCCAGGAGTGCGCTTCGCTGTCTGGAGCGGCTTATTCCCAACCGATCGCTCTTTAAGGGCTGAGGAGGGGGAAGAGGAAAAGAAAACTAACGCAGAACGCCAGATGAGAGGCAAACAAATCAAAGCGAGCCTCCTATTTACTGCTGGGGGAAGCTGCAATTTACTGATAACTCCGGTTAGCCGGGCTGGGACTGTGACCTCGGCGTGTTTTACAGCTCTGGATCCACAGCTCTGGATCCGCAGCAGGCTGCTTCGGCCCCTTTATTGTTTCCTCCTAACTCGTCGCAGTAACGTGCGGCACAGTAATACCCGCACGGTCTTTGGGCCCTGACCCACCTCTGGGGGTGGCGAAGAGGAGGCCGTGGGGCTGCGTTTTGTTTCCGACACAGCCTAATCTGTGGCATCCCCTAACGGGACTGGAGACGGCTGGGGTTCGGCAGGGGCTTTCCTGACGGGGTTCAGCCTCCCCAGCTCTTGCTGCTGTAAGAAAGCCGGGGCGATTTGAAGCCCCCGAGTCGCTCCTGGTAACGCCTCGCTGTCGGTGGGATAGTTGCTGGCCCGGACCTGCCCGCTGTGGGTTTCTGCCTCCCGTCGGCGGTGGTGGGTGCTGCGGGGAGCCCCGGGGCGGGCAGTGGCAGCACTCGGGTGGCTTTAAGGGTGCACAGCAGCAAGCTTTTCCTTTCCCTATTCAGACCTCCTCTTCTCCCCTTCCAAAAATGTGCTGCCTCCGTGGATGTGAGCTATGCTATTTTCTTTATCTTCTGCTCCGGTTACTATGGTGCTGGTGTGTGAAGCAGCTCTGCCAGCTACTCTGGGAGCTCGTAAAAAACCTCAAACTTGGTGTCCCCTCGCCGGTGAGCAGGGAGCGCCGCGTCCGGCCCTTACCGAGCCGTTCCCCGTTTGCATGGCCTGCCATGAAGTGGGTCTGGAGGCTGGGCAAGGTCCTCGGGGAGCCTGCTCCGAGGTTTCCAGCAAAACACCGACCTCAGCAGCGTGAGGCCGGTGCTTGGCTTCACTCTTCGTTGTCATCACCGACCTCGGGGCTGGCCCTCGGAGGCGGCGAGCCCTGGGAGACCTGCGTGCATCCCCTCCCGGGCACCGGGCTGCTCGTTTCCTGCCTGGTGCAGACAGGGCTGTAGCTCACTCGGAAGGCTGTTGGGAATGGAAACAAATAATTTAGAGTCTGTGGAAATCCGTGCAAACAAAAGGCAGAAGATGGGAACAGACGTTTCCCCCGGCGCCGCCGTCCTGCTCGGCCCTTCCAGCTTGCATAAGTGCCCGAGCAAACTCGCGGCTGCTGGTTCGGTGCCGCCTGCCTCGCTAGGGCAGGCCTCGCTTCCCACCTCTGACATCTTGCCTTTCTGTCTTTTTCTACCTGATTTGCATGGAAAAAGGCACAAGGGGGGATCCATCCCACGGGGAGGCGGTGGGAGCGGATCCCGAGTTTGCTCGCTGTCCGTGCAAGTTGCTGTCGCCCTTCTTCTCGCAGGGAGCTGGCCTGGCCCTGAAATCCGGGGATTGCTCGGGGCAGCAGGAACCCAGCGCCAGGTCTGGGTTCCTCCCACCTCGCCGGGGCACAGATTTGTCATTCCTGAGGGTGATTCACCCCGTCCAGACTCTGATTCACCCCCGGAGGTGCTTCTCCCTGTGTATTAATTAAACAGGAGCCTGGGATGATGATGTTTATGACTTAGGCACCTGTTCCAGGTGGAATAAATCTAGGTCCTGATGCAGAGGCTCATCTGGAGGAGATCCTGCTTGCTGCGGGACTGGCAGTAAGATGGTGGGGAAGGTCTGCAGCATCTCTTGCCCTCTTTCAGCTGTGATGGCTTTCTTGCTTTGTTGAGTCGGAGAAGGGTGATGTTTCTAATTAAAAAGAAGAAAAAGTCATGTACTTCTCCCATTCTTTGTTTGTTTTCTGGTGTGTTTTTTTTTTCTCTGGACAAATGTTCTAAATAACAAAGCTTAAAATGCAGATGGAGCAAGTTTGCTTGGAGTGAAATCACTGGGAAAGCCTTGGTTGGTTGAGGGCTGCGGTGGACGCGGAGGAGCTGGTGATGACATATGGCACAAGAGGAGAGCCAAAGCGGTTTGTTTGTCACCAGAGGCAGTCGCAGTCACTGCGGCCACGGCTCGTCTTCACAAGGAGGATGTTCCCATATGTTTCAGAACCTCCTCCATCAGCTCTCCAACCTAAAGGATCCTGTGATTCTTTCCTCTCTCCTTTCAGAGTGGTGTACCGGTGCCCTCGCCTTTCCCCACAGAGCTGATAGGGAGATATTTAACCAAACTCCCTTTATCTGTGTCCTCTTCACTCCTTATTCCTACATCATTATTTATTTTACATTTAAACATTGGGAAGCGAGCCTTATAAGCTCTGCGTTCAGCTTCAGGGATGGCTCTTGTATCACTCCCGATGGCAAGCACCACCCTCGCTGCCCCAGCCAGGCCCCCCGTGTGTTTTAGCACTTGCTTGGAAAAGCAAACAGCCTGTTGTTAGGGTTGCAGAGTTTCCATTTGGGTTCCACCCAAATGATCCCGTCCAGTAACGCTCGGAAACTCAGCCTGGGTGATAGGGCTTCGCTTGCTTTCCTCTGAGCAGGTCTTTCTGGGGGAGAGACTTCGAGGGAGGCTGTTCCAGAGGAAGGAGAAGAGCCTCGTAGCTTTTTTTTTTTTTTTTTCTCCTCTTAATACAAGGATGCTTGAGAGGGCCATGTCAGGAACAGGGTGGGGAGAGAGCCTTGGAATGTGGCCTGCAGAGTGTCCTTCACGAGGAGCAGTGCCTGGCTGGGACAGGTTCGAGCAACGAGCACTTCAAAACTCACCGAGGCGAGAGGCGGTTGAGAGGGGTGTCCTGTTTGGGGAGGTAAGGAGGCTCGCTGCTACCCGTGTCAGTGTCTTTAACTCTTCCTCTCCTCAGGAGCTGTCTCGAGGCTGTTTCCAGACTGGCTTTTTTGTGCTACAGGTACAAAAAGCATTAGTTTGCTCCCGTGAGGAAGATGAGGAGGCTGCGTGGACCTGTGGCTCGGCTTGTGGGCTGCCTTCAGCCAGGTGCGTGCTCTGCTCCGACGCTTTGATAAAGAGAGAGGTTTTCGTGAAACTTAGAGGAACATCTCTTTGAGACAGGTCAAGCAAGTATTTGTTTGCCTGAGGTGTCATGCCAGTAGTGCACGGACACTCAAATGGGTAGTCATTCTGTTTGTTCCTGCTGTTTCTTTTTGTGCATAACCAGTGCTCTCTGGGGTAGTGCATAAATGCAGGTTAATGACTGCGTGTAACCAGAGTCAAGCCGGTGGTCTCTTCTCATCTGGAGCCTGGGCATCTCCTATGACCTTACCCCCGTGGCGTTGTAAATCAGAAGCTGTGGCACCTCTTTGTGTCCAGGCTCTGATCAGAAAGCGCTGGGGATAATGGTTGTTCTCCGGGGAGCTTTCCTCCCTCTCAAGCCAGCTGTGGGACACCGAATTTTCCGTGGCGTGTCAGGCAGGTGAGGGGCAGGATCAGCAAGGCTGGAAGAAGCTCTCCTCAGGCACGGAGTGATGACGTGCCAGGACTTCAGCAAGGGCCAGGGTTTGTCTTCTGGGTTAGCAGCCAGGCTCTGCGCTGTCTGTGTGTGAACTGAAGGCATCCTTTGCCAGCTGGGCTGTCCGAAGGGCATAAAACTCTCTGGGGGTCCAAGACTGTATAGGAGGCAGTGCACTCAGCACCAGCGCTGGTTCCCGAGAGTGAACTGCTTTTATTCCTCTGTGTTGGGGGACTGCTTCAGCCAGCTTAAAAACAAAGCTCCCAGAACTCAGCAAATCCTAACCAGAAAAAAAAAAAAAAAAACACCTTGCTTTGGTCTACTGGTGGTTCATCTTCCCGCAGTGCAGCCCCAGCAGTGCTGTTCCCGTGTACCTCGGGGCTCGCTGCCCCGCTGGGACCTTGCAGCACGGTTACTGCTGGCAGCGCGTGCCCAGCCGTCCCACGGAGCTCGTCCTGCCGTCTGTCCCAGATCCCCGGGAACCCGTCGGTATCTGTGCGTACTCGAAGAGGGATTTAACCTTTCTGCCTGCTCTTAAAGGGGTAAAAATAAAGAGGTTTGTTTCAGAGGACCGGAATTAGGCTCAAAGCCTTCAATACTAGATCCGAGAGCTCTTCATCTCCAAATGTGCTCAGCGTAGAAGTAGCAAAGGTCTTTTGCTACTCCAGGACAAACCTCGATACCTGAAGACCTTCCCAGGTGGCTCCAGGTCCTGCTCATCCCTAAACCTTGGAGGCTGTCAGCTCACCCGGCGCCTCCAGCACACCGCTCTTTCAGCAGCTTCGGAGACCTTGACAGGTCGGATGTGGCACGAGCGGGGCTTCTTGAAGCGTGGTATTCCCACTCCTGGCAAGAGGAGCTTGTTTACCCCGTGCATCGAGGTTAATTGGCTCTCGGGGCGGTTGTGGCTGTGGGTAGTCATGCGGGTGTGAGCGCTGGAAGCGTGTCATCTTCTAACACGTGCAGGGCGTTACGCGGGGCCAGCGTGCCGCGCTTGGTAAGCAGGGTGTAAACGCGGGCTCCTCTTCTGCAACGGGTCTCGTCCTTCCTTGCTTTGTTAAGAGTCGTTTCCGTGTTGGGAAATATTTAAGAAAAGGGGAGTGTCTCTATCGGAGGCAGAGCTGATTTAGAAACAAAATTCTGGGAAAAAGCCTCAGCTGCGCTAGCAGAGGAGAAGCAGGCTCGTGGGCTGGACCCGGAGCCAGCAGATGGATGTGAATGTTTCGTGAAGGCCAAAGCCCACCTGTTGCCTCGCGCTCTGCTCCTCCGGCCATTTGTGCACCCTGACGTGCAGCGGATGTTTTAAATAACAGCCAGGTGTTTTAAATAAATACCGGGTGTGCGGTGTTTTAATGCTGCTTCACAGCTGGGGAGGATGGGGGCTGTGGGTGATGAGGTTTGTGGTGCTCAGCCACACGTGTGGTGCTGCTCCAGAGGTCCCGGCCTCTCCTGTGTTCTCAGGCTTTGAGCTTCCAGAAGAAGGAATCGTCTCACTGCCTTTCCTGTCCCGCTGACCTGCCCGTGAGGACCAGTACGTGGCCAGCTGCGTTTCCTTCTGGCCCTGGGAACGGCTGCAGTGCTCGTGAAAGCGCTGCTTCTGGAGGGGGTGAGCACAGAGGCCGTGTTCCCCTGTACCCGGATGAACCCGCAGCTGTTTTACAGGCAGGGCTGGATGCTCTCTGCAGGTCTGTGTCGGGTGCTGCTGCTTCCCCTGTTCAGGGGGCTGAGGGTTTTGTTTCACCGCCGTGCCTACGCCGTCGCACCACGCTGGCGGCGAGCTGCTGGATGGTGCGCGTTGGTTGTGTGCACGACGGAGAATGGTGGGCCTGATCCTGTGCACACGGCAGCTTCTCAGTGCTGGTAGTGCAGCTGAGCTGTTCCCTTTATTATTTTCAGGGATTTTTATCACACTTAGAAATGACGGTGCTCTGGCAGAGGCAACTTTGGACCAGCGCACTGGGGGCTGGAGCTGTGCAAAGGTCTCTCATGGGTAGTTTTTGCCTCCATCCCCCTGGACCTGTACCCTTCCCGAGCTTTCCCTGAGCTCCGTTTGCTCTCCTAATTTTGCCAGCATCGTCTTCGTGCTGATCTGTGTGTCTGGAGAGGCGGCAGGCCCCCGGTCCTGCTCACTGCCCTGCCCCAGGTGGTGCACCATTCCCACTCCGCACTGAGGATCCTCCTCCTGCCGCCCTCCCAGCCCACGTCCCCATGTGCGTGCCACCTCTGCTGCCCTACAGCCCACGTCTGAACCCCCTGCTGGCCCCAGGGGAGCTGAAGGAGCCTGGCTGTTACGGGTGGGATATCAGGTAGGGCTTGTTCGCTCCCAGCAGGAAGGCTGGCGGTTGGTCTGGAGCCTGTTTGTTGGAGCATTTCTGCCTCCCTGGGGGGGCTGAGCTTGGCCGGGCTGCCTGAAGGTGCCTTCAGCACGAGGGGGATGCCTGTGACCGTAGACGATGGTGGCAAAATAAGTTTCCCTGTGGTACCTGGCCTTGCTGCACGTCCATGCTGCTGCTTCGTCATGCCTGCTCTTCAGGTGTAGTTTTCAGCCTTATTTTCCAAGCTGGGGACACCTACATGTTTTCCAGGGCGGTGTTGATTCCCTTAGGAATGTCACAGCTGTAGGTTGCAGTAATTTGCAATAAATTTGCTTTTCTTAGTCACGGCCTGTGGATCCCCAGCGGCTTGTGGGGAGCAGGAGGAAAGCCACTGCTCGGGAAGGAGGAGAGACTCGATTGTTTAAAGAACTTCAAAGTTTTCATATTCCCACTTTGATCTTCTCCGGCATCTGGGATAGGTTTCTTTCTTCTTTCTCTTTTAATTCCACCACCCCCCGTTGTAGTTCCCAACATGCTGGCAGAGCGCTTGGAGCTGAGCTGAGTACGAGGAGGAGCTGCTGCTTCCAGGGACAGCCACCAAGCAAACACGACGTCCCTCGCGTCCCCAGCGCCCTGTTGTGCTTGGCGAGGTGATGCGAGGGAGTAAAAGGATTTGAGCTTTTAACGTTGCAAAACCAGGCATCTCTGGCAGGGCCCTCAGAAGAGGGTCCCCATCGGTGACCGACATAGTGCAGACAGACCCGAAAGCTTGAGAAATGAGCCCGTGGTGGTGGCTGTCGGGGGCTCTGCCCTCTCCCACCTGCCTGCCCTACCCAGGTTGGGGGCTGGAGCCGCCAGGAGCCGGGCTGCTGGTGGAGCCTGCCTTCAGCCCTGGCGCTCCTCCTCGCAGTGAGACGCAGGTCCTGGGTTTGGAAATGCAGGCTTATGTCCCACGCGTCAGGAGGCTTTGCCTTTTAATTACAGGTTTTGGCCGTGTGTAAAAGGGCATGATTAGTGTGAGGCAGGAGAGGCTGGCGTTATGGACACCATCCGTGCTGGGGACAGGCTTCTTGTTCTGCCCCTTAGTGCTCGGCAGCGCTGCCTTGAGCTGGGCTGGCTCAGTTCCTCGTAGGCACAAGACTCAAAACTCAAAGAAAATTACGCTGAGTTTAAAACGTGTTATTTCTTTTTTTTTCTTTTGCATTTTTCTAATAATTTAATCCCCTGCAGCACTGTAAATTCCAAATGTGAATGGGAAATAATCCCCCCGCTACAATAACTAGCGTGTAACCGTCGCATGAAGAAAGCCCCAACTGATCAGTGAACGCGCATTGTTTTCCGAATTAATTTCAAAAATCACATCTTACCTTCATAAGGAGATGAGGTGGGGAGGAAGTATTAACTTCTCCCGAAGCTGAGTGCAGTGATCTTCATGGTGAGAAGTGGTAGGTGCGGCGTTGCAGTTTTCCATGCAATTACCAAAAAAAAGAAATGGGGTTCCGGAAACTGAATTGTGGCCGTGCGTGGTGCCCCAGGAGCAGGCAGGTACCCGAGCTCATGTTTTGCGTTAGCAGAGGTTGCCTGACCTGCTGATCGCTGGTTTTCCCCTCCTCGAACAGCCCCGGCCATCCTCCGGCTGTAGCACCCCAACCCTCACCCTCCGAGCGCAGAAGGGATCAGCGAAGCAGCGCCGCTGCTGCCAGCTGCTGAACGAGAGCGCCTGCCTGGAGGTGGTTTTATTCCACTTTAAACTTAATTTTAGCGATGCTTGCAAAGTTTTGATGCATCTCGGTGCTCGAAGACCTAAAAATATGTCATTTAGGAAGGCAGGGGATAGCCTGTTAAACCCTGGCCCTACAAGTATTAAATACGAGTGTAGTGCACTACAGTGGAAAGGCAAGAAATGCGATGAACTGAATGGAGCCACCCGTGCAAGCGCTTAGATCTGGTGGCATGTGTCGCCCTGTCACCCCACCGGGGCTTTCTGCAGGGCGATGTGGCTGCTGCCGGGGTTTTAATGCCGGCGCAGGGAGCAGGTCCCCAGGATCCCTGTGCTGCACTGCTCGCACCTCCCTCCATCCCAAAGGCTCGGGATACGGTGACGTACAGCCGTCAGGTTTTTTAATTTTAAACAGTCCGGCCTGTCCAAGTGCTTTGAAACGGGATTTATTATTTCATAAACTGAAGCCTGTGGGAAGGTATGCGAGCGGATCGCCGCGGTATTTTCCTTGTATGTTTTCCTAATGTTAGGGACGGTCTCAAAGAAGTGTTGCATTGTTTCACTTCCCCTCAACACTTCGTGTTTTTCTAAAAATAAAAGCTAATGTCAACAGTCCTGCAATAACGAATGGGTGAATATGCACGTCCTGCACCCGATTATTTTTTTGTAATAAAAAAAAAGGCAAGATTTAGCTGGTAATCACATTATAAGCTATGGATAAAAATGTATCTTTTAAATCAGCTCGCTGATGGCTTTTTTCTTTTTTCCTTTTTGAAACACCATTAATCAAGTTAGAGGCTGAAAATACTCTCACGAAACAGAGGCCAGGGAAGGTCAGCTGAGGTGAATAAACAAGCTGACTTTTTAAAATAAAAGCCCCAAACCAGCCTGCTGTCGCTGCGTGTGCTCCGGGTACCTTAAATACAGAGCCGCCTTCAGCTCTGGGGCCGCGCTGACAGGCGTCCCGAACACCTTTTGCAACAAACCTCTCATTACAGCCTGGTGACTCCTTGGGTTCTGCAGATCAGCTTGGGAATATTGCACTGAAAAACAGAGGGGATATTTATATTTTTTTGGACCGGTGGGTGAGCCAGTTTTAGAACTAGACCCGATCGGCGTGGCACGTAGCCACGCGTTTATGGCATTGTTCCTCTTGCTGTACATTACAGTTTTGGGGTTAAACTCCACATCTGCGGAACCCACCAGTTGGGCCAGCTAAAATCTTTTCCTTTTATTTTTTAAGAAAAAATTGAAAAAAAAGCCGCAAAATAGGCATCCTCAGGCAGAGAAGGGTCCAGAGGTGCCCTCCCCTCAGCACCTCGCATTATCCTGGTTGTTGTCCAGGATCTCCTGACCTGGAGCCGTTCCCACAGTGTTTGGGGCTTGAATTACGGCTTTAGGAGCTGGCAGAGCCAATCCTGACAAGTTGATTCTTTTTCTCCTCTGTTTATTTATTTCTTCCCTCCTTCGTTTTAATATCGTCTCCTGGGAGATTCCAGTTGAAAATCTATTCATGGCTGAAATATTTCTTTTCCCTTGTGCCGCGGATGCCCAGTCTGGTCCGATTGTGTGGTTTCTTCCTGGCACAGAAGGGAAAGAACAGGAGAATGGGAGGAGAGCTGCACTTGGGGCTGTGCAAAGCCGCATGTATGTGCGAGCAAAGATGCACCGTAGGTGTCGTGCACGTATGTGTAGGGTGGACAAAGCACACAACGTGCCTCTAGCTTAACCAAATCCTTGGAGACGATGGATATCGTGGCCCTGGTGCTGCTGGAAGGTCTCACCAGCAGCTTCTAGAGCTCCGTGCCGGGAGCTCCGTGCCCTGGTTCTGCAGCAGGAAGCTTTTCCCCAGAGCTCCTGGTGCTTGCCTGGTTTGTGCTGACCTGCTGAGCACCGGCGTGGGGTCGGTCTCCGTTTGTGTTTCCCTTGCTCTGCTTCAGACTGAAGTCTGAGCTCTGGAGGCAGCCGATCTGGCGTGTGGGAGCGGTAGCAGACAGCTTGCTGCTGGCCGGGTTGGCTCTGGGAAGGGTCTGGCACGGGCCGAGGGGCAGGGGGAGGCTGCAGGCAAGGGCAGGGAGGGTGGCGAGGAGAGCAAGACCTCGGGTTTTACAGGGGGTTAAAGGGTTGGATCAGCTCAATAGCAAAGGCAAGCAAAACGTCTCCGTCCTTGCTTCCAGCAGATCCCCTCCACCACTGCCCCTGTGCCTGCAGTTAAGTGCTGCGGCACTGAGCCTGCGAGGCGTTCGGGATGAAAACGTCCAGGTGGTGCCTCTAGAGCTGAAATTGCCAGCGTGGCTCCCAACCACCAAAAAAAAACCCACAAAAATTCAAAAGTCACCAGCGCAAAATGCACTGATAATACACCAAAGGTGCTCATCCGTCAGTCCTTGGAAGTCTGGATCACGTTGCACTCCTGCTTGGGAGTTTTTCTCCAGAATCGTGATGTCTAGACGCTTATCTCTGTTGGTGTCCTTCCCCCTGCCGATGAAATCTGACTTTCTCATGACCCTGGGAGCCGAGGCTTTTCCTAGCTGGTGCTCCCAGCTCGCGCATCTTTTCTTTTCTCCTAATATTATGAAGCCTGTGATAAAGTTGCATGGCTTGGCAGTGACAGTTTGGGTGCTGTTCATGTGCCAAAGCTCGCTGAATAAGTCTTTTATCGTGGATTTGTAACAGGAGCTGTCGGAGGGGGAGATTCACAGGAGAAGTGCTTCCAGAGGAATGCTTTTATAAAGGAACGCTGTCCTGCAGCAAAGTGCCTCGCAGGGGGAAGAAAACCAAGCCCGACATTTTTCTTGTGTTACTGGTGTAAAAGTTGCCCATTAATTTGAGCAAACACAATTTTGCTTCCATTTCTAGACAATTTTGTTTGTCCTCTTTGTGCTAGCGAGCCCTAGTTGAGCTCCAGGCATTTAGGGGAAGAAGACATTTAGATGCTGACTAACAAATGCCGAAATCCTCGTTTTGTGTAACTCTCCCTAATGTCCCTAGGCAGGAGCCAGCCAGCCACGTCCCTGCAGGAGACGGGACGGGGACACGACTGTCACTTGCCGGGCTGGTGCTGGAGCCGCGGAGGCAGCGAGCGCTTGTTTGCAGCACAGGGAGCTTTTGGTGCTTCGAGCAGGAGAGTGTAAGGAGAAGATGAGGTGATGGGGTTTGTGAGTAGCAAATGTAACAGCAAAGGGTTGTTAAGACCTAGAGCGTTCAGCTCTTCCATGTGCTCTGCTGCCAGGTGCCCGCTCCGTCGCGTTAGGTGCTGAGCTGTTTGCGATCCGTGCGAGGCCTGCGTGCTTCTGGATGGCAGGAGCTTCGAGCTTGTCTCCCCCCCGCAATTAAAAATTCTTTTTCTTTAAAAGAAAAACATTTTTAATGGTAAAACCTGCTTTAATATTGTCTGAAAGTGGTTTGGCTGCTGCTTTACAGCCAGCACCTGACACTGATTTTCCTTAGAGCCTTCCCTGGAGCAGGGGAGAGTGGCGTTTTGCTCTGCTTTCAGTTTTGGTTTGGATTGTTATAGAGTCATAGTTATGTTCTCTTCTTAAGTACCCAGTTTACTGTGTAGCTTAACTGGCTCTTTGGCACCGAAGCAAGAGAGTAGAACATTAAAAGAGGAATGTGATTATAATCCCGTAAAAATTGACAGAGGAATTTGGCAGCGGTTGCAGCCTGCGAATGTAATATATAATATTTTATTCATTTTTTTATAACAATTAGATTTCGAGCTGACAGCTTAAATGACAAATCACCTTAAAAAGACTTTTGTGCACAGCACAAGGACTGTCAGTGTGGTTTTTCTCTGCTAACTGCGGAGCTAGCAAGGTCCCTGCATGAATAATGGGACCCTTTGGCTTTAGCCATGCTGCGTGCGGGAGAGGAGAGCGCTGAGGTCTGCAGCGTTACTAATTTGTGTCCCAGTGTGCTTCAGCTTCTTGGCTGAAGGGAAATATTTTGCAGGGAATGTCCGTGATCCCAAGTGCTGCTTTTGTTGTCCTCTTGCTCCCATAAACTGCTTGGGAATGAGACCAGAAAATGCGGCTGGGTAAACCTGGAGGTAAGGGAAGAAGAAGATGGTTGGATTCAGAAAAGGAGCAGAATAAAGCATCAGCGGTTGTTCCTCTGTGCCGGGGGGATCTCCATCCACGTCTGCTCCCTCCTAGCAGTGCCTCGGCCCCTAGGAAACAGGCAGGTGGTGCAGGAAGTCCTGGTCCTGACGCTGGACGCAAGCATAAACCCTCACGGGGCAGGGAAGGAGCATGTCCTGCCCATCAGGTAACCACTGTAGTCACGAGATAAGGAACCCGCTCTGTCCCCTGGTTCCCGGCCGTTTAGGTACGTTACTCACAGCGGGAAGCAGATCCCAGGAGACACCGACAGCGTTCCCCATCCCTGAATATCCCAGCTCACGCTGGGAGCTGAAGCCAACGATGCAAAACCCTTCGGGCACTGCAGGAGTGGGGTTTGTTTCCCGCATCCCAGGGGAATGCTGCAGACCTGAGGGTTTTGGACAAAAGGGAAGCCGGTGCTCTGCAGGGTCAGCTCGGCCGAATAATGGCGCAGCCGATCAGAGCACCATTATGCCTTATGTAAAACTTGTAACAAAAGCCGTGATTTCTGCTCTCAGGTAACTGACGGCTATAAGGAAAGCTTAGACACTCTTGACTATGGAGTACAAGCGTTTTTTGACATTTGAGAATTTCCTATTTTATCTCTTTATATCTTTAGGAGTTTGGTTGCCTGGCTCTTGCTTGTGGTCCTAAGAGCATCTTTATGGGCCATGAAAAGAAAACAAGAGGAGTGAGAGTCTGCTCTGTTGTTTTTTTTTCTCTTGGAGGGAGAAGCTGACTGCAGTTTGCTGAGCTTTAGTGCATACCACAAGTATACCCTTTTTTTTTTAAATCTGACCTGAATAGGATTTAAAAGTTTTAAAATGCTGCAATAGGCATTTTTAGCTTAATGAGAATAATTCCCTAATTCCTTCCTTTTGTGACGGAAAAAATGACTAAGGCAGCTGTGAGTTGGGCCATGCTTGTGTCTGCTTGGGCATAAACTAGGCTCTCTTTAGCTGAAAGTGAACATCCTGGAGCAGGTGGCTGCATGGTGGCAGAGCACCGAGGGAAGGTGTCCTCTTCGGTTTTTAGCCCAGGGGAAGAGGTCAGCTGGAGGAAGTCTAAAAGATAGTAATGAGATGGGCTGGAGGTCTGGAAAATGCTCATTTGAACAAACCTGGCTTGTTTGGCTCCAGATAAGAGAAGAGGGAGGGAGGAAGTAAATCTACAGGTACCTAAAAGTGCGTGAAAGGGAAGGTGGCGTTGGCTTTCCATGTTTACAGGGAGCGGGACAAGAGGTCATGGTCTTAAATTGCAGAGAAAAAAGTTCAGATTGAGAAATACTTTTCCTAAAAGTGACAACCGTTAAACACTGGGTTTGATGGTCTAGAGGGCTTGTGGCGCGCCAGTTGCTGGAAGATGGAAATGCATTAGAAATCCGTCTCTAATACCGAGTGATGGGAACGCACCCGTGGTGCAGGTGCAGTTTGTTCTCCCACGAGTGGGAGTTGTCCAGATGCTTTCCTGTGGTCCCTCTGCAGAGCACTGGCCTGCTGTGGTAAGGTTAGGAAGGGTTGTTTGCAGTCTAAAATAAGAAAGAGACGGCAAATTACATTCCGTGGCTTAAATTTTCTGGCACTTAAAATGATTGAAGTGACTAAAGATACTGTAAGTTTGCATGTCTCCCTACAAAAGCAGATGCTGGCTAGAAATATTTTATGCTCTTTGCTTCTAAAATTAAATTTTATGGATGCTGAATTGTATGACTTGCCTTTCTGGGTGATACAGCCTTTCCAGGACACGGGTCCGCTTGGGCTGGAAGAGGAGGAGAGGGGGCGCGAGTGGTGGTGTCTGTGGGGTAGCTACTTCTCTTCAAAGAAGTATCAGTACAGACAAGTTCCCAGCTCAGTGCAAGTGTTGGAGAAATAGAAACAGCCACTTTGGAGATCCTAAATGGTAGCTCTTCGGTCCCATAATTGTACCTTGGGAGCTGGAAGCCTTTTTAGACAAGTGCTGTTGAGTGCGATGGGTTCACAAGTGAGGTGCACAATCCCAGGCCAGGAAGGAGCTTTTCTTGGCTGCAAACCGGCATCGCAGCACAGTCATCCTAGGTCTCAGGGTATAGATGAGCTCTTCACTCCCTGCTAGGTGTGACAACCACCTTTAATCTGCTCTAAGAAGAGCCCGGGGTCACGTAGCTCTGTGTTCATGGTGTCCCCCAGGTGTGCGTGGCACAGCCAGGGAGCCAGCCCTGCAGGCAGGAGCCTGGCTCAGGGCTTGCCGGCTCTCACGGGGCTCAGGCAGCCGGTGAGTTACTGAAATGGAGCACAGAGAGAAGCTGCTTTGAGGTTTGTGCTCGCACCAGCATACTGCTTGTGCTAGGCGTGCGAGCAAACCATGTCTCCTGCTGCCTTGCAGAGGTCGTGTCCCAGGAAGGAGCAGCACGCTCGAGGGTCAGCTCAGGACGTGCTAAGCAGCAAAGGGAAGTTCAGGATCACCTGTGAAAGCTGCTCACTGGTGACCATCACAAACTGGGCTGGCACAGCAGCTGGAGGGAACAGAAGGGTGTTTTGAAGCAGGCCTGTTCCGTTGCGGGTGCTGGGACGCGGAGCAGCACAGCGCGGAAACCTCGCGGTCTGCTTCGGGGACGAAGTGCCACGCTCCTGCAGGGACCTGCTGGGCTCTGCTGGAGCAGGAGTCGTGCAAAGTGCGCGCACGTCTGAACTGCTTCCCTGTCCCAGAAACACAAGAAAAGAAAGTCAGCAAGAAAAAGGTGAAGCATCCTGGCACTCCGCTGGGGACCAGAGTGGATGTTTCCATCTTTTTAAGGATCATTTTGCTCTTTTGTGGCTTGACCTCCTGCAGGGCGGGTTGGTGAGAGCCTGTTGTACCTTCTCTGCTGTTTGCAGATATCAGGCTGGCCTGTGCATTGCTTCTGTAAGGAAGCTTTGATCAGGGACAGCATTGTTCAGCTTCCACTAATGCCAAAAAGGACCCAAAACGGAGCAGGAAGAGGGCCAACAGCCATTTAGAAAAATCTGAGGTGAGGTTGCCCAGTGAAAGGAAAACCCAGAAATCTGTTCTTGGAGCTTTACAGTGGTTTTGAGTTTTAAACATCAGACCCGGTGTATGCTCAAACGCAGCAGTGGATCCTGCACAGGAATTTGGGAATTCCTTCCTTCCTTATTTTTACAAGCCTCCCATCCCAGATGGTTCAGGCATTACAGACTGTAAAACCACAGGTGCATTAGGATGATTTATCCTCTGCATCAAGCCTAATGTTTTGGGAATATGTTTGTCTTCGTTCTCGAGCAGTCACTGCAGGTTTTGAGGCACTTACTCAATCCTGAGGAAACTGAAATACTTGAAAGGAAGGGCAGAAGGGATGCAAAGTTTTATGATTAATAGCTCTGGCATACAGCGGAAATCCCTGACGTGGAAGGACCTGAACAAGTCTGAGTGTGTCATTGGTATCAGATGTGCCTGGGATTTTTATATCTGCAAGAAATTAGGAAAAAAAAAACATTCCTTGGTAGTCCTTGTCTGCTCTTCTAGTTCCTGTGATAGGCAGCTGAGCTGTAGGCATGTACTGCTCCAAGGAAACCCCAGCCCGTGCTCCTGTACCCCCACCTCTCCCATGCGTTATTTTACGTGAAGTTTAAGCCTCAGGCAATTCAAGAAAGAGCTGCAAAGGGCAATAGTGGCTCTCGTTGCCAAATCTGCAAGCTTTTTGCTCCATGTTTTCAGCACTAGATTTTGGGAAACTGAGATTTTCTGTGCCTCCAAGCCAGAGTTTCTATTTAAAACACCTTTAATTGCAGGAAGCGCAAAGTGTTATGATCAAACTGTTATGATCAAGGTCACTCTTCTTAATTTAGGTACTCCGAGGATCAAGAAATCTTGTTTGTTAAAATCTTAGACATATGTTTCATCCCTAAATGAGCATGCAGATGATATTAAACCTACCATAGCCAAGAGAGCTGGTGTAACAGCCACCAGCTCTGTGGTTGGGGCTCTCTAGCTGCTGCTATCAAAGAAGGAATGGCAGATAAGCAGCCGGGGCTGTTTTGTTATCGCGTAGTTTTGGAGACTATGTTGTTGTGCAAGTTGTTGCAGGACAATTACACAAATTGCTGGAATAAAAACCACTTGATCAGCAGTCTAATATTTGTTTCTTATTATACGTTAAACCTTTTCTGGCGTGTAAGAGGTTGTCACCTGTTATGTCAAGGTCCCGGCATTCAACAGTGGGATCTTTCCAAGCGTGTTGAAACCTAACTGGTTAAGAATAAACCTTCCCTTCGTTTTAGGGGAGGAAAAGGAACAGCTGTGGCATCTAGCAGGCATTTAAAGTGTTTTTTCTTGTTCTCTCGGCTCCGGTGGTGTGCCCGACTTAGGGCTGCAATTTTCCCCCAGTTTTGTGCTCATTTTGCATTTCATTAGATCATGAAAATAATGCACAGCAAGCAGCAGCGTGAGCGCACGGGGAAGCTTTGTACAAGCACAGCTTTGCAGCAAGGACCAAGACCTGTGTGTCTGAACACCGGAGCGCCCGGTGAGCGAGAGCTCACGAGTCCATCCTTCAGCACTTGCCCAATTTCTTCGCCTTTTTTCGTTTCTGACTCCTGCTAGGACTCCTGTCTGTGATGCTGCAGCCAGAGCAGCAGCTTCTTGTCTGTGGGGTGTGAGGTGGGCTGATGAGGCGCTCTCCTGAGTTGTCATGTGAATGTGCTAGTTATTTGGTTAAATCTCTCCGTGCCACTTCACTTACTTATTTTAATGGGAGAAACCGACGTTTGGGAGTGAAATGGCTGTGAAGTGAGCAGGACCTAACCGAGAGAAGGAATTCGACCAGCGGCAGGGGTTTGGCCAGGGCCGGCTGACTGAGGCTGTGCGCTGGCTGAAGCAGCAGAGGCACTTTGGACGTGGTGCTGGGGATGTGACGCACGTCGGGCAAGGAGAACCTGTCACTGACCACGCTCTAGCAGGAGCCGTCAACAAGTGAAAATTTTCCTTTGCCTAGGACTCGCAGCATAGTTTTCCTATTTTTCATCCTCGCTGCAAGTGCTGGCTCACCTTTTTCCAGGGTGACTCTCTGTTTTTGGATATGCTGTTTTCTCCCTCTGCCTGAACTTAGGCCCAGAAATCCTCTTGGCCGTTTATCCCTGTATATGGTTAAGTGTAGGAATGATGAAATACATAGGGCTGGCTTTACTGCTCGTCTGCGGGTGCGGCGATGGGGACGGGCGGCAGCTGAGGAAATGGAGGGGAGAGAGGAAGCACATAGCTAAAAGTAAAACTGCGGGTTATATATAGACGCAGGCTGCGGCATCTTGGTCAGGTTGTTGTGATTGCTTCCCTAAATATGTCCCTGGCTCGTTGGGGTTTCTCGTCCTCAGCCCGCTTAATGAGCGGAGTGCTTACCGATAGTCTCCGGTGCCTAGCTCGCTGTGCTCCTCTATTTTCCTCTTACTGGGGCAAGAGCAGCATGGTCGAGTGCTGGGCAGCTGGTTCAGGTGCTTGGTTAACTGCTGGCGAGCCCTAGCTTCACTAATCGCGTGGGAGAAACATCGGAGGTGTGCATTTTGGGGTGCTTTGCTGAAGGTTTATTGCAGAAGGTGGGGCGGATGGCGTGAGCAGGGAGGCTGACTAAACTGATTGGCGTTGTGGTTTTACTGTTAGTATTTACTAACCAAGGGTCACCTTCTCCTTTGGAGCCGTAGCAGTAATTTTTGGTGCACTGTGCTCTCTTCCAGCCCTGAATCTCGGCACACCTGAAGCGACTGCTGACACTTTAAAGATGCGCGCAAGCAAAGAAGAAGAACTGGAAGGTGACGTGTTAAGGACGTGGTCCGCCTGGCAGGTAGGTCCTGCACTGTCAGGACGTGGTGTGTTCGGTGCACGGTTCTGTCTTGCCTAGCTTGGATGGAGAAATCTGGTGTTTTGGTGCGAGTACTCGCTCCTGTGCTGGTAAAATCAGGTAGAACTGTGTTAATTGGAGGAGATACCCTTGTATTGTGAAGTACAATGGAATACATGAAAGAATAAAATAACTATTTGCTTTATAACTATGGCTTAATTACTGATTTCAGTGGCTGCCTATGAGTAGTAATTGTGAGCCATCGGGAAAGGGGAAAGATGGGCCTTCTTTAAGGCTTCAAAGTAGTTAAGAAGATTTTCTCATGACGGCTTTTCTAGCCCGTTGGCTGAAATAAATGATCACATAATGGTTTGCTCTGCTAACCTTTGAGCTGCTCCCTGCTGCACACTTGGTATAGATCTCGGGCTGTGCTCCTAGCAATCCCTGAGGAAGGGGGCAGTTTTTCTTGCATCTGGATGTTGTGCCTTTGACAAGAGAGTTCAGACATCCTGTGTGTTTGTACTCTTCTCCTGGCTGGTGCTCGTGTATTTGTGCTAGACCAGTCTGTTTTTCCCCCAGCCCTGTGAATCTGTGCAACTTAACAAATGTGCATCTGCCCTGTATTGCAGGTGAGAGGGTCAGGAAAGCGATGCATTTCACCCTTGCCTTCTGTGGGTGGATAATGTGTGGTTGGAAATAACCCTCCATTTTTCCATTATGCCATTCCAGAGCTTTGAAGAAGAAACTGGGTCTCATACCAGAGCAGAGTTAATTTATGTGCAAGAAATGAAGCTCTGTGGTTAAGCCTTAGTGAGCAGACATTAACCGATGGAGAATTCATTTCCCGTAGTTCATGGTTGTGAGATAGATGACAGTGTCCCTCTGGAAAGGGGACTTTCCACCCCAAGACTGATTTCTGATTTTTTTCTCCACCCCAGTTGTGCCATGCCTGGGGCCTGCTTGCTCTGGACTTCAGTGGTCAGTGACCTGTGAGGAGTGCAGCTACTGGGCTGGTGCCCTTCTTGTTATTAGCTTCCCTGACCCACTTCCAGTTCTGCAGGCTAAACCCAGTCTCTTCAGCTCCTGGAAGTGCACTAACGGAGCCTGCTGTAGCACAGGTGTCCGCGTGCACTGCTCGGTCTCCTGAGAAGTGTCCTCATTGAAGTTGCCTTGAGAGCTGATGAATCACGTGCTAGATGGGCCCTCAAATACCTTGCGTTGGTAATCTTGCCAGTGCAGGGAATGTGGTTGCTCTCTCACAACTTGTCTTACCATTAGAGATGGAGAATTTGGTGAGAGGAAGCAGGTAAAGCTTTTAACTCTGCCAACCCAGCTTGTTGGACAGAGTCGGGGCCTCTTGGGAGCAAGAGTAGGGAGAAGGGGATCAAGTCTTACATCTCTCAGTATTTGCCACGACTATAATAATGCGTTTGGATTATTCGTGTGGAAGGTCATGAGGTAAATGGAAAGGATTCCTTTGTTTCGTCTGCAGAAATTAATGTCTTTTATTACTCAAAGGTTTGCACAGAGAGACAGATCGTGGCATTATAGCAAATTGTGTCATCCCCTCTGCATGCTCTGCATGCCGTGCCCTGGCATATGCAGGGTTTCTAGTATCTTCTGAAGGAGCTTTGAGAACCAGACTCTCAGGATCTCTGCTCTTAGGGCTTGGCCCCTTTTTCTCAACTCTTCCTTTCCCCCACCCATCTCTGATGTCCTCTCCCTCCCAATTCATTTGTTTTTAAAATGATTTTGCTATTGTGTGCATCAATATGCACATAGCCTGTCTTGTTTTTCTCTTGGACTAAAAGTGCAAAGCAAATCTGTTTATGGTTTTGGTGAGCTAATTCTTCCCCACCCTAGATTTTTAAATAGACTCTTTCTCTACCAAGCTTGCAGAGCTTGCAGGATGTATTGAAGTAATGGGAAAAATATGCTGTGTGTTAACCTTCCTTTTTTGTAAAACTTTGTTTACAACACCCTATTCCTAGCAGGACATTTGGGAAGTGTGTATCTGGATGCCGAAGCAAGTAGAAGACATTGAAATGAGAAAATGGTAATTTAATGCCTTCAGAGAGGAAATGTTTGGAGTTGTCAGCTTTCGGCACTTGGCTTGCGCAGCGAAACAAAGCGGGCTGTACTGAGCTGTCCCGTCACTTATTTGGCTCTCCTTCCCTCCTGGGAATTGCTGTGTTCCCTGGAGGGCCCAGGGAAGGCAGGGGGGCCGGGGGACCCCAGCCCCGTGCTGCTGGCTCCTGCCCGGCCGTGTTGCCTCGGGTCTGGCAGCAGGAGGTCAGAGCAGTGAAAAATGCTCTTGGCCTGCCGACGGTCTGCTGGATGACGTGTTTGGCACGTCACTGGTGTGTTGGAAATGTTATTTACCTCTTGATTTCATCCTTCCTAAGAATCAATCTTTGAGTGTTTGTGTTAGCAGCTGGCAGGGCTTAGCGGGCTTTGGGGTTTGTGCTGGAGGGTCTGCTGGCTTTTGGGAGGCTGCAACGAGCTCGGGTGGCCACCAGCGGAGCTCCGGGGTGCCGGGATCTGCGTGGCTTGGCCGGCAGCACCTGTCCCCTGTGTGTGGCGTGGGTGTCCCTTCCTGCTGCTCCCCAGCCGGGCTGGGGCCGTGCTGTATTGCTGCTGTGCACCGATGGGCTGCGCGGTGCCGCGGAGCTGGCCCTCACATCTGCGGGCACACAGCGCGGGCAGAGCTCTGCAGGGCAGATGTTGGCTTGGTTGGGGCCCCTAGGTGCTCCTGCAACGTAAATAAGCAGGGGTAGGGTTTCAAAGCAAGGAAATTTTTGGCATTGTTCGTGTCACGCCTCTTCAGGGCCGTGTTCAGGGCCCGAGGACCCGGAGGCTGCTGGTTTAGTCTTGTTAGTAACAAGATGACCTGCTGGAGGTGCTCCCGCAGGGCTGTGCTGGGCTGGTTGCTGCAGAGGATGAAGCATTTGTCCTTACCAGGCGGCGAGGTGCAGTGGAGTCAGGACCTGTGGCATGAAAAGTCCGTGGTGCTGCCACGGTGAGTAAAGGGGGTGCTCTGCAGGACGTCTCCAGCCCCAGCTACAGCTCTGAGCCTGCTCCTCACCTGGGTTTGGGGTCAGGCTGTGCGCAGAGGAGCAGGAGGCACAGCAGGGTCTGCTGGTGAGCAGCCTGAAAAGCAGACCCGGCTGGGGCAGGGCCGTCGTGCTCGTACGGCTGTCATCAGCTACTGCCGAGCGGCTGCCTCTGCTCATCCAGTGGAGGAGAGATGGGAGAAAGATATCTTCAGTTCCCACAGTCTTTTGCCCTGAGAGAGACACTTCTCGTTAGAGCGTTTGCGTGCAGCAGAACAACGTGAAGAATTCACCACTTGAAGGCTTTGTGGAGCAGGGTTGTTCTTTACCCATTTAATTTTCTGGTGGGTGTTTTATTTTGTAACAATCTCGGTGGCGGCCAAGTTCTCTCTCTTTTATTTAATTTAATTTTATCTTATTTTTTCTGTTGAGCTGACAGACTTTGGTCCCACATAGGAAGGTGATGGTTGGGGCTCTGGACAAAGCTCACGGATTGCCAAGCAGGTGGCCGTGTAGCTGCGAGGCTGTTTTGGGAACCGACTGCAGTGGTGTGTGTACCTCTGGTTTCCTCTTCATATCTGCCCACTCAGGATGTGTAACTGTGAAGTTTTCCCAACTAGCAAGTCAGTTTTTTCCTGACGTCCTTGCATCCCTTCCCTTCAGCTCTCCCTTCCTACTCCGCCCAGAGGAGCTGCTCTGTTTCTTATTGACATAGCTGCTCGGAGTTTGTATATGATTTGAGTTGGACAAATTAAATTGCTTGTATACAGGGAGATTGAGGCCACCGAATGCTTAAACACTGCATAAACTTCTTGGCTAGACCCATGCTGTTTCGACCCCCCACCAAGCAGCCTGCATTGTAGTGCATGGAAAAGAAAATTCCACCTCGTGCGGCCCTCTCCAGGCCTGTTGCCTCACGCTTTTACTGTTTGTCATCAGCTGAAAATTACCTGAGCTCTGTAGATACCCAGATGTGGTTTGACTGTCGGTTGTATTAGAAGTTCATCTGCCCGCTGGAAGGTTTTGTCCTTGCTGCTGCTTGAGGTGCTGGAGCTGAGCGGGATTTGGGGCATGGGTAGGGGTGATGCTGCCGCCTGCCCCGTGCTGGCCCCAGCCCCGCATCCCCAAGGCGGCACGATTTTGGCAGTGCCACTGGGATGCCTTGAGGCAGCTCTGCTTAACCAGGGTACCTGGAGGGTGTGGAAGGCATTACCAATGGTTTTCTGCTTGGGGACTAGGGTCTGCTTAGAGCCTTGGGGCTGAGGGGTGTTGTAGGCTCCAAGCAGATTTTCTTTGGGAAGGTGAGGAGTTGCTCCTGTGGCCCATAAAAACCCAGATAAAATGCATTCAGTCTTTGTTTTAGCAACACAGAGACTGACCGCACTCCGGGTTCAAGGTGAGGCCTTGTGCAGAGGGAGAGGCTTTTTGGTGTCTGGAGCAGCACTAGGGCTGTAACACTGCTTCAGCCAGAGGCGTGCAGAAGTATTTATGAATGAAGATGCAAACACGAGGTGAACCTTGCCAACCGGTAAGGGCTTACTCATGGGAGGCCACCCTTCAAAACAAAGTGATTAGCTGTGAACCAAAACCAGTCTCTTATCTTGATCTGGAGTCTTAGAAGCACTCTGGTGGTGGTGGGGCTGTCTGCAGCACCGAGGGAGTTGTCTGCTTCGGCATGCTGAACACGCTGCAGCTTTGATTTTATTTCCAAAACAGCAATTTGAGCGTGTTGGGCTGGAGTGGAAATTTGCTGTGCCAGTATAATTCAGCATAATCTCTATATGCAAACTAGGAGGGTTTCTGACAAGAGGTGATCTATTAGAAGGATGATTTCTGATAAATAACTGGATTGGGACTCGCAAGTCCTGGGTTCAATCTCTTGCTTTGCAGTAAGCTTCCTGCGACCTTGGGCGAGCTATTTAAAATTGCTCAGTGCCTCATTTCCCTTTCTGTAACCTGCCGGTAACAGCATTTCCCTTCCAGCCCAGGAGTGCTGTGGCAGTGGGAAGGCAGTCAGAGCCTTTTCCGTGGTCAGCGAATGAAGAGCCCAGAGCAGAAGGCACAACCATCTTATGGGCCTTTCTTCTGTTCTCATGGGGAAAAGAGAATAGAATATCCACTTAAACAGCTTTATTTCACTTTGTGAGAACCTGCAGCTCCCTGCACAGCCACAGACGTGCTACAAAGGTGCGTGCTCCCTGAGCGGAGAAGCGTTCCCCAGCATTGCTTTTTTTTTTTATTTTTTTCCATTAGCTTTAAATCAACGGCCGGTTTCGGTAGAGCAGGTTTCTGGTGCTCCTCTGACCTCTGCGTGAAGTTTTCCTTTAAAGTATTCTTCTGCTTTTGCTCCCGCACTGCCTTTCCGCTTTAGGCCCTGGTGGATGCTAGGGAGAGGTGATGGCTTTGAGGACAGAGGTGCTGGCACCTGGAGCTGCTCCCTGCTGGAGCCCACGGGACTTACCTCGGCGAGACCCTTTTCCCTCTCCGTGCTTGTTTCCTCTTTCCTAGAGTGGGGTTAACGGTGCTGGCCTTCCCTGTTACCGCTTCCCAAATGGCAAGAGTCAGGTTTCCCAACATCCCTGAAAAGCGGGAGGGCAGGGGAGGCAGGGGCTTGCTCTGGAGCCCCTCGGTGTTATATCGAAATCGCTCCTTCTGGTTCTGCAGCCGGGCACGATGGCTTGTGCCTGCCGTTGAGGAGCCCACCAAAGCAACCTAGCAGCAGGCTGTTAGGAATGTAAGTTGGGGCCAGCTCTTTCATCTTCGGTGTATTTATCCTGCAAAGATGTTATCGTCTGTGAAAGAGGCATGGCCCAATAGCTGGGAAAACCCATCCCTTTTGGAGAGAAGCTTGGCTTTCATCTCAGCCCTGCCTGGTCAGTGGAGGGGCACTGTGTAGTCCGTGCTTCTGCGTGTCTGTGGCAGCCCTTCCCAAAACCCCAAACCCTTTCCTCTCCAGGGTATCTTTGCCTGAACTATTAAATAGTGCATCGCTGTTGGTGTCTGCTCGGTGCTGTGAGGCTGGGCAGGTCCGGGGCAGGGCAGCAGCTTGGGACTGCTTCCTCCGGGGGCTGTAACCCTCAGGTTAGGGCTTTGGGGAAAGTTGGAAGCTGTTTCCTGGGTGGCATGGAGATTTTGGGTAGGTCTTCCCTTAGGTTCTGCCTGCAGCCAGGAGGAGAATCGAATCCCCAGTATAGGGGGTGCACTGTATGCAAGCACTTCTGCAGTCTAACCTTCTTGGGTTTTATGATCCTCACCCTGGGACACATACGTGTAAGGCTGTAGGCTTCACTACATTGTGGGTCTTTTATTGGTTCACCCAACTTTGTGTGCTGGGGAGGTCGAGATTCAAATTGGCATGTGTGTGTTTAGAAGTAAGATCCCACAGCTGTGCCTTGTGAGAGCCTTCAGAGCCCTCTTTTAGGGTGCCCTACAAGGAGGGGCTGTGGGGAGAGGCTAGGCAAGGGTCCCTTGGGGAAAATCTGATGTGCCATGGCAAGAACTGGCGGCAGAGGAAGGGAGCGATGAGGAGGTTAGCTGCAATTTCCTGATATTGATGGATTCCTGGGGTACTCGTCCAGCACACCCGCATGCTCTGGGGGACACAGGCGTTGTGTTCCTCACTGTAACTTGAATATCCTCGTATGAGCAAGGCTTGGCTGGGGGGCAGCTGGGGTCCCGTGGGACCATTGCTGAAGAACGTGTGTAATCCAGGAGGTGTGTAATCTTCACGGGCAGCTTTTCACTCACCAGCACTTGCCAGGTGTGATGAGGCTCGAGCCCAATTTAGAAGGGGGGAGAGGATGAAGGGTACAGATGGGAGCCGCTGGCCCTGAATTCTGAGGGCTGCCCCTAGTGATGGCGAAGTCCTTTGGGTTTGAAAGGAGATGGTCTGGAAGGGACTGACGCTGTGACTGTAGCTCTTTGGTGTCTGGGACGGTGTTGCAAACCGTTTTTCCACCTGTCACTGGAAGGTATGTACAGTTTTATGGCATTAATCCAGGGCGAGTTCACTTAATGAACCTCTTGATTGTTTTGCCTAACGCTGGCCACTCGAGTAAGCAGCTTGATACAAAGGTTTGCGTGATTATCTTAAGGACATTGCCCTTGCAGGGTTTGACTGTGAAGCTGCCTTGTGTGCTTCTGAGCTGACTGGAGACGTGTCCTACACACCGTTAACGTTTCTTCCCCTTGTTCCCCTGATATTGCAGACGTCCATTCACTTAATCTCTTCCCGGCAGGTGATTATGGGCTTGTATATGGGAGGAATTCCTGCTGCCCTGAGCTTTATCCAGCTTGACACGCTGTCGTTTTGCTGCAATATCATTGAGGTGCTTCCAAGTCTGCTTCTCTCCCAGCCCAAGGAAGAAAACAATTGCCTGGAGAAACGGCGTTGGGTTGTTGTTTGCCTCCTTTGTCCACAGTGTCTGGATTTTTATTTTTTTTTTCACAATTGGCAGTAGCTAAATAACTTCAACTTCTGGGCTTTCAAACTCTAAGCAGAATTAAGATGAAGTAACATTGAGCAGCTTCGGGACAGTAACTGAGAAAGTGACCCATTCTTGTGAAACGTAAGTGCCGCAATGTGTTTTTTCACGGTGTATTTTGTGCATCTGTTTTCCTGTTGATCTGCACGACAGCCGGGGTGCCTCCAGCTGCCACGTGGATCTGGGGGAGCGCGGAGCTGTGGCTGCAGCTGCTTGGGATTGGGGTGCCCAGGCTGCCCCGGCCAGGCTGCAGCCCCGTGGCCTCCAGCACCTCCACGCTTCTAGATGGACACCTCTACAAAATGTCCCAGCCCTGGGAGCCAGGACTTCGGGATGAAAATCTGTCGGGCAGTTCTTGGGTACAGTCTCAGCAAATGCTCGTCCTGCCCCAAGCACTGAGAAGCGACGGGTTGCACGCTGCAGCAGGCAGAGCTGTGCTGGGGTTTGGACGGATCCTGTAAATTCACCTTGTCTAGAAGCGTGCCTTCATCTCCCTGAGCGTGGCTCTGATTTGAACTGCTGACCTAGAAACGAACGGCTCCGTCATGCTGTTACCAAGCCCCTGAGCCAGCCCGATTCCTGTATTTGCAGACAGCCTGCTGACACAGCACGACCGTCATTTTGGCGTTGTGGTCCCCTGTGCTGACTCCTCCCGCAGTTTGGTCTCTCGTGCTATTTTCCGAGTTATGTTGAACAGAGTTAATAATTTATGCTATGCCATTCATCCTAATGATGGTGGGGAACGTTTTAGACTGCTGTAATGAGACTGCCCTCCATTTCTCTCCGAAAAAGAAGCGAGCCTTTTGGAAAAAAAAACGTCTTTTTTGCTGTTCCCTCTTTCTCTGAGGGAATAGCATAGGCTGTGATGCTTTGGGTGCTATAGATTGGGATTTTGCAATGAGAGCTTTTCCACTTTCACTTGAGAGGCTGGGAAATTTTAGACCCCTGAAAGAGCTTTTCTCTAAGCTAGCTAAATCAGTTCTAATGAAATGAGAGCTTTCAGATAGGCAAAGTGATTTTTTTTAATTGACTCTCATTTCACTTAATTCCCTGGTTATTCCCTTATTCCCCCCGAAGGACGTTGTTTCTGTTCTGCATCCCATCTAGTCCAGCTTGCACAGTTGTTTGCAAAGGGTGGGATGGTTTCAAGAGGACAAAATGCAGCAGTCAGCTCTCGTTTAAGCAGCATCGTGATAGAAAACAGGCACAAGCCCTTTCTCTTTTTTCTCCCATCACTCCCCCTTGTCACCTGTCTGCATGTCTGATTTGGGCAAATAAGCCAGCTCTTAGTAAGCTCTATTTGCTGTTGTCACTGGGAGGGGTAAAAAGTCCTGGAACCTGCCTGCCTTTATGGCTTTTTTCTGTTTTTTTTTTTTTCTTTGTTCTCTCTTCTCTGGGCAATTCGTCTGGATTTTTGAAAGAAGTATTACTTAATGGTGTCGGTAAATTACACAAGTGGCCAAAAAGCAGTTCTGAATCCATGCAGCAGGAGTTTATAGGAAACAGGCTTGGTACTGATAGGAAGCCTTGCCTGCCTGGTTAAAAATTGATGGACACTCTTTACTCTGAGTGTCGGGATGGACCAGCTGTCCTCCAGCGGTCCCTCCCAATCCTGGTTGTTGTGTGTTTCTGTGACATCCACGGAGGCCCCAAAATAGGAGCTCAGGAGATGAGCCAGCAATGCGGCTCAGCAGCTGCCTTAATTCTGCAAGTGGGGCTGCACAGAAAAAGCATCACGCTTTCGAGGTGAGACAGTACCTGTGGGGCCGAAACCAAGATTTCTGCTGCTCTTGGCACTCCTGCGGGCTGATGCCATGGGAACGAGACCCAAATCCCACACGTATTGGGGCCTGTGGGGTTGGCATGTCGCTGTTAAAACCCACAGCTGCCTGACTGTCTGCTGCTACAGGCGATGGATGAGCTGATAGCAAGAGGTACATGCCTCTCTGCGTCCGTGTGAACAGAGAAAATAGTGAGTACTTAGAAAATACAGCTGTTGGAGATGTACTAATAACTTCACACTCGGCTGCACACACAGAAAGTGGGGCTTTCCTGATTGTGATCTGTATGTCTGTAATTTCAAAACCTATGGCAGAGACCTGAAGACAGGTTCTGTATGGCTTGGCAGTAATTGGGCAGTATTTGCATAATGATAGTAATTTCCTTGTTCTCATTTCCTAAATTTGGTTTGCAAGACCATACTGAAATGTGACTTAGAGCTGTAAGCATTTCTCTCTGTTGGCGGCTGGAAACGAAGTGTTAGCTGTGACTACTTACAGAAATAAGTGTTCAGTGTTAGACTAAATTGAATAATATGGTGGTGTTCATATCTTAATCTTCCAAATAGTGCTCTTAAATTTGCTACAGTGATGTCTGAAAAGCTTAAAAATAATAAACTCTATTGTACAGAGCTTTGAATACAGAGTGGAGGCTTAGTGATTGCTGGCATTTTGTGGGTATAGTCGCTAATGCATGGCAAGGAAGCAATTCTCCCAGCATGCCTGAATTTCTTAACCGAATTTCCTCGTATTAAGGCCTTGTGATCCACAAATTAATTAGTACATCAATATTTTGAATAAAGGCTCGCAGGAAACCTCAGTCCCCGAACCAAGCCCCTTTGCGTAGGCCGTCATACCACCTTAAAACACCTCTCGTTTTCCCCGCGTGGCTGCCAAAAGCTGCTTGCATCCAGCAGCTATTCAGTAGCATACGTGAAGTGGGCTGGTGAGCTCATGTTCCACCCAGCGAGAGGCACCAGCAGCTGACTTTCGGCAACGAGCTGAAGTCCTGAACGAGCCTCGGCATCTGATTTTTAGCCCGTGTTCCCTGCAATAAGGTAACGAACCAACTCCTAACCTTCCGCCGTGAGAATAGTCAAACTCCTGGCGATTTGTTTATTTTAATGGTATCAGGAATTCAAAAATTGAGGGCTCTGGGGAATCAAGAGTCTAAGGGAGAGCTTGGAAAAGAGGGTTCTGGCTTTGCTGATTTTTCTCGGAAGACGTCTGTGTTGCTCTGCATAATTCCCCTGCATCCTTGTGAATGGATTTTTAAATAAGGAGTTGCAGAGGGCAGCTTCGGAAATGGCCGGTGAGAGCAGCAGGCATGATTTAAAAATCCAGCAGAAAAAAAACAGAAGGGGGAGGGGAGGAGGACGTGATTTGTTTATCACAACTGTACTTGAAACTAATTTTAAATGTCTGTCTTCAGAGAGTAAGGAAATTCCTTCAGCTTCCAGCAGTAAATAACTGGGATGCTTTTAGCTCACAGCTGACCTACAGAGGATGGTGAGCTTTCAACGCAAAAAATAATTGCCTCTCCATGGATAATCCATTCCAAGTCTCGCTAAACAGCCGGAGGAAGTGAAGAATCCTGACAAGCACGGTTCATATCACAACTAACCCTTGAACTTTGTTCTGTTTCTCTGCCTGCTGCCCAGAGCAGCTTGACAAATGGTTTTGAACAAATCTAGTTTTCAAACCAAAGAGCAGGTGACAGGGATTGCTTTTGGCTGGCAGGTGCTCGGTTGGGATTCTGGTATCTCCAGCCCATGGAAATCTAGAATGAAATCCCCAATCCATTTTTCTCTTGGTGCCAATCCTAAAAGAGGTAGTGATTGTTTTAAAGAAGGGGAGAAGAAAGGCTGTCTCATGTGAGCAATCTGGGGTCAGTGAATGAGGGTTTGGTGGTTGAGCTATAGATTTCTCCATAACCACTCTTCTTGGTGGTGAAGTACCTGATGCTTGCTGTGTTGCAGACTTCTGAAGCTCAGCTTCCCATCAAGCATCTCAGCAAAGGCTTTGGCCATTTGGAAGCTGAGCTCTCTGAATGATCTGCCCCGCTGTATGCCAGCATAAACTGTTGGGAAGTGGGGACTTCTGGAAGTCTTGTCACTTATGTAGGTACTAAAAAGGAGACGGGCTCTTTTGGAAAACTGTGTTCCAGCTGAAGGAGCTGAAAACTTGCCAGTCTGGCCATATGCTTCTGAAGTTCTTGTGGTTCAATGCTTTGGGCCAGGATGTTGGCTATTTAAGGCAATGGAAGAAAACCCTGTGCCCCTCTTGCACAGTAGGTATGTGAACTCAAAGCATTAGGACAATGGTGACTGTAGAATTAGATGGTGTCCCTAATTTCCCTCTTCAGTTTTAAGTGGATGCAGCATTCTTCACTTACAATCTCAACTGTTGTGTTGCATTGTTGTATGGGGTTGAACATCTGCCCCTTCCAGCCACAAAAGTGGCTGTGTTCCAGTGGCGGGTGGTTTCTTTCTATTCAGGGATCCTCTGAGGCCTGGAAATGCTTAAGCATTAGGCATGACATACTGTCAGCTGCTGCAGAGCCCCTTGGCTCTCCTCCTTTCAACATCCACGGGACCGGAGTAGGCGATCGTGGCTCACCTGTGCCCCATACCTGGCACAGACTCTGGCACTGCCGAAGGGGGAGCGGGGCTGCAGCAGAAGCCTGGTCGTCCATTGCAGAAAGCGTTTGTGGTCCCAGCTCCCACAGGAGGAGAGGGAAGCTCTGTTGTCAGCTCCTCTTAGCGAGGTCTTGATGCAGAAGGAAACATAACCCAGAAGCTGGAGTTTGAAGACTTACCAAAGCAGAAAAATTGGCTTTGTCACCCTCCGGTGATATCCTTTTAGGTAGCTGTGCCGTGTGGGGCTGCAATTCTACCGCTTACCCTTTCGTTGCTTGCAAACAAAATGAAAACGTGGCTTGGAGTCCAGGGAAGGCAGTGCTGCTGGGAGCCTGGGGCCTGATCCTTCGCTGCTTGTGTAGCAGCCCTGGGCTCACCTGTCCTGCTGGGTGGCAGGGAAGGGCGACGGGGAACAGCGGCGGCGTGGGCCGGGCCTCTGCCAAGATGGTGGGCCTCCACCAGACAGGCCTCTGCAGGGATGGTGGGCCTCTGCCAAGATGGTGGGCCTCCACCAGACAGGCCTCTGCAGGGATGGTGGGCCTCTGCCAAGATGGTGGGCCTCCATTAGACAGGCCTTCAAAGGCATGGTGGGCCTCTGCCAAGCTAGTGGGCCTCCATTAGACAGGCCTTCACTGGGATGGTGGGCCTTTGCCAAGATGGTGGGCCTCCACCAGACAGGCCTCCACCGCGGTGCTTTGCCCCGCATTAGGAATGGTTGGGGTGCTCAAGCAGAGCAGGGAATGAGCTGCCAGTCCCCCGTGCGTTTCTCAGCGTAGTATGTTCTTCCCCCAGCATTGTGCTGGTGATTGACTGGTGTTTTCTCGGCAAAAGGCTCCTGAATATTCATTTGGCTGATGGGAGATGAGAGTATGGTAGCGCCTTGAAATCAGCTTGGGGAGGGGAAGCAAGCAAAACTGCCTTTTTCTCGCTACTGTTGCTACTCGAGCTGTGTCAAATACATACTTCACACGGATAAATGATTGCAGAGACCTGAGCCTACCCTTGTAAAGCAGAAATTACAGCGCTGGCATACTTGCCATCCTCATTCAAAAGCCCATTCCTCATTATAATGACTTTATACATATTATTTCAGCTCAAAATGCCATTTCTCTTCTCCCCACCCATTTCCTTTACTGGCTGTGACATACAGGAACTACACCCATGGCTTGACTAGCCTCTCCTGACCTTTTGTAACTTGGCTCCAAACTCATTTTTTTGGGTCTTTTGCAAAACACTGTCAGAAGGGAAAAATCCTTTGTTAAAACACAGCCAACTCCTGCCTCAACGTGGAACAGTTTGTTCTGCTGAAAGAATGAGCCAGTTCAGTGAGCAGAAAAACATTGCCATAAACCAGCGTATTCAATAAGCTGCAAAAGCGATCGGCTGCACTCTGCGTCTGAAAGGACAACTCTGAAGCGGGATCCGTGGGGGGAGAAAAATCCACGATCCCGACCTGCCAGCCCTGTTTCCTTGCTTTCAGCTGAAGCGTTTTGCAGCTGTCTTTTTGGTCATAGCGACTGTAAGTGGGGAAATGGGAGCTGATGGCGAGCCAGAACGCAACGCAGCTCACAGAGCTAGCATATTGCAAAAGGGCATGGGGAATGAAGTAATCCAAAAATGCTCAGCTGGGAAGGGGGTGCGGCGCTGTAATAGTCCTCAGTCGCTGCTGCAGATGATCAGCTCCAGCACCCCACATTTGGTGTCTGGTACTATTTAGTAGCTCAGTTTAGTCCTTCCCACTCACGTCCCACATCTCATTTTAAAATCTGGACCTTGGAGTCCTTTACCCTACACTCAGTTTCCCCGGAATCGCTGCCCTTATGTGGCTGCTCAGTAACTGGTGATCAGCCTGTCTTCAGCAAGCCTTTCTTCATTGCACAAGAGCCTTGGATGCTTGGTGAGAAAACTGTGTGTCTCTCTAGCAGGCTTTTGTTTTTGTGGTCCTGCAGTGGGATCGTTTCAGTCACGAAATAAAAGCTGATGCTGGTTTTCTTGTAGCAGTAAATGTTGCGATAATGCCTAGAGCTGTGGTTCCTGAGCTCGGGGTGGTGGCCCCCAAGTAGGGTCACCCATCTGGAAGTGGATGTGCAAACCTGGAAGTGGGGTTGTGAGCAGAAGTGCTTGGGAAATGCGGTTTAGAGGCTTCCCACAAAATGACTTGCCCTGGTGCTGGGCAGTCTGCAGCTGTGCTGAGAGCACAGCGGGCTTGTGTGCTTCGTCTGCTCTCTTGCCGTAGGGGGCTCAGGCCTGTGAACGCTTCTTCAGTGTCTCCTAGCATCTCCTGCTGATTTAGAAGACTCAAGTATTTTTGCCAGAACCGTAACAGTGACCAAGCTCTAACTCTGGTTCTTGTTTTGCTTTGGGAACCATGAGTCTTCACTCCAAGCTCCCCCAGTTTTTGGCTTGGAGCTCATTGACAGCTTCCAATAA
This sequence comes from Anser anser, assembly GCF_964211835.1. Classification (NCBI taxonomy): domain Eukaryota; kingdom Metazoa; phylum Chordata; class Aves; order Anseriformes; family Anatidae; genus Anser; species Anser anser. The sequence continues at coordinate 14,396,451 of NC_139737.1, read as the reverse complement.
TAAAAATACAGAGAGGTATATTTTAGTTCTTAATTTGTCCGTTTTCACATGGATTCCAAAGAGTTAACTCTACCAAAGCTGATCTTGCTCTGTCTAAATGGTGATACTTGACAATAATCTCTACACGTGCAACTCTGGACACGGTGTGGCAGAATATTACCCTTCTGAGCATGTGTGGCCATTTTAGATGTCAGTGATCAAGCAGCAATCACAAAGAGATCCCTCTCACAATTAAAGCAAAAGCAGACCTCCTAGAGAAAGCACGAGGGACTGAAATCAGAGCCCCTGTGCACTTGTAAACATGACTGGCCCTGCCGAGGCACAAGCCAACCTGCTGGTATTCACCAGCCGAGTGCGAGGTGATGGGGGACGCAGATGCCGATGACCTGAGGGACTTCTTGAAGCCCTGTTAATGCTGTCTGGTGTCCTCTGCTGGTAGCGTTCACCTCAGAGCTGGCTGTGCGGATAGACGATTGTCTGTCTGCCGGATCGTTTCCTCTGGGGCAACGCCAGGAATGTTTTGCAACATGGACAAAATGTGAGGATCGAAGCTATGCGTGGAGGTGGGTCCCCGGGACGCCGGGAGTGTAAACCCTGCTGAGGTAGTGTGACTCGGAGCAAATCTGTAATGAAGCCTGCATGCTAAAAGAGATTTTTGTTTGAAGATGTCAAGGGTGTGATTGCATAACGTTTATTTGGTCCTTGGTCAAATGGATGGGAGCAGAGGAAAAAGAGTGAGTGAATTAGTGGTGGTAACGTTCACACAGAAGCACGCAAAGCTCGGAGGGATGATCACTGGTTTTGTTTTGATGTGTGGTGTGTTTTTTATTCCTGACGTTCTATTGAAATATAGCACACAGGCTTGTCTCTAAGGGGGGCACATTGCCAATAGTCTAAAGGTTATATTATCCTAGTGACCTATTTTTATACTCTAATCGCGTTCCGTTTCAGCCACCCCTCTCTAGCCTTCCATCTCGCTCGGGTTTGTGCTCATCTGAAAAAAGCTGAGATAATTACCATTAGTCCCTGAGTGCTAATGGAGAAAAGCAGCCTCTACCCAGGTAACGAAGACAAAGGCAAGTTGCTGCTGTTCTGAAAGTACGAGACCGATCCGAAAAGGTAGCTCACAGATCGGTGGTGACTTGAAACAGGTCAGTGCAAAATGCGGCAGGGTAGAGGAGAGGTCTTCTCTTACAGGCATGCTTTAAATGGAGAGGTGCAGCAGCTTGTAGAAGGACGAAATTTTAATGAATAGCTCTGTTTAACTACCCTAAATGAAAATGACGCTTTTCTACTTCAGGCCTGCCAAGTAATGGAGAATGACTGCGATTGTTCAGCCAGCCAGCTTCCATTGCCTTTAAACTGTGCGCGCATTTGCAAAGCCAGGCGTAAGCTACAAAGCACCCCGAACAGTCGGCATAAAGAGAAATTGTTCCTTAGCACAAATGTTGACTATGCGATGCTGCTGGGAGCTTGAAACTGCTGAAATCGGTGCGTGTGTTGTACATTTGTGTGGCACCGAATAGTAAGATATGAAGAGGCTTTGCTTGTCTTGGGCTGCTGCTGTTTTACTGCTCGTGGCTCTCCCTGTTGTTGCCGAGCGCACCTGACACTGGAGTGCCTGCAGCGCAGCAGCGATCTGTGCCCAAGGGGAGAGTCTCACTAAGTGTTCCCTCACGGGATCTGGCAGTCCTTTGCAGGGTTAAACCCCTGCAGAATGAGGTGCGTGGTGGTCTCGGTGTGGGCTCTGGGTGGCAGAGAAGTGGTGGGCTTACTGCTCCCAGGCAGGCGGTACCTATAGGCGCGCACCGTAGGCGATGGCACGGTGTGGAGATGCGCGCTGCTCACCTGGGTGATGCTCTGGTGCTGGTGCTTTTAGGCTGCTGGAGAAGATCTATGCCGTGAGCACCCTTCCAGCTGCAGGCCTTGCAGTCCCAGGGATGCACAGCCACAGACCGGGACCGGAGGAGCTCCGCGGGCTCCGTGCTGCCTCGCAACCTGCCCAATCCTGCCTTTCCTTCTCTGATACAGAGCCACACTGGCACAGCTAAAAGGGACATCCTGTCCACGCCCAGGAGGTGAGGTGTGCTCTGGAGAGGTGGGCTCTTCTCTCTGTGTCTGTCCGTGCTGAACGCAGGAGTACTTAGAGAGGTCTTTGCCAGTCACTGCCACGTGTCCATCCACGTAGCACGTCCCCAGGACGGATGAACGGGGTTTGTCTGGGTGGTGCTGCTGCTGCATGCCCTCGCCCCATACTTTGTTGTGCTCTTGTTGTACTCAAAGCCCGTGGCTCCAGGGCTGTGGAGAGGAAGCCCTGGTTAGAGCTGTCGTGGGACAGACCTTCACCTCTTCTCCTCTCAGCTGGGAACTGCAGGAGGCTCCAGCCTTCCCCTCTCCCGCCAGCCCAAGCAGGGCATGTTTTGGCAATAAGCTGGATAATTAATATAGCTGATGAACTCCTACATAATTTCTCATGAAGGGACTCGAAATGCAAAACAAATGTTAATGACTAACCCGAGAAAAAGAGTCCTGGGACTGCCGTGGCCGGTGGCAGCAGAGGGACTGTGCCCTCGCTGCCGCACAGACCTGGTGTTCCCTTGCCCTCCCAAGCGCCCAGGTAAATGCACCCAGTCCCAGCTCTGGCACCCGGTGCTGTGCTGTGCTGTGCTGCGGGGTCACCCGCTCCGAAACGCGCCGGGATCTCCCTCTGGGATGCTGCGTGGTGGGAGGGGGAAGGCAGCTCACCCCCCGGGGTCTGGTCGCTGCCGACAGCACCGGCTCTGGGTTGCTGACCTCCAAATTTTTCTACCTGCCGTCCTCTGCTTGCTGCTTGCTGGTGGAAAGGTGGGGAGTCCACAGATGACTTCCCAAGGGAAGGATTGCGTCTTCCGGGCCTTGCTACAGGTAGGGCATAAAGGGAAGGGAAGAAAACACTCAAATGGCAACTTTTTTTCCTTCTTTAATTTTTTTTTCCATGTTATGATATCAACCAGGGCCCGCAGAGTTTGAGCTGAAAAACAAGCCGCTTTTATTTGAAGTGCCAATATTGTGCTTGGCTCCCTATGAGACAGAAACATCAACTTTGTCCCTGACCTGGGGAGTGCGTCTGCCTGCCTAGCAGGCACAGAAAGTGTTGAGAAAACTGTTATTTTACTTCTATTTTGGTGTTGATCTTTTTTTTTCCCCCTTTAACCGAGCACTTTATGCTTCGGCAGAGCTGCGTCCAGCACCGGAGTCCCCACGGCAGGATTTTGTCACCCGGGACGTCGGTGGGGAGCACGTCCCTGCTGGGAGCATCGCTGGCGTTTGCTGGGCTGGGGGCAGAGCTGCTGTCCCCGTGTGGGATGGGGGGACCACAGCTGCTGCGGGGCCATGTGCTGGATGTCTTTTGATGCCACGTGGTGGGTTTCCTTGTTGCTGTTTCTAGGCGAGGTTTGCAAAAGGTCACAAAATTAATCTTCTAACTGGGGACCTTGGCGCTGCGCAGAACGAATGTTTTGCATTAACAACCTAACTCATTAATTCACTGAAACATTTAAAACCAAACCAGTTGTATCCAGCCAAGCTGGAAAAAGCTGAAAGTTCATACTCAGCAGTGCCGATTTCGAAACCTCCCTTTGTTAGTTTCTGCAGAAGTAAATTTTCTGAAGTTGTTAAGCTCACTTTGACCAGTCTCTCGGCATTGTTTTCCTCGTCAGACCCAGAGCAGCTCTGGGGTGAGCTGGTGGCGTGTACCTGGGCCTGCCGTCGGGACAGGAACTGGCTCGGATGCCTTATGGGGGAACGCTTCAAGCAGCGTTTGGGGTTCAGGGCTGGTCAGAAATGCCATGCCGTGTTCACAGACAGCGATCCTGAGTTTAACATTTTCCGTCTTCCTCCTCTGTTCCTTCTTTCCCAGTCGCTAGGGGTGTTTATATCGCCGCCCGGCACGTCTCGTGGAACCGCAAACCAACCTGAGCCACTTGTCTGGCTTTGTGCCTGCCTGGTGCAAAGGTGCCAGGGGTCCCCCACGTCGCAGGACCACGTGCGTGGGTCCCACCTCAGAGGTTGCATCTGCCCCCAGTCCCCTCCCGATGCTTCATTGAGAAGGTGGCCATGCCTGCAGCCCATTCGTTAGTTCCCTGCGAGCATCTCGGGTGCCAAATCCATTGCACTCTGCCTGAAGTCATTTTTCCTTCGAATTTCCAGCAGCAGGTTTAAGTACGCAGGTCATTTGAGCGGTGGCTGCTGCTCGCTGTGCTACCCCTCTATTAAATTAGCAGGTGTCGATTAAATAGGGACCATCAGTTGAGGCACGATCCCTTTTTCTTCCTGTCAGCAGGGTAGCTGTTCCATGCAGCTCATCTTTCTTCCAGTTGATCATAAAGTAACACGTAGTAAATCGAGTCCTTCACACGTGGCTGTGCAAATTGGTCGGAGGCATTCGCAGTGGTGGTATACTGAGTCCCGCCGTAAGGCTGGTTGTTAATTGAATAATTTTTCTGCCATTAATTTAACCTATCCGTTAAACATCCTTGCTTGTTTCAATGACAGAGATCAGTGAATTGTACGTTCTGTTATATATTAGCGGTGTATTAAAGCATTAGTACATTCCAGAAGGTGAGCAGTGAATAAAACATGCTCTTAACATGTGGTTATGCAACTGTTCCGTGGAAATGAAACGGACAAACAGTACACTTGATTAATTTTTTTCCTAGTAAATTGGCACTGTGATTCACTTCCAGCTAAATTTGCAATCTGTGTTCTCAGGTGGCATTAATATTGGATCCCCAGCAGGAGAGCTGTGTTGGCTGGTGCTGCTTTGATTGCATTTTTAACGGAACTAGTTGGAGAGAGCACTGAGCTTGATGCAAATGCGCGGGTAAATGAAACGCAGAGCTTTTAGGTTCTCTGTAGGTGGGTCCGACCGTTCACATTTACCCCAAATAATTCTGACTGCATGCTCTGAAGAGGCACTCGGCTAAAAGGGCACAATGGGGGGCTTTGTGCATCTCGATTGCCCTGTATCAAATTCTCCCCGTCGACAGATAAAAACAGTCTTTTTGTGGTGAATCTATAGCGACAATGTAAGATCCATCTGAGACGTGAGCTGTCTCCAGTAACAGCGATGCTGGAACTAGATCTCCACTGGCCGTTTGCTGGAAACCAAAGACTTTGCTAAGTGCCCAGCAGCTTCTCCCTGGCCTGCGTGAGAGCTGCAGGATGAGATTAAGCCAGCATCGGTGCAAACCTGGTGCAGTAAAGGAGGGGAAGGCAGCTCTGCAGATCTCCGTGCAGCAACAGAATTCACTTTTACTGCTGCCTCCGTGACGCCAAACTCCTTTCAGCCTTTAAAGCTATATTTTGTAGCCTTCAGGCCGTTCTCATTGTTTTTTTCCTAATTGACTCGACTTGGAAAGGTCATCATACCCTGCTAGATTGTGTAATATTTAACTTAGCATCAAAAATGAGGATCTTGGGATTGGTGTCAAATTGATGCTGTTCCCTGCTGAATAGCAAAGCCCATTCATAGTCATCCAAGTATTCTGCTTGCTAATGCTCATGAATAACTTTCTGGCCCTCTGCAGAGGGAAAGACTAACCACGAGAAGGTGGGATAAGAGCAGCATAAAACAGGTATTGAGCGCATGAAATTCGCGCCGTCTAAATCCAGGTCACAGCTTTAATGCTTTTTTATTTATAGATTTTTTCAAGTTATAATTTCTAGCTTTTCATGAAGCTTTAGCATAGCAAACAGTCTTTTCTGACGCCAAGTTCAGTGATGACTAACGCTATTTACAGGGCTGTTTTGTAATCTCAGATCAGCCCACATTAACGGGAAGTTACGTTTTCCCATCAGTCTTTTAAATTGTGCCGGAGAGTTGCTGAGCCCAGAATTGCCCAGCCGGGCTCTCCTATTTGCAAGCTGACATAATTTTTTCCAGAACAGCATTTTAAAAAATTTCAAATGAAGTTACAGAGGTCAGATCATACTTCCTCAGTCTGATTTTTGCTTTAGGATCTTTCATTCCTCTGGTCTAAAAGCTACCAACAAAAATAAGGCAGAGTTGCTCTTGCATAAGCACCACAAAGTCATTTTCCTGGTCTGCATTTCTCTGTGCATGGGGTCAGCTCGGCATACCTGACATGAGAGCTCCGGGTGCACAGCTGCTTTAACTGGTAGGAGTTGGCTCTGGGGTCATCTGGTAGGATGGTAAGTTGTTTTTTTATAGTTTAAGTTTTTACGAGTGTTTTTATAAAGCTCCCTCTCTGTTATTGTAAATCCCAGGAAAATCTGGCACAGAGTCTTTGTAACGCGAATCAGCGCATCCATGTGCCTCCGAGTGACCTCGCAATCTGGAAAAATACAGTTTTATCCGAGCGTTTAGAAGAAGAAAAAAAAAAACCACAGAGTTGCTGTAAGAAAGGTTGGTGAGGGGGTTAAGGCAGCGACGCTGCTCGGTCAGACGTGCTGCCTTCCCTGTCGTCAGGACCCGTCTTGGCAAGTGCCTCCTGGTGCCAGCGACAGCAGCCAGCTTCACTGCCCTCGGGTCGTGAGCTCAGGCATGGAGCATCCGCTGCGCAGATTGCACAACCGCAGCAGGCCAGCGGCACGGCGGTGGCTAAAGCTCTTTTGGGGGCCTTACCTTCTCGTGCAGTTCCAGCCAAAGACCCAGCAGATGCTGTTAAAACAATAAGAAAATGTGCGTGGAGTGGGGAGGGAATCTCAGAAATGATTTGCTGGCTTCCTGAGCGAGGATGGCTAAAATACGCGGCTCCAGCTGCAGCCTCGCTGCCGTCTGCAGCGCAGCTCCAGGACTTTGCACGCAGAAGCCTTTGGCACGGGCATGGTGCTTCGAGCTGGCAAGCAGCTTTCTGACAGGATGGTTGGAAAGTGCCGATTTTGAAGAAATCGCAATGTTCTGTGGGAGCATGTTGATTTTCATCCGGTTTTTCTGATGGGAAGCAGGCAGGGGCTGGGAGCCCGGCGGGCACCCGGGCGTGCAGGGAGCCGGGGCAGCGCTCTCCCTGCAGCAGCACCGGTGCCGGGGCTGGCAGGGCATGGCGAGGGGACGTCCCAGCCCGCGTCCTCCTCAAAGGGGAGTTTGGTACAGGCTGTAAAACAGGCATCGCACGGTTGCACTGCGTAGCTGGGAAAATCGCTCTTGGTTTTGCTGCTCGTTGCGTGGGAGCGTGTGAAGCCGAGCAGCGGATGGGAGCTGTGCACGCACGGCACCGCGAATACCTGGCATTCTTTTGCAAGTAAGAGATTTGGGGGGAAAAACAGCCCTGAGATCTGCCTTGCGACGTCCAGCGCTGGTGTGGGTGGAACTGGCTGCTTCGTGGGTTCGGGGGTAAAAGGATCGAGCTGGAGGAGGGGAAGGGAGCTGGGGCTGCGAGCTGGAAGGGGAGAGCGGGCTCCAGGGAGCAGCTGGGGGGGAAGGAGTCGTGTGGTCAGCTTCTCCCCGCTGCCACGTCACAGCTGGTTTCTGGTTTTGTGTGTTTGCTTTCTAAACAGGTAATTCACAGACTGCGTGTATGAAAATGTGGTAAATCCAAGGTCAAGTTGAATTTTTCCAGCAAAAGACACTGAGAATGATTTGTTGAGTGAAACAGTTAAATAGCAGGATAGCTGTGCTTTGTCTCATGCCAAGGGAACTAACCCCTCCTCCCTCTCCTTGTCCTCAGGTTCAGTGGTAAATATGAACATTTGTCAACATTTGACAACAACTCCTTGGGACATCATGAATTTGCTGGAATCTACACCACAGAGCACTTGCAATAGCGCTTTTTAAATTTTAATTTAATTTAAATTAAAGAAAAAATAATCTCATCTGGATTAATCGTAGTGATGGCTAGCAAGAGAAAATCCACGACTCCCTGCATGATACCAGTAAAAACTCTGGTGCTTCAGGAGACTGAGCTGGAGGCTGCAGAAGACGATCGTGAAGGAACACAACAAGATGCTCCCGCAGAAGGGCCGGCAGCCAGCGATGCTGGTGCCAGCAACAGTGGAGCCTTGTCTAACGGGCACCGCGGCATCGCCGAGGGCGATACTTTTGTCTGCAAGTATTGCGACTTCGGATCTCAAGACGTTCACCATTTCTTTGCGCACCTGGACTCTGAGCACTTGGACTTCAGCAAAGACCCCGCGTTTGTGTGCGTTGCGTGCAACTTCCTGGCGAAGAGCCACGAAGGGCTCTCGCAGCACAACATGGAGTCGCATGCTGGCGAGACGAGCTTCGTCTGGAGGCTGGTGAAGCAGGACAATCGGACGGCTGTGGAGCAAAGTCTTTGCGATGCCGCCAGCAGCCACGACCTTCCGGGAGAGGTCCCCGAGGAAGTAGTGGATGGTCAGTCTGAAATTATCATCACCAAAACCCCCATCATGAAGATAATGAAAGGCAAACCCGAGGCCAAAAAAATCCACACGCTGAAGGAGAATGTGTCCGGTCAGTTGGGCGGAGAGTCGGAGACAAAAGACGGAGAGCCTTCCTTCACGAACGGGCCTGTGCCGGTCAGCCAGCCCACCGCGAGTTCGACAAAATCATCTCATGTAGTGAACGGCTCCATCCTCGGAAACGTGCCCGTTCTGCCAGCGGGTGTTGCCCAACTTGTTTCACTGCAGCAGCAACCACCCTTGCACCAGCAGCTACCTACATCCAAGTCCCTTCCCAAGGTGATGATCCCCCTGAGCAGCATTCCCACATACAACGCAGCCATGGACTCCAACAGCTTCCTGAAAAACTCTTTCCACAAGTTCCCCTACCCCACAAAAGCTGAGCTCTGCTACCTGACCGTGGTGACCAAGTACCCAGAAGAGCAGCTGAAGATCTGGTTTACGGCCCAGCGGTTGAAGCAGGGCATCAGCTGGTCGCCGGAGGAGATAGAAGACGCCAGGAAGAAGATGTTTAACACGGTCATTCAGTCTGTGCCGCAGCCCACCATTACCGTGTTGAACACACCGCTGGTTGCGAACCCCGGCAGCGTCCCGCATCTCATCCAGGCCACTTTGCCGGGCCACGTGGTGGGGCAGCCGGAGGGCACGGGGGGGCTGCTGGTCACACAGCCCATAATGGCCAACGGCTTGAAAGGCACCAGCTCCTCCTTCACCCTGGCGGTGACGACAGTTCCCAAGCCCCAGCCGGCGGCGCAGCACAGCACGGTGAGCTCCAGCAATGCCTCGGCCGTGAAGGTGGTGAACGCAGCCCCGTCAGTGCTCACTGCCTGCCCCACCATATCCTCGCAAACCTTCCTGGACCCCAACGTCTACAAGAACAAGAAGTCCCACGAGCAGCTGTCTGCCTTGAAAGGCAGCTTCTGCAGGAATCAGTTCCCCGGCCAGGCTGAAGTCGAGCGGCTGACCAAGATAACCGGGCTGTCCACGAAGGAGATTCGCAAATGGTTTAGCGACAGGAGATACCATTACAGGAACGTCCGAGGCGGCAGAGCCATCTTTCCTGGAGACAGTGCTCTCGATTCTCTGCCCGAAATACCCTTCGACGTGCCGCCCAAGGGAGCGGAGCTGACGTCTACAGCTGCGGCCACGCCTGTCACCCATCACCCGACGCGGCGGCAGGCCTGGCACCAGACGCCCGACTTCACGCCCACCAAGTACAAGGAGCGCGCGCCCGAGCAGCTCAAGGCCCTGGAGAGCAGTTTTGCACAGAATCCTCTTCCTCCAGATGAAGAAGTGAATCGCTTGAGGAGCGAGACGAAGATGACACGGAGGGAGATCGATAGCTGGTTCTCGGAGAGGAGGAAGAAGAAGGTGGCGGAAGAGAACAAAAAAGCGGAGGAGGCAGTTCAGCAGGAGGAAGAGGAGGCTGAAAACGGCTGCGGGGAAGGAGAAGACTCCTCAGATGACCTGAGGGCCTTGAGCGAAAACGGCTCGCTCGATGCCTCTACCAACAACCCAAACTCGGCAGAGCGGAAAGTAAGCCCCATCAAAATCAACCTGAAGAACCTCCGGGTGACAGAGTCCAATGGCAAGAGCGAAGCGCCGGGCATCGCCGCGAGCGAGAAGGGGGACGGCGGCTCCAGCCGGCCGCCCACCCCTCCGAAAACCAAACTGAACTTCAAAAAAACTGCCCAGCAGCGGCACTTGCTTAAGCAAATGTTCGTGCAGACGCAGCGGCCGACGAACCAGGAGTACGACGCCATCGTGTCCCAGACGGGCTTGCCGCGGGCTGAGGTCATTCGCTGGTTTGGAGACAGTCGGTACGGCTACAAGAACGGGCAGCTGAAGTGGTATGAGAACTACCGGCGTGGCATCTTCCCCCCGGGCCTGGTGGAGGTGAGCCCGGCCGGCAGGGAGGTGCTGGAGGACTACTACAAGCAGCACAAGGCGCTGCAGGAGGACGACGTGCCGAGCCTCTGCGAGCGCACCCAGCTCAGCGCCCAGCAGGTGAAGGTGTGGTTTGCGCTGAAGGCGGAGGAGGAGACCAGGGGCGCCTCCGAGGATGCCTTCTCCGGCACCAGCGAGCAAACGGGAAGCCAGAAGGGGCCGTACGACGCCTGCTCGGAGGTGTCGGAGAACAGCGAGCCCTGGGAGCCAGGCGGCCCCGAGGGTGGTGCTGAGCCCCCCGGCGCCCCCGTGCAGCCGCCCGCCGCGCAGCTCGGTAAGGGCCCCTGGGCAGTTCGTGCAAGGCCTCCGCGGGCAGGGTTGGGTGAGCATGAGGCACTGAGTGCTCTAGGTGGGGGTTTGGTGTCCGGGCTTGCTATTTGGGGTTTAAATCGAGTAAGCAGTGAGGAACCCCCCCAGGTTCCTTCAGGAAAGGGGGAGAAGGGGGTCTGGCAAGGTGCCACAAGCTCCCTTCTGAAGCCAAATCCTGGCTTTAGGAGCAAAACCAATGGGAGTGCCCCATCCCTTCACCTGCCCTGGGGGAAGGTGGCCCTTGGGTTTATTTGTAAAAATATTTATTTGTAAATATTTGGGAAGGAAGGGGTCTGGCTGCTGTTTCCCAGTTCTGCCCCCAGCTTCTCCCATGTCTCCCCCTGGCCCCAGGCAGCACGGTTAGCCCGTGGGTGCTCTCGCTTCCTTGCCTGTGGGGACAAAAGTCTCCTCCCTTCCCTCTCCTGCTGCCCACTGCGAGCTGCTGCCGGCTCTCCGACGTGAGCGTTGTCATTTTAGCAGGGCTTGGGCAGCGCAGATAGAGACCACAAGGAAGGAGGGGACACGGAGAGACGAGAGACGGAGTGGCATTTACAGCTGCTGGCCCTACCCCTCCTCCAGGGCTCGCTTTTGAAAGGCGTGCGTGGAGGAAAGGAGAGGTGGTTTCCAAGCCCTCTGTGGGCTCTTCGGAAAAGCAGCTGGGGGCTGTTTCCTCCCTGGCAGAGCTCCCACCAGATGGGGATGGCCGAGGGCTGCGCTCGCCCTGTCCTGCCGCACAGCCCCTCGCCAGCCAGCATCACCTCCTCCCACCAGCATCACCTCCTCCCACCGGCTGCTGCAGCCCCGCTGCATGGCTTTGGGTCCTCCCACACACCTCTGCCAGGCCTTTTAAAAAAAATTGTAAAAAATTCATTGGTTCCCTTCCCCCTGTAATTCAGAGGAAATGAAGTGTGGGTTTGAATGGGACTTGCCTTTATTGCAGCTGAGAAATCTGGATGTGCATCACCGGGAAGCAGCTGTGGCCAGAGGAGTAGGCTGGGAAGGCAGTGCAGCAGAAGGTTTGGGGAAGGGTGGGGGGTGGCTGTCCTTGCTAGCACCCTCCAGACGTGGCTTTTTGCCACCTGAGTGAGGTTCTGTGACCCCACAAGGCTCGGAGGTGCTTGGCAAGGGCGTGCAGGGCGTGCAGCTCTGCAGGCTACGCTCCTCCTCTGTCCTGCTGCTGGCTAAGAGCCAGCCCTGCTCCCACAAGGATTTCAGCTTTCCTGCCCCATCCCAACACCGAGCTGCCTGGGGCTGGCTTTGCTCTGCAGCTGCCTCCGTCAGGCCTCTGCTTTTGCTATCACGGGGTGCACGTGCACCCCCTGCTCCCCGCCCAGCACCTCTGCCTGCATTGCAGGCACCTGCGGCATGCTGGAGCATCTCTGACACCTGTGTTGTTGTGTGTTTTTTTTTTCCAGAAACAGACTGAACTCAAACCACCTGCCCCAGAGGATCCGCTCTTACCCTTGAGAAGAAGTTTTTTGGTCTTTAAGACCATGGGCTGGCCTGATACAAACCTCAGGAGCAGGACACGGTGATAAAGCACTGCCATAAATGAGACCTTTGAGTGCAGCACACGAGAGAGAGTGCGTGCAAAAACTGGGCACCCAGTGCAGAGCTCTCTGGCCCAGCCTAGGAGACAGCTGAGAGCTGGCAGAGGTGGGGGCCGTGAGCTCAGCTCGCACCCAGGAAATAGGATGCTCTTGTTTGCTTTCCAGTGGACAGACTTTCAGATTTCATACTCATATACCGATGCCTACAGCTGCCTATACAAGCATAACGAAATCTCAGACATTGTGTAAACAAGGTCGTTGCTTAGATATGGACTATCATGGCACAATACATTTTTTTTTTTCATCTGCCCATTAAGGTGTTTGTTCTCTAAAGGCTGGCATGGCTGCCTCTATCCTCTCTGCCTTTTTTGGTCCTTGGGCCCTGGCAAGGAAGGGTTCTGCAGGGTGTGTGCGCACAGGTGTGTATGTGTGAGCGTGTGCGTTAGGAAAGGAAAAGGACCTGAGAAGAAAGCTGCCAGTCTTGCATTAAGTCAGGTGGGAGTTCAGTGAGGTGTTCATCCACACGGATGAGGTTAGATTTGGCATTGCATTACTCTCCAGTAAGTAGCAGGTCCAAGACCCCGAAAACCCAGGAGAGGCAGTTCGGTGTCATTTGCCCCTTGTTGGCCAAAATATTTTTCCTTTCGCTCTTGGAGACCGACTGCAGCAGGCTGTTAAATCTCCAAGTCTCCCTTTAATCACTGAGAACTAGCACATAATAATTTTTCCATCCTGACCTGGAATCCTTTTCATTGTTCGGAGAGAACAAGCTGTTCTTCAGAGAACAAATAGGGAGAATATGCAGAGTTGCTGCGAGTGGTTCAAGTTATTGTTGTCTCCAAGGGATCTGCGAGGCAGCAGCTCTTCTGCAGTCAGGAAGTTTCCCTCTGTCAGCCCTACGCAACTGATCCTCCAGCAGCAGCACTGATAACTTCAAGTATTTGCTCCGGTATTTTTTTATTCTTATTTTTTGGTCCATCCACAGTAGTTTTGGCCTCGTGTGAAACAGCAAAACAATTTCCCAGGTCACTTTCCTGGTTCCCAGAACCTGTAGGTTTTTCATGTGCCCGCGTTGTCTCGGGTGGTTGCTGCATGATGCAACTTAAGGCTTTTTTTAATATTCCTTTCTAATAGAAAACAAGGTCTAGAAGAGCGCTCTTGAGCTACGAGTCTAGCCAAATGCTGTGTCAGACCATCCTGTCATAAACTAATCAAATCCCAGCTCAAAATTGGTTCCATGTCTTGCCTTCACTTTTGCTCTTGGAAGGCGATTCCAGAACTTCACTGCCTTTGAATGGTTAGAAACTTTCTTTAAATTTCTAGTTTGAATTAATTCGTGGCCAGTTCGTTCCTGGCTTGTTTTGGAGCCAACATTGTCCTTTAACTTAAATAGTTTTTGGTGTTTATCCGCTGATGTATTTATGGAGAGTAGTCATAGCTCCTTATTTTTGCCAAGCTAACTCAGCCAAGCTTTTTCTGTAGAAGGTTTTTATTTAGTGGGAGCTTTTTAATGTGGGAGACTTTATTGTTGGTGGTAAATGATATTTATTAGAAGGGTGGGTAGCAAGCCCCAAAGGATCGGATCCAGAGTTTTACAAAAAAATCTGTTTTAAAAACAAAAAGCTCTTTCAGAACCTCTTCCAAAGATGGTGTCTGATTTCTACCTTTAATTGCTTTTGCTTTTCCAATTCTTTCTTCGTCCCCTCTTTACGAGGCTGCCTTACTGACATGTTGGGAGAGGCTCCATCTGACAAGTGCTGCAGGGAGCGTTTCTCTCACCGACGGTACGTGCCTGCCCGGTAGGTGCCTGTGCTCAGACGCCTGCACTGTAACCCCCCTTAGCAGCCAGACGAATCCTCCCCAAAATGCCACGAGCTGACAGCGGGCTCCCTAAATTTCTCTCTTTAGCAGCACTGCTGCCAGCCGTGCCTTGGTTCGAGGCAGGGCCAGCAGCAGCGCCACCTCCGCCTCACCTGGGCCCGTCGCCCCGAGGATTCAGCCCTCGTGGGTGAAATCCTTCGTGCCCTCAAGCTCTACGGGCGATGGGGGAAGCAGGGTGGTGCTAGAGCCGAGGGTGCTGGGCCGGGGAGCCTTGTGGCCTGAGAGTGTGTGCGTGTGTGTTCACTGTTGCCTTCAGAGAACAAATACAGGTAGGTAATTTAGTCTCTATTGTCTATGTACATGCAGGTTTATTTAAGTACACATATATACAGTTCAGATATGCCATTGATTCTTTATCGCATTAAGATGTACATTAAAAATGTACACTTCTACTAACTACTTGCTATATAAATATGTTGGAAATGTAGTTTGCCCATTCAAGGTGATTTTCTGTGGGATTTTTGGTGTACACTTTAAAGGCCTGTGGCTGATTGGAAGAGTGGTCCCCACTCCATCGACAGAAATGCTTAAGGACGATGGTGTGAACTGGTCCCTTTGAACCATTTTTCCATGCACTAGCTGAAATGTTTTGCACTTGGATTGTACTGGCCAGTTTTCCAGAAAAAAAAATGAAAAGAGAAGTCTTGTGAGCTGGAGGGAGAATTTCCCGGTGTACACAGAAAAAACAGCCTTGAGGGTTGGAAGCTGCTGAGGTTTTTGAGCTTTGTCTGCATGCATTCATACAAGCACAGCAGGAGTTTTCTTTCTTTTGGGTCAGAGGAATTTTAAAAAGTGGTTCCATGCAGGCTCCCCTCGTACGCAAAGGCCGAGCAGACGGGCTGGCAAGGCTCGTTGCGTGGGGAGGGTGAGATTTAGGGACAAAAATCAAAATCAAAAAGTAATCGTTTGCTTTCTAACTCCCACATTCCTCGTTATCTGCATTTTTAGTCGACTTGAAATCTCTATGAAAGTATAAGCTGAAGCGTTGAGGGTTTTAGCTCTGTGGTCTTCTGTTTCCCTATCACATCTCTTTTGAAGCTGAAGAGAAGCAGGTGTCATCTCCAAACAGACTCAGGTTTTGGTGCAGGACATTACAAATAATATGTTTGCATCTGAAACTGAAAGAAATAATTGAGAGGTGGCTCCACAGTCCCAGCAGCAGCTCTTCTGGTGGTAAGAGGAAGCATCACCACAATTGTACACTTAGTGTCAATTTTTATCATCATCTAATCAAAGATGACTATCTTGACTTGAAAGGAGGAGCGTAAGGTAGAGGTCATGTAGCCAGCCTCGGTAAGGAAGGGAATTAAGTTCTTCACCTCCATCAGCTGTGTGCGAGCTCAGGCTTGATAAGCACAGTAGTAAGCATCATTTTTAATCCACGTGAATCTTGTTACTTCTGTCTCTGAGGCTGCTTAGATTAAGGTCACAATCCAATTGCTTAATAACCTGAAACCCTGGTTTGTGCTGTGCCTGGCTCACTCACAGAAAGGGCTGCTGGTTCTCCCGATGCAAGGAACAGAGTTGCTTTATTCATCCGTATCAGCAGGCCAAGCTGTTTGATTTCTAGCCATAGCTCTGTGTTCTATTTGGGTAGCTAATTTTTCTGTTCCTTAAGTAGCATCCTGGAAATCATTACTTTTATTTTATTTTTTTAAGCAGAACACTAAACAAACCGTGATTTACAGGCTTCTATTTCCTGAGAGCCATTATTCCTGTTTGCCTGAGAGCAGAGCACTGCTGCACATCAGGCTCGCAGCCCTGGCAAGAGGAGTGGACACAAGTGCTTGCTTCAGCGCACGGCATGCGGCGGTCAGCGTCAGCACACAGAGCTCCAGCTGCAGGTATTTAACATGTCTGCTGTCCCCTCCCTGCCGGGGGCTTCTCTTGGGCACCAGCAAAATCAGGAGCTGCTGGCAGCTGTGATTTGAAACCCTGTAGTCAGACGCAGGGCTTGATGCAGAGCCTTCACCTGGCAGAGCAGCGCTCGCGCAGAAGCTGGAGCTGCGATGTGTCTGTTTGGATAATTTTTGCTAGGCTGGTTTTCCATTTAGGGTTTTGGCTATTTTTTTTTTTTAATGCAAAGCAACAATTTCTGGTCACAGGGAGAAGTTTTGCACTCCTCCCTCCCCTTCTGTCCCTCTTGCAGAAACAGTTCAGAGGAGCCCTGATGAGATGATGGTTGGAACCTGGGGTCACTGGGAACCAGAAGAGAAAGATGATTTTCAGCACTTAGGCACAAATTGGCAAGTTAAGGTGATACTACACTTGTCAACTGGGCAGTATTTAAAAGGTTTTTAAACATCTCTCTCCTGTTTCCCAGATTAATTTTGGCCCCACTCTTTTCAACTCCCATCTGTGGCCTGATGTGATTCGGCTCACTGCAGTAACCTCCATTTTAATTTCTCAGTTGATCACAACCAAGGGGGAAAGATCAGGCAATACTCAAAAGTGGGTGGGTGGGGGATTTGCAAGCTGTACCTTTTCTTGCAAGTGTAGTTTCTGCTGTATCTTTTACTGGCAGTGCTCCCTGCCAGGAATGCTGGATTGGCATCACAAAACTTTAAAGCAGAGCAAGTGAGCGCTGTTACCTAAGAAGGAGTGATTTTTATTTATATTTTTTCTTGTTGCCTGTTCCAGTAGAGTGCTCTGTTGGCTGCCCTTGGCCATATTTTGATGGCACTATTAAAGCCAGTTTTTCCCTTTACCGATGGAGGGTGGTTTTAGGAGGACTCTTGCTCACTGGTGCTAGTGAAGGTCAGGCTAGGAATCCATGGCATAGAAAACTTCTTGCTAAAAATTGCACTTTCTGTCTGCCCCATCTGGCTGGTGGTGTTATGGGTACGTGGCTGTGACTCCCCTTGCACATACTAACATTGCACTAAAAGAGAGACTTTGGGAACAGCGTGTTGATCACTTTGTTTCTCAGCAGACCACAAAGTCAGCCTAATGGGGTCTCTTTTTTTTTTTTTTTTTTTAATTATTATTATTTAGAAATCATGCTGGTGCTGAATGACCTGGAATTTTTTTTTTTTTTTGCTTGGATTTATCCAAAAGAAAAATGTAATTGTAGCTGCAACGGGACCTTTCATAAGGGTGGCCGTGTAGCTGGGGCGCGGAGCAGCGGCTCTGCTGCGTGAAACCGTCTTGTACCGGGGCGGCGCGGGGGGTTCCCAGGGGTTCTTATCGTGTTTTTTAAGACCACAATTTTCGATGGTCACCTTGGCAACCGTGTGAGACAGGAAATAGTTTTTACTTTTGGTAAAGGTTTTAAAGAGGAGGAAAAAAAAAAAAAAAAGTGAAGCTGCCTGTGATTGTGGGCTGTGGCTATTACTAGGGCTAGGGTAGCTTGTACCTGCTATGGACTTTACCTGCTCTTATTCTGAGGGCACAAACTCCCTGTAGCAACAATGCCACTTCTGAGAAGTGAACGGCAAGTTTCCCTTCCTTTTGTATATGTGGATGTGAGGGTGGGCGAGGGGAAGCGCTTGCTTGTACAGTTTGTTGAAATGAAACCAGACATTTTTGGTTGTTCCTAAATAAAGAGCGTAAAATACGAGCAAGAGTCGACTGGTGATTGCAGGCCCGCTTGGGCTGTAAAGGTGACACAAAACAGATCAATCCTTCTCCCAAAACCTCCCTGGGGAACATCCCCTGCGCCTGATCTCATCCCTTTGGGTGAACAGTGTTGAACCCGGGGCTATTTTTCCCCATGGCCTTAACCTCAAGGTGAGGGCAGTGGCCGGTCCCACCGCTGGGGCAAACCACCAGAAAACGGAGACAGCAGGCGTGTAATACTGACACGTTTATTGTCGTTTAAAGCTAGAGCGGCCTTGTAAACGTCGAGTTTCACTACTGGCCCCGTAGGCAGTGGCTATACGGGTCGGGCGGTGCAGGCCACCGGGCCGCAGCCCGCAGCACACGGCTTCCAGCCGCCCGAGCCACGCAGGCTCCCCGCGCACGCCGGCAGCGCCGAGACGGCAGAGGGTGGTGTGGTTTGTTTTTTTTTTTTTTTCCTTGTTTTCGTCTCGTTCCTTGCGATTATAGACAGTTTTGTCTCTCACCTCGGCGGCTGGCAGGCTGTGCACATCCATACACTTCATTAAGGGCTTCGTGGTGAAGGTTGGTGGGTGTTTGGGGTGGTTCGTTGGTTGTTGTTTTTTTTTTTTTTCCCCGATTTTTTTTTTTTTTTTTAGTTCTCCACTTGAACACACTTCAGCGGAGAAACTGGAAAAGCTGCCTGAAAGTAGGCCATAGCAGTGCCGTTTCCATAGAAACCAGTTCACAGCGTGCCGTGAGACTCACAGGCACGGGAGGTGCTCCCGGGCGGCCGAGCAGCGCTACAGCCGCTTGTCCCTACAGCCGGTTGTCCCCGTTGACCCTGGTCCGTCGCAGTACCCTGCAGGGGGCACAGACAGGGGGCACGGCGCTGGGAGGACGAGGGGTGCTGGCTTCCCCAGCTACCGCGGCCTGGTGCCTTTGGGGATGCTCTGGCCCAGGGGGCTGGTGCTGCATCCCCCCCCCCACGTCTCGCTCCTTGCCTGTTTCAGCCCTGTCCCTCCCTCCCCAGCTCCCATCAGCTGGGATATTTTTTTCCAGCCGGGCTCTCAAGCCAATGCCATTGCCACCTCCCTGCCTGAATTGCAAGGAGGGGGCCTGGCACATTGGCCATGGTGGGGAGAAGCTGTTAGGAAGCCCCTCTGAGGATGGAAGAGCTCACGGCTCCTACAACACCCCCCCCCAACCTTGCATCCCACCCCCTCACCGTCCCAAAAGCAGTGACTCCCCCACACCTCACCCCACCTGTCCACCTGAATTCAGTGTTTCCATGAGGCTGCAGCTCAGGCCTAGGCTCCCACCAGGGAGCCCCAAAACGCTCAGGGTCTTCTCCAGCTGGCCTACCTTCGCTCCCGGCTCTCGAAGTGGTCAGCCAGCTGCTCCTGCGAGACTCGGAAGTCCTCGAACGGCTGCTGGTACCGCACCTCGAAGGAGCCCTCCCTGCCTCTGCTGGCCAGCAGCTGGCTGGCAGCATCCCCGGCTCGCTCCCGCAGGGCTGAGGCACTGAAGAGGTTGATTTCGCCGTTCTCCTGCTTGGATGGGAGCAGACAGAGCAGTGAAGGGCTGGGGGTGGCGCGGTGCCCTAGAGCAGGCTGTGCTGAGAGCTGACCCCCCATGGGGGTCCGGGGCTGATGGGCTCAGGGTGTGCAGGGTGCGGCTGTGCTGGCCTTAATAGTGGTGGTGGAGTGGTGCAGGTTGGAAAAAACCCTCAAGGTTTTTTGGACCTCGAGGTCCAACCCTCACCCTGACACACCACTAAACCATGTCCCTTAGTGCCACGTCCACACATCTCTTAAATCCCTCCAAGGATGGGGACACCACCGCCTTCCCAGGCAGCCCGTTCCAGTGCATAATTTTAAGTGAAGAAACGACAGAGCCATCTGTCTCCAAGAGCTCTGCCACCCTGCCACCCCCATGGCACCGAGCTGCAATGTCCCCAGAGAGCGGATGGGAACTGGGACAGCCACAGCTGCCTCCTCCGGCACCGGTGATGGGATTTAGAGAAGAGAAATGAAGCCTGGGCCAGAATCTGCCCCAAACAACCCTGCTGAGGGGGGCCCTTGTGTGTGTGACCCAGTTACCTTGCTGGGGAAGATATCGATCTTGACAAGCAGGGAAGCCAGCTCCAGGGTCTCGCTGTAGTTGTTCTTCAGAGGTACAGCTCGGAAACCTACAGCAGCGACAGCCCCAGCGTTATTTGCAGCAAAGCCAACACCTCCCTTCTCGGGATGTGGGCAGCAAACCGCTGAGGACCAACACGACACACAGCTTCCCCGACCACGTTACCGGTCTTCAAGCCTTTGACCAGGAATGTCGCCTGGGCCAGGAAGTTCTCATCGCTGAACATGTCCTCCTCGTACACCACGAAGCGGAGGAAGGCGAACTCGGGGTTGCTGACCTGGAAGTGGAACTGCTTTGGGCTCCACAGGGGGTTCAGGCCGTTGTCCGCTGGGCAAAAAACACCACAGTCAAACAGCAGCCCCGGCAGGGGTGGCTGACCATCACCCCCCCCCCCCCCCCCCAGCCCTTCCTGCTACTGCAAAACCTTGCCTAACGATACAGCCAGGAGAGAGGCCAAGTTCTGGGGGAACCCAACCCATCCGTGTCACCTCGCCTGCCACACTCACCCACGATCTCAGTTTTCTGCTTCGTGTTGTCGTACTCTGCGCCGGACACCTCCACCTCCACAAAAGGACAAACTATTCCCCTCCCGTTTTTGGGAAGGTGCCGGGCCCCCAGGACCTGGGGAAGAGAACAGGAGGGACTTTGTTACAGATGGGAAAAAAAAAAAAAACACTTGTTTGCATACTGAGACATTTTCTTTCCAGATAAACCACCCTGGCTGCACCTGGTGGTTAGAGGCGAGGTGCTATCTGGCCCAGGCGGAGAGAAACAGCTCCCAGACCTAGAGGCTGCGGTGTGCTCCCGATCCCCAATTTGACGTGTAAACCATCAGCCAGGCAGCCAAGCTGCCACCGGTCCTGCCCGCAGCCTGCCCAGCGCAGCCCGTGCCCGCGGCACCGCTCCTCCAGCCTGCGCCGCCTCCTCCGAGCTGGGGCTCGTGGCCATGGCTGGGGATTGGCGTCGGACACCCGCAGCTTTGTCAGAGCTTCTCGGCCTCGCTGCCTTGGCTTGAGGAGGACGTGGCCTCGCTGGCCTTGAGCACAGGCTGTGCTCGACTGAAAGGCCGCCCTGCTGCCTCGCAGGAGCAAGAGATCCCCGCTCCCTCTTGCCAGGGCCATATGTCACGCCGGCACGCTGCTGTCGCAGGGGAAGGACGCGCTGCCAGCGCTGGATCATGTGCCTGGAGCCGTGCTGGGCTTCAGGCGGCTTCTCCGCCTGTGGAAGCCGGCCTCGGAGGGGACACGGGGCAGTTTTGCCAGAGGACAAAAGGCTGAGCCCATCTCTTAAAGGAGACAGCAGCAGGCTGCAGCACGGTGACTCCTGACACCCGGAGGGTGCAGCTCCATCCCGAGGCGCAGGACGAGTTTGGGGAGCAGCACTTTGGGAAACAGGAGGTGTGGAGAAACGGGCCAGGAATTTTTAGGGAGTTCGGGGCCGATGGTGCTGACGGGACACAGTGGGGTGTCCTCCCCTGCAGGGCAGTGGCGCTCTTAGGTGGGATCACTCCGGAACAGCAATGCCCTCGGAGGAGCAGGAGTTTGCTCATGCTGTCAGAAAGCCGTGAGCACTAAAGGCAGGATCCCCACTGCCTCGTCCCGAGGGCTGCTTCAGACAAAGGGACTTGCAAAGGAGGCTGCCGACCCAGATATATGAACAGTCAGCTCGGCTCCGAGGCCACGGGGGCTGTCTGTGCAGGGTAGCAGGACCGCTGTCGGTTCTGACATGGGAACGGTCTGGTTTGGCTCTGCCACCGCCTCCGCACCCCTCCAGCTTTGCTGCGTGCCTGGAGAGCTGCCCCGTGCCCCTGCAGTGCAGCTCCGTGAGCCGAAACCAGAGCAGTTCAGCCCCAGCCCTGCAAGCTCAACATTTGCAGCCCAAGCCCTGCTGCCCCCAACCCTCTCCTCACCAGGAACGGGGCAGAAAACCCCACCCTGACCACAAGCAGCTTCCTGACAGGAGCTGAGAGCAAGGGGACACGGCCTCATTGAGCCCGGCGCTGTCCCTCTCTGCCCCTTGGCAGCCCAGGGGACAGGGCTCGGCTCTTGTGCCACCACCCTGCGGGCCGGGGCTGGTGGCAGGGCCAGGGCACCCACGGCGCGTGGTTGCCACCTGCTGGCTCTGAGAGCCCGGCCGTGGAGGCTGCCGGGGTGGATGGAGCATCCCGCAGGGCTCCCAGGATATGTCCTGGGTGCCCCCCCTGAGCAGCACCCCCCGAGCAGCACCCCAGGCTCCCCGCGAGCCCTCTCCCACCCGCAGCGCGTGGCCAGGGCTGGGCGCAGGTGGGCACTGACCTCGATGGAGATGGAGAGCGGCTCGACGCCCCGCAGCGTGCTCTTGTCGAAGGGGTCGAAGATGTCGTCCCGCATGTTGGTGGGCTGCAGGACGTACCCGCACTGCCCGCTGGACATGAACAAGGCCTGGTTCATCTGCATGGGCTTGTCTGGGGAGCACAGGTAGGAGGTGGGTCCTAGGCCCCTTCCCCTTTTCCTGGGGTCTTTGTGCCTTGTAGGATGCCCTTTGAAAGGGAACCCAGCTCATCTTCCCCGAAACCCCAAAAGCCCTGCACACGCTTGGACCGTGCAGTGACCTTCTCACATGTGGTCTGCCCAGCTACCCCGTGCTCCTTGGCTCGTCCCCTTTTCCCCTTCCCTCTCCTTTCTGCTCTCTTGTGCTGCCTCCAGCACTTGCCAAACCAACCTGCAAGATGCCTTAATTCACAAAAGCAATGAAAACCCAGCAGGAAAAAATAAATAAAAATAAAAAAGAGTTTTCTGGTGCGTTCATCAGCTGACCTGGCTCCCAATAAGGGTGACACCCAGAGTGGGAACTGCAGAGCCCCTCCTATTGCCAGGATGAGGGAAGGGCGCTGGGTGCTGTTACTGGGGGCACGACAAGCCCACCCACCCTCCCCTGCCTGCTGCCCTCACCGGGGGTCTGGAAATTGAGGGCGACCAGCTGGCTGCCGCAGATCCACATGGGCAGGGGGTCGTAGTTGGAGGAGTCGAGGCGCTGGCCCTTGGGGTAGATACGGGAGAGCTGCAGGCGGTTGTACTGCAGGAACTTCTTGCCCTTGATCTTGTTGACGTACTTCTCTGCCTTGGTCTCGGGGAAGGAGGACATATCTCGGTAACAGGCCCTCTCTGTGCCGATCTCTGGGAGGAGGCAGAGCACAGAGTGAGCCAGGAACGTGATTGAGGCCAGGCGAGGAGCTCGCGATGGGAAAAGCGCCGCTACAGAGCGCTCTGGCTCCCAGGCACAAGCACATCCCTGTTCCAGACACTTCAACCACCGCATGCCCCTTCTTAACGCTGTCCTCTCCTCCTCCCCTGGCTCAGACACAATCCGGCCACGCAGCCCCTCCTCTGTTCTCAGCGGGTTTGCTGGGTGCCAAAGGCAGGGGGCTGACGGCATGGGGACGGCTCTGCCACCACAGCCGCAGCGCGACGCTCCCCAGGGGCTGCTCAGGACAGAGCCAGATCTCAGCAGCAGAAGGATGGGGAAGGGAACCTCCACCCTCTGGTGGAGGATGTTTTCAGAGCTCCGATTTAAACTCATTCCAGCTTGCTTTGGACACCTATCCTCAGCTGCAAGCTAGCCAAAGGCCAGGGCAGCACCCTGGGGGCACACAGCGGGGTCTGCAACACCACGGGGTCTGCCTGCGGTGGCACGAGACCAGCAGATGCTCACTCTCTTCATCGAAGGGCACGGGTCGGCAATAGACAACCAGCTCCGAAAGCTCCAGGGCAATCTTCTTCCTCCTTTCCATCATCTTCCCTTCGGAGAGCTGCCAAGAGGGGGACAGAGAGGCACCAGGGCCAGTTGGGAGCGGCACCGTTGGACATCCCAGCTCACCAGCGGCAGTGCTGGCTTGGTGGGGCCGCTCCTGCCCGCGGTGTGGGCACAGCCAGTGGGTCTGCATGGGGCGGGGGGGACACTGCAGAAGCACCACGGGAAGGGAAGGGCCCTTGGCAGGTCCTGGCTTTCATTTGGAGAGGGACTGGCACCAGCAGCTTGATGCCCTCCATGGATGGAGGTGCCCACCTCTTGGTGCCCACCCCACAACCCCTGAGTGAACGTTCCCAGGTGCAGAGCTGGCCCCGGCTCTATTTTCTTTGCAACTGCTCCGCCAGGAGTTGCTGGCAGCCATTTCGCCGCCCTCCCCACCAACCCAAACCTGCTCCCTCGGCCTCCCTTCGTGCCAATGGGAATCCCCCAACTTTGCTACGACACTACGAGACGTCTCCCCTGCTGAGGGCTCTCCAGGCTCACCCGTGCATCGGCCGTCTGGGCCGCCTCGCGGATCTTCTTCACCCAGTCCAGCAAGTCCTCGTGCGTATCGGCTGCCACGTCAAGGGACAGGCGCGACACCGAGGCCATGCTAATGGAGAAGACGAACAGGCGGTTGTTCTTCCCCTCGGGGCGGATGGCTGTGTGGGGAAAGGGGCAGAAGAATGGTCACAAGCAGAAGCTGGGCCAAGTCCTTGGGAGGGAGGAAGGGGAGGCTCAGGCGAGCGGAGAGGAATGACAGAGCAGGCTCAGGGTGTGCTGGAGCAGCT
This sequence comes from Anser anser, assembly GCF_964211835.1. Classification (NCBI taxonomy): domain Eukaryota; kingdom Metazoa; phylum Chordata; class Aves; order Anseriformes; family Anatidae; genus Anser; species Anser anser. Next base: position 14,372,147 of record NC_139737.1, on the reverse strand, counting down.
CCGCATGGCCCCAAGGGCTGCTCGCAGCCACCAAATGCTCCTAGGCTGCAGCTGGGCTCCAGGGAGATGCCCAAGCCCAGCAGCCGAGCACGCTACAAGCACGCACCGCAGCCGTGCGCTCAGTTGCAACAGGCACAGGGGCTCCTGGAGGCAGACACCAACGTCCCTCCAGCCCCCAAACCCCACATACAGAGCACGGCATCTCCTCTGTCCCTCAGGGCACTCACCGATCTGGCAGGAGGGCACGTCCAGCACGCCTCCGAGCAGGTCTCCCAGGGGGCTGTTCTCGTCCAGCTGCTGCTGGGAGCGAAGCGCAGGCACGGTCACGCCAGGCACCGCGCACACGCGCTCCTCCCCACTGCCCTCCCCAGCTCACCTCCCGCTCCGGCTCCAGGCTGCTGGGACTGCTGATCTCCTCCACGTAGTTGGAGGGGAACCACAGCTGCTTCTTGCCGCCATAATCTCCCCTCCACCTGGAAGAGAGGGAAGCGTCAGCACCCACCGTGGGACCCCAGGTCACCCTGGGTTGGGATCCCAGGTGACTTGAGGATCCTTTGCCATCTGCTTTCAGGCTCTGGGAGAACACGGCAGGCTTGGGGGCAATCCCCATCCCAAAGGGGACACACCGTTGCATGGATGGTGACACCATGGTTTGACCGTGTCCCTTAGGGAAAAGGAGGATCGGGACCAACTCACCAGCCTCCTTCCTGTTTCTCCACGTTTTGGATGATGGCGTTTTTGGTGAAGGTCAGCTCATCCTCCCGCTGCGCCTTGTAGTCAAACAGGGCTTTGACTGCACACTGCAAAGAGCAGGGGTCTGGTGAGGCTGGGCAGCTGGCACCGTCACAGGGACAGGGAGGCCACCAAATCCCACCACTGATGGGGGTGTGGAGAGGGCTGAATGAGGCATGTCTGCCACCAGACCCCACTGATGCAGACCAAATCAAGACCCCCGTTTACACCAAACCACAGAGGTCAGGAGCCTGGTGTGGCCCCGCACAGGCACTTTCCTCTCTGCAGGAGCCACTGGTGGCTTTGGTATAGAGAGTTCTGAGCAGAGACAGCACAGCCAGGGAACCTGCAGACCCAGCCTAGAGCACGCCTACCTGCATGGTCTAGAAATAACTGTGCAAAGTAACAAAGCTCTTCAAAAACAGAGACACTTGGGAACTGCTCAGGCCCCAGAGATGCTAAACCCTACAAGAGGCTGGGGAGCTGGAAAGCTGTGGTAAGCTGTGCAGGAAAGCCAGTCCTTGTCTTCCACTGAGCTCTTGGTAAGAACAACGTTTGGTTGGGAATGACCCTCGGCAGCTTTAAAAGGGAAACAGATGGTGGCAGAGAGAGGTGGGTCTTATGGTCTTATCTAGCCCTGTGGAAGGTCCTCCTCGTCCTTGCCTTCCCCTACAGAGACCAAGAGGTGGGGCAGGGAGGGATGCAGAGGATGGAGAGGGGCTGCAGGGAGCAGCGCTGGCCCTGACAAGCCGTGGGAGCGTACCTTGAAGGTCGGCATGGGGTTGGCCTCCACGTAGAAGCCGGGGTGGCGTCCCTCGTAGAGGGCTCCGTAGTCCGGCTCCTGTGAAAGCAAAGGGCCAGTGATGAGAGCTGTGGCTCAGCAGAACAGGTCCCCTAGCTTGGGGGAGATGGGGAAGATGCTCAGGGGAGGGTGCGACCCCACAGAAGTGATGCTGCACCCAGCAAACGGGTGTGCAGCCACACTCCTGGCTGTCACGGGTCAGAGGGGCAGCAAGAAGCCTCACTTCACAAGAAGCCAACATGTTTCCAACAGGTGGGGCAAAAAGCTCCACATGAAGCACAGAGACAGCTCACACAATGCTGCTTCAAGGCGTTAGCTCACAACAGACCTCTCCACCACCCTTTGGCTTAGCCCTTCCAAAAAGGACTCACCGCTGTCCCTATCTTCTCCAGGGTCTCCTCGTTGATGGGGTACCTCAGCTTCATCTTGCGGTACAGCGGGTGCTTTTCGTAGTAGCTGATCAGGTCGACCAGGCTCTCGAACTCGGAGTTGCCCAGCAGCACGGTCTGGCCCTCCTGCTGCACGCGGCAGTGCTTGATCTTCCCTTCCGCCCTGGCACGGGGAGGGAGAGGAGCCGCTGGGCACACAGCACAACAAGAGGCTCTCTCCCGACATAAAGACAACCCAAAAAAGGTGTCCCCAGGCTGGCTGCTGTGCGCAGCCATCTCCCAGCACCTGTGTGTCCCCTCGGGGATATATCTGCACGGCCGCAGTGTGCCACAAACCCCAGCACCAGAGCCAGGCATGCCCCACGCCACGCAGGGCAATGGGGACATGCAGCCAGGTGCCACTTTCCCTGCAAAAACAGGGATACAGGGCGGGGAGAGAGGCAGAAAACAGCATGGCCCTGCAGGGTTCATGAGGACCAGCATGGCAAAGGAGGAGCGTGGCCCTAAAGGCTTACACAGGCCATCCAGGTGAGACAAGAGCTCCGGAGGGGCTCACGTGAGGCCAGAAACGCTCCATCAGCAGCGTGCCAGCTGCGCTGTGACACGGACTCCCACCCCTCTGGAGCAGGGTTAAACAGCCCGCGGGCACGGCACGGGAGAAGGAAAGCACAGGGACAGCCCCCCCACCGCTCCTGCCCCCTCCCCGCGCCCCCAGCCCCGCACCCCGTCCCGCCTCGCTCCTCCCAGGACGCACCGAAAGGAGATGGCGTAGGAGCTGGGCTCGCTCCTCTTGCGCACCAGGAAGGCTCCGTCCCGCGGCACCCTCATCAGCATGTGCTCGGCTTGGGCGCGGGTGAGGTTGGCGTGGTACCACCTTTCGGGAGAAGAGACGGCGCTGGGCGCGGGTCCCCACGCAGCCGGCGCAGCTCACAGCACGCAGTGCCGCTTCCCCCCGGCCCCGTGAAAGGCTGCCTGGGTCCCCGTGGGGAGGACAGGGAGAGGAGCCCACCACACGGGGGACACCGCAACGGGGGCTGTCTTCTCCCTTTGTGGGACGGGCAGGGGATGCAATAGGAACAGAGCTGTCTGGTGATGTGTAGCACAGGTGAGGGAACCTCAGCCAAGCCTGACAGTCCTCTCTTTGCATAGGGACAGCCAGCTTTGGGAACGACGAAGCTGGTGGCCGTGCTGCTGTGACACTGGGGAGTGAGGAGGGGACCGCAGAGCCCCAGCAGGGAAGCAGGGGCTGCAGGGAGACCCGGGAGGGCTTCCCATGGGGTCCCAGCTGCCACGGACGCAACTCGCCCTCCTCGCCCACGCGCTCACTCTTTGCTCTCGTGGGCATTGGTCTGAGGCACCGGCTCCGTCAGCCTCATCTCGAACTCGTTGCACCTCAGCGGCACCTCCTGGTAGTGGGTGATGAGGTCGTAGAGGCTGTCGAACACCAGGTTGTCGGTCAGGAAGAACTTGGGGCTGCCGGCGTCCTGCCGCGAGTGGATCCGGCAGTGCTGCACCTTCCCGTTGCGCCTGCAGAGGAGGGATGGGGTAAAACCGGGGTTGTCCGCGGAGAGACGGCGCCAACCAGCCCCGTCTCCAGCCCGGTGCAGCTGAGGAGGACACGGTGCCCCACCGGGGACCCACTGCCCAATGCTGCCAGCCCACCGGGACCGTGCCGAGGTGAAGACCACCCCAGCAGCGCCACGCAGAGCAGCTCACGAGCCCTTACCAGAAGGAGAGGGTGTAGTCCCCGACAAAGGTCTCGCTCTCCCTGACAAGGAAGGAGCCGTCGGGGGCCCCCGTCTCGATGCAGTACTCCGTCAGCAGCCTCTCGGCTATGTGCCGCCCGTCGCGCCCCGCTCCCAGCTTGCCATGAAACCACTTCTCCGTGGAGTGCAGCTCCGTGCTGTTGCTCACCTGGAGGGAAGAAGGCACAGACTGGGGTCACCGGGGGCTGCTCCGCGTGCGGGGCTTTAACAAGGGTCGGCGGCTTTCTGAACCAGCTCCCACCTTTCCCATCACAGCATCTCCCTCTGAAGCTGGCAGTGGAGGTGCTCAGCCCCCTGGGCAGCGAGTTCCTTTCCCGAGGGGAGCAACTTACCATCGCACAAGGGAGCCCTCACCTCCTTCTGCTCTTCCTCATCCTCGTTTCCTTGGTCACTGGTTGTCTCCCCCGAGTAATAGATCTTGCTGCTGGTCAGGACAAAGTAATGCGGGTTCCACTCCTGCAAGGAGACAAACTCTGGGCAAGAGGCCCCCTGAGGAAGCACCGAGCTGGCCCAGCACCCGTCGGTGGGATCTTCTCTCCCCGATTAGCACAAGCAGTGGGGGGTGATTGGGTTTGGGAAGGAGAGTCACCAACAGCACCGGTTTCAGTGGAGAGAAACAGGAGCTCCCAAGGCATGCCCCCGATCTGAAGCATGGGTTTATCAGCAGCGAAAAAACCTGCACGCGACAGGTCTGACACACGAAGTGACTGCAGATCATGCTGCAGCCACCCCAGCGTGTATTAAAAGATGACCAAATGAAGAGCAAATCACTGCAAAAAGGAAACATTGGGCATGGATTCGGCAGGGGGGCTATCAGAGATGGGGGTAACAGAGACGGCTGTGCGGCTTTACCATTGCGCTGTTGTTCTCCCAAAAAAAAATGGCTCTTTCATATACATTTTTGCCTGAAAGATCCTCATCAAAGCAAAGCAGCTGAAGAAGCAGACTGCGGGTAAGTAAACACACCTGCTGAAATGAATGCTCAGCGCTTTACGAAGCAGAATGCTCCTTTAGGTGCGGGAAGCGTTCGGGCAGGAGGCAGCCGGCTCTGGGCTGCCGCCACGACTTGCTGCAGGAGCAGCCAGCGCGTTACGCGGGTCGCGCAAGAGCAGCGAAGCGGCTGCCGTGCACCAGCCCAGAGCTCCCTGAGCTCAGCCTTGCGCCGCTAGCAGGGCCGGCGGGAGACGCCTAGGGGAGAGCACAGCATCAAAACTCCCCCGGCCGTCAGCGACCCGTGGGTCTGGCACTCCTGAGGCCCAGGAGGGGCAAACAGCCCCGCGTAAGGGATCTCCCTCGAGCACCCCGTGGCGTCATTTACGGAGCCTGGGGTAGCGGTGGCGGACACGTACGTGATTGATGGGGTCTTCCAGGTAGAGGATCCCGTTCTTGATGGAGTTGCTGATGTCGTTCTCGGAGTACATCACGGAGGTGGGCAGCTCCTCGTAAGCACTGCCCTCGGCCAGCTTCTTGTGCTGTGGGACAAGAGAGTGAGTAAGGCACCTCGAGCGGAGCGGGCACCCAAAAGCAGCACGGGTTTCCCAGTGAACAGCCTTGAAACTCCAGGTCTCCTACAGCGGGTCCCCCCAGACCAAAAGGACCAAGGTAAGAGACTGTCTCATGGCACTGACGTGCCACCCTGTCTTCCCGGAGGTGATTTCTGCTGTAGAAATACCAGTATCCTCCCATGGCAGCACCCAGCTGCTGGGCTCATGTCCCAGTAGCTCCTACAAAGCAAGAGAAGCTCTTTGTCTCCCCATGCTTTCAGCAGCAGGTTTCCACTTCCACCCCGAGCACTGTCAGTCACGCAGACGGTGTCCTCTGCGGCTGGTATGGGGCCACGGTAACCCCGGAGCGAGAAATTCCAGCGGTGAAGCAGGCAGAGGTCATCACCCACAGTGCGCGCAAAATGGGGCTACGGGAGGGACCTGAAGCCAAACTGCCCTAAAACTTTGGGGGAATTCCCATCTGTATCCAGACCCAACCCTTTTTCTCAAGGTAGAATTAACCAGGGACATTGACATAAATACAACCACGGTTCAGGGTTCATGCCACAGCCAAGCCCTTCCAAAAGCAGGCAGCTCCCCATGGTCCCAGAGCCAAACCTGCCCCTACTCTCTCCATTTATCAGCTCTGCCGGGGAAGGGAGCTCACCTTGATGAGAATCTTCCTCTTGAGCTGATTTGGAGAGGGGAGCCCGTCAGCAGAAATATCTACTGGTTTGGTCAAGAGCATGTCCCCAAAAACCTTCTTGAAATTCTGAGCCATGTTCCTCTGCTGAGCAATGCTGCAGTGGTCCTCGATGGACAGAATGACGGGGAAGCTGGCAGGAGGAAAAGAGCTGCCATTACTGGAGCCGTGTCTGCAGGAAGCTCCGCTGAAAACCTGGCTTCTGTGCCCTCCGAGAGCAGTCTGCACCCACACCTCTCTGTGCTGCGTCTGCAGCTGTGCTGTCTCGAGCCTTCAGTGTAAATGGCCTCCAGCAAGGTGTCCCCACCACTGGCTGTGGGCAGGGGACTGGCAAGCTGCTGAGCTTTACCCACAGCCTTCCCTCCCACGAGACTCTTTTCAGGGTGAAATCTCCCCTTGGCTGGAGCCACAACAGCACGTTCTCTTCCCGCTGAGTCCCAGATGCACGGTCTTGTGCCAGGTCCCTGGTACAGGTGGGCTTCGCCTGGCTGCAGGTGGTGCCTGCCCGCTCTTTGCCTTTCTGACAGCTCTGCTCGTGGCAGCCCAGGTGCCTGCGGTACTCACTCGGAGGTGACGAAGGCGTGCTCCTTGATAGTGACCAAGACGTCAGAGAACTTGATCTTGGTGGTTAAGGTGTGCCCATGGTAGATGACCGGCATGCCGTCAGGACCATCCCAGCAATCCACTGAAAGAGACCCAAGGGGGAAATGAGCCCAGGGGCTGCAATCTGGGCAGGACACGGACATGAGAGTGGGCACTGCTGGGAGCTCACGTTGGGTGGAAATAACGGAGAGGTGCAAGGCCAGCCCTCTCTGGGGGACCAAGGGCTCAGGCAGGCGCCAGGCAGCGCCGTGCAGCGAACAGCCTCAGCCTCTCCAGCCCACCGCGGTGGTTACACCGCCTCCTGCAGCCCTGCCTCCGCACGGAGACTTGGCCGACCGCTGCCAGCTGTCGCGACAACGGTGACAAAACTGCTGGTGGCACCGGTACTCACGTTCGATGCAGCGGCATCCCATGCGCAAGCAGCGGGCGTACGCCTCCAGCGAGGACTCGCTCGAGAACTGGTCCCCGGTCAGGTACCTGCCACGTGAGGGAAGATGAGCACGTCAGCCACAGGCAGGGTGGGGATGGCTCCTGGGACATCGCAGCCCTGCGCGGCTCCATCCCCACTGCAAGGGCTGTATTCATGGCTCCTACAAGCCCTAGGTGGGCACAATGCCCCTGCACCCAGCGCCATTGCCACCGCTCTGAGAGCTGGTCCAGCCCCTGCAGGCAGGAGCTCAGCCACCGTCTGCTCCCCAGGCTTTCAGTCCTTTAAATTTGGGCTGATGTGCTGCCACTGCACTGGGTGAACAGGGAGCACAGCCAGTGCACGTGCCCCTTGGCAAAGAATGCTTCCACCAGGGGAGAAGCAAATGGCCAATTTCAGCCTGCCCGTTTTGTAGCACCTCTCCTCCTACAGGCTGTGCAAGGCGATGGTGCCCGTGGAAGGAAACTGCCCGAGAGACAGCCTGGGACCTCAAAGCCCAGTCTGTGCAGATGTGCTGTGCTGCCAGTGTCAGAGCACAACACAGATGGCTAAACCATGAAGGGAGGACTGGGACACCAAGCGGAGGGTGTCTGAAGTGCTGATCCCATGTCTAAAGGGCTGCTCGTCAGCTCGCCGGGACCAGAGCCCCCTAGCACGGGACGCTGGGCAGGGGCAGGCGCAGGGAGCCACTCCGGGGTCCTTACGTGTTGTGCGAGGAGGAGATCCAGTAATGGGAGAGGGGGTTGTTCATGTTCTCCGGACACACCATGTCCAGCTGCGAGTTCCAGATGCTGTTCTCTTTGGAAAACAGGAAGGTGAGAAACTGCTCAGGAAGAAACAGAAGCGTGTTACTGATGCGGAGGCTTTGGGCGCTGCGGTTCAGTTTCACACACAGAGCTCACCCTTGGCGAGCAGCTATTTCCTAAGCTCAGCACAGACCGCATCCTGCAACGCGAGGTGCCAACTGGCTGCACCGGGACCAGGCAGCGGGGGCCTGACCGAATCCTGCCCAGTGCACAGCTACGTGACCCAACGTGCCTGAGCAACACAGCTCCAGGCATTAGCACCTATCTTCTGCTCCCTGCCAGATATCTGCGCACAAATCCTTAGACTGCCCCAGCTGGAGACAAATCAATAGCTCTGCATTTTATTTTGCAGCTCACACGGCAGCAACAGCTCACTATGGCCACGCGGATCAAGGGACTTCTGGATGGGACTTGGTCCAGAGGGCCTGTGACATGGTGATCTCCAGCTGTTTTTATTCTTTTGTTTCCAGCAAGGCTGATAACAAAGTTCCTTGCTTTGAAAAGATGCTTACATGGAGCAAAAGGACGTGTACCCCTGCGTAACCTCTCACTCCCCAAATGAAGTGCCCGAGGAGGGCTCCCAGCTGCACACATCCACCACCAGCAGAGTCCCCAGAAGTCGTTCCCTGTGCCAACCTTCCCTTGAGCAGCTCAGCAAACGGCTGCCCTAGGGGATCACCCTGCTTACAGCACCCTCCCCTCCAGCACTGTCACGCCTCGAAGACGCAGCCCCCCTCCCCTGGGCACCTCCCGCCCTCCCGTTAGCCATCCGAGGTGCCGTACCTCGTCCAGGGAGAAATACGGCTCGTCGATCTCTCTCAAAGGGTCCCGCAGGAAGTTGAACATGAATTCCTGTACCTGGAGGGTATCTGCAGCCCAGAGCTCCTGCAAACCCCAGAAGAGACATCAAGGAGGAAGCGTTTCAGGAAGCGTTATTCAAAACCACAGCAGCTTGCCCAACTAGAAGCTTTAACCATCTCTGCCTGGGAATTCAACCATCAGCACAAATACCAGATAGTGCGCAACTGCGGCAATCTGGCCCCTTTTTAAGTGGTCTTCATCGTCTGGGCATTGTGCATTTTTCTTCCTGAGAGCTCCTTTGCACACATCTGCTCTCCCAGCTCCCCCCGCAGCAGAAGCCAGCGTGGCTTCCTTTGGTTCCTCTCTCTCCCTGGCTGTCTTGCATTAAGTCACCCAAACGGCTGCGTCTCTGCTGCTTCATTTTGTCCTCCCTGCAGCTGTGGGAGATGGGAGAATGGCACACAGCAGAGGCCCTGTGCTCCCACCCGAGGCACGGCATTGCGAGAGCCTGCAAGAAGGGTCTGCACGCTCTGCAAACAGGCTGCGGGCACCCACATGGGTGTCTGAGCACACACTGAGCTCACCGAATGCCTCCAAAAGATGGCTTTTAGAAGCAAAGGCAGCAAGCAGATGGATCAGCTACTGCTCAGGATGGCCCAGGGAGCTTTGGCTGCCTTCTGCACCAGCCCCAAGGACTTGGTGAAACTCCAACCCCACAGAGAAGCGGGTCCCTACAGCTATCCCCTCCCCTCGCCCGTCCCGAGCTCACCCTCTGGTACTCCAGCAGGAACTTCTGGAACTCCAGCAGCGACACCCTGAAGTGCTCGGACCTTTCTCCACCCCTGAGAACACAAGGAGAGAAACGTCAGTCACTCCTGTGATGCCTGGCTGCAGCATTGCGCCAGAGGCCACCCGCAAGCCACGCGGCACAGCAGGCGACCCACGCCGTGCACCCTGAGCACGATGGTCAGCAAGGCACGATGGCAAACACACGGCAGCTGAGCTTCCATCTCCTCGTCCCGTGCTCCTGGGCAGCCCAGGGCTCACAGCAAGGGGCTGACGATGTGAAACTTTGCTCAAGGGCGGTGAAACTCCAGTCAAGGGCAGCAAAAGTCATCAGAGGGACTGAGTTGTACAAAAACGGGGTTTCTTCTTGTATGAAAGAGTGAAAAGAGCTAAAGAGGATTGGGGCTGCCAAGGGTGACTGCAGCCAGGCCAGACCTCCGGGTATTCGGAGGCTGGGGGCTCAGGGAGGCAGGGCTGGGCTGTACCAAGCTGTAGCGCACAACCAGGGGCCATGCCTGGGACCAAGACAAGAAAACAGACACGGAGCTGGCAGTGCTGTGCACAGCTGAGGGAAGGGACTGCCTGGAGAGGAGCCCAAGAGCTTACGGGTGGCCCATCGCTTACGGCCGCAGCGCCCAGTGAGCACCAACCATGAGGGTACCTTTGGGGAAACTTCTAGGGGGTCTCGTTACTCCACAAAAAAAACCACAATTTTTTTTGGGTGCAGCTGACCTGAGCTGGCTCCCAGAGGGACATCTGGGAGGAAGAGAGCCCCAACTTGACCTGAAACATCTACAACAAAGGTGCTTGTTCACAGCGCACAGAAACGCACGCAGCGCTGTGACAAGGAGCACGCAGCATGCCTCGTCCCAGACCCACTGCGGCAGGCACCAAAGCACGCGAAGGAGCAAAAAGCAGCAGCCCCTTCCCCCGCAAGCACAAGAAAGTTATCCACCTGTCTAGGAACGGGACATCCATCTGCAAAAGAAGAAGCACAGGCATTAGGTTGGCTCTCAGGCAAAAGCAATAACTTACGTGCTCCCTGCCTTCCCTAGCCCAGAGGTAGGAAACAGGAGCTATTAGTGGAGGGAGGCAGGGCTAAGAAGGCAATTAAGAGGGGATGCCCAGTAATAAATATTATCTCTGCTTCCCCTACCCCACCCTGGAGAATTGAGCTCTTACCATTTTCTGGGCACTGAACATCAGGCTGCGGTAGAGCTGTGCAAACTGCCCGTACGTGATATCCCCGTTCCTCTGCTCCACGTCCTACAGCCAAAAAAACCCACAAACACCGAGGTTTTACAGAGCCACAAGCAAGAGGACTGCACTCCTGTCACCTGCGGGTGTCACCTGCCCCCAGGATTTTGCAGAGGAGGAGGGAAAGGCCAGAACGTGGCCAGCCTTTGCCTCCTACCTTCATATGTCTCCACTAGGGCCAACGGGACCCCGACAGCACCCAGGACATGGGCGCATCCTAAGCCCCCGTTACGTGCTTCCCCAGGCTCACCCACATAGCAAGCATTACAGCTTACTTGAATAGTTACAAAAGGATTGTTTCCTTTTTTGCTGGCAGGGAATACCTGCAATATCTAGAAACTGCAAGAGACAAGGTGCACGCTCCTCTTTGGTGGGACCTTTCCTAGGTGAGCTGACACGTGGGCAGGCAGCGGCGCTGCCCAGGGACCCAGCCCGAAGGGGAGAGCAGCGGGGCCGCGTGCTCACCGTCAGCCGCTCCCGCAGGAACCTCATGTTGGGGACACGGTAGTTGACCTGGGACAGCATGTTCTTCAGGTCCTTGGCGGAGATCCTGGCAGGGCAAAGAGGGAAAACACGTTCAGGAGCTCTGGGACCAAGGCATCAGCTGTGAAAGGCGAGGACGGACGCGCATCCCTGGGAGCACACCGGGGTTGGGACCCAAAGGCGAAAGGGAAGAATGTTTTACATTTTCACGTGTATGCTGTGCACAGGGAGCGCACAGAGATGGGACAGGGCTGCCTACATCCTGCTGGGAACTGCAGACAGCTCCTGCAAGCCGCTGGCACTGCGGGGCAAGCCCCAGCATCCTCGCCTCACGTGGCCCCTGGGAGCCGAGGCTGCAGCGGGCACACGGCGCCTGCCGGCTGCTGGGAGCGACCGGGCAGAAGCACCTTTAGAGCATCTGCGCCCCAGCATGGAAGCTGGGAGACCAAAATCTGATCCCTGACACACAGAAGGAGGTGGAGGTAGCGCCTGCATTGACGACAATTCCTCCAAGTCTGCCCAGCGATCATCAGTGGTGCTTTTGTGCCTGATCCTCAAAAGCAAGTGGGAGCCGGGACCCTGGAGGATGCTGCCCCATCCTGCAACGCACGGGGCAGGCCTGGCACCGGGAACGCTCACGGACTTGGGCCCAACTAAATACACCAGGGACAATGTGATATGTGCTGGTTGTGTGCCACGGGCCATCCCTTCCCCGTGATGCTGAGCCCACAAAGGAGCTTTGGCAGGAAGGAAGGGATGGGACGCAGCGGCCACCCCCAGAGCCCTGCCCCAGCACCAGAGGGCTGTTGTCCCCGGGAGGTGTTGCGCCAAGGCACTGCTCATCGTGGTGACAAAACAAGGAGAGGAAAGAACAAACCATGTAAAAGCTCCGACCAGCATTTCCCCTCTGTTTCTGGTAGGAGGGCAGGGCATGGGATGATTTTATTTACTGTGTTAGTAATAAGGTTAAAGTGCTGGAGAGCTTGGAAAAATAACTTGGTACTATTTTGAGACTAGAAAGTTAAAAAAAAAACAACAACACACAAAAACTTTCTTCTTCTTCTGCGGAAGTTTTTTTAAGGGCTTAGGATGAAGAAGCCAGAGGACGGATCCAGCCCTCTCCAAGGGCATGAAAACATTCCCCGCTCCCGGTGCTCTAACTCTGCTCCCAGCCTCGGGCAGCTTTCCTAGCCAGAGGTGAAACGGCCTCCCCTGGAGCTAGGAAAAAAAAACCAGCATCCTGTTATCCTCCTCTTCCCACCTAACCTCCCCTGGAAAAACAAACACCCAGAGGCACGGCCGCCAGTGCAAACAGGCAGCATCTGTGCGCTGCGAGGCCCGCGGCTGGGTGGGCTCCGGCCAGGGGCACGCGGCCACCGGTGGCCGCTGCTGGCTTGGGACCCCAGCAGGGGGTGGGAATGGGGAACTTCAGCTGCCCCAAAGCTGCCTGTGCTGCGGGGGGTTTGTGTTCAAAGAACACCTCGCTCCCTTTTCAAACCCCGCTGCCCGGCTCAGAAGTAAAAGCAAAACGCGACACCAAAGTCAGGGGAAGACATCATCCAAAGGTCTGTAAGGACCTGCAGTTGCCGTCTCTGCTTTGCAGGGAACACACGGATGCTTGTAGGATGGGGAGGCCTGAAACCTTTCTGCTTTCCCCCCTCTACGCTGCGGCATTTCTGTTGTGCGCCGCTCGCAGCCTGGGCTGGAGCAGCAGCTCTTTCAATTAAATGCTTTGCATTTAATCCCCTTCCCTTGATTGACAGATAAAGAATACACGGCCTTTTCCTGGCTTAATTCTAAATGCTAATACAAAGATGATATTAAGAAAAACAACAGGAGAGATGTAAGAGACTGCCTTTCGACTGCTGAACGTGCCTTGGGCAGACGAAGCTGTACGTTCAGCCTCTTTTGTCCTGTCCCGATGCCATTTCAGCAGCGTTACTGTGTAACCGGATGAGAAAAAGGACCAATTTTTTCCATTTCTCTTGCGTTCACACTGCAACCCCCCACGCGGCCACCCCCACACACGTTCCCCATTGCCGAATTCAGACAGTTTTCAAACAAAGGGGGTCAGTGATGCACGCCAAGGACCCGGCCACAGCGATGGGACGAGGGCTCTGCTCGAAGCAGCCAGCGAGCCGCACTCCTGCCTCCTTCCCCCGGTGCCCAGTCCCCAGCGAACACCAGTACGATGTGCATAAAACCTGAGCCGGGATTTGAAAGGTGTGTGGCACGTGCGGAGCAGCTGCAGGGGATTAAGGGTGCCTTTTTCCTTCCCGTTCTGCCTCGGAGAGGATTTACCCCTCCTCCGCCAAACCCCAATGCACCGCGCTGCTCTCGGCACGGCACAAATCCTTGCAAAGACAAAACCAGGAGGGACTGGGGGAGCCGCTGGTCCCCCGTTCCTGGCAGCGGCAGGCTGTTACAGCACGGACACCTAGCCCGGGTTTCTCATGACCACCACGACCACGTCCCTCTGCGAGCAGTGGGACGGGGCGGGCTACCTCCAGCGCGCTCCCCCTCCAATGACAACAGAAGTCAGACCCCAATTTCAGCCACATCAGTTCTTTGCTTACAGGACAGGACAGACAGGGCCTGTGTCTGCAGCACTGCCATCGCTGCCACCCGCAGGCACCTCCCCGGCTGACCTAAGCAGGGGGAGCAGGAGAGGCGAGGCTCCCCCGGTCCCCTGGGGGTTAAGAGCTGAGCGCATCCTCTGCGCTGGGATTGCAGCAAGGCAAAGCACTCCTGTCTCCCAGTCTTAGCCAGGTCCAGCTGACCCCTGGAAGGCTTTTCGGCTCCCGACAAGGGGCTCTGCTTCCAGGGCAGAAAGCCCGGGCAGATGAAGGGCGCAGCTGGGTGAGCCACAGGTCTCGAGGAGGATAAAGGAGCTCTGCTCCTTCGGTGCTGCCAGCTTGGGGTGAGGGTGTTTCACAGCTACGGGGTCTCAAGGTCTTCCTGGGTCCAAATCGCTGAGAAACAGGTCAGGGAAATGAGATAATTTTTTGATTTTTTTTTAATTCAGTGAAAATGAGCCAGGGAAGTATTGGAGCTTGGATTAAGCTTTCTTGGAAGTGAAAACTAAAACCCTACAGGACCCAACACAGACCCTAGCCTTTGCTGTGGATTTTTAAGCCAGAGGTAAGTGCTTACAGCTCAAGCCCTCTCTTGCAAGCACTGCAAACCAGGGGCCTCATCCAGCACCCAAACCGAGCAGGGGCTGGGAGGGCACCGTGCCGGGGGGCTTCCTGGGGGCTCTAGCAGCGCTGCATGGCTGGTTCGAGCAAGGTGGGCTTCTGTTAAACACGGGGACTCTGGCACTGGGTAGGATGAGGCTTCTTTGTACAAACGTGTGTGCAAATGAGTGTTTTCTCTCCATTTTTACCTGTCCTCCCGGTTGCGATCCAGCGAGTAGAACTGCTTCCTGAGCCACCTGAAAGGAGAGGCACGAGGTCAGGCTCTGCCTGGCCGCAGATGCCGTAGGACGGCAGGTCAGTGGGATGAAGCCCCTCATACAGGAGCACCAGGTCACCGCGGCCCCGGGGGGGGGGAAGGAGACCTCATCGCCCAGCCCAGCAGCTGCGGACACCGCCGACCACGCGCTGCTGTACAGGTCTGACCCCAGCACGGCGCTCCAGGGTGGGAGCAGCACCGCAAGGGATGGAGAAGGGAAAATAACACAAGCACGGGACAGGGCCAAGCTCCCCACCTCTCAATCTGCAGCGGGGTGGCAGCCCTTAGGGTATCTGCCACCAGCCAGTTCAGCCCCTTGATCCACATGTTGACCTCCTCCTCGGATGTGGCTGCGGAAAGAAGGAAGAGGAGAAATGGGAGGAAGGGACACAGAGGCAGGTCACCAGCCCCTCTTGAGGCTACCCCCGATGTCTTGAATGCCTTCCTTCTTCCTTCACCCCCTCCCAACAGCTCCCACCCCTGCAGACGCTCTGGTGCGCTCCTCTCCCTGCCCAGCTCCTGCCCACCCCCCGGGACGTATGTGGCTGGCTGGACCCCGTGCCCCTGCACTCTTCCATGCCCCTCCTGAGAGCTGGGTGTCACCTCTGTCCCCGAGGAGCAATGCCCAGGCTGGGCTGGGTGACAGGGGCCAGCAGCTCCCGGGGAAGGTGTGCCAGCTCCTCCTCAGCCCCCCCGGCTCCCGCTGCAGCCTCCCCGAGGGCAGAAGGGCTGGCTCTGTCCCTGCGGGCTGCAGCACAAGCCAGAAGGCAGATGTGCCATGGACACTCAGGGGTCAGCACAACCCCCTACAGGGGTCTAAATGAGACCCAAGGGTGAGTACTGCTAGCTGAACACGGCAGATCCACCAGCTGAACTGCAGCGAGTGATTACGAGCCTGTCTTCCATACAAGAGGAAACTCGGCAGCACGAGGCTCTGCTCTTTCAGTAGCAAAGCGTAAGGCTGGGTGCTCCGAGTCCGGCTTACGTCACTGGACGAGATGTTTAGGAAAGCTGGGACCGAGGCGTCAGAGTCACCCCGTGCCGCCAGCAGCAGCCAGACACATCTCCTTGCTCAGGACTGCAGGGCAGGGACAAGCGAGCTCTTAGCCCTCCATGTGCATGGCTGAGGAAGCTCAGCTGACGAGCACTGACGTGCCAAGCTGAGATAAGAACACTACTGCAAGTTTCGAAGCAGGGTGTTCAGTTCATGTAACTTCTGGCTACACTGGGTGAATCAACTGACTTAACCAGAGCCTGGTTCAGTGCGTACCCGTCAGGGAACTGCTGTCACCTGCTTCCAAAGGCATCCCTTCAGCATGGCCAAAAAGGCATCTATGTGCCCGGGGACTTGTTCCAGCTCACCCTTGGAAGGATGCCTGGGAAGTCTGCGAAGGGCCTGCCCGCCCTGCCCAGGGGCTTTACCCAGTGCTTTACCTTGCAGGCTGAGGGTCTTCAGCCTGAACTCTGTGCCATAGAGGACAACGAAGCAGTGAGACTGGTCCGCTCGGAAACATGGATCCTCCTGGTACCGGTCAAAATCGCGCGAATTCTTTCCTGGGCGAATCTCTTTGATTTCACGAATGTCCACTATGAGACAAAGGGGAAAAAATAAGAGGTCAGTGAAGAGTTGAAATTCCCAAGAAGATGAGGCTCTGTAGATCCTAAATGCCACATCAGAGTAGAAGGAAGGGCATGGATTGTGCAGCTGGACTGCCCCCTGGTATGTGATGGCTGTGGCAGGAGGGTACCAAGCTCTCCACGGCTCAGCTCCAGCACCTGGGCTTCCCTGACCTCTTGGGTACCTGCCTCTACCACTCTCTTCGCATGCTTACGAGACCATGCGCACACAAGCCTGCGAGCACAGCCCCTTCATGCTGGTTCCCCAGAAAGCCTCCGAGCCAGCCCTGTCCCTGTTTGTCCCCGTGTCCCCAGGGAGGCTTCGGTATTTCACCCAGGCGCTCCCCAGTCGCGAGGAGCAGAGGGCAGAGCTCTGGTTCCTGCAGGTTCCTTCGCCCGTCAGCTTCACACCTCACTCTTTCTTCCTCTGCTCAACCTACGTCTGTGAACTGCAGGGGTTTTTGCCTTTACGAGAGTCACTTTGTTTTCTTTTTAAACAGGAGCCTTTCTGCTGGGGTGAAACCTCTGGGGGCACAGCCTTCTGCCCAGCTCAACGAAACCCTGCTTGCAGCCTCTGCGTCTTACAAACACCATGGGTTCAAGATCCACTCCTATCCAAATTCGATATTGAAACCTGAGTTGGTTCCTGGTTTAAACAACTCTGTGACCCCTCTTCTTCCCTTCTCCCTTTTCCCCCTAAATTATGGCTGCAGTTTCTGGCACCTTCCCCTGCCCCGACAGCTCTCCCATCTCTCGAGAGGTGACCCCCCGTCCCGCTCCAAGCGGTACCAGGACCCCTGGACCTGCTCTCATCTGTGTGAGTCCCACGGGCTTTATTTTAACAATTCCAGCTTCTCTTTGAGACCAAGGCTGCTGCAGAGTGGGCAGCACCAGCAGTGACACGGGGACAGCGCTGTCCTTTGGATATTCCCGAGGCCACGGGGCTGGTGTCGCAGCTCAACAGCTGTCCCCTGGAGCTCCCCCAAAGGTGACACGTTGGGCAGCAGTGCGACAGCAAGGAACATGGCCGGGAGGTGAGAACCAGGCTGGGCACAGCTACGGCTTCCCCAGCGCTCAAGGAGGAGGAGAGCAGCAGCTAACTCGCCCCGGCCACCGCGGCCGAGGGAATCTGCAGCGGGGTAGAGCGTGCCAGGATCTTAAACACGAGGTGAGCCAAAGGAGATGGAGGGATGCTGGGGAGAGAGTGCCTCAGCCTCCTCCCCAGAGGAAATTCTGGGAAAGGACGCTCATTACCATCAAACACAGAGAACACAGCAGCAGAAACAACAAAAAACCCCAAACCCAAGAATCTTTGCTTCCTGGAAAAAGAGTTTCTTAAATGCTCGGGGGAATCAAATAACAACAGTTCTGAGTCACGTTTCCAAAGCAGACGATGCTTCTGAGCAGTGTGGGATGGCGATTACTGCAAACCTGGCGTGTAATTCATCCCAATTAAACTCCACTTAGGGCAGTCACTGTGGATCGACTCGCCTTTCATTTCAATTTGCTCTAGTTTAGAGCTAGACAGAAACGCGACCTGCTCAGCAACCGCAGCAGAGGCTGGCAGCGCTGCACCGGCTCACGGGGGAAGGGGCCTGCTCCCAGCAAACCCCACAGCAAGCCGGGAGATGTGGCCTGGTGCTGGGGAGACTTGTCCCAGACCTTGTACAAGGAGCCTTGGGAACCTTTTTAAACCACTGCTGTTGAAGCAGTCACAGCAGCAGCCTTGGATGCTTGCTATAAAACCATTTTGTGCTGGCTTGTGCACTCTGCATGTGCACAAAAATATGTATAAAGAAGAGAATCCCACTGAAACCTTGTCAAGGGGTCTTTCACCCCTGGACAGGCTACACCACGCAGCACAGCGGTGTGCATCCAGACACGATCACAGCCCCCTCATTTCCTGATACAGAGACACCCCGTTTGGCCACTGCAACCAAGGACAAGTGCACAGAGAGATGCAGCTCCTTGGGCTGTGAAGGGCAGCTGAACAAGCTCCCTAAAACGAGCAGGGCTGTGCCTTTCTAAGGCATCACCTGCCCTTTAGAAACTGGCTGTCTGGAGGTTCAAACATTAGCCTGCCCCGTCGTAATCCATCCACGTGCTCACAACCTTAGCGGCATGACATGTTCCTCTATCGCTAGCATAAAAAAATGCATCACAGCTGCGGTCTTTGCCTCCATCACACGCACAGCAAAGGCTATTCCTGTCGGAGGATTTGACAAAAGCAGTGGGAAAGAGCTGGTTTTCATGGTAGGCGGTAACCACCAGCATGTGCTGTCTCTGCTATTTCGGCAGCCTCCTTCCAAGGGCCTAACCCCGCACCGTGCCGGCGCACCGCGGCGCTCTGACTCTGTCCCGCATCCGCCTCTCGCTGCAAAGTGCCCGCGGGGTTGTGAAGGTTGCGAGCTACCCTTACAAACCGCATCCCCAAAAATCCACACCAGGGAGAGCCCCCAGAGCAGACGGGGCACCCAACGAAGGCACAGGGGTGCGGGCTACTCCTGGGGTGCACTGCCGCGAGCACCATGCACGCAGGGGAGCAGGTAACGAGCTCCAGCCCACGCGTGCCTGCAGCTGCTTGCTCATCTCTCTCATCCTCCCAAACACGCCCGCGTGCGCCGGGGAGAAGGCGGTTCAGGGTTTGGTTTCTGCAGCTCGCACCTTGCCACGCAGCAGCACCATCATCCTCCTCCAGCCCCACTGCCTCGAGTGACTCAAACGCCTTCCCGGCCCCCTGCACCCTGGAAGGAAATGACTTCAGCAGGAGGCACAGCGAACACGGACGCCACCATCCCCAATATGCGAGGTGTCTCCACACCAGCTGTGCCCCTGCCAGGCTTCAAGCCCCCGGCACCAGCCTGGGACCAGCGGTCAGCTGGCAGTGGGGAGGGGAGGAAAGGCCGCCCCAGCTCTGCTTCAGCAGGGGGTGCAAGCCTACAAGCCACGTCTCACGTCTCCTCTTTCCCTCTGCTTGCACCAAAACCCCGTCCCACACACCCCAATGCCACGCTCCCCAGCCCTCCCCACCAGTGCCAAGGCCTGGCACCCTATTCCAGACACCAAACCAACCCCAGCCCATAAATATTTCCACCTCTGCTTGCGAGGGCCACAAGTAAAACACAGACACCTCAGCAAACACCAGCCACCCTCCGGAAGGCAAACAGGAAACCCAGAGCCTGCTGCCACCTCTCTCCATGCTCTTGCGAGCTTCGGCCACCCACTTTTCTTTTTATTGCCCCGAAGCTTGCCCTGACCACAACTGCTGTGGCAGGTGCCGGGGGCCACCGAGAAGAAGGTGGCTTCCTTGATGGCCACCATGCTCTTCCCTCTTGGGCTTCCCTCAAGGACAGACGGACAGGGAAGCTCGAGGTCCCACCGCACCGTGGGTCTGTGCTGGGAATGACCTACCAGGGATGCTGCCGAGGACTAGGGGAAGAGCATCTGGTGGGACCACATGTGCCAGGGCGGAGGAACAAGTGCCAGATAACCCTGGATAAACCCGCCAAAGAGAGGCAACCTGTCACCGGGGTGAACCACATCTCATCGCCCCGCTGTGGGACGGAGCAGCCACTGCAGAAAGCGGGCGCTGGTCTTCATCCCACGTGGACAGCAGCAGGACGAGGGAGAGAAAGCCTTGACCTCCACACGCCTTTTCAAAAAGGACACGGTCGCGTTTCTGGGCCAGCAGCCTTCCCTTCCGCAGGAGCAGGTTACACCAGAAAGAAAAAACTGGCCACAGACCCACCCCCTGCACCACTTAGGAAAAAAAAAAATTCCCCTCTGGTTACATGAAAGCCAGATCCACCCTTCAGCTGTTCACAACTGGAACTTCACCCAGGCCTCGCTTATAACCCGTGATGGAGCGGGCATTGTAACGCGTGAGGATAAGGACACCCTGCAACGGGCTCCAAGGGTTGCAAAATCTCCACCTCCAGAGGGTTTTTGGAAAGATGTCAGACTGATTAAAAAAGAAAAAAAAAAAAAACAAAAAAACAGGATTTAGGCAAGATTACCTTCCAGGATGGATTTGTCAGGGACAGCCTCCAAGCAAACACCCACCCACCCCCCTGGCAAGCACATCTGGGTGCAGCGTGGCTGCGTGGGGACCAACAGCGCAGGGAGAGCCGCACGCTCACTCTCACTGCAGCCTGACCTCAGCTGGCACAGGCTGATCCTGTCCTGCGGTGGCGGAGAAGCCTTTGGGCTTCTTCCTCCAGTACCAAGCCAGCAAGAAATGTCTTCATGCTTTTTGGCAGTGGACGTTGCCCCGAACACAATGATTATTTCTGGCCCTCCCATCACTCACAGGAGGGAGGTCCGGCACGCAGGGAAAGTGAGAAGTGAGGAAGATGGAAAAAAAAAAAAAAAGACCCGACTTGTACGTGTGTGTCGGGGCAGAAATCAGAGAAATCTATTACGTAACAGCACGGGGAATAAAATAAAGCAGTGGTATTTCCCTCAGAATACTTTGATAGGAGCCCACTGAACGTGCTGCTCGGGCTGGTGCTGGCTGCTGCAGAGGTTTGCAGCAGGAGGCTGGGCTGCCCTCGCCCTACCCAGGCTGCTTCTGGTGCGCTGTCTGCAACCGAATGCCACGCGGGGAGATGCAAGAATCCCACCGGGCTGCAGAGGAACGGTCAAGCGAGCACTAAGTGCTTTGCTGGAGCGGGGCCAGAGCCTCCAGCACCTCGCGGTCTGGAGCCAGGCGCCGTGCCCCGCAGCAGCCAGCGAGCCCCCTTCGTCTGCGAGGCTCCGCGTGAGCCCGTCCCGTGTCCACACGTGGATCCGTCCCTGCCAAAACGCAGCCACCTCAGGTGCCGGGGGTTGCACGATGCTGAAATCCTCCTGATGGCGTGTCTGCCGTGCACTGTGCCGCATCCAACGGGGATGATGCGGGCATCTTGCAGACAGCAACGATCTGAGCTTGAACCTGACTGGACCGCAGTCGTTACTAAGGCGGCTTTTACAAAACCGTGCTGCGCCCCTGGTGAACACCAGAAGCGGGCTACAATACCTAATATCCCATCCAAAAGAAAGCAGGAACCTCGCCGCATTAGAAACCTATCTCAGAGGGAAGAGCCGTGCATCTCTCATTAGTCCGGGTTTTCACAGTAACAGCTCAGCATTAGCTCCACAAGCTCTCCTTAATAGACAAGACGAAACCAGGCAGTGCAACGGTGAATTAACAGTGTCTGCGCACGGAGATGCAGCGCTGGGTTTCTGCACCCTCCTCCTGGCCACGCCGCGCTGCCATCAGTGCTTCCGTGCATCAGCTCTCAGGTTTCTGGAGGAATACGATCCCACAGCATTAGCAGATGGCTGCTCCAGCCAGAGAAACAATAAACCAGCTGGGGCCTCAAATCCGACCTGATGGCTCCTTTGCGGGTCTGAGGCGTCCACAGAAACCAAAAGAAAAGAAACGCCGGCACAGCAGAGCCCTGTGCCCCAGCAAGTCCCTGGTCCCTTCTGTGAACCGAAAACGGATGCGCTGCCATTTTAGTGAGGCACCCGAAAACCCTGCAAAAAGCTCTCTCACTGCCACTACTGCCCCAGGGAGGGACATGGCAGCCCTGGTGCTTGGGGGCCTGTTGGGTCCCACCGCTCTTGCTTCTGCAATGCACTTGCAGGAACCTCTCCGGTCTCAGGAGAAGATGCAGGTTAAGCTATTTTCCCCTCCAGACTTGGCTGGGTCGTGCCTCAGGTTGCTCCAGCAAGTCGGTACGTCTCACCCGCTACCCGCAGCAGCAACCTGCAGCGTTTGCTCTGAGCCGCTGAGCGTTGCTCTGAAGCGGTTGCTGCGATGGT
This sequence comes from Anser anser, assembly GCF_964211835.1. Taxonomy (NCBI): domain Eukaryota; kingdom Metazoa; phylum Chordata; class Aves; order Anseriformes; family Anatidae; genus Anser; species Anser anser. Next base: position 14,350,230 of record NC_139737.1, on the reverse strand, counting down.
TCTGCTGCAGAGGCAGCTGCATCCACAGAGCGCTTTGGCAGGGAGGATGCTCGGAACAAACAGCTCTGATGGGACACGGGAGTTCCCAGTCCGCCTGGATGGCTGCGAATAGCACGAACCCGGGGCCCAGATCCTGGCTGACCGCCGCTGGAGGGACGGGGCAGAGTGCTTCGTGGGATTCCCCCCCGGCAGCAGCTCCCCCAGCAGCGCAGGCAGCACGTGGGGGCCAACAGCTGCTCTGTGGGCACTGGGGCTTCCTGCCCTCGCCTCGAGCTGCCGCTGCCTCGGCTGCACCTCGGCATCACGTGTGCTGCGGCTTCTGAGCTCTGGTTGCTCCCCCTCCCTGTGCCCAACCCCCCCCGAAATCCTTATCGTGGGCAGCGGAAGTGACAAGGAGATGCGCAGGGGACTTGGAGGTGCTTCGTAGAATGGCTTGGGTTGGAAGGGACCTTAGAGATCACCTAGTTCTAACGCCACCATAGGCAGGGATGCCACCCACTAGATGAGACTGGCCAAGGCCCCATCCAGCCTGGCCTTGAACACCTCCAGGGATGGGGCATCCACAGCTTCTCTGGGAAGCTTGTGCCAGTGCCTCACCACCCTTACAGTGAAAAATTTCTTCTTAACGTTTAGTCTAAGTCTATCCTCTTTTAGTTTAAGACCATTCCCCCTTGTCCTATCATTATCTACCCAAGTAAGTCCTCCATCCTTTTTATAAGCCCCCTTTAAGTATTGAAAGGCTCCAATGAGGTCTCCCCAGAGCCTTCTCTTCCCCAGGCTGAATATCCCCAGCTCTCTCTCTCTCAGCCTTCACAGCTCTGCAGCCATGCGGTCTGGAGCAGGACACGAGGAACTGCCCGCCTGTCCTCCCTCCTGGGTGCTGTGGGCTGGAGCAGGGAGGCAAAGGTTGTGCCAGGGCACCACCCTGTCCCTACAGAGCAGCTCCCACCTCTCCCAGGCAGCCCCTGCCTTGCTGCTCCACCAGCTTCGGCATCATGCAGGCGACCTTCAAGGTCTCACAAACATCCTCCTGCTGCTAGCAGCAGAGGTGGCTGGGGGCTGACAACTGCCTATCCTGCATCATCAGCACATCTCTCCAGATTACTCTCAGCTGCAAGAAGGCATGTGTTAAAAAAAACCCCAAAGCTGGTCCCCCAAGTGAGCAAAGCAGGATGCCGCTATCTCGCGATCTCTGCCCACAGCCCAGCAGAGCGGGGATGTAAAGGCTGGCAGTTTCCACTGTGCCTGTCTCAGCCTCCGAGGGCCGGCTTCACGCTCGGGAGCTGCCTCCCTGCCCTGCAGAGCAGGCCACGTCCCCAGCACCGCCATATGGCCGAGCAGGGCACTGCCTCTCACGCCAGGTAGCGTCCAGTTCTGGCGGGGTGCTCCAGCCCCTTCCTCAGCCTCTGCTGCAGTCCCCTGGGCAGCACCCGTGGGGACAGGCCACAGGAACCTCAGCCCTCAGCGCCTCCCGCTGTGCTACACACATGGCAGCACTGTGCCCATCCCTGAGCCGAGGAGGCCAAGAAACCACAGCAGCAAGTAAAGCAGGGGAGCGAACATGGCACACCAGCCCTGAGACATAGCCACTTGTTTCTGCCACAGCCCGGGCCCCTGACGAAGCACCAGGAGCCCACAGATCTGCAGGCAGCAGTTCCCCAAATCCTTCCGTGCCTCATGAGCCTCTGGGACCTCGGGGTGGAGACATCCCCTCAGTGACTACTGGTGACAGCACACCCAGCCCACACCTTGTCCCTGGCCAGCAGGGCACGCCTCAGGAAACGCCAAGGACAGGGCAAATCTATCGGATAAGCTCCCCCCGGGCGCCCTCCCACCAGCCACCGTTGTGCAGTTTGAGGTCTCTCTCTGCAATTTCCTTGTCGGTCTCCAGCGGGGTGCAGGCACCCCACTTCAGGACAGCCACCACGAGCAGGGCTGAGCCCCAGGCAGCAGGACTAGCCTTGCAGAACACAAATGCGGAGTCACAGCTCACGAGGCAGAACCCCCCCAGCCCGGTGCCTGCGTTGGGGACACACAACTTGTCCCTGTCGGACACTGGTGGTGTCAGGAAGGCAGCGGCAGGGCCCTGCTCCCCTCCCGCCCATGGGGAGGAGGCAGCTGGATGGCATCCCTTGCTCTGGGGCTGCTCCTGGGCCCTCTCTTGTTTTCCACAGAAATTATATCCAGGGGAGCTGGGGGTGTTGTGCCAGGATCACTGGCTGGTGCTGAAGCCAAAGCTGGGTGTCCATGGTGGCCAGGCCTGCTCCCCAGCACACACAAGGCCAGCACCATGAAAGCCCCCAGACTTCTTGCACCCGCACCATGCAGGGTGTGGGAGCGTGTGTGTCCATCCCAAACAGCAACACCAGCCAGGCTGAGCCCTGGGTTTGGCCTGCCTGGACACTGCTTTAAAAAACACATCCCTTCTCCTGATAAATTACAGCCGGCGGCAGCCCTCAGTCACCGGCCTGCTCCGTTTGAGAGGCAGAAGCTTCCACTGACTCACATGGAAAGAGGAAGCTCCGCAGCGGTGCTGCCGGATGGCTGGCAGGGCCGGGACAGCTCCACGAGCCGCCCCAAGGTGACCTTCTCCTGCCTGGTATCGAGGACTCCGTCCCCTCAGCCCTGCCCCGGCTAGGAGCGTAACGGCCTTACAGGAAGGCAATAAAAGGGGGGGAGGATGGGGGAGGCTGAAGAGCTCCTCCAGCCTCCCTCCCTCCCTGCGGAGCGGACGTGCAGTGGTAACCAGATCCGAAAGGTACCGCAGAGGACGCAGGCGGATCGATGGAGGCGAGGCACCTGACATGGCACCGCGCCTGCGAGGCAAGGGGCCAGGCGGCATCTCCACGTCCCTCCTGGAGCTTAAAGCGATGCTTTAAGACACCCCCCACGCCTCCCTCCCCCCCACTGCCAGCACAGCCCTCAGCACCATACACGAGGGGAACAGGATGGGGCTGAGAGCACAGAGCGAGCAGGGAGGATGGGCAGGCCTCACGCCGCTGCCGGCATGGCAGGCCCAGCTGGGAGCCATGGTGGAGCTGGGTGCCCGACAGCAGCACGCGCTCGTTGCAGCTCTCTGCGGGGTTTTATGTTCTTGGCTCTTGTGCCCACAGCGTCACGGCTCACCACAAGGCAAACGGAGACAAGAGTGACCACAGGCTGTCCCCAGGACGGGGCGGGCACAGAGGTGAGGAGTGGAAACAGAAGACTTGTCACACTCCCAGCAAATGCCAGCGACGCTCAGATGCCATGACTCACTTTTCATCCATCCCACCCCTCGACGCAATTGAGTTTCCGTGACAGTAACTTCACAGCAAAGATGACTGCTACCCGGAACACTAAATGAGCACCAACGAGGTGGCTTATTCCTGTCGCTGCAAGTGCTTGAGCTCCTCAGTGCCGGAGTAAAATTGGGAAGGAGAGAATAACATAAAGATCCTGCCTGGTGCTGAGTCACTTGCGGCCACTGGAGCAGCCTGGCACCAGGGCACAGCACCATCCAAGCACCAGGCAGACATGTCCCAGGACGAGGCGCTACCTTCAGTTCACGTGGAAGAAGCAGGAGCTCTTGGTGCTGGTCTTCACGGCCTCACAGCCAGGCTCTGCTACAGCTTGTGTTTTTTTAAACCCCACCTGTGAGGTATTTGGTCCCCAGCACCAGAGACCTCCTGCTCATGCACTGATCTGCACCAGGGTTAACAGCAAACCCATTTTTTTTTCCTCAGAAAGAGTAAACTTTCTGAGGCTTCACTGAGAGCTGAGTTGTGTCCCAGCCACAGGAGGACGAAGGAAGCCTTCCTCACCGGGGCTGGCCCTACTGATGAGCTGCTCATGGGCTACCTGCCGTGGCCTGACTCAGCCCAGGGCTTTCTGAGGCTCACCCTCAGCTCCTGCGGAGAAAGGCCATGTCGTCAGGCAGCACCTGAGTGCTCGGCAAACAAACCCAGCCCCGTGCCTCTCCGGCAGCTGGAAGGCAGACCCATGGGGTGCAGGCAGGGTGCGGAGGGGTGAAAGTCCCCTTGGACACCCCGTGTCCGCCCCGGGACCTGGCCTGGGACCCGCACACCGGCTGCAAGAGCCACAATGATCAACAGAGCAGACCCTGCAGCTAGAGAGCGGAGGAAGAGGAGGGAAATAGAGCAGCACGCACGCAGCAAAGCGACCAAATAACCTGCGCCATCTTTATGACGCTCTGCAGATGCAGCGACAGCGTGACCCCACAGACAGGGCCGGGAGGAGGAGGAGGAGGAGGAGGAGGACAACGCAGGCACAGGCGGGAGGGATGTCTTTTAATCACCACGTTACCCGGCACTTCTTGGAGCGAGTAAACAGGAAAAAGCCTCTCGAGCAGCTGCTCTACCCAGCGTCCCCGCAGGGAGCAGCCCGCCTTGATGTCTCTCCAGCACGCGCGCGCTCGTGAAGGCTTCTCGGGGACAAGGAACACAGAGAAACCGCTCGCCCTGGCACGCAGGCCCGACCTGCCCGCATCACTTCATCCAAAACCAGCCCAGGCGACCGCTGCCCTGGGCTGGCAGAGTCACAAAAGGAGTCAAAAAGGTCTGCAAACCAGGGGGGCACATTGCTGCCCCACGCAGGGGTCGGCAGCCAGGGCCCACTGTGGAGCAGATGCTTGCCAGGAAGGCGAGCGACCTTGGTTTCAGGCCCTGGCTGGTGTGGTCCCAGCATTGATAGATCCTTACACGGTTTGGGAAAGAGAAATGGGAAATTTGCAACGTGCCTCAGGGTGAGTCAGGGGACCTGTGGCAGGGACACGACCGGGCACCGGGTGCCGCAGCAGCCCAGGGGCACGGCAGCCAGGTGAGGCTGGTGGCAGAAGCCAGCGTGGCAGCACCACATGCTTCACACCAGAGGATGCAAAATGATACCACGGAGAGCACGGCAGCCTGCGACAATCCAGGAGTGGTGATTTTATGTGTCAAGGCAAAAAAAAAAAAAAAAAGTCACGCTCAAGAAAGTAAATGCCTTTGTAACAGGGGTGGGGGAAAAAAATAGCCCAACAGGCACAGTTCTGACTTCTCTGCCGCAGCGCTGCTCTCCTCCTCCTCCTCGAGGCCTGCAGGCAAAGTCAGCTCAGCAAAGCATCCCCTTTGTGGGAGCTCACTTGCCGGATTGCGACCTTTGTCTGGAAAATCTTTAAAACAACAATGCGGGCTGGTTTGCCTGCAGAACGCCAGGCGCGCTCCTGGGCACCGCATTAGCAACACGAGAAGAGATTATTGACTGAAACCTCAGAACCACAAGTTTTTGTAAATAGAAGGTATGAGCTGCAGAGGAAAGCAAGAGAAAGGTCCATTTTCGAGTCTGGATGGTTTTACGTGGCTTTCCAGCCAGCTAAACCCAGAATGCACAGCTCCAAATGGAGCTGAAAAGCCACCTGACCACACACTCAGCACAAAAAGCAATTTAAAAATCCCAGTTTTGGTGAGACTTCAGAGTGCAGGCCGTCAGCTTCATAAAGCTCTGCTGGCCCCTCCAGACTTCACGTTGCCAGCTGCCGTGAGATGCTCCATCCCTCGACCTTTTGCTTTTTAGGGGCAGGAATGACTTAACCCCAGAAGCCCTGTTTCACGCTGCAGGCTGAATTGTGCCCACCCCTGCCCCCTGCAATGCCGGCAGGGGCTGCAGCTCCATCCCAGCTGGGAGAGGGCCCACACCACCTCGGCGTGGTGGGGCTCGGGGCTGCACTGAGGTGCCCGGAGATGGGCAGCGCCAGGAAAGGAGGGACAAAAAGCAAAGCCGGCAGGGCGAAGGCTGCCCTGTAGAAGTGCCACCCCACCCTGCAGCCTTAGGAAGGGCAGAAAACTTTCAGAAATCGAAGTTGCTAATCTGAATCAGCATCAAAAATCTCTCTCTCAAAAAAAAAAAGGGGGGGGGGGTGTGTTTCCCCTGACAAGCAGCTCTTTGCGCAACATAAAAATCCTCAAAGCACAAAACTTAAGCACTAAAACCGTTCGGAGGAAAGAAGCTTTCTCCAGCGCTGCCAAGTCCCCTTGGGAGCGGCTGTTGTCCCCGTGCCCCCTTTCTGACGGCTTTGGGCAGGGGGACACCTCGGCGGCAGAAGACACGGCGGGTGGGAGACGAGCAGAGGAGCAGCCGCGAGCGCACCGAAGCTGCCCCCAGGCGTGGCAGGGCTCCATGGCCACGCAGAGGATGTGTGAGATATTAGGGCGATCCTATACGTGACACCAGGAAGAGAGAGCCAGCATCAAACACGGAAATGAGCCGACCAGCCTCCCTGGTACGAGCTTGCTCGAACGGCTGCAGGTTTCCGTGAGCATCCAGCTTTCAGACACCAAATAAGCTTCGCCGTACAGCCGCAGGTACCTGTCAAACGCAGGAACCTTTTTGCAGTACCCGCTGCCCTCATCCTGCTCCAGGCAGGCGTCGTGCCAGTTGCTCTCTCGGAGCATCCTTCCACCACCAGCTCTCCAAATTTGTCAGGCCAAGGGGAAGGGATGCGGGTGGGAGGGGGATAACTTTTCCAAGGCACTGTAAGGGCTTACATTTTCATTTCAGTGCTTTCCACTGCCCTTAAACCTGAGAGCACACCAGAAAAAAAAAACAAAAAACAAAAAAAAAAAAACCACCTCCCCACTGATTTCACCCATTTCCTTCTATTATGTAATAAGGTTTAGCCAATGGTTTAAACTCCGGGCCTCGCGTTCTTTCCTGCGATTGAAGCCCTGCACCTCCCCACCAGGGGCTGTGAGCTCCTCTGGCCCCCCGTGCACCCACCCCTATCCCCCCGCCTCGCGCCAGCTCTCACCCAGCCCGCAGCAGCCCAGGAAGGGGCACGCGGCACGTGGCACGCCCAGCCCTGTCCCCGCTGGTGGCAGCGCTGCCCCGCGGCTCCCGATGGCGCTGCTGGCTCCTTTGACCCCGAGAACACCCGGAGGAGATGCCCAGCGCTGGTGTTTGCAGCGATCCGAGTGGGATCCCACTCCGGACACAGACACATGGATGTGCTCAAGCTCCAGCAGCCCCATGAGCTACTGGCCACCAGCTGAGCCGCTGCAGCCCTTCAGGGCAGGACACCAGGAGAAGGTTCAGCTATAGGGTGCGTGCTTGCACTCGCGGGGCTCCTGCTGTGCTCACAGCACCGTGGAGCGTTCACACGGTGGCAGCTCAGGGCAAGAAAAGCTCCCTGGGAAGCTGGTGGCTTGTCCACGGCACCTCCTCTCCCACTCCGCATCTTCACGGCGGTGAGACGCTCACGGCTGCACTCAAGAAAGGAAGCCGAACCCGGCCCATGGACGACTGCGAGGGGATGCGTCCCTGCTCTGCGTCCCCATCGCAGCGCAGCAGCGTCACTTCGGTCACCTCCCAGGGGACACAGCAGTCCCGGAGCTCTGCAGGAGAACGTCTCAGCTGAAGAGCAGTGCCTGCGCTCCCAGGGCCACAAAACCCAGACGAAGGCTGCACCTTGGCTACAACCCGGTGGCCAAGCCCGCGCTGCCACACGCACCGCCTGGGGACAGGGACTTCAGCACCGACTCCCGCTGAGACTGTGGGCGAGCCTTTTCGCCTCCCCCTGCAATCTGCCAGATAGACAGGAGGCCGCCCGCCCGCTCCCCCGGGCCTGGGGGCCGGCGATGGGTATTGCCGGCAGCCGCACGCCGGCGGGGTGCTCGCAGCGCCCCGATTAGATAACGGGGCCGAGCGAACGCTTTGCCAGCGCTGATAGGAGCGGCCACCCCGCGGCGCAGACCGGGAGGCTCAGGAAAAGAGCGGCGAAGGTCACCAGACGTGCTGGATGAGCGCGAGGCTCGCAGACAGGGCACGTTAACAGCCATGTAGGAAACCCTGCAACAGAGCTGCCCCTGGAGGTGGGAGCTGACGGCACCAAGAGCGCGAGGGTTAGGAGACCTCCGAAAGGCAGCTGTTCAGATGCAGCTCCTCTGGATGCTTCTCACCATGCTCAGCACCCCACTGCCTGCCCTCGGAGTGGGCTGGGAGGAAGGCTGGCCTCATCGCTTTTCCTTAAAGACGGGAGCGCTTGGGGTCCCCGGACTGGCTGCTGCTCACCCTCCCGGTGCTGCACAGAACCTCCCCAGCACGTTTGCATTACTGGGTTTAAAACCCATAAAAAAGCAACACGTTGCACGGGGCCGCCTGAGAAAGGAAGGAGCCAGACGGACGGACACCACGGCTCCACGGCAGGAGCACACAGAGCACAGGTCTCAGCCCACCGACCCAGGCTTCCCCACGCAGGTCCCGCTCCAGAGCCTGCCGATTCCCCAGAGCCACTCCTGCTTGAATCCCAAGGGCTCCAAACCCCAAAGCTTATCTGGATGGCTTTTTTTTTCTTTCTTTCTTTTGCTGTACCTTGGTGGGTTAACGAAAGTATCACGTAGCTCACAAGGACGAGGTGAGCGTGAGCTGCCCTTCAGTCTCTTTGTAGTATTTGTATTTTACTGTTCCTGCCTTTTCTTTTGCACTGGCCTGGGCTTGGTGCGATGGCTTCCCTCCACCTCCACGGGACTGAGCTCATTTCACTGAAAGCAAGAATGCATCCAGGGTTTTCTCGAGGTGTTTTTTTTTTTTTTCCCCCCTCTCTCCCCTATAAAACAAACATCTGCTCCAAATTTTCAGCTCGCTCTCTGAGCAAGCTCTCTGAATTTTCTGACGTGTTTCAAGGAAAACAGGTCAATTAGAAACTGGCCTATAACCCCCCAGTATGTGAAGTTATGAAGGCAGGACCCTTTTACATTAAAAAAGAATTACATAACGCAGGAAGTTTAAAAAAAATGCATAAAAGACAAAGGACTCAAGGGATTAGCTCTACTTTGCTTTGGATGATTAGCAAAAAGAATAGAAAATTAGTAGAGCTCTTCCCACCATCACAGCCAAACCCTCTGCAGAGGCGATTAGCACGAAAGCAACGCGCTGATAATTCGAGCTGACTGAAACCACTTTGGATAAAAACAAATAGGAATTGAAAAATGACAATTTTTTTTTTTTTTTTTTTTTTTGCACGTACCGGGATTGCTTTTCGCCCATCGTTTTGGTTTCAAAACCGCCGGGAGACGGAGGCCGCAGCTTTATAAAGCGAGCTGCTCCCCCCGTCCCCGAGGTCTCCCCCTCCTCCCGCTCCATCAGCGGCTCCCGGCCACGCAGGGGCTCTCGGCGAAGCAGGCGGCGGGGCAGGGGTGGGACAGAAGAGGTTCTCCATCCCCGCGCCCAGCCGGCTGCAGCCCCGCTCTGCCTGCTGCCCGACGCCGCTCCCCGGGGGGACGCGCGCCGGCAGCCGGCGCTGCCCAGCGCACAAGGTGGCTCTTTATGCAGCACGCACAAAGCGCTACACAAGGGTCACGGAGCGAGGACGGAGGGGGCTGTGACACCAGCGAGGGTCCCCCCGGCCCTGGCACCCTGGCCAGCAGGCAGGAGGAAGGCGACGTGGGTGAGTCTGGTGGGGACAACGAGGGCACCCGCTCGCCTGTGCCTCTGCGTGCGCATCCAGCGCTCAATAGCACCGACGGCGATGCCACCCCCGAGGCACGACCCCGAGCTCGCCGCCACGAAGAGCACGAGACACCGCGGGCTTTGCCACGGACACCCTGAACCTGGAAGCACCACGCCACGGAGCACCGAAGGGCCGTGCCCATGAGCCGTCCCCTCCCGGCACGCCGCAGACTCAATCCACGTGCCCAAGGCCACCCGGGGACGAGCCCCGTGCCGCTCCTTGCCCTGCCTCCCACGCAGCGTGGGGCTTCCCGAGCTGCAGCCCCCGGTCCTGCAGCGAGGTGGGCGGTAGAGCCGGGTCCCCCGGCGCTGCCCACCGAATGCACAGCTCGCTGCTAAGCCTGCCGGGGGCAGAGCACGGATCCGCCACGCTGGGGTGCTCGGGGAGACAGGCCCTGCACCGAGACAAGGACTCTACACAGATGCAACCCAAGTCTGAGAGCTGTGTGATACGATGCAGATGCTCTCCTGCTCCAAAACAGATAAAAAACGCAGGATCATTCCTACTTAGGCAACCAACTCGCGCCCAGGGGCATCCAAAGCTCCTCTCCGTTCTCCATCCCTCAGGAAACACGGGATTGTTCATTCCTGACCCACGAGCTGTGCAGTTGGTGACCTGCAGACCCCCCGGCGCTGCCCGGTGGGGATGCTGCCCCACGCCCAGGCACATCACACCTCCTGACAGCTGCCTGTTCTCCTCGGCTCACAGCTGCACACACATGCGAGCTACGTCCCGAGCAGCAGCCCTGCGGGGACCGATCCCCAGCCCTCGCCGCCAGCCCCAGCCTCCTGCTCCCAGCCCGGCTCGGTGGTTGCTCCTGGCCGGAGCTCCCTGGGCTGGAAGCTTCGCCCCGGGTCAGCTCCCCATCTGGTTCACGCCGTGGCCACGTGAACGCTGCACTGGTAAAGGGTGGGATGAGCCAGGAGGGCAGTAAGCCAGCACGTTTCCCATGCCAAATGGAGCTGGGTTTTCCCAGGCATCCCTTTTCCACAGAGAAACCAAATCCCATGAACTGGGGGAATTGGCCAACTGCCTGGTAACGCTGGACACCAGCGGCGTGGCACTGCCTGGCCTGCCCGCACACCGTGTCAGCACAACAGGCACTATTTAAGCACAAAACCCCGTAATTCCACCTGGAACTGCCACGCTTCCACGTAGAAAGTCCCGCAAAGGGAGCGGGGCAAGAGGAGGGGCTGGGGAACACCGGAGGAGCCCAGCCTGGGGCTGGGGAAACGGCAGCTCCGCCGTAACGCCCTCTCCCACCTCACCGTGCCAAAAGGCGTGTGTGCCCCGCGAGGAGCATGCAGGGACACGGAGCCTGCGGCCACCAGGCTGGCAGCTCCCCCCGGGGCAGCCCCCTGGGGACTCCCCAGGTGAGGCGAGGGACCCGGCTGGTCCGAGTTCACAACCTGCATTATTCTTTTCGCTGGCAACCTGTGGAGTTTCATGTAACCGTCTCGGTCCCCGGGACACACTCTCTGATTTACCGACCAGCCTGTGGCCGTTGGCAGAGCACAAGAAGCCCTCATGGGCGCAGCATTACGGCCATCGTCGCTGCCCCAGCTTCGGTGCCGAAGCCAGAGCTTCACCCCGAGGTGAGGTCCCAGCCTCCCTGAGGCTCCAGCAGGTGCTGAGGTCTGCCCGCAGGAGGCCAGCGGGAGCGTCGGTCCCCCCAGGGCTTGTTCCCCCACGGACACCACCACGAACCGGTGTCTTTTAAACATGCCTTAAAAATGGTGACATTTAAACATGCCTTAAAGCCTGGGCAGACGGAGAACCTCAGGCTCCTCCCTTGCTCCCGCTGCCCTAAAGCTCCTCGGGGAGCTCGGCATCACCAAAACATCAACAGGGCCCACGTCTCCTTCCAGACGTGCCTGGAGATGCTGCTGGGGAGAAGCCAGAAGGCTCCCAGGTGGGCAGGAGAACCAAAGCTCCGGCATTTCAGGGTCCTGCTACAGAGGCACAGCCGGCGCCTCCACCTCTGGCCTTCGCCGGAGGCCCCGGTAAGACTCCAAGTTTCCAACCTTGCCACTCAGGGCCAGCAGAAGACAACGACCTCCACCGTGGCCCGTGGCGAGGCCAGCACCCCATCGCCCGCACGGGGCCACCGAACAGGGATGCTCGGGGTGGGACAGGGAGTTCCAAGAATAAAAAAAATAAAACAGCGAAGCAGCAGCCAAGGAAACCCAGGCTGGAAGTTTCCTAGCGCGGGGCCTCCCTCCTCTCCCCCTTCCCACCTATCTCCGTGGTTTCACGCTCACAGCTCTTGCAAATCCTTCCCCTGCCCTGCCCGACCGCTGCTCTGCCCCTAACCCCGCACCGCCACCACCACGGCTCGCAGGGGCTGCACCGAGGCCGACGCCGCCGACCCCGACCCCGCAGCATCCCGGGGCAGATGCGAGGAGGCAGGACCCACGTTGCAGCATTTGGGGGTGCTTCGCGCGCCTTCTGCTTCCTCTCGTCTGTTGCTCCGAGATGCGACCCCAAAAGGGCTCCAACGACTGCTCGTGCCTCCTCTCTGTCCTCGCCACAGCCCCGAGGTGCCATCAGCAAGGGCAGGGGCACCGGCTCCGTGCCCGTCCTCGGGGCTCAGGGCCGCAGGAGGCTGCTGGAGCCCACTGGGGGCCTTTGGGCTCCCCCCGGGCACCACCAAGCCGCGGGCACCACAGGCGGCCCCGCTCCCCATCATCGCGTGCTGTGCCCCGCGGGGACGCCGGGCACACAGCGCTGCTCGCTCCTTTTTTTTTTTAAGGTTTTGATTTTTATTTTATTCCCCCACCCCACACCCCCCTTTTCCCCTCCCACCGAGCCTCCCCCCGGGGCAGCTCCGGGGAGCCGCAGGGAGGCGAGGGGCTGCGTGTCCCCCCCCAGCCCCCCGCCCGCAGGAAGCAGGAAAACCTCGTCCTGCCTTTCCTGCCCTGCGCCGGGGGGCGCCGGGGGGGGACCGGGGGGGGACCGGAGGGGCTGCGGGATCGGGGGAGGCCGGGGCGTCGGGGGGGGGGGGGGGCGAGGGGAGCCCGGGGGGGTCGGGGGGAGCCCCCCTCGCTCACTCACCGGCTCCCTCGGTCTTCTCGGAGCCTCGGCTCCAGGTGACCTGCCGGGTCTCCAGCTTCACCTGGAAAGTTTTCCTCTCGGGCCGCTGCGACTTTTTGGAGTAGAAGAGGGTCATGACGGTGCCCACCTCCAGGCTGCGGCAGAGGTGAGCGGCCTCCGCCTCGCTGGGCGCCCCGGGGCCGCCGCCGCCCGGCCCGGCCGCCATCGGCTCCCGCAGCCTCCGCCGCTGCCTCCGAACAAAGGGGAGCGGGAGCGGGAGCGCCCGCAGCGCCGCCGCCGCGCCCCGTGCCCGCCCGGCCGGCGGGGAGGAGGAGGAGGAGGAGGAGGAGGAGGAGGAGGAGGAGGAAGGGCAGGAGGAGGAGCGAGGAGGAGGAGCGCGGAGCCTCGCGGCGCGCCCGCCCCCACGCGCGGGGGGTTGAGGCCGGGGAGGCTCCGCGCACCCCGCGCCGCGTCTGGGGAGCCCTGGGGGGAATGGGGGGGGGGACGGGGGGACACGCGTGGGGTTCGGGGGGGCCGTGGGGTGCGCGGCACAGCCAGCGGGGGGCTCCGGGGGGTGCCAGGGGCACGCCGCAGCCTCCTCACGGCACCGGGGGGCCGTGGGGTGCCGCACGCCGCCGCCCCTCGGCTCGGCCCCCAGAGCTCCGTGCTCCCACCCCAGTGCCCCTCGTGCTCCGGGGGACACGGCCACCGGTGGGGGGGGGGGGCCCAACCTGGGGGGGACACTCGGGGCAACGGGGGGCTGCAGGTCCCCAGACCTCCCCGCAAGCATTGCACCGGCGGCTGGACCCAAATCGGATCTTTTGGGGGATAAATTGGGGGGGTGGGGGCCCAGCTGCACCTGGGGACAGCGGGAGAAGCAGGCGGCGGCACGGGGCTGGGGGCAGAGCCCCCCCGGGCCCCCCAGGCAGCACCCCGGCCCCGCAGCCAGGCCCAGCTGGCCGGCAGATGTGCGGCTGCCAAACAGCTGCAGGAGCCGTGCGGGACCGCGGCCGTGCCCCATAGCAGGGGGAGGCCAACGGGGCCGCTCGGCGTGGGGGGCCCGGGCCGTGGCGGAGGGGACACAAAACCGGGGTTTTGCGAGGGAATAAGCGGTTGAATTCGGCAGCGTTTCGGGGTGGTTTGCTCCATTCATGCGGTTAAAGCCCGTGATTTCCTCGGGTTTGGTGGCCGGGTGCGTCGCCCAGCCTGGCAGGCAGCGAGGGCGAGCACGGCCCCGGTGCCCGAGAGCAGCGTGGTGTGGGCAGGGGTCGGCACCGGGGGAGGTTGACGGGACGTACCCCCGGCTACACGCGTGGAGGCTTCACAGGGACATGCGTGAGCAGCCCTACAAGGTTCACAGTTGTTTAGGATCCTACCCAGTTTAGGATCCTACCCAATTCTAGGGCATTTGGAAGGCAGGAAAGGACCAACAGTGGGATAAGAGCTTGGACCTGCCCCACAATGGAGTGTGACGGCGCTGGCGAGGCAGCCAGGTGAGCCTCCAGCCCGGGGGGGCCTCCTCCCGGCCCCCTGCTCCCCAGGGAAGCTGCTCCTTGCTGGTGGAGTGGCCCCGCTCGGGACCAGCAGGAAGCAGCCGGCTCCCAGAGCCCTTGAAATAGCCGAGCGTTACGGGCACACCCTTGTTTTTGAGGGCAAAACCTGAGCAGGGAGCATGGCCATCGAAGAAGCAGAAAAGGTGACTGCCTTGCTCCCAAACACCTCCTGGGCTCACTCACGGAGAGCATGGGCAGATGCTGCCGGGGGAGTCTGAGCCCCCTGTGTCCCCCCCGGCTCCGCAGACCTGGCTCGCTCGGGCAGGCGGTGGAGCCTTGTGATGAGGTGTCTTGGCTGGATTTTTTTCTTCTCCAAGTTTGCCTAATCGCTTTGTAGGCTTGCATAATCTTCCAGCGTCCGCGATGCTGCGTGCCGAGGAATTTCACGGTTTAATTTTGCAGCACGCAAACCCGCTTTTGTTTGCCTGCTGCCTGCCAGCATCCTTCGGCGGTGCCGGCTCCTGCTCCGGGCAGCAGTGATTGCCCCCAGCAGAAACATCCGTCGGGTCCCCGGCTGTCCCAGCCCAACTCCCCGCACCGGGGTCGGGGTGCAGCGGGTCAGGCTGGGGGCGCTTTGCTTTCGGAGAAATTCCCCCTTGCACTCGCTGCAAGTCTCTCCTCGCAGGCGCTGTTTGGAGAAGGGCCTCGCTCTGGGGCTGGGGAGCAAAACCCAGGGAAACAAAACCCTGGTTCACCATCCCTCTGACATGAGTGCCCCAGCACCACCACAAAACCCCGGGGACCCTGCGCCGCGAGGAGGTGCCCAAGCGGTACCTGGCACCTTGCAGTCCCCAGGAGAGGTGAACCCCCCGGGTTATTTATTCGTTCCCCGTCTGTTCTGCGCTGCTGCTCTTGGAAACACAGCCCCCAGGGTGGGCAAGTGAAAAACCAACCCAACGGCTGAGAAGAATCACCTGGGGAAGAGCTTTTCTGGCCCCGCAGCAATTGGAGAAAGAGTCCTGGAGCACCTTAGGGGCGGTGGTGCTGAGCTGCCCCGTCCCGGGGTGCTGGCAGCAGAGGCAGGGCAGCACGAGGAGGTTTCCTGCCCGCGATGGACTCAGCAGACCCGCCGGGGCCACACAGCCGGCGATGCTGGCACGGTGCCTGCCGCACGAGTGCCCCCCGTTCCCGCTCCCCCTGCCCCTGGGGTCCCGCTGCCCCTTCCAGGCTCCTCAGAACCCGCTGGGTTATATAAAACACCCGAGGGGAAACCTGCCCCAGCCTGAGCCCGCCGCCCGGCGTGGCTGCGAGGCACACGCACTTTCTTTCACCTCCTGCCTTCACCTGGTTCCAATTTGCAGCCCGTAAGGCTCCGAGGGGGATGGGGCCGCAGCCAGCGGGGTTTGCAGCCTCCCCTTGGCCTGCCCGGGTTTGCAGCACACGGGGTCCAGTTTAGGGGCGTTTTGCCCCCTGCTCCGCTCACGTCACCGCTCGCTGCCTCAGTTTCCCTCACTGCCAGGCACAAACCGGGTCACGGGCACAGGGCTGGGGTCCCCCCTGCTCCAAACCCGCCTCCCTCCATCTGGCTGGGAGCCAGAGGAGCCGCACGCCTGGCCCCGACGTCTCCCAGGTGACCCCAAAAAAGCCCCCCGGCGGCACAGGGAGCAGGAGGACCACCCGTGATGCCAGGAGAGGTTTGGGCTCAGCCCCCACTGCCCACCCCAGGGCAGCACCCGGCCCAGCGCTGCTGGGGAAGGCAAGCTGCCCCGAGCGGTGGCACCCCGAGGTGGGGGCACCCCAGCAGGCTAGGACTGGGTGCTCCGGGGTGGCGGCGGTGGGACGCAGAGCAGGACGCAGCAGCTTTCCCGGCCGTTTCTCCATCAACACCGAGCCGCCAGGGGAAGGGAGAAGCACTTTTCCCTGCTCAGCAGCACAGGATCCGGGAGGTTCACTCGGGCAAGCTGTATAAATAGAAAGGATATTTTTACGGGCCGCATTGTTCCAGGCACGGGCAGGTTGGGAGCACAATGAGCCCTTTTCCTCGTCAGTTGGCATTTTCTCCGCTGCACCTTGGAAAGGCCCCAGAGAGTAAACGGTGCCTGCTGCCAAGCCGTGAGGCTTCGCAGCCACAACAAAGCACCTCCAAACAGCACAGCGGGGAGCTGGGGCAGGCTGGGGAGAGGCGGCAGGGCTGGGCCTGACGCTGCAGCCACCCTCGGCGGGTTTGGGAGCCCCAAAAGTGCTGCTCCAGCCTCGGGGAAGGGGCCGGGGTCTGCTCCAGGCTCGGCTCCCCGCAGGCTGCTCCCCAGCACCGGGGCTGGTGGAAGGCAGCAGAGAGCACGCCAGGAGCTCGGATCTCAGCCCATCCTGCTGCCCCACGGGGCGAGGGGTTCCCGGGCCGAGGCGAGCACAGGGCCCGAGCGGCTCTGCACCAAACGAGCTCGGCAGGTCAGGCTGCGGCTGTTTCACTGCGGTTTGCACAAAGCCAGGGAAGCACGCTGCCACGTAGGGAGCGCAGACCAGATTTGGGAACCAGGCGAGCTGAGGGACCCCTCGAAGCCCTGGCACCAACACGAGCTCCTGAACAGGCAGCGAGATCCCAGGCTGGGGGGACAGCCTGGTCAGCTCTCCGTGCCTCTAACCAAGGCTCCAAAACACGCTGACCAACCTCGGCAGCACCACAGCAGAGATGCCCACAGGGCCACCGCGACTCAGCACAAGGCACTGGAGAGTTAAAGCACTGCAGCGACTGCTTCCAGCTGCCGTGGGAAGTCTCGTCCCCTCCAAAAAGCCAGCTGCAGCCAGCTGCTTCAGTTTTAGATCCCTGGCATCCTTCTGAACCCCCCCACAACCCATCCCTGGTGGAGACACGTCGCTTGGTCCCTCCCCACACACCCTGCCACGCGCTCAGCATCCTCCGTGCGGCCCTGGTGGGACGAGTGAGGCTCCAGGGCCTCACCGTGGAGGCAGCAGCCGCTCTACGGGGCTGCAGGGACAGGGGCTCAGCCCCATTTTTGGGACCATCCAGCGTGGCATCAGCCTGACAGCCCCCCCCAAGCTAGGGGCAGGACTGGGGACCTCGGCCCAGGGCCTGAGGTGAAAGAACACACGGACACCAACACTCAGTTAAGTTGTAGGAATTTATTTTAAATAACCTACAGTTGATTAAAAGGGAATTCATGATAAAAATAGAAGATACTTGTTGAGGAAAGGCTGCAGGAAATGGTCTTCGCACACACACTACGCTAACAATGCCTCTAAAACTAATGATTATAGCAAAAAAAGGTTTCACATTAAAATTCTGCTTTTTAATTTTTTAAAATTTTTTTACACAATTACAAAAGAAAAAAATAAAAGCCCTAAAATCTCGATTATTTTCCTTTTTGGACCGATGCTCATTTCCCTCGAAATTTATTGACCTGTGAAACTTCTTTTTACACAATAAAATCTTTCAAGTAAAAGAGGGGAGTGGGGCTTAGAAAAAAAGGGGGGGAAAAGGTAAAACAGTCTGACAAACCTAAAAAGTAGATATTCTTGAAGTGTACAGAGCGTGCTCAGAACAAAGGGTGATGGGAATGTCATTTGTTGCAGATTTCACTTGTCCTCAGATTTCACACGCATCTCCCTATCACGCGGCCCCCCCCACCCGCTCCCCCAATCTACACGATCTTTAAGATCAAGAAAAAACAGTTTAAATATTTTAAAATAATTAAAAGAAATAAAAATTCACATTTAAAAAAAAGGAACACTCAAAAGTCAGGAGGCCGATTTCCCATCACGCTTTGCTTTGAACAAATGCGGTGGATATTTGGAATTCATGTTCCGATGCCACGACTGTTTCAAGTGACAATTTTAAAAAAAATTGGGTATTTCCATGACAGTAAGTGACAGCTGTAACAGGTGCGTTGGGTTTCTTAAATTTTTTTTTTTTGTTAAATTCTGAAATGGGGCGGGAGGGGGAGGGGAAGGGCAGGGGTTAAGGAGTCCATTTTCTATTAAAATATAGAAGTTATTGCAAAACCCTAACTGTAAAAACGCACCAATATAATTGGATTTTGTATACAGTAGCTAAAGATTCCCACGCTCTCAGTGTGATGGTGAATTTGCCTGGCGGAAGGTTGACAAATCCCCCATCCACTTGCTCTGCCTCAAGAGAAAAACCACACAAACCAGACAGCTAGAATTTGGATCTCTGAAACATTTTTAAATAAGTTGTCCATAGGACAACTGGCTCAGCTCCTTTAGGATATTTCCAGGTTATGCTTTCTACAAGATGTTGGCTGTTTTATCTGATGCTCACTTGCCCCTTTCCTCCCCCTTCCCCAGCATATCCAAGGACAAGTAAGGCTCACAGTTTATCAATCTTCCTAAAAACCAGGCTACTCCCCCTTTTTTTTTTTTTTCCCCCATAACATTCAGCTCATTAAAAACAGGTTAAAACTCATAGTCTTCCTCTGCCATGTCGATAGCCCAGGCAAATTTCTCTCGCTGGGTTTTGTTATATATCTTCTCTATAGGAATTCCCCACTTCTTACACCTGCAGAAGAGGAGATGCCGTTAGGGTGAGCACGACACAGGCCCCCAGCCCCTCGTGGTGCAGCAGAGCTGCTCTGCTTCCCCCAGCACCGTCCAAGCCCTGCTTCGCTGCGAGACAATCCGCCCAGCTGAGCAGGAGCGGCCTCCCAGCAGCGCACCCTGCAGGTTCTCTGACCCACCACCTCCCAGTGCAGTGCTGGCAGTGGCTGGCACATGACATCTGCCCCAAGAGATTCATTAAAAGCTTCCCCAAACCATTTTAACACGTAAGGGAAGGCCAGAGAGCTCTGTCTCTCTGTGCACAGGGGCACTGCTCTCAGCCACAGCCCTTGTCTACTACCTGCGGGACTGCACACAGGGGAAGGAGCAGTTCCCTCCAGCACAGCCCAGGGCAGACGCTTACCAAGCAACGGAGATCCTGGGATCCAGATAGTTGAGTTTGGAGGTGCCCAAGGCAATCTGCTTGTTCTCCTCCCTATCTGTAGCCTGAACCTCCAGCTTCATCAGCTGCTCCTCAATCCTCTGCACTGCTTTCTTCTTGCTCTCCACTGTCCTGGGGTGAGGGAGGAAAAATATTTAATGCCTGATGCCCTACTGGGCTTGAAACAGCAGCACTGCAGGAAGGCAAAGGGACTCTGCTCAAGATAAGCAATGCCACCAGCCTCAAAAGGCAGTTGTGTCAGCACAGATAATGACACAAAACAATCAGCACATGCAATTAAGAATAGACGTTTTCAAAGAGGCAGCGCAGAAATCCTAAGCAGCAGTTTTGCTTTAAAGGGTTGGAAGCAACAGCCTCAACTATACTGATGCTACGCCCGCTTTAAATCCAGCCCAACTTTCCCTCTCTAAAAGTCACATAGAGATTCTGCCTTCAGAACTCCCTTAACTCAGGACCCCTGTGACTATTCCACAGAGCGCACACAACGTCTGCACTGTGAGCTTCCAGAGCAGAGCAGGATCCAGGAAAGTGCATTTGCAAGTGGGTAACTCCTGGCTCCCCTTAAAGACGGCAATGTTGCACGCTCGATCCATTACTTTGCTTGGTCCTGGGCAGCAGGGTGGCTACACTGGCACTGGCGGGTGCTCAGGGACACAGTGCAGACTAACGCTACAGGCCACTTCAGGAACCGCAGTGTCGGGACACCCTATGCTCCTCAGCTTGAAGGCCATTTCTTCATGCACAGAAGAAAGAGGGGACAAGAAAGCTTGAGAAAGTCTTCCCAAATCTCCTGGATCACAGGCTGGGGAAACAGAACACAGGGCTGAAGCACCCATTTGGAGCTCAAAGTACTGGGAGCATTGCACAGCCTCGTAACACCAGCCTTACTTTTTAGACTTCTCATCCCTCCGGACCTTGGCATCAGCTTTGGCGCTTTTCAGTTCTCTCCTGGCATCAGCTAACTGCTCCTTCTTGGCATCGATCTAGGAGAGGCAAAACCAGAGGGCAGCACTGTGAACAATCTGCAGACAACTGTGACGGTCACCCCTGGACAGCATGACCAAGGGAGCGAGTTTGTGAGCACGGTCAGAATTTATCAGCGCTCAGACACAGTTCTGCAGAACAACTGGGCCACTAGCCTTTCAGTTTGCTGCAAGTCCTATCGTGGTTAAAAGTTCCCCTCAGAAAACAGGGCCCTAGTATTGTATTCCCCCAAAACAGGGCCAAAGACAAGGTGGCGCTGACAGAAAGCTACCAGAAGCCTTCTCACACAGCTACACCCAAGTGTGTCTCCAGCGTGTCCCACCAGTACCAGCTCTGATGGCACCACAGAAGGATGATCCTTGTTCCCTCAGCAGGGATGGGTTCTTGCCACCAAATCCTACAGGCTGAAAACTGTTAAGGCTTCAGGCAGCTCTCCTCTGGTAAGTTTAGAATTCAGGGAGATTTAGCATTTTTCAGCCCCTTCAACCATTCCCCAGGCTCTAAGATCTAGGGTGAAGGCAGCCATGTTAGGTGTTACAGAAGCAGGGGTCACTGCAGTGCCAAACCAGAAGTCCTTATGTGAAGGTTATTCTAACGCCAGACCAGGAACAGACCTAACCCCTTTGGACCTCATGGCCTTCACCAGAAACAATCTGCAAAGGAAGAGGTCAGGTCAGAGGGGCATAACGCACCACGTACACAGCCTGCACTGACAGTGGCCTGGGATTCACGCAGTAGGAACGGATGTCCACTCTGGGCTCTTTAGGGGAAGCAGATCAGAGCTAGGCTGCTGCCCTGAAATTTTGATGGCAGCAGAACACTGCTATGTGATGAATGGCAAATAAAGGGTCTGGCCTTGGTCTTTACAAGTAAAAGACGACTAACTGAAGTGTGGTCCTTTCAGCTCAATATTGTGCTTCTAGAGTCTGCCTCTCCAAGCAGGCCAATCTCTGATGCAGCACTAATCAATTCCTGACAGGGGAGAGCAGGCTCTGCTTCCATTTTTCCTCATCTGAAAGGAAACACGACTTGTGAGATGCAGCAACTCAGAGTACCTTGCTCTGAAGGTTCATCATGGACTTCTCGAAGGTCTTCGGCGGAGCCCTCTGGTGGTTACACAAAATGGCAACCGCTCTGTTGGCACGGTTATAGGAAAGGATTTTCGCTGGGATGTTATCATCCGCTGCAAAGTACAAGAAAGTGGTGAACAACCGGTATTCTCCAGGGCCAAGGAGTCCCAGCCAGCATCCCACCATCCCTGCAATCTCACAGCCACTGCAGAAGTGACCTTGCTCTCTGATGGAACAGTCTCAACACTGCGCTCTAACCACAGCGCTAAGAGCCTGACCACTTCCATCCCAGACCCTAACTTTCTGTGCTGGTTCCATCAATAGCAACAAAGACATTTGCCACTCAGGAAGCACATCCATGCTCAGAGTGAGTAGAGGGCAGCAGGACCATACTGCTCAAGATGCTGTTGGACTTCAGTTTCCTCCAAACGTGTCCATTTTGTAAAGTTGTTGACGTGCAAGGGAGCAGTGCTCAGCAGAGAAGTTGTTAATGAGCAGCCAAGAAACATGGGGCTGTTACAGAGGTATCTGCCTTGCCTGCCACCTACAGCCTTTTACAGCTAAGAGGAAACAAGTGAAAGATTTGGTTAAAGCCAGGCATATCTTGGCAGGCAAACCATAGTACGCTCACAGATGAGCTTTGCACTGCCCCAGTGCTGGGCTGCTCAGCTACCCCCAAAAGATTGGCAACAGATTTTTGGTCAGACTTCAGCTGTTTGACATTTACACTGGGAGAACTGCAACCAGGCAGTGGTATGCAGATACAAGGTTAAGCTGAGGAAGGCAGGTCTGGATTGCAGGATGGGAACTGTTCCCCTCACGGTTGCAAGGACAGGACTTACGATTAGTGAGCTCCTTGAGCTGCTGCTGTAGCGTGATGGAGGCGTTGTAAGTACGGAATACCTTGGCTGTCAGTCCCTCCATAAGGTCTTGAAGATGTTTATTTAAGATACTGGTCTAAAGAAGCAGAAAGAAGATGACAGCATTAGAATTGACTTCAGTAGTGAAACCTCTGGACACACTGCTAATGAAGACACACAGTTCACAGCCAAAACCTAACTAGTGGACTCAGACCTGACACCCAATGGCCAAAACTTCACTGAAACCCCAGGAAAAGTGAATAAAGAACCAGCAAGTATTAGATCAGGATCAAGTATCATAAACAGTCAAGTTTTCTTCACTGTAGAGGTTTTGGTTCCCAGTAGGTAGGAGGGACATGCCTGTCCCATCCCAGGGAAGGTGCTTAAACAACCACAGTGCTCCCACAGTGCCAAATGTGCAACCAGGGATGGCATCTGAAAATCCGTCAACTCACAATCATCTTTTCTGAACTTTGAAAAAACCTTCCCATGTCAGAGCCAGCCAAGCTCCACAGGGCAAAAGCCCATCACTTCAGGAACCTGCAGGCACAGTGAGCAATACAGACACCAGATTGAGAGACACTCTCACTCAGGTGTGTGTCTTTCACTCAGGTCACCCAGGACAGCTCTGAAAAAAAACAAGAAACAAAACCTGCTACTGAAACCATTTTTGGAACAGAGCAGCTATTATTGCCTGGTGCGGAGTGAGCCTGGTGCTCTACCACCATTCCTCACCAGTAACTACGTGCTTACATTGAGGCGGTCGAAGAGGTCATCCTCAGGCTGCTTGTTCTCCATGAACAACTGGAGATTCTTAAAAACCTGCAAGAAGACAAAACACTCATCTTAAGGCACTCGGACTGAACAGTGCTGGGTAGAAGCAACGCTGCCGAGACACCACTTGAACTGTTTTCAGGCAACACCGATGATGCTGGACATTACTTCTGGACGTTACTTCCCAATAGGCAAAGGCCATCATCTCTCAAGACAACACTTGTGTTTAAAATTCTTCCCCAGCAATCCTGAGTCCTGAGCATCTGATGTCCTTTATGCTCACTCTTTAGATCCATATTTCAGAAGACTCGATTCTGCTCTGGCTTAGCTACCTAACAGAGAAAGAGACTCCAAAGCTACCACCTACTCCCCTTACTCTCCATGGTTATTCCGACCAAAGAGACCCCTGAGCAATTTCCCATGGAGTTAAAGCTACCAAAACCCAGCCCTTCTCATTACTGCAGTAAATGTTTCACACAAGTCCATCCCAAACAAGTCTCACTGAGGCGGGGAAATAATCAAAACCTTTTTGATTACACAGAGACCACAAATCCCAGCTCTGTGTACTCCAAATCCCTAGTTCCCAGCTTCTCATCAACACACGTTCTTCCTCTCTAGATACCTTATACGGAGAGATGGAGAGATTTCTAGTTCCAAAATAATCAATTCCCCATTATAAGCATTAAAGGAGAGACACCAAGAGCGATCAACACTAAATAAATTTAAACTGAAAGATGTTTTCTTGTTTTGTTTTTTTCCCCCCTTTAAACAAAGAAATAAGAATTCTAGATTCCTATAGCAGCTATAGTTTGTTTATCTCCCCCCCCAGCATTTCATTTGCCAAGAGGTTGACACTTATGGCTCTCTGTCATTACAATTACCACAGTATTGCACATGTGTTATCTAACATGCTGTGCTAACTGCAGAGGTGTGGGTGAGGTGCAAAGCCTGGTTATACCCACAAAAGCAGCCTTTTTGGACAGTGCCCTCCAGTTCACATTGCTTTATGGGGATTTGTTCTGGAATAATGCCAAGATCACAACAGATCAGTAATTGGTGGGCGACAGGAATAAAGAAAATAACACTAAGAAAGAAGTCGTGGTTGGTAGATACCCATGTACACAGACCAGAAGTATCAGTGCGTAAGCCTTCTCCCTTCCCAAGGCACAACCGGTAAGAAGGGAAGGACATTAACTGACTTGCTTTCTGACCAATGACAAAGTACCCTCTTACTGCCACTAAGACCGCGTTGACCGGATTTTTCTGCATTTCAGACTGTGTATGCGTTCGTGGAGGTGCCTTACCCTCTTCTCCACAGGGACTTTGTTGTAGTATCGGATGGAGTCTTTTCCGAGGAAGTCAAACTCAACCACGTATTCCTGGCCGTCCAGTTCAGGATGCAGCTTGATATGTTCTACTCTCAGAGAGCAGCAGCCCACGGTGTCAGCTGTCTCTCCTTCTTCTTTTTCATTTCCAGCTCTCAGAGCAAGCTACATTTACACCAAGACAAGAGAGGTAAGCATTTCGAACCATCTCAGTAGCGGATAGATACTAGAAACTTTCAGATATGGGCCTACAAATCAGGGGTGTCCACAGTAGAAAAGGGAGAAATATGCTTTTGAAGGGACAAAACAAAATTCTCAGAAACTCCCTAGGTTGCCTTTAAATGTTTTAAATAACCCTACACTAATGCCAAAAGTCTTCTATCATTCTACCAAATTACCTTCATTTCAAAAAGGAAGATTAAAGCAAGATGTTTTACCAGCTTTCTCACGTTAATTAACTCAAATTATAGGGTAGTTCTGATCAACTAACAAAGTTCATTTCAAAATGTTTGCTGTTTTTTAAAATATTTGACTGACTTCCAAGTGAATTCAACCTGATACAAAATCAGAAAGTCCATTAGTTATGCACCTTCTTACTCTTCACAGTATGCTAAAGAAACACATTTTAAACAGCATATATGACACTTTCTTCAGGGTACGTAAGTAATCTAAAGGCTACATTTGGCTGCATAAAAATATGTTGTAACTGTACTGGCTAAACCTATTTCTGATTTTTGAAGAAAACCTTAAACATTCATATGAAACCACAATTATTCAAATTGAAGTTCCCCTATTTAAATCAAACCATTCTGAACACAAACTGTTAATTTGGTTGGTCAAAATCAAACGTAGTAGGGCAACAACTCTATGGGAGCTGGCCTTAAATAGTATTAAGTGAATCAATACAACTTCAGTTTTCTTTATTCTGCAGTGAAAAACTGAGCATAATTATGAAACCTTGCGACTATGAGGTGACCAAGTAGCAGAACTCCCAGCAGGAAAACTGAAACAGCTGGAGACAAAAGGTCCACACAAAGTTCCCAGTAATCCAACTGGGAGATTCTGGAACCCAGCTGTGAATTTTGAGCTAAAACAATGCTGCCTGAAATAGCCATAGTCAGTACAATAGTTTATTGCTCTTGATTTCCAGGTAATGGGAAGGAAAAGGAGAGGGGTGGGATTCCTGCCCACCAGAAAGTCTCAGGATACCTTAGTAACTGGGCTCAATTCTGCTTTAGGAACAGACACACAGCAGTCCCGAGTATTCCCAACAGGACAGGAAAGGTAAGAGGAGTGCGCTGGGGAAGGAGCCTTACTTTATCAATGAAGTACAGCGCCACAGCCCTCTGCCGCACTTTCATCTCTTTGGATTTCCAATCTTCTCTATATTGATTTCGGATTTTATCTACACACTTCTTCAACCTCCGAGCTGTCTCGTACTTCTGCCAGTCCTTCTCACCCTGCAGAGAAAGTTGGAATACAGTCAGCATCAGAAAGCAGGCAGAGGACCAGTTCCAATCTGCCTCTCAAGGTTTTACAAGTATGAGTGGCAAATGGTCTCACTGCACAAAAGCACTGAGACTTCACTGCTAAAACAGCTCAGCTCCAAACTATGCTGCCAGGCAGCTGTAAGCAATTCAGATTTCCATGATATGAAATGCTTGCACGGAAGCAACTATAGAGACGCAAGGAGACATTATGTCTTCCGTGCTTCTCAATATATAAATGGTTTCCTCTGCTCTATTCAGATAACGCTTAGATTCTTTCATCTGTTTAATTAAATACCCATAAAACGTACAAGCAACACCACCAGTTCAGTTCATCAGTATTATTATACGTTCAAGTCATGGCAAAAAGAAGACGTAAATTAACAAGGAACAGATTTCTCTCACACTTGTAGGACAAACTCCTCCTTTCCAATACAGGAAAAAAAATCTCTTAGAAAACTGATTTTATGAGAAGAACTTAAATTCTATCCCCAAAACTGGAAACTACTTATAGTTCAACAGGCTCATCATTTCTTTTATGGAACTGATCCATTGCCCACTTATTTGCTCCCACAGCAGGGTTTGCTTTCCTTCAGCCATGGGCTCCTTATCAGTCTTCTCAGCCAGTAACCTGGCCACGTTTTAAATTTTAGAACTGACTAATGATCGGCCCACAGCTAGAATTTCACTATGTGATCAGGCAGGGGCCAAATCAGGGCCAAAAGAAGATAAAATATCCACCAGAACAAGTCCATTCTTGGGTGAATTACTGCCTTTTCAGCTTATAAAGAGTAAAGGATTCCTACAAGGAATGACACAATATTGCTTTTCAATACGTATAGAGTTTTCAGATTTCATCTCTCTTGTGCAGCAGTTGCATTCTATTTTTTCAAGACAGAACAGAAGCACGTGTACTTTCATATGAATTCGATCAGCACAGGATGAAATAGCAAGATACTTACTTCCTATCACTCTCCTAGCCAACAGCTACATTTGCTTCATGACCAGTATTTTCTTCTTATTATTATTAACTAAATCTGTACCTTAATTCTTGAGCTGGGGTTCAACATGATGTATTTGATAGAGCCTTGGATGTTCTCAGTCCACGACACTAGCCAGGTAACCTTGTTATCATGCCGAACCTCCTTCCATTTGTGTCCTGGTGGAGGGGGAGGGATCTTGGAATCCCTGCACAGAGTTAAGAGGACAACAAAAAAAAGCTATTTAAAGAGATTTTTAAGCTTCAAAATGGAGAGAAGTAATGAATACCATCACATGAAGAAAGCACAGGCAAAGAAACCAAGGCAAAGTAATTACAAATTTCAACAAGTGGGAAATCAAGTGAATCAGAGTAGCAAAAGATCAAGTGTAATTGCTATCAGTGGCAACACATTCCTAGGACCAACTTTGATTTGTGGACACTATGATAGTGAAGATGCTTATCAGGACAAGACCAAAGAGAAGCCCATCAAACCCTAGCGTTTAACAAAGCAGGACAACCTACCTAGTACAAAATTAATGTTAGGCATTTGCAGCAGGAAAGAATGTTTAAGCACATGAGGATGAGGAAGAAAATGCGTCGACAAAGTTCTACATGAAACTCGTGATAGTCTTGTTCAGTCTCTGCTTGTATGACTCAGTTTCTTATCCACGTAAATCTAAGATAAGCAGCATGTGTATCTCTACATGCTTGCACAGGAACCCCTACTGGTTTTTAGAAAAGAAGCTATCCTAACTAGAAAGCAAAGCACACAGTGCTTACTTGCTGCAGTTAATGATGATATCTTCCGGCATGATGCGTCTCTTCAACATGCCCATTTTGGGATGATTCCCACGACCTCGGAAGAGACCTGGAGGTTCAATCTTAAAGTTTGCGATCCTCTCTTTGTGGTTGTCCATCACACAGTAGCCATATTCCTTCAATAGCCGCTCATTTTCCTCTTTGATTTTCTGGAAAAAGCCAAAAGCAAAGATGAAGTACTATGACCAGCACCACACATCTCTACACAATAAGACTGAATATTTTTGATATTTGCACTCCAGTAACACCGAAGACCAACTCAAAGCCAGACTCCGGTCGTGCCAAGTGCTGTACCAACACACAGGGCAGCAGACTGCTCAGGTAAGTATTCATAAGATGCAGGAAACAAGACAAGCAGGAAAAAAGGAAAAAAAGTACAAAAACCCTCTTAAAACCTGTATTTGAGTGGAACAGATTAATATTTATCTTCACCAGCCCTACTCTGCCACAACAGAAGCATTTACCTCCACCACATACCACATCTACAAAGGCCATTTAAGTACAACAGCCCCACCACAGTACTGCTGGTTTATAATCTATATTCAGCCCAGAACAAGCAGGTGACATCCACTGGACATTGCATCTTGTTGTTTATATAGGGGGAAAAAAAAGTTTTCTGTGTCTGAACTCAGCATCAGAAAGCAGGCAGAGGAATGTCTCCAGTCTGCTGCTAAAGGCATGTGAAGTCTGTGTCAGCAAATGGTCTCAAAGGCAGAACATGGTCTCCTAAGAACGTGCTGAGATTTCACTGCATACTTCTGTGCTTGAACTCTAATAACATGGAAGGAAAAGTAGGGAAAAATAAAAACATCTCAGCCCAAAATAAACTATCTGTCCCATAGACAGCACTGGTGCACAAGCTAAGAAACTTAACAGTAAAAGCCACTTCTGCTCCACTTCAATAGTTACGGTGAGTGGGAACCAGGAAAGGCTCCCCCATGTATATCAAACCGAAACAGCAGTATGACATGGGCACTCTACTTTGGCAGGACTCCTGACCCCAAAGGCTGTAATTCCAAGCCACCAGGCCCCTCACTCCAAGGAGAATTACTGTAGTGTCGGAAAGGATCAACTGAGAACTTGGGGCCAGTTTCCAACTTTTATTGTAGTAAGTTTCATGCAGTATGTTTCATTCATTCAAAATCGACTTTTTTGCCCACAAGCCACTGTAGCCATGCTACTGAAAATAAAATTCCATTTTTGATTACAAAACTGCATTAAGTGGAGACCTAATTTTAAAGATTTTTTCTCTATATATTTTACTCACAACTATCATTGCGGCATCCATTTCACTATCCTCAATTTTGCCCTTCAAACCTAAGGAACTCTTAAAATAAAAATCTGTCCTTACCTGAGCATACACTGCTCATTACTGGCCAGGGACCAAGGGTCCCATCAAACATAACACCTCTTATTCTCTTTGTTTACCTAAGCAGGATCAGGAGCCTTAACCCCGATCACTATCATTTTAAATCAGGATGAAGGTTCAGCTGCAAACACAGTGCTTTGCACTACTTAAGCTGCAGAGTAAAGATTTCTACAATTAACATGAACGTAATAGTGTGAAAGCTAGTAAACAATGACTTATAAATGGCAAGGCAGGCAGAGGAACAATTACACTAAGATGTTTACAAGCCAGCTAAGCATCAAGAAGTCTCCTAGAATCCCCTCTGGTACCTGTTTCTCCTCCTTGGACATCTGTTTCCTAGCTTCCGTCTGAGCTTTGAAATACTGGCTCATGTGGGTGAAGTCACACTTGCTGAGGTTGGTGATAGTGCTCTTCTCTTCAGAGGTCATTTCCTTGCAGAAAGAAAAGTAGTGCTTTACATTTTCATACACGTATAATAGAGCTCACCCTACCCGTGACAGCTTAAACAGAGACAACGCATAGGTTCTCAGAGTAATCCCCCAAGAATCCCTAAATTCTTGTACATGCTGACTCCAGCTAAGGTCAAAGAGCAAAGGACAAGAAACAGGGCGTACACAATGCATGGCCTCATCTCTGCAAGCACTGGGCAATGCTGTACCAGCTTGCAAAGCACTCTCAACTAACAGGGGCTGGCACTGTTGAGGGAGTAAAATCCAGTAACCCATCTAGGAGAACTGGGTCATCTAATCTAAAGGTTTGACCTTGTGGCTGGTAGGTTCACTGAGGAAGGTCTGGCTTTTAGGTCTTTGGAAAGGGCTTCCTTCTGCTATAAGGAAGGCCCTTCAAAGCATTTAACGGTCAGATCAGCTATAACCCCATCACGCAACAGGCAAATTTGGTTTGGAAAATTCTGACATTCAGTTTAGAAACATCTGAGGGCCTTCCTTCTTGAAGAAGCTGTAGGACTACCTGGAAACCTCATGGCTAAGGCCTGAGGCAACTTGCAGTTGCCACAAGCTAGCTCTCCTAGGCAGGAGCCTAGGACAGCAGCCTCTGTTCACTGCCTAGCAGCGAGGAGACACCAGCCACGCCTGCAGTCACCACAGCCCGAGACTACCCGCGTACCTTTCTCCAGTCTTTGAAAAAGTTTTTCCTGAAGATCTCCTTCGTAGTGTATTCGTGATCAAGCATTTTTGCAAAGAATGTGGCAACTTCTTCTGCTTTGGTGCTCAGCTTCATGACTTTACCTACAAAGAAAGGTTTTATTTTTAAAGCACGTGGTAAAATTAGGAACTGAAGCCAGAAAGAAGCCACAGTAACTCCCTTAAAGAAGAGCATACTTATACCACTCTGAAGTTTTTCACAAAAGTGTTACATAGTACTGCAAATTGGATGGGCAAAAGAAACAGAGGAAGACACTTGCTCGACCTACCATCAAAGATTTTGAAAAAAAGTCCTCTCTGGAAGTTAAACATTATTAAAAAGCAATAACAGTCTGATGTGGTGTCTGAGAGACG
Source organism: Anser anser (assembly GCF_964211835.1). Taxonomy (NCBI): domain Eukaryota; kingdom Metazoa; phylum Chordata; class Aves; order Anseriformes; family Anatidae; genus Anser; species Anser anser. The sequence continues at coordinate 14,320,055 of NC_139737.1, read as the reverse complement.
CAGGGCAGGAAGGGGAAAAGGCCTCTTGCAGGAAACCCTGTGCTGAGCCCTCCCTGTGGTGCGTACGCTCCTGGGGAGATACTGCTGTTTGAAGTGGAAGAGGCAAGGAATTTCATTAAAATTCATATTCCGGCACTCAGACATATGGGAAATACAGGCTCTGTATTCCTCTCCTACCCACAGACAGACATGCTTTGGAACACCCCTTCTAGCCTTTAGCTATTTCTAGCCAGGAAGAGCCCTTCCTATATATACACACCACAAATAGGCTGGAAAGCGATGCCAAATATTTAATTCGCCTTCATTGCAGGGAAATGTGTCAGGATTCTGCTAATAGCCTGAGTCCTTCACTGTGGGAATGTGTTCCTCTATCTCCAAATCAGGCTCAAAAGATAGTCATTTTTGAGACAGACTGAGCTTTGGGTGAGCAGGGAGGTCACATTTCAGCTTATCTGCAAGACTGCAGTACAAACTGAAACTGCTGCAAGGAAAAAGGCTAGGACACAAGGGAACGGAGGCTGCTGCAACACCGGAGCTGTAGATTCAACAACATCTAACATTCCTACTGAGTGTCTTTTCAGTCCAGACAGCATTCCTGACAACATGTGAGCGAACCCCGTGAAGGACTTTGCATGCAACTCACATCTCCAGCTAGTTGCAAGGAATATTTGAAGTCCCCGTGGGCTGGCAGGCAGTCAACACCTGGGGATTTTTTAATGACTGTTTTACTGCACAAAAGTCAATACAAGAAACACTACGGTTGATTCTATGCTAGTGGAAAAAAATAGCATGCTTTTGATTTACTCCATGGTTGGAAAAGTTACAGCATCTCCAAAATTAAAGCACGGGAGTTTTCTATAGAGCCTGAAGATCCATAAAGTCTTGTAAAACGGGACTTAGGCAAAAAGTCCTCCCAGCGATCTGCGAACATCGCACAATTAAACAAAACCAGCAGAAACTCTGCCAGTTTGTAAGCTGCAACCTAAAATACTACATTTGTTTGCCTACAACAGGAAATGGGGGAAGGGAGAGACAGCAAGGGAAGTGTTTTTTTTCCAGGCTGCAAGTCTAGCTTGAAAGAGGCTATCAAGTAAGCAACACATTATGGGGCTTAAATGACCAAAGTTGTTCCCAAATCCCTAAAGAGTAGTACAGGCTCAGTCATCTTTACCTAATCACTTTAGAACAGATTTCCTTGTACATAATTCCCACTTTTAAAAAAGTTTGAAAAAGCTCTCAGTGACAGTATTATATATTAAAAAAAAACACAACAGATTTATTTCAGAGCCCTGAGCATTAGTTTGCTGTCGTAAAAACCGAGTCAGGGAGCAAACCCAGGGACATAACAGGCAGAAGAGACCACACTGCAGTGACAAACACCACTGCCATCATCTCCACTGTTATCTTGTCCATCTACAGAAAAACAGCGAGTTCAAGCTGCCTTAAACACACAAGTTCAAGCCGCCTTTGTGGTACGAGCAGTAGCTCGTTAACCCATAGTCACTCAAAAATATAGCCAAGCCCTTAAAGATGGCTTTTGGCATTTCAGACTCCCCGAGCGCGGTATTGTAAGCACTGACAATAGCCCCGCAGTCGTGTTGGACGAAATCAGGGCCAGCCTCGCTGCAGTGCAATCACCAGGCAAGGGAGGGATTCCTCCAGTGAGCTCTGGCAGCTGGCTGGCACAGCGTGATTATTGGACTCTACAAATCATCCTAGGATAATCTTGAAATTAGACAATGCCTTGTAAGCACAGACAGCGGTCTCAGCAGCTGCTGTGTAAATCAGCCATCTGATGCCCTCCCCCCCCCCCGGTTTCTCAGGGAAGATGTATGCGATTGCTTTGTGTGCCAGGATCCATCCCCGCCCCTAATTTTTGAGCCTATTGATCAATTCTTGCCATGACAAAGACAGAGGTTGCAACAAATCCCTGCGTTTCCAGGAGGTTTTGTGAAATAGGTGGCAAGATGGAAGCTCATTGCTGCCTGCACGAAAGGGATAATTATAGCATAATTCGCCCCTCTTCTTAACTAGACAGCAGGAGAGATCATATATATTCTTCAGTAGAGGGAGAGAAATATTTGCAACCTTGCTACAAGTTCTTATCAAGCCCTAAGACAGCTAGAGGAAAATGGGCATCCTTGATCATTGTGCTGTTTGCTTAGAGATGGTCTTCAATAGGATGCAGTAGGTTTATTTCACTACCTTGCTGCTGAAAGTGAGTGCCACCTATTTCTCAGTATTTTAATATGTGTCACGTCACATGAAAATATCACATTGCTTCTGGAAGAGTTCCACACACAGATGTCCACTTCGCCAAAAATTACATTTTCATCCACTCAAATGCCTCCCACTTAATTTAATCCTGGGCTAATTTGATCCTTCATTTAACATGATCACAGAACTAGAAGGAAATACATGGGTCATCAAGTCCAGTCTCCATCAGGCATCACATCATATAATCCTATCCACATGAGCCTCTAACAACCAGTCAGCCCAGCGGATTAGAACCCCACATCAATTAGTTCTCCGACGCACAATAGCAGCTAAACGGGAGCATGACATACACTGGGGGGCTACATTCTTGAGATCAGGCTGATCCCCTGCATTCCTGCAAGATCCTAATCATTTGTAAAACAAAACTACCTAGTTTCGTTCCATTAATGCCACGGAATGATCACAAAATTAATTACAGATTATGGAAATTTCAATTCATAATGTTGAGGAACACAAAGCAAGCCTGAAGATGACCAGTGACGAAGTAGCTCTAATTATGTACTGTACTGGTTACACAATGCTACTCTTGGGCATCAGACCCCCTCTCACGTTATTAATGAAGCCGACAGATTTACCACAGCAGAACGGGAACAAGTTCATCTCCGTGTCAATTCAGCAGGCTGTTCCCTTTACTTCTACAGACCCGCCCTTTTCTAAGCTGTTGAAGAACTTTTCTTAAACTAACCACTGAAACAAATCCACCTCCTCATCCCCTCAGAAGATTGCAACAATGCCCTGAGAGTGCAAGCTGGAATTGCAGATTAACTCACCATCATAGTAGAATTTGACATTCTCAGGCAGAGGTTCATATGGCGGAGCAAACACAGGACCTTTATGCTCTAGGAACTTCCACTTAATTCCTTCAGGGTAGCGCTCTTCTTCCCACCTTCAAGAGAAACATATGAACCAGTATAATTAAGTTCCTAGTCTTCATTGTATTGTTATGTTGGTGTAAGAGTATGCTACAGAAAATTAGAAAGCAGTCATTACTGTGCCAGACACTGGCCAAGAACAAATATTCACGCTTTTTTTCTTTTTAAACAAAAACAAAAGCACAGCAACGTCCACAAACAGAACACCTTGGGTCACAGATATCTGATACAGCATAGTCCTCACCTGCCACTTGCTCCTCCTTTCACAAAGACACAGCTGAAAAAGCTTAGAACTTGAGAAAATGAAGAATTCAGTCTCGTAAAGCATCAAGGATCATGCCAAATTATAGTCAGCTGTGATCTAACATCAGGTCCAGGATGCCTGCTCAGCAAAGCCAAACAACTGTAGTATATTACGCAGCTGCTTTCAGATGTGGACAAGCATCCCATTAAGGGCAGAGATAAAGAAACAGATGTTCCTTTACGACCTAAATGAGAACAAACCTGCTTGGACAAGAAAGACTAAAACCTGCTTTGTCATTTTAAATTCATTGAAATTCTTTGGGTACGAAGAAGTGTTCTTGAAGAAAAGCAGAGTAGCAAAGAAAAAAGCAAACTTGCCTTGGAGCACCTCTATAAAAAGTGTTTTGTAAATGACACATCAAGCTTCTCGGCACAGCAAGGTAGGCGCCGCCAATCCCACGTTCCAGCTGAACAAACTCACAGGGTCAGCAATTCCTCTACAGGGGACAGGAGTCCCACCAGGCCCGCTTCCTCCCCCAGCTCCTGGTGTCCCGTGCCCAAGCCACTGATTCCATATTCCCTCCCCTCTCCGCTTCTTCCACGATTACCAGAACATTCCTGCTCCATACAGCTGGCACAGGATCCCCCGCTGAGACAGGCTGTTTTACCTTGGTGATCAATCAACTGGAAGACCATTAACCTGTCACAGTGCTCAGTCTTTGAGTTACCCCGACCACTCTGTTGAGCAGCCACGACGATATAAGAACTTTAAACTTCCCCCTCGTGCCAGCCCTATGGAGTAGTTTCCTTCTCAGCTGCTGCTGCACCCAGAAGAAATGCACACGTACTGCAATGCACCTCCGGAAGCGTGACGCACAATTAAATACTTCATTCCTAATGAGACGTCATGGCCACCGTACAGAAGATGAGCATTGTTCGGAGAAAAGAGCTTCTGCTAGAAATTACTCAAAATGCTTCAGCAGTCCCTGTATGTCGGCAATTTAGGAAGAACAACAACTGTATGAGATAGTATTTTACTCTAGCTAGAAAGGCACCACCTTTGACTGAAGCACTAGACCTGAGTTTTTTCTTTAGGTAAGGTAATTCTAAGGTAATTAGATAGCTGAAGCCTGTTGGGAGGGCTATAAGGAAACACGAGATCCATACGGTGGTTTCTAAACCCACAACTACCAGAAAGTTTGCCACAAAGAGATCACAAATCATTTTCAGCCCCACCTCCACCTTCTTAAACCTCGTATGTAAACATCAAGACAAAAGACAGAAGCGAGCCTCCTGAGTTCAGCCCTTTTTTTGGTCCTCATTTGGTTTTAAACAATAAAAAACCTGCCTGTGGTAGCTCTTGCTCCTAGAGCAACGTTCTGCAAATGTTTTGGCAGGAGCAAGGAGAATGGTATCTATCAAGAAAACCACCTTACTAATTTCAGCAGAAACTGTGCCAATCAGTCACACAGGCTCCTTATTTAAACCTCGCAGCAAATCCAAGAACGCCAGGGTGACTCAGGACGGTAGTTTAGGACTGGTTTTCATTTGGAATGAAAACAGAAAATTCTGACAAAAAACAGAATGTACCTCAGGGATATGTTCTTTCAAGGTAATTAACTTATTGTAACGCAAGGTGGGAGAAGTGCTCGTAAGGTGTGCTTCTGGATCTCATATTTCACGCTGACAGGGTGTGAAAACGACCTCTAAGAAAGATCCCCACGTGGTGATGAACAATGCCAATGCCTTGGGAACGGCTAGCATCAAGCATCCATGTAAGTGAGGATGAAAATGATCAAGGCAGCAAGCGCTTGAGGAAGCAGCCAAAAAAAGATATCAGACTTTCAGAAAATTGGCTCAGATGGAACATAAAATGCCCTTAAGAGATGCAATTGAAGTGCAGATGAAACCCTGTCCAGCAGACATGCTATACAAAGCCGCAGATGGATGACACGAACCATCAGCAGAAGGATGCAGTTACCTACTGCCAGGTTTTGCAAAACGTGCTTTCAAAGGCAGTTTTCCCCTCAACAGTAAGCACAAATCTCAGAGCTTAACACATCTACCTGGAATTGTGCTGCCGAGGCAGATGAGGGGAGAATTGTAAGGCTTTCCAGCACAGCTCTGCTGTTGAAGGATACAGACTACAATAAAAAGGAGCTGTGGTATTAGTTATAGTAAAGTCAGACAGAACCAGCAAGGAGAGCTGACACAAAGTCAAAAAAGACAGATCATTAGGCTTAAAGAGACCTTCGGTGGCTTTCTCTCACTTCAAGTTCCTTCAATGTCAAAGCACATTGAAAATATGCTGTCAGAGGGACCGAGGAAAAGCAGACCACTAAGAAAAAAAAAACAGAACAGTTACAGGGAAAGGCCTGAAAACTAAATTTTGGAGAGAAGACAAGTACGAAAAAACACTCAAGTGCTGATGTTCTATTTGAGGAAGCTGTAGCAATCAAAGGAATATGCAGACTATGAACAATGCAGAAGATTTTTTTTTAAAGGTGAATCAATAATGGAGACAATAAGGGTGTGTGCATGTGCGTGTGTACACATGTGAAAGACTGAGCCTGAAAGGATTTAAGGGAATGCCTTTGCAATCCTCTGACACCACAGATCTATTTAGAACTGCCAATTGATCTGAGGAAAGAAAACGCTCATGGAAACATCTTCTCCAAAAGGTCATAAAAACACATTACAGAAGACTACAGGAGTGCAGAAAACACATACGCTTTTGAAAACCACATACACAGTAAATCTAGGGAAGTACTAAGGTCTGAACTTCAAAACACACAAGTAATAACTTCAAAACACACAAGTTCCTCAAATCTAGCATTAACAATAGATTATATTACTATGGATAGTTTAAAAAAAACTAGCATTTTTCTCATAGAGGACTACTGATGCAGCGTAGGACTGTCTTCCACACAAACCATGAAGTTCAGATCTATTAGAAAAGGCTCTAAAAATTTAAGTGCCAAATAAAACAACGTCAGTTAGTGATTTTACTTTAGGATCATGGGCAAGAAAGCACTTTCCATTCAAAGCTTATTTTCAAAATTCATTTTCCAAATAGCCCAAGCTTAACTGGTCACTTGACCAGCCTTTATTCTTGTGCCTGAGACAGGACCAGTTTTGTGAGACACACACTTGACATCCAACTCAAACAGCAGAGTGGACACTCAATGTTGTAGCCTTATACAACACAGAGAAGACCCACTAAAATAAAGCTACATCAGAACCATATCAGCTAACACATTTGCACACATTTATAACATTCCTGCTGATAGCCCAAGCTCACAAGCTTTCATATTGCTTTGAAGAGTGTCAGTAAGGGCCAGGTTCTGGGCACAAGAACATCAGTAGCTAATCGTTACGGGTAGCCTCTCTGTTCTACAGATAGAAACATTTTTTGTCTTTGGTATAGCAAAAAAGGGATTTTCACTTCTACTTGAGAGGATGAACATCCTCAATGAGAAGTTTATTTAAGGCTTACCAGAAAGTAAGCCAATTATTCAGAACAAATCCTCATGAATCAACAAAAAGTCAGATGTGCTTACTCAGTCAGCATGGGAGGTAACAGGGAAAGTGCAGGTGCAGAGGGTAGCAGACATCATCAATATATAGTTACCATTTCCATTTTTGCTCCTCTTCTTTTTTCGGCTTCTTTCTCTTGTCTGCCTCAGGAACTTTCTTATCTTTGCTCTTAGCTTTCTTTGCTTTGCTGTCCTGTAAAATGAGTGAGAAGCTGTTGGAACAAGCTACCACATTCCACTCCTTCCTCTTCTCCCAGGAAAAGATGCTTTAAAACTAAACAACCGTCTCTTGGGATGCATTAGTTTGGCCACAAACAACTGAATTACTGAGGCCTAAATACCTAAGTGTGCTCTTAGACCATCTTCTTAAGTCAGTCTACTGATGGCCCCACTTCAAAGTTTTAAGCCAAATTATTTTGCTGTAGAAGTGGGGCATGTTAAGTGCACAAAGCCAGTTATTGTGCCTCATCTGATAAGCAGCAAGTCTGGGCCACAGTAACATGATTGCTCAGTTATAGGAACACCCTCCTGGGCCTGCATTAGTTGTATCTAATCTGGCAAATGCTATAAAGCACAGCTGTAGCTCTGTAAGGTGGCTTCTGGGAATGTATGGCATACGTTCACTATAGAGACACTTCTATTAAAAACTAGAGAATAAACCATGCTACCAGAGGCTGCTTGCAACATGTGCTTCGCAAGGGTGTCTTTGCTAGATGCAGCAACACAGATCTTTAGTCTCAAATTATGGCTAACATCTCCATGCCAACTCCCTTTCCTAATTTCCATCCTAGGCTTCACCTAAAAGCTTTAAGTGTCTTTCTAGCAGCTAATCTAGGTTTCATCTCCTCTGCTCCTGAACTGTGCTACATCATTTGTGCAACTACCAGATATTGTTAATAAGGCTCCTCTACCCTCTGCAAGCTTCTTAACAGAAAGACTGAACTGCCAAGAACAGGCTGTGAGTTCACATTCCAGAGGCATCTTCTCCATCTCTTGTTTTACGTGTAGGAGAGAAACGTCTCCTGACTTTATCCATTATGGCACAGACAAGTTAACTCACACCATCAGAGTGGATCTACCACACGCAGCTTTGTCCCAGGACTGGTCCCTGCCTTTTTTCCCTTGAATCAGATTCCCCCTGCTCTACATAATTCAACACCAAATTGTCAGTCTTGCTTTTCTTGCAAGAAATAAGCTTGTCTTCTGCATTACCTCTTCTTCCTCTTGTTTCCTTTTCTTTGCTTTCTTTATGTCTTCTGTTTTGATTTTCTTGGGTTTGTACTCAGCACTGTAAGAACAGAGACTAGCTGATGAAAATAATCAACTTTTGAGTATAAAAATAAAATCCTACACATACAAAACTTGTGTGCAAGTTCATACTATTACTGGCATATTTCATCTCTAAAGAACATAATTTTGTGCCCTGCTCTCTCAGAAGGCTGAATAATCCCTATCCAGGAGAACAGCCTATAGAAAACAAACAAACATGGGCTGTTGCTGCAAATAATTGTCCAGAAGTTTCAGACTGCTGAAGCAAAAACCTTCCTTGAGGAAGAACCCATTCAAGAGCATTAGCAGCCACCCAGTGATTGCATGGGATCGGATAAATCAGCAAAAGCTTAGTGGCATGTTCCCCTCCAACCCGCTGCCCCTCTTCTAGTCATCAGTCTGGGATCTGCCCACAAGGCCCAATTTTTGCATCCCCCACTAGTCTGAACAATAGCAAAATTGACTGCTGGCAAATTCTTAATCTTTCCATTGCAGGCACAAGATGGGAGGTCATGAAAACTTAACAGAAGGCAGCAAATGATTACACAAAAGAAAAGATGTCACACCCGTCTCTCTTGGAAACTGAGAACTACCACATAGGAACAGAATGCCGCTCTGGTTAAACTCCTCCAACCCTTTAACTCGAGACCTCTAACAAGGTCACACCATCTGAAAGTTGGACATACATGGATGGTGACAGATCACAGCACGATGGAGCTGCACTTTTATTTACTGGGTGGGCTATTATACATCAAACATCATGTGTATTTTTCTTTCGATTTAGACAAACCCTCAGCATAACCCACAACGTATTAAGAACTTTTTTAAAGGGAATGTCAAGCAGTGCATGCAAACCTCCTCCCTACCCTGAATAGGCCGACTGCGTTTTCTTCCTCTTGAGCAGTTGTTTCCTCATCCAACAGAAACCACTGCAGCCACTTAGCTAGCACTAATACCTCACTTGTTCAGGTTTAGGCTTTACAGTCTTCATCACTGTCTTTTCTCCATTTACCTTCTGCGTGTTTTTTTATTATTATTATTATTTACTAACACTGCAGTAATTTCCAACACTATCTGCAGAAGCAGATAATGGTATTTTTCCATAGACAGCACAAATACTACCCTTGCCCTGCTCATAGAACTTCTCACAGCACAAGGCAACTGGTCTCAGATCTTCAGTCCCACATCTGAACCAGCACATGTTGAATATCTGATATCCTACCTGCTCCCTTAGTGTTCTGCTTTTAAAACTAAAGGCAAGCATTCAAGTCCCCAGTACCCAGGCCACTTACTCATCATCTTCTCGAGGTCTCTTCAGTGGTTTGGAGTCCTCTTTAGGAGAAGCATAAAACCCATCATCATCTGGTTCATCTTTAATACGTGGCGGACTACAAAAAGAAATAAAGGTGGTTCTAAACTTCAAACAGTAAGATTCATAGCAACCAGCACCACCTCAGTTTAAGAGATGATAATCTGCAAAAAAAGGCACGTCCTTCCAGTTCTGGTCTGGGTTGTCTTCCTCAGACCCCAAACACCTGAGGTGCATTGTTCTCTGAACTTCCACAGACAGCACAAGGAAAAAGCCTTTCAGCAGCTACACATTTGCTATTTCTCAAGCAACGCAGAGATCGATTTCAACAAACAGCTTGGATTTCATTGTTTCTTTGAGGTTCTGAGTAAAAACAACTGCAGCACTTCTAAAACAAAACTGAAATCCGTGCATGTGTGTAGTCACATAGGGACGTTACGTAGTTTCAGCTCAATATCCTTACTGAGCCTGATAAAAGATTGTCAAGTAAACAGAGACTTGAAAGCTATTCTCCTGAATGTTTTGCCAACTAAATATTGAGGCATATGAAAAGCAGAGAAGGAAACAAAGATCTGGCAAAGGTAAATTGATTAGTCTATTTTCACTATCCAAACTGCGGGAAGCAAACAATCCTGTTCCTCTCAAACCACAAATATTAAATTAGGCTCAACGCTTTCAGCCATAATGTCCCCCAGACACCAGTAATAGCAGAAAAATACGGTATGAGTGGGTAGAGAGACTCTCTCTTTAAACATGCTCATTATTTCTAGATTTCACAGAAGCATTCCACTTATCTTCATAAATAAAAAGACATCGCAAAGAGTCCAAAATTACATTTTGAAGCACTTAGTGATACTCTACTCAGGTACAAAAAGTAACTGCCATCTTGGGCTTTCCTATTCATATTCAATCCAAAATTTCTGTATCAAATTGACTCAGTTTCCAAGTCAACACACGCGTTCTGCGATTGGGTGGAGTGGGAGAAAAAAAAGCAGCATTTTGCTTTGTAGATCACAGACAGCAAGAGACATTCTGGAGTCTTATTTTAGCTGGTAATGTGTCCATGAAGCAGAACAAGACAGTTTGCTCTTTCACAGCTGTAAAGCCACTGCAGTGCTGGCAGATGCAACTCAGAGCAAACAGATCCGTGCTACTGTAAGAAGCCATTTCAGCGGCATCACATATGATCAACTAAGACACGAGTCTGCAGCACGCACACAGTTGCAAAACATCTATGGTAAAAGAGATTTGTCCCATTTGTTTTCTCTTCCAGGCAGAAACCTAGTAGTACTGTCTATTAAGCTGTTAGGAATTTTATCTATTTTAATACTGAAACATTTCCCAATGTTTTGCAATAGTGGGAAATAAAGCATGAAAATATTAAAAGAAAGGAGCTGCATGAGCAAGCTGAACCTTGACTTGCATTGTTCCCAAGGCTGTAATATTGCTCATGCTCCCAAGTCTTAAAGAAGAAAATCAAAACCATCTGAACTTGTAAAAGAACATTTCAGCAGGAGAATAATTGCTCTTAGCCAGATCTTGGCCTTCAAGAAGGCACAATAGTGATGATTCCTCCAGGCTTTTTTTTTTTTTTTTTTAACACAGAAAACACTCAGACCGAAAGAAGGCCCAGTTACTTTGACGTGAGAACATCCAATGTCCCTGACAAGGCTAGCACATGCATGAAATTCTGCCAAATGGTAGAGGTCAGAAAGCATTATAAAAATAGTCTCCTACACCATAAACCACCTAAACATCATTGCTTTATTTCCAGAGTATCCTCCAAAAGGCCTGGAGAGGGCGCCTCTTTCCTGTGCCAAGCATAACTACAGAGTCTGCATTTTTAAGCAGGAGTAAGAAAATGAAACGGATGAGGGCACATTCAAAATGTGGAAAGAATCACTAACAGGCACCAGCTAAACAGATGCCTTCTCCCAAACTCTCTGCATCCACAGAACATGGTGAGACAAGAAGGGTTTTTTTAATTATTGGTTTTCTAAGTGGACTCAGAACTGGGTATGATTGAAAACACATCCTGAAAACAGATATGGACACACACAGACACACCTATCACACCCGATACATCTCCAATATGTCAGTGGACCAGACGCACCACCTTAAGAATGTCCAAATCCAGCCACTGGTTAAGTGGCAGATATTAGCTGGTCAAATATTAAGAAAAAACATTTTTCTAAGAATTGCTCACTTCGGGATTTTAATAAAGCTATTCAGTGATGACTGATCCAACACCTAAGTCCAGGAAGCTCTATAAGTAGGAGGAATTTAGCAGACATTAGAATTTTTCTGAAGGTACCTCATTTTACATAACCATTTCCCTTACCCGGAAAGGCTTTAGCCTCTAGTCACTTACATGAAAGACACTCAAAGGCAATCTGGACTGCCTTTACAAGGTCCCATCTCCAAAAGACTACTTGCAGGGTTCAAGTACCCATTTTTACAACTACAACAGAGGTGCTTTCAAGTCCAACTATCAATTTTTCCATGGTTCAATCTGTTCTCAGCAGAAATCAACTATTTGATACTTGGACAAAGCCAGCAAGTGCAGGCAGACACCAGGTGTTCAACAGCTTCATCTCTAGTTACTAAGTCAGTGGATCAATTACCACCAGTTCCCTCAGATGGGGAGGATATATCATCTGAAGGGGTCAAAAGCATTCACAATTTTTTCCCCAAGACCATGTGAGAGTAGTCAAAACCGAGCAACTAAAAAGCCAAAAATGCTACTTTTTTCAGATCACAGAGCTTGTTTCTTACCTGGAGAAACCATTTTCCTTTTCCTTCTTTATCTTTATATCGCCAGAAGATTTCATCTGAAAAACAAGAGAAACAGGAGCTGATTAGCGCTGCCCAGAGCACCTTGTTTTTCCAACATATACCACAGGCAGGATACCTAATTTGCTGAAGGAACCAAAGGGTACCTTTATCCCCTGCAGTCCTGAGAACAACATGACGCACCAAAGAGCCAACATTTTCTGTAAGTACTAGTTGATTCAGTATTTTCTGGCCCTTGACTCCCAGCTATGGAAGGAACTGAAGTGTATAATCAGTCCAACATTCAGTGCTTGTCTGTTTGTCCTCATACAGAAGGAATGAGATTAACAAGATTTTTTTTCCTTTCTCGTCTCTGAATTTAAGCTCGGCAACGTGAAAAATACTAACATGGAAAAATGTAAAGCAAGCAGACGCAGCTCCACTGAGGAACTGTTTCCATTCCCAATACCCGCAGATAAAGCCCTTGTATCTTCTCATCTAGCACTCCACAAAACACCTCTCTCTCTAGTCATTAGCGTCGGGATACCTCTCTCCAGGTTAATAAAAACTCTGAGGCGTAAGCCACACGCACCCCACTGACTTTTCACCATTCAGCAGTATAAACCAGAACCATTCTCTCATCTGTCCCACAGGAGACACCTACCTTCTCTTCCTTTCTCTTCTCCTTGTCTTTATCTTTGTGTTTGTCTTTGTGTTTCTCTGAGCTGCCATCTTTGTGTTTGGTTTTCTCCTTGTCTTTGTGTTTCTTTTCCGAGGAATCTTTGTGCTCACTGCAAGACAAGAGTGTATGTTTGGGGACACCCGAAGCAATGTAACCAACACACTGAACCCCCAATGGTAAAAAGAGAGCCCACATCATTACCAACCCCAAAACGTCAGTGACAGCTGAACAGGAAGATCCAACCCAGCCTCCTGCTACATGTCTTCCATTTTCCTCAGGAGGAAGAGGAACGCGCCACAAAACCGCAGCCACCACTTCCCATCAGGAAAACCCCGTCAGCCTGGACTGCCAATGAAATCCACAACTGCTACGCTTAAAGTAGTACAATGCTTCAGCTTGAATTCCCACCGTCTCTGCTTTTCTTCTTTACGTCCACATAAAAGGTCACTGCAATAGAGCTGTCCATCCTGTCAATGCCCATGTGAGCTTTTGTTCCGACAACAAGTTTAACAGCCCTCCTCTGGAACCAAGAGAAAATCGCTGATCTCTACTGTTCTCAAACAGATGGGAAAACCAGAGTGAACAGGATATGCGGTGTCCTTGTGTTTATGCAAAGTCAAACAGAAAAGGCAGGAATAACGCCGCAGTCCTCACTCGGAGCTGTTTCAGCAGCTGGGCCCCAGAAGCACCGCGGCAGTGCCCTGGCTCCGCAGGCCAGGACGGGCACCCACCAGAGGAGCCTCCAAGGCCGTCTGCTCTGCTAGAGCTCAGCCTGACGTTACAGCACTGCATGCCTAATGCCCCAAGTCGCAAAGGAGGAAAAAGATACCCCCAAGGAAAATAAAATTGAGGTACTTTTTAAATTCAGTTTCACCCCTTTCTGATTTCTGAGACGTTTGGGTAAATTTAGATCGCATTTTCCAACGTTTCCCATCAACCAGAGAGCAAGCTAGGAAACATCCCTGCTTACAAATGAAAACGAGTTTCTTGTGGAATGACTGGTTGGAGCCAGAAAACGAGGAAATGCTCTCACCATACTCACGGTACAAATTGTAAGGACCGAGCACGCGGCTTAGTCGCGCTGCTGCAAAGCCGAACAACAAGCCTGTCAATTCAATGGGCCTCCAATACACGCCCATATGTATGGCTGGGGGTACTCTGGCATCACAGCGGGCTCAAGCAAGCCACAGGCACAGTGGAAATTGGGCTCTCTTCTGCTGGGCATGGTTAAGCACCAAGCCCACTGCCTTCCTCACGCTGGCAGTTCACGCTCCTCCTCACACTTGCCTCTGACAGCACGCTCCATCCCTGCTGCTCTCTGGGACGCTCTGCTTCTCCTTCAGAAGACGCAATTTAACGCAAAGCTGTACCAGAAGCAGGCAGCTTCCTTATTTTGGTTATTTCAACACTGAAGTGAAGCCCAAACCAACCTGGGAGAACACAGCCCTGGAAAACAGCAAGCCTGGAATGCCAGGGGGAGGTTTAAAGAAGACATAGGCTTCAAGTCTTGTTTCTATTAAAAAAAAAAAGACTGCAGGAGGCTTGGATGTTTGATGCCTACAGAAAGCAAGCAGCATGTTAACCAGCTCCCGTAACGTTTGCGTGTGACGAAGAGGAAGGCAACCAGTCACAAACACGTCACCCCACACCCAGCTGCAGTGTAAAGTCCAGCGAGGTTCAGAACCTCACATCACACCAGCACAAATGGCCCTGAACCTACGAAAGGTTTCAATTATTCAAGCTTAGGGTGGCGCATACTCCAATCAATACACGCTGGCCTTCCAAACCCAAGTGGATAAAGTAAGAAAACTAATCTCTAGAGGAAATCAGTACATTCATATACTGTGTTGCATCAAAAGAGACCAGTAGGAAGAGAAACCAGTTTCATTTTTAACTCTCTAGCAACTTCTCTTTATACTACATATAAAACCAAAGTGAAATGCCTAAACATTAAAAGGCCACTGGCACTCTAGAAATTCTTGCAGGCAGACGCACAGCACCACATGTTGGCTGTGAGTGAAGGTTCAACAACTGCAGACTATTCTTACCCAGCAGATCGTGTTGTGTACACGGTGTGATCAAGACATGCAAGTACATACAGAACATCCTGACACTGAACCTCAGAAATCCAGGAGATGCCTGCTACTCTCACTCAGATTAGACGTTCCAGTTTCCTTATCCTGTTTATTCATCGGTATCTCAGACTCGAGATACCCGTTTCGTTCTTCCTTTGCTTCAACTAGATTCACTGAGCAACCGAAAGCACAAAACCCCATGGGTGTTAGCAATCTTTTTTAAACTCAAAAGTCTGGAAATTCTGACCTGACACCTTGTTCTGTTATCTGTATGCAAGACAGGCACCTCGTTCACCAAAGATTAAAGTATTTCAATTACAAACGTGTACCATCATACAGAGGAAAAACAAAAACAAAGAAACACAGGGCTTAGATCCATCTTGCTTTCTGTAAGCCTGCTTACATCTCCTTTTTGACACTTTATTGTTCTTATTTGGTATTTAAATTCTACTTGCAATAACATGTTCTACTCTGTCAACAGTTTGCATCTCCAAAGCACAGTATCCACTGCCATCAATGGGGTTAGCTCTCTAGGGTACAGTTCATGACTGTGCCTGTTGCTTGGGAATTTGAAATAGAAAGATTTTTTTTTTTTTTTTTAAAAGGTAAGTTTTCAGAAGCACCATACTCATTCTCACTGGCAGCCAAAAGCACTAGCTTTCAGTGTGCTGAGTAGAGCCCAGGAAGTACACAAAATGTGACTAAAAGCAGATTAATAGATGGCAATCTACACCTGCAAAGCTAAAACTGAAAAAGGCAGAAAATCCCATTGGCCTAGAAAAGCAGTGACAGTCTTTACGTGTGCCGAATGCTTACACGCTACTGGGGGAAGAAAAAAGTGCTAAAAACTTTTGGTTGCTTCAGTAGAAACCTGAATGATGTCCCTGTTGAGAGGGCCACCATCACGGCCACCAGTGAAAAGCAGCATGCAGTCTAAAGCTAACATTTACCATCGCTGGAGTCAGAAGCAAGAAGCCTGGATTCCTGATTCAGTCTGTCCTCTTTTTTTTTGTTTTTCTTAAATAAATCACGAGACCATCCTTCCTCTTTGCTTTGCAGCAAGCACCGAAGCAGATTTCTCACTGAAGCAACATGGGCTCAGATAACCCAAGATAAGCCGGTCTCTGGTTTCGCTCCGCAGCTTCGTTTTCAAAACAAGTGTTGGTGGCCAGACCTGAGGCCCTGGTTGTTGGCCCTGGTATGCGGCTGGAAGAAATTCCCCAGGTGACACGAAGAGATGAAGGCATGTGCTACTCTTCCCTGGGAGAGCCTGAAATCTGCGTCTCTTGATAAAGCTCGTTTGGGAACACACTGACAACAAAGTCATCTACCAACAATCCTAAAAAAAATAAGTTATTTTTCTCCAAAAGCAAAGCAAGTTTGTCACATACCAACTTCAGCCAGCAAGCTGAGCAGCACTGGTCTTTCAGTTAGCTAAGACACTTATGCGAGCCTCCAGGGGAACACAATTTAACCACCACACTAATCTCGAAAGAAAAGAGAAGGCAACAGGATGCCATCCTTACCCTAAAGAAGAGGCTTCAGCCTTCCATCAGAAAGCTATTTCCAGACATCCTCAAAGCTATTATTAGGAGGGATTGGGAACAATTTAAAGATCCGAAGTCTGTCTTCCTTGCCAATTCAAAATTGGAGGAAAAAACTCACTTTTCTTTAAAAGCAAACAGACAGAACAACCGAACAAGAAGGGCTCGATACCA
The DNA here is from genome assembly GCF_964211835.1 of Anser anser. Lineage (NCBI taxonomy): Eukaryota > Metazoa > Chordata > Aves > Anseriformes > Anatidae > Anser > Anser anser. Next base: position 14,303,302 of record NC_139737.1, on the reverse strand, counting down.
CAGGCACCCAGATATTTTTTATCCTGGATCCCCGTCTCAGAGCACTGCGGATCCTTTGCTGCACATACCTTTCTGCCAACAAACCAGCTTCGAGTCACTGAGGTAGGATGGCAAAACCCCCAGAAGACAGGCAATTTCACTGCAAGTGAGCCTGACGAGAGGACAATGGTGACAACACACTTGTTCACACGCTGGTTCAGAAATGCCCAGCCGCGCCGGCAGCACCAGACCTTCCTTTGCACCCCGGCCATTACAACTGGACCACCGCAACAGCACTCCAAGTTCTGCCCCTCTGGCAGTGCTTAATGCTGCCAACCTGCTCCACTCTTCATTTTTAACATAAAGTACAAGCGAGTAGGATACCGTAACACCCCCACGGGGCAGGCAGAACCAGGGACTGCATCACCCAGGGACATCCCGTGGCACTGGCGTAGTTCAGACGAAGGGCGGACAAGTAGCAGTGCATCTCCTAGCGCACTGCAGCCTTTTTGCTAGCGTGCTGCCTCAGAGCTTTAGCGTGAGCAAGGGCATTGGAAGGCCTTGGAGCTTTCAGGATGGCGTGCCCAAGGCAAGAAACCTAACGGAAGCGACCCTCTCCCCTGCAAGTACAGCTGCGGTGCCCGGCGAGGATGCCCGCGGGAAGGCAGGAGAGGGAGGGAGAGCAGGCACCTGGCAGCAGCTGCTTCGGCTGCGACCACTTGGGAAAGCCGTGAGTGGGAAGTGCTTCCAAAGAGCGGCAGATGTGCCGCTCACAGCTTCCTTCTCCGAACTACAACAGCGTCGCCGTAATTCAACGCCGCATTCTTCAGGTGCCATTCATGTACGTTAATAATCCCTTCCCAGGCCCTCTTCCATTCCAGCTTCAGAATCACAAGCTGGGAAGGGTGCTTTATCTAAAGCGTCTCTTGTTTTTCCTCTCTCATTTTCCCAGCTGTAATTAGCTTGCGACTGAGAAGCTGCTACTAGCAAGCCGCAGAGCCTGCCGCGAGCAGAGCTCCGCTTGCCTCCTCGCTAACTGCTGCGGCACAACTGAAGCGTAAAATAAAAGGAAGCTGTGACTTTAGCTAAATCTAAAAACACAAAGGGACAGAGCCTACGTCACGCGGCCCGTGTCTCCTTTGACGTAGCACGGTACTAATGGAAAAATGGGCTCACGTGCAGACTAACGCATACCAAGGACCGGCTGGCTGTGCGGGGAGTTTCAGGAACAGGAGGCACCCCGGCAAAGGCCAAGTTTTCAGCTGCCTTGCAGTGTTCAGCGCTCGCTGCTAGAGAGCTGTCGTATGGTATTAAGGGGTATGAGCACGTGAGCCTCGACGGTTCTGCTGGGATTTCAGCAACATGGTAAAAATCTGAAGCCATTTTTTCCCAGAGCTGGAGTCTTTCCTTCGGTGCTCACAGATAAGAGATCAAGCTTTCAGCAAGGGGAACGAGATAAAAAGCTGCATTAATCAATAGGTGATAAAAATACTCGGAAGTCAAACACTCCTCACACACTGAGATGAGGATCAGGCAGAGCAAGTACTTTCTACGCCTGTGCTAGAAAATCAGGTACACCGTTAAATGAAAAAGCAGAAATTTTTGCTACTAGAAGGGATCACGTTAGAAAGCTAATGGAGGTCAACTGTGCGCTCAAGAGGGGGAGAAAAACCGAAGCACCCACACTAGGGGAACAGGGGCGCTGAAACCCTAAGGCAGATCTCTCTGCCTCTTCGTGCCCCAGATGCACACAGTTCCTCGCAGTTCGGGATCACTTAATAAATCCGTCAGGAGGTGTGTGAGATGCCAGAACTGAAATTTATTTTCATTCACCACAAGCAAATGCCTTGGATCTGTTTTTCCTAGCAAAACCACAAAACTCAGAAGATGCCAGTGAAGATCAGGTCTATAAATCCCGTATGTTCCCTGCTTCTGTTCATCTCAAGCTGTGATCACAGGAGATTTTGTAAACGAAGGGAATATGCAATCTGACAGAGGATTTTTTCCTGCAGCTCAGATGCCTGTCACACTGACAGCAGGGATCGGCACTGCGAGAGGAGCCCCTTTACTCCCGTTCACTGTCACAGCCATTTCTGCACGGCACAGGCCACGCTCCACGCAAAGCCCAGGACACCCAGCAGAAAGACACTCATTACTGTGAACACTTCGACACCAATCTCTTACACGCCTTGGCTTCAAAGGGACCATTATTTCATTATTTTACACGGTCTCCTTGTTTGAGATGCTCGTCTCCCAGAGATCAGAAACCTATTGCCACATCAGATTTGTTTCATTTTATTTTTTTTAACTACCGACATTTATATTTAATGAGTGTGTGTAAGATTTTCTTTGGGGAACCAGGAAATAAAGGGTTGAGAAAAGGAACAAAAGAAAACACTTTGCTTGATAGCGATTGCTTGATAATGATGTGGATTTATTCTCTAAGTTTTGTTTTATGGGCTTTACACTTTCTTGGAGGGTGAAAGATCTTTGAGAAGACCCTCATGAGGCACAGGAAGGCTCTCCCAGTTCACTACAGCTACAAGGAAGTGATTAAGGTACAGGAGTGTCATCTTCTGAGTGGGAAAGGAAGAAAGCAAGAAGCAAAATTAGGAAGTTCCACATCCCAGTCCACACACTTCTGCCATATTAAATTAAGATAATCTATTTTAGGTATTTCTGGGATTTATCTTGACAGCGTAGATCCTTCCTTCAAAGTCTGGATACAGGAAACATTTATTCGGGAGCTTTTCTGCCTTCTTGACGTAGGTTTTATTTTAAAAACCTTGTTTTAGTACCAGGCAGGAGATGAAATGGTGACACTACCGCAGACAGACATTAAAAATGATCTGCTTTGGATGCAACCAGACAATGCTCTAAAACTGCATGCGATGCGTGACGCAATACCAAACTTCTCAGGAAGCAGTCAGGGGATGCTTCAGACGCTGCACAACACATCACACAGGTACAAGCCCAAGTTTCTCCAGCAACAACGGCTTGGATTTCTGCTAACACACAGCTCAACCTCTTTAAGAGCTAAAAAAGATACAGAACATCTCCTGCAATATAAAAGCTGATGACTTGAAGTCCAGAATGGAACTTCTCAAGATTTAAGTGCAATTCGATTAATCTAAGAAAATTTTCTAAAAGATTCCTTTTCAGTTTTAGCAAGAAGTTTGTATCAAATGCTGTAAGAACTCCCCGTACAGGTAGAAACCACTGGAAAATCCCACATTCTTGGTACCTTGTAAGTTTTGTCTAATTTCTAGTGGAGTAACAGCTATTTTCACTCACATTTCATTGCCAAATGCAAGACGTATGGCTACTGGGATTCTCATTAGCAGGGCAGAGCCTCTCAGAGCCTACCAGCCACTGCCTCTGCTCACCTGCTGTGCTTTACATCTTCCTCCAACAAGAACTCTGTCTTGTTACATCACAAGAAAGACAACGCTTTAGACGGGACAATTCTCCAGTATTTCCCTGCAAAGCAGCTTCCTCCCCTCCAATTGCTGGTAAAAATCAAAAGCTATTAAAAATAGCAAAGTGATCAATAGTCCCCTTAACCTGTTCATTGCAAGCTGTCTGCTTAGCAGTAAGATAGCGAGAGGCGCTTGACAGTCACTGGAATGATTCCCAACTACTGCACACCAGTCGCACAGTCACAGAGGCCATCCTAAAACCCAGACTTCTCATTTACTCTTGGTTCTGTCCAAGGAAGTAGTTTGGTACAGCAACCGTATTAACAGAGCCATAACTGAAGTTCATCGAGGAGTATGCGCAGGGCCAGCAGGAGTTTCAGGATGGATGCTGGTGGTTTTTGCCCCCTCCCAGGTTCACGTTCTGTTTAACCACCCCAGGTTTTGTATTAGGATGAAACTCCATATTTTCAAAGACAGGACTTCTAACTGTACACTTCTGCAGCTTGCTCCGGTCCTTCCCCATCCTGTCCAGTAACTCACTAGTCTGCTCTCTGCCATCCTTGGAGTCTCACCTTCCACATCAACACTTGGCAGTCACCGGGCCACAAGAACACGCTCCGTTCAGGTCCTTCCAGAAGCTCCCCTCTAAGTAATTCCATGCTCATCACAGATCTTCCTCCACCCCCATGATGTGAGCTGTTGGGCTATCTCCTCCATAAGACAATTGTTACCTAACTCTAACCCTTACAGGCACAGCTTAATATTCATGGAATTACATGCATGACAGCTGAATCGAAAGACTCGGAGAGGAAGTGCTTAAATTTCAATTATGGGGTCAGTTATTTCTAAAAGGTTTGTTAGAAGACAGCTGGGCTTGCACCGCCAGTGGCCGCATGCCTCGTGCACGACTGAGCACGAATGGGGCAGTGCAGATCTTAGAAGACTCCTGAAGGATGGATCCAACCAGAGCACTGCACATGTTTCTGCGTACGTTATCTTCCCTGAATGACACCTCCACGATTCAGCAGTCCAATACATTAATTCTTAAGGTGTCAGTTTTAAAATGCAGGAAACACTATGGAAAAATGTTGCAAGCTGTGCGCTCAGCCTGGGGAACTGTCCCACCCTGTGCAGTGGCCTAAGGGGCAAGGCAATATCATGTAATCTCTTCCCAAAATACGCCTCAAAGAACAACCCTGCAAAACATGCATTCAGTCACGTTATCCACACAGGTGCGTCCTTTTGTGAAAGGAAAAATGCAGTATATCGTGCTCAAAGAACAAACGAATATTTAAATGAAAATAACTGGAAGCTTTAAGCGCAGTGTCTAGAAAAAGTGCTACCTTTCTTACAGGGACTTCAAGGCAATGCTGAAGGGAGGGAGGAATTACTTCAAGATAAAGAATGTTTACATATCAGCTCATGACAAAGCAACAACTCACACAACACATTAGCCATTCTTATCTCCTTTTTAATGTTTTGTTATTTATTATTTACACAATTAGCACTGGGCAGCTTCAACTTACAAGTCATAATTAGTTGGTGAAAAATATTTCTTCCAGTTAAAAATATCCTTCCACCTCCCACACAGAGAAAGCCAAATCATTAATGAATTCTGGAAGTTTGAAAAGATCGTGCTTACATTACTCCTTACAAAAGAATGTACTTTGCTAAGATTGCAGGAGAATGGTTTCCAAGTGAAGCAATAAACACTTGGAAATGTGAGGTAAAATCAGTTTTGGGGCACATGCTTGACTATAAGAAAAATCAGAAAACACAGCAATAGAGATACATGAGAAAAAAAGAAAAGCGCAAACAATGTGTCCAAAGCATTTAGTCTTTGCCATGGAAGCCAGTAAATGCTGCAACTTAATTTGCTTAGATTTTTTTTTCCTGTCATCTATTTGTGAAGAAGAAACTAAAAGAAAGCTATACAACTTCTTAAAAGGTCACAGGAAAAGTGTGACCCCAATAAAACAAACCCATTGCTCAGCACACACTCATTTTTTTCTTTGCTTCTTAATAGAAATTGTTAATACAGACTACCCATTTGTTTTTAGTTTGGGTTGTCACATTTGCACAGCCATTAGTTAAGAACATTTGCTTGGCCATAACAAACACTCCCTGCCGGTCACCAAGTGCTGGGACAGAAACTTACCCTCCAGCGCCTGATTTGCAAATACTCAGTGTAGACTCCATGGCGCTTGCATGTCAGGAGTTACAACTAGGAAAGCTTCTCTGTGTAATGCCCTGTGTGTGACACAGCTGCCCCTCTGTGTTATACCAAGTCACCAAGGACAGACCTGCATATTCCGGTTCTTATAATCCACAGCTTACGTTAGGAGAAAGACTGGCCTGTGGAACCCACCACCACTGCAAGTGCCCCCCATCATCGCAGAGTAAACAAATGCTTATCTTATGTTCAGTGTGGGTGATATTGCAGGTGAGTCCCATGACACACGTTCCCCAGACAGCGGCAGTGCAGTTGTCATGCGGACCAGACAAACCAGCAGGCAATCCTTTCAGATTTATCATCTAACCCAGCAGCTGAGACGTGCTCATAATGCCTGGCGAATGTAAAAAGGATTGCCCCACAAGCTGCCTGACAGCGCTGAGATATTCAGTCGTTATAGGAAAAGGCCAAGGACATCGCCATCACTCCAGGGGACCATTTTTCCAGATGCTACTAATTATTAGGAGCCTGAGTAGTCACATCAGGTTCATCTATGCTAAAACAGCAGGGTTTACAGCAACACTTATGAGTGCTCCACGTTTCTGACAAACAATTGCAAACACACAAAAGATTACGAGCAAAATTCATCAGTCTCCATGAAGATGAGGTTAAACTAGTTTTCACCTTCAGTCACACTATGCTACAATAATCTTATACACAAAAATATTGGATCCCATTTGCAAGATGCACAGCTTAAGCTACCCATATAGAAATGCATGCAATTACATAATTTAGACTTTAATCACCTACACTCGTAAATTCTAAGATTGCATGAGCAACAGAGGTTTAGCCTACGAGGGTTTGGTCAATTTTTTCCTCACCTATTACTGTGCTTGGACTTTTCCCGGTCTTTTTCCTTGTCCTTCTTGTGCTCTTTGTGCCGGTGTTCTCGGTCTTTGTGTTTATCTTTGTGTTTGTGAGAATCTGCAAGCAGAGAGGCAAAAAAAATTAAGAAATGAAGTTGGGAGAAAACTCCATGCCTCCCTCATGAACCTCTGCATGTTTCCCCACCCCATTCCAGTATTTCGTGAGATGCAAAATTTGTAACAAAAATCTTAGTTTTCAGAGGTCCTAAATGGATTCATTGTTCCTGCAGGACAAGTTAATTTACCTTGGCAACAGCTGCATTTATACGGTCCTTAGTTCAATGATCTTTAAAACCTTTACAGATCCTGAAGAAACACGACCCATTTTGTTAACTAGTTAAGTATGGCTACAGCAAGTTGAATCTTTCTGCAGAGACCTGAAACCTAGCTTCCTATGCCTGTCAATATTTCATGTCAAATAGATTACAAGGATACAGAAACCGAGCATAAAGCTGAAACGTTAGGCTTGCTGGATCTAAAATGTAGTCACTATTTCCACAAGTATCTAGTCTAGACAAAGGGCACCAACGCTCCCCCCCCTTAAAATCATCTTATTTTTATGCCCACGTGGCATGACAGGCACACAGCGAGGGAAAGATCAAACGATGAGGGAAGAGGAAAACAAAAGATGGAGGAAGAAAAACAGACAGGGAACTCTCTCCTCATGCCGTCTCCTGCAGGGGACACTAGGAGACACTTACCTCCCTTCCATAACAGGGCCCAGACAGTGCAACGGGAGAGCTGCAATGAGCACGTGCTGGTGGAAACCCACCTACACAGGTCAGGACTGGTCCAATTTAAGTGACGAGTCAGAAATAGGAGATGGCACACACAGTGAGTGTACACAAACACTGTAATTTTAGTGGTATCAATTTCTACTTCCAGTTACATTTTCCATCCTCGGTGACAACTGCACCGTGCAATAAACAATGAGGTCCTTCCAAAGCACTGAAGAAAACAAGATCCGCCAAAGCGAAAGAGCAACAGAGTTGGAATTTTAACTAAGCACTGACGAGCATTTTTAGGCCCATAAATGTTCTTTATAAGTAGATCAGGAAGGAGCTGAGGCTGAATTAGCACCTCAAACCCAGGACAAAAGGCACAACCACCTACAGGCAAGGTCACTCCTGTAACCCATGCCAAAACACTCCCCTCAACTTCTCTTTTTTTTTTAATACACATTTCTCAAGCAACTAAAATTAAATAGCTCTTCAGGATACCTGAAAGGCTGTGATGACTTTGGCAACTGCTTTCGGATAATAGTGCCAGCACTTCCACCACAGATCTTGGATGTAAGGCAGTAATGATTAATCGATTGTAAAGATGTTAACATGCCTCTAAAAAGGCGACTGCCCCCGTATGACAATAGGAAACTGCAACAGAAGGAGTTTGAGATGTCCACAGTCACAAGGGAAATGCATTGCAGAGCCAGGAACCGCCTTCATCCTCCACGTCTTTTGCCACAAGTTCATTTTTCTCCTTACCTGACACCAGTGCTTCCAAACTCACAATATTCAACCGGTTTTTGTGGGGAGCCCCCCAGTCACACATTTCCACCGATCGCAACCTGCTGCTGCCCTAACTTCAGGTGCTGCTTTCAGACACCTGCAGGAAAACAGCACAAACCAACACACAAACATTGACGTTGAAGCCTCCAGCTTGCCTTCTGCCTCGATCCTCCCAAACTTGGCAACACTTCCCGGTGCTGCCCTCCACACCACATACACATTTGAAGAGCAAGATCGAATTTTCTGCCCTTTGATACCCAGGTATGTGGCAGGATTTGTGCAACATTTGGCGTTAGAGCATAACCACCTCAGAGTTTGCAAGTACCCAAACAACAAAACCTATTTGCCAGCAACCTCTAACGAACCGTGCAGGGACCGGACACCTACGCTCTCTGAAGTGCCAAGAAGCAATTTCTTGGTACCCTTCTCCTTCCCACCAGGACAGCACACATTTCACTGGCAAAAGCGTTTTCGCAGCACATTTCACACTTCAGATTCTTCAATTTAGCCAGGAGCTGGAAGTTCAGGCTGTTTGCAAACTGCCTGCATTTTATTCCACAGAGTTCACTCCCCAATTCCTAAAGCACCGGCTGAAGCGAACAGCCATCTATTGACACTTGATGAGTAGGTAAATCACTAGAAAAAACATCACGATGCTATACATAGAAATACGCACACTCATTTTACAACATACTCATTTTTAAGGGAGCAGAAACCAACACGCAATTTTTTTATAACAACAAACTGATGGAAAATGTGTGCAACTATTCAATGCTATTCTCTTTAGAGCTTAGAGCCACGTGATCATTTTTTTTTTTGCAAAACCCTGCAAAACGGAACAGCCTTTTCCTTTCTTCTCCAGATGCCCTTCCAAATGACTTGTGCTTTCCAGCTGAAATTAGTATTTGCTTTTGAGAAGTAGTTCTAGGGCCATACCCGTGGAGTCACTGGAGCCCAACAACGCAATCCTCTGCTCTGCTTCCAATAACTCATTGCTTTCAGGCAACGCAAGCCCGGTACAAGAGTAAAAATAAATAAATAAATAAATAAATAAAAATTAAACCAGCTCTGCTTGGTGGCATTTGTCTTCCCTAGCTTTCCATTGCCGAAAGACTTCTAGCAGAAAAGCCTTTTTATAGAGGTATTCTGCCTAAAAGGCAGGCCTTAGCGGCTGGGGAACAGGAGGTTGTGTGCATGGTTTTGTAAGCAGAAGGGAAAAGCTGGCGGGAGAGCTTTAACCTGAGTGCAGTCAACCCTGGATACGTACTGGGCCTCTCAACACACCGGACAACACCTGAAATTCAGTACTTCCATGCAGGCAAGCATACTACCTCCCAGACACATCTCCTAAGAATTAAATTACTCTGGAATATTTGCCTAGCGCTCAGACTCCATGCTGTCGCTTTCTGACACCATGCCATAAGGTAGGTTAAGACTGAGAACTTCTAAAGCTTTTATTAAATAACCCTGAGCCGACACATGAACATCACCAGAAGGCATTGAAACTCTCAGATTTTTTTTATTTTTATTTTTTTGAGGGTGGAGCTGAATGCAGTTCAGGAGACTGGATTGCTAAAAAGGACACAATGGCACGTCATATATTTTTTTCCAGACTGGCTTTATCTAGCAGACCAACTTGATGGTTATTTGGTGGCTGACAAAACAAGTTCAGCTATTCCAGTTTGTGTCCCCACTTCACAGAAACCAGTATGACATCCTCTCCACCGCATTACACAGGCGGCAGAAAACTGAATTTAGAACGAAACTTTAGGACACAATGGAGCTCCTCACACCAAACCTCATTAATACAGAAGCGATCAATGGAAATGCTCATGACTACCGTCTATATCTTCTTTGATGTACTTCGTGTATCAATTCCTAGAAGAATCCTTCAGCCTCCAGTAACTCTCCCCCAGCTTGCAGCCAACTAACAGTTGACCAGATCCAGCCTCACATGAGCTGGAGTGAGGTCAGACACTATCACACACATTTACATTTGTTTCCTGCCTTTTATGTCTTTCCTTATGTCTGCTCCCTCTCGTGCTAAACAAGGAGATATATATGACTAATTCTCCAGGAGCATTAGCAGACTCCACTATCTACTGTGAGCAAAGTTCAAATGCCCAAACGCCCGTGTGACATTTAAAGGATTTCAGAAGTCAATGAGTCTCTCCAGCATCAAGGTTACAGTAGGGACAGGGGTTACGCTCACTGGGCAGGGATCCACCACCCCTAAGGCTCTCCCTTTGGTATCCACTAACCCAAACAGAGCGTTTGGCATCTCTTCTGTTCTAGAGAGCTTGATGTCTCTGGCACTGGATGCCTGTCTGTTAATGCTGAGCCTGGTATGTCTCCAAAAGATTACCGCAGTCCCCCTGCTATTCCTGCCTTTCTCTCTGTACCTCCAACAATCACGAGCAGCTCTGCATTTTTGTATGTTGATTCATCTTTGAACTCTGTTTAATTACAAGGACGCCTGATTTAGGGATGGGAAATTCTAAGCACTTTTGGTCTGTGGCCCTGTTTTGTCGTCTCCCCCCCCCCCGCCATTAAGTCTCTGCGGAAAGGCTGAGTCATAACCCTATTTGCAATACTTGTATACACGTATTACTGGAACAGTGCAGTTTTCCTCTTTATCCAGGAACAGAGCTGTAAAAGGCCAGGCATCTATTTAACTACAGCATGACGAGAAGAGAGCTGCAGGAAGAGAAAGCCCTCCTGCGGCGGGCAGTCGGCACCTGGGGAGGCAGCGTGCCAGCAGCCTCCTCCTCAATGGCCTTAACGGGCTGGGCTGGCCACAAAACCAACGTACAGGGAACTATAGTCTTAATTCATATGAAAAGATCGTTGGCTTTTAAAATCCTTTTGAGCACTCTTCTCTCCCCGCTCCCCCAATAAAGTTTACTTACGTATCAAGGGAAGCAGGCCTACTCCTTACGTTAATATTTCAGTTTTTGTGGCAACATTTCTAGTTAAACCCTGAAATTGCATAGAGGGAAATAGGCTCTTGTACAACAAATCAGTGCAGCTAGTAATATGATCTGGGAGAATATCGTTGGCAGTTTGCTTTAGAATCATCTTTTTAAGCACTGAAGAAAGGATGAGAGCAACAATCTGGCCCTTCTCATTTCTCTTAAACTAAGTGAGATAGCTGGCAAATAAACACCTGGTAACTCCAATTCCTCATCAACAGTAGCTTTTTTAGATAAATCTACTAGCCTTCCGTATTTGCCATCTTTGGGTTCACGCTCTTGTAGTTTTTTTCAAGTACAATTTGAATACTTTATCAACCTGCTTACAGACAGGTTTCTGCCAACAGCAAAATATAACAAAAGAACAGACTAAGTTTTGGGGATAAGGGGTTTTTGTATTTTCCTTCTGGTTCCAGCAATACCCCACTTGTTTCTCTCCATTAGACAGCCTAGAAATACCTCAATTAGTAAGTATGCTGATATTTTGTCTGTTCAAAACACCATCTACACTGATGTCCAGAATGGCAATTTAAGCTTACTTGATTCTTGGGACTGAAATCTGTCTCCAAATCCGAAGATGTAGTATGAAGAAAGGGGGGGGAAGTCACACTACCATGTCAAAAAAACATTTTAACTACTTGTTACTTCCATGACACTTCTGCTTGAGCAAATGGGCTGAAATTTCTGCCCCAGGTCCAGTGCCTTGATACTAGTTACAGGTTACAAGAGAAACATACGAGCTTTTAAGGCTTTCTCAGAATCATTGGTATATATGAGTGTGGTGTGCTTTCTATTACTGGGACTTTTATCCATCTCAAACTTGAAGCACAAGCAAGAAATCCTTCGCAATTGCAATAGAGGATGTATTGTGTTACAGCAGGGTGATTGTATGTATGCAACTTTTCAGTCTCTTCTCTGGAAAAGGGAAGAAAGTCTTAAAAAACAAAAACAAAAAATGCTTCAGTTCCACTGCTAAATTATGCAGCTGAAAGAGATAATTCAGTAACACTGGATTAGTTTCAAAAACTGGTCAAACCAAAATCTTCTCTCAATAGCCATCCTCACCTGAGAAATTGGTGGTCTCTTTACAGCTGTAACACCTCTTAGACCATTTACTACACAACTACAGCATTTTTACAGTTTAGCCTAATTTCCTTCTCATTTGTAGTGACATAAAAGTAAGCAAAGCAAAAAGACCCCGTATTACCTCAATGAAACAATTTCACAGATTTTTCTCCTCCTCCCAGGCTCTTCCCAGAAGCAGTCATCTTGAAGTGTAGATGATCAGAAAAAGGCCTCTTACCTTCCAGTTTTATAAGTCAAATTTTACCATTTGTTACCATTTATTTTACTAAATCATATTACTTCTGAGTTCTAATTTCCCATATACAGGGTATAAAAGACTACCATTTGATTCATTAAGGTTCAGTTGGTTAAATGATGCCTGGAAGGGCTATGAATGCTCAAACACGTGAACGTAGTTCAAGGTGTCTAAAACACTCTTCATATTCCTGGCAAAGAATATGTACTTTTGCCTCAGGCATCTGATCACAACAGTTTAGTGTTGGAGCAACTTTGACAACATATAGATTACACTTGGAAGTAGAAAGATTGTAACGTTCAGTCAATATCAAAGATCTTTAACATGAACAGTGATGTGGTTGGCAGGTTACCTAAACAAACAACTGCAATTCCATGTGTGTAAAGGTTGCTTTGTGAGGCTCTGGTCAATTTATAAACCATTCATCTGAGAAAGGAGCTACTGTGTGGAGATGCAGAAACCCATTTGAAGAACCCATAGGGCTCACAAGGGCAGCCATATGCAGAAAGCTGGACAGTCTGAGGCACAGGGGATGGGGATCCTCTCTGTCAGACAGGTTATGGCTTTGGGCAAGTCACTTGAATTTACATGTTTTGATTTACAATTTCAAAAGGCACATACAATAATCCGTCCTGATCAATCAATCACTGTCCTGAGTTGGAAGGGACCTACCAGGATCATCAAGTCCAGCTCCTGGCTCCTCACAGGGCCACCCAAAAATCAGACCCTGTGTCTGAGAGCGTTGTCCAAACGCTTCTTGAACTCCAGCAGGCTTGGTGCGCTGACCACTGCCCTGGGCAGCCTGCCCCAGTGCCTGATCACCCTCTGAGTGAAGAGCCTTTCCCTAACACTCAGCCTGACCTCCCCGTCCCAGCTCCGTGCCGTTCCCTCGGGTCCTGTCGCTGTCCCCAGAGAGCAGAGCTCAGCGCCTGCCCCTCCGCTCCCCTCGTGAGGGAGCTGCAGGCCGCCATGAGGCCTCCCCTCAGCCTGCTCTGCTCTGGGCTGAACAAACCCAACGAGCTCAGCCACTCCTCATACAACTTGCCTTCCAGACCCTTTACCATCTTTGTAGCCCTCCTTCAGAGGCTCTCTAATAATTTTAGGTCCTTCTTATGTTGTGGCACCCAAAACTGCACACAGTGCTCGAGGTGAGGCCGCACTGGCGCAGAGCAGAGCAGGAGAATCCCTTCCCTCGCCAGGCTAGCCACGCCATGCCTGAGGCACCCCAGGACAGGGTTGGACTTTTGGGCTACTGGGGCATGCTCCCGATTCATATTTGGCTTGGCATTGACCAGAAACCCCAGATCCCTTTCTGTGGGACTGCTCTCCAGCCTCTCGTCCTCATCTATACGTACAGCCAGGGTTGCCCCATCCCAGGTGCTGAATGTGGCACTTGGTCTTGTTAAACTTCATGCAATTAGTGATTGCCCAGCTCTTTTAATTTGTCAAGATCTCTCTGCAAGGCCAGAGACCAGTGTGGAAGAGCTTTATATTTTTCTACAATGTTTGTATTGCAGTTGGAGAAAGTCACAGTATGATCATGGTGTTCCAGTAATTGATTACACTGTTTCTGGACTTTGTTTAAGTGGATTGTCATTGCTGTAGCTGAAAAAAAGGGGAAGAAAAACTATTGTACAGAAAACAGAATTGCATCCAGGTATCAGGGACAACATCTGTATGCAGCTAGAAGTCTCAAAAACAACAAAAACCATACCAAACATACCCAGAAGGTGTTTTACAGACAGATGACGGTATTGTGGATGATACTCTGGAACACAAAACCATAATCTAAAATAAACTTCCCATCTGAAACGGGATAAGTCACTTACTGGCCTAATGGCCCTATTTACGCAACTACAGAATACACATAAAACATTTACCCTGGAAAGGTATTGCAGGTCTGTTTGCTGTGCTGTTTTATTTCTCCAATAGCTGGCTGCAAAATATTTGGAGTCCTGAAATGAGAGTGACTAAAACACCGAGACCAGGATTTGAGACCCCCATAGCCATTACCTCGATCAGAGTAATTCACCAGAACATCATCATCTGATCTGACTGAAATACAGTTTGGGCAAGCAATGCTTCCTAAGTGTGACATTCAGTGAAAGAAGCAGGACCAGGCGTTCAGTTTGTGCCAAGAAAGGAGGGAAACCACTACGACAGCAAAACAAGATTGCTGGGCTTCCAATTCCTCGTTTTGAGTGCCATAATTAAAAGAACATGTACACCTTTCAAAATCAACTTCACATGCAATCCTTTACCTACGGTGTTGAAAGGCATCTCCGCAATCAACACTGCTGCGGATTCTCTCTGGCCTGTTGTGTACTTTTATGTATTTTATTATTTCCACAATAATATTTTGCATTTTATTATTACACAGACGTGCCTGTACACTAGACAGCCTATTCTGACTCTAAATAGATATCAAAGCTATTTCTAAATACTGAAAACCCTTTCTGAAGTCTAATTCAAATGAAGTATAGTTGCTGTGCTATCACAAACTTACTTTGCTTCAGGTGTATCACTGAATCAGGTGCACCAGTCCAGGGAGGCTGACACTTTCTTAACAGTGTTTAAAGAAACCTCTCTGTTTTCCTTCATAAACTATAGTAAGACACGAATTTTATGCTTTACTGCCAAACATCTAAATCAATTTTGACTAAACACAAGTGGAAAGCAGCTCTTGGTTGGAAGCTTCATATACTCATTATTTATTTTCCAAACATACAAGGGAAAAAATAGAGGAAAGAGACAAGAAAGCTTCATTGAGAACAGAGTCTGGAAAAGTACAACAGAATAAGCAAACAGTTCATCCTAAGGCAGTAACTTAATAATAAACCGACTCCAGCAAAGTGCATTCTCCCTTTTCCAAGGGTTCAAATGAAGACATATATCAACACTAAGTAGATTTGAGTCAACCTGTTTTCCCGGGTAGTTCTTCCAAGACAAAGAACTGCTGCATCCTCCTCTCCTGTTCACAAAGTAGTCCACCAAGCAAACATCTGGTCTGAGCCAGAACCGACCACACTACTTGGTATCCTTCACTTCTGCTTTCCTAAAGCTTGAAAACTGCCTAATTTTGATGGGAAGAGTAAAGCCAATGACCTTACAGCCCCTCTCCATACTTTTTTCAGTTATCTGAGGCAAGATACACCAGAGGGGCAGACAGATATTGTGTTTTTTTCCTTAAAAGGATTTTGCTGGGATACTTGGCTTCAGAACAAGACAGACCCCTTAGTTGCTGCATTCTTCATTCATCTTGTAATCCGATAAATAGATAAATTGCTGAAGAAATGTCTCCAGCCTCTATCTATAGGAATAGAATAATTCCTGTGAACTTATTGAGAAGTTCCACTTTCTCCCCAGTGAAGTTTTATTATGCAAGCAAGGATCTTACACAGCTTTTAAAATACAAAGTTTGCAAAACAAGATTAACGCACCTTCTGCTCCACCGAAACCCCAGGGCAACTTCAATCTAAGGAAGAAAGGTAAACAATGTGACAGAAGTGCTAACAGGGAGAGAGCACAGTGGCACAGCACCAAGTCTGCAAGCTGAGCTGCACACTCGTTTATCCTTCCAAAACTTTAAAGCTTATCATGGATAGGTTAAGGAGGCCAGAAAAAAAACAAACACAGACTGATCATTCCTATATTGTGTGACTGAGGCCTCAGGGACATGAATGAAGTTAACCTGAAGCAAATGTCACTGCTGGCATTTCATCAATCTAAACAAACCTGCAGAAGTTGGGTTGATAAGCAAGACATGCTGTGAGAGCTTATTTAGAAAGTGAAGGGCAGATATTCTTCAATACACTTGTTTTGAGCCCTTTTTTTTTTCCCCAGCTGGATTAATCACTCAGTTTCTGTGCACCAAATATTTTCACCTGCTAGGGAAATACTAAATTCTCTGATTATCAGCAATTAACGCTTGAATAATTGAGATGCTCTGTGTTACAAAAGGACGATGACCTTACATTGCTATACTGAATGTATTCTGCAGCAACCCAACAGCACAGACAGCAGCAAGTCTAATGAACTGTCAGTGCCTTCTCCACAGCCTCTTCTGAAAAAGGTGGCATGTTCACATACAACTATTCTGCAGCATATCTTAGTCATTGAGTTAAAAAACACAAAATCACTGCAAGAACAATTGCACTAGAACACACTACACAAAGGACAAGAGTGGGGAAGCCTTATAAAGCATGAAAATACATGTTTGATCAGTAGAGAAAGGCTAAATTAAGAGCTGCTTCTTACACATGCCAAAGGGCTCCCGACTGAGAGGCAACAATGAAGTTTCAACCCACTATTTGCATTCAAAAATGAAAAAAAAAAAATCAATGTGAACAGAAACATGTGTTTCCAGGGATTCCCAGGACGTAACACATTCTCCTGTAATTGCATAAATAAGAGTCAGAGAATGAAATCCATTAATATGCTTCCATTAACCAAGCAGAATAAAATAAAACAGCAAGTCAGAACTGCCAGCATCAGCACACAGCTTAAAAAGCTCCTAGCACGGAAGAGAGGAAAGTCAGGAGTAGTCTCTTAAGAAAAGAAGATAAGACTCACCCTGTTCTTGTCCCTAGCAAAGTTTATTCTTATATGGCTACACTATTTTATGAGTAGAAGTGCTTTCCATAGCCTCCTCCATTCAGAATTTGACTAGCGTGCACAGTAATGGACTCCTTCCCTTACTGGGGCAGAAATAGTTTCAGCATTTTTTCCTGTTGGTTTAGAAGTCTTTACCCACATGCATAAGCACAGCTACGCACTGTATGTACATCTTTAAAGCAGCAGCAAGACTGAAGATATGCTTTTGCCTTGATTTTCAGAAGGCACTGCCCATCACATCTCTGCACAGCAGGAAGCCAGAGCAGGGTCTAAGGAAAAACCCACCCAGTGAGCACCGGGGGACTCAGGAATACTCCAGGACGCGCTGGAAGCATGTCTAAGTTTATTTGGTATACGCCTGCTTCACTCCTAGCCCTTGTCATGTTCAGCCACCGTCTTGCTTTCCCTCAGCATCAATTCTTCCTCCTCCCACCTCAGACTAGCCCACAATTACTTTTCAGGGTCAGCGAAGGGGTCCTAATAGATAGAAAAGTGGAAAGCTAGACAACTGTGGCAGCTAGCTAGTGACCCATTTCAAAGTCAGCTCTGCCTCTGTCTGCATTTCCCAATCAGATCCAAAACGTAGGAGCAAACAAAGGACGGCTACAAGCCTGTGCTTCATTACCTCCCTGGTTCCAAAAGCCTTACGCTCGTTACAAACGTGTATTCCAATTAGCTAACAGACGTGTACAGGACGGACTCTGGAGGGCTGATGGGTGCATAAAGTGAATGTTGCTGGGGAACACACAAACAAGAATCAGCTTTGGGAAAAAAAGTTGCATAAAATAGAAGCTGCAGGTAGGTTCCCTGTGGATTTCCTTTGGATCCCCTAACACTGAATGATTTTTACTAGACCATCTAATCTCACGTTTCTCCAAATTCACATCCGTTTCCTCCCCATTGTGCAAAATGCAGTTAACGTAACCGGCACAGCAGGAAGGACTGAGAAGGGCTGGACGATTGCACACAAGCCGGTCTAGCATACAGGAGTATAAAACTAGCTCAAAATGATGAAAGAAAGTAAAATTTAAGGGCGTTCAAATGGATAATGCGAGGGAGACTGATCCCACTGCCGGAGTCAGAAAGCAACAAACCTTCAGCACGGACCCAAGGCTTGGCACAGGAGCTGCCACGCAGCGCTGTCGCACGCAGTCAGCTCTCAGGAAGAGACAAAGGAGCCGTGTCCGCACCGTGCAGATGGAGACAAAGGAGCGGCCCAGGGTCACGCTCAGCCGCTGGGGAGCTAGGCCCAGGGGTGCTCCCGCCTCTGCTCGCCTTCTGCCTTGCTTCTCTGGAGCGTGCTGCGGCCGGGCAGTTGCAACACGCCGTCATGTTTAGACTTCAGAGTCATCAGCGGCTGCAGAAGATAACCTATCCCTTACTTCAACATGGTTCAAAGCAACGTGGCTCAGTTAACCCTTATCTTCCCGCTAGCTGACCCTTTCAGCTCTTGAGTTCTCATCCAGCAGAACTTTGGGGACACCACCCTGAACTTCAGCAGTCCCCCTCGGGAAGGACGTGACAGCTGTGCTGGAACGCCGAGCTCACTGCTGCTTGGCCCC
The DNA here is from genome assembly GCF_964211835.1 of Anser anser. Lineage (NCBI taxonomy): Eukaryota > Metazoa > Chordata > Aves > Anseriformes > Anatidae > Anser > Anser anser. The sequence continues at coordinate 14,284,828 of NC_139737.1, read as the reverse complement.
TGCGCCCAGGCTCACCAGGCTCGCTTGCTGCCTGCACCGGCTGATCCACGGCTCCTTGAGAAAGAGGCTCAGCTCCTCCTGAGGTGAACCTCTTCGGGTCCGTCACGGCTTGGAGAATCTTGTCCAGGTTACGTTCAACTGTGGGAGAAGGAGCAAGCCTAGCTCTTCAGCAAGGAGTGCAGGGACTGGGCTCCTGCCTGCACCACTGACACACGGAGGTGGGCTGAATCACCCTTTCTGGAAATTTTTGATGAGAAAGCACCCAGGGAGCAGCTTTACCAGTTACCTCAGCAGACTGGGTCAAGAGCAAAGCAAACCTTTTGGTGCAACCTGACACATTTGCGCTGCAGTCAGAGAACTTCACGTACTGTACTCCATCCACAGGCTGAGTCAGTGCCCCTAGCAGAAGGTTTTTCCGCCTCCAACTGCTCTCTGTACCAGTAGCAGAAAGGTGCAAACAACGCAATTTGTAATGCAAAGTCAACAGCTGCTTCCCGCATGCAGCCAAACCTTTAAGACAGGTGAATCAGGAGGAAGAAAGGAGAAAACTAACTCCCAGCTCTTAGAGGAGATAATGGAAACTTCAGCTATATTAAAAAATAAGGAGATTCGTATCATATTGAGGCATAAGAAGTAAAGTTTCAATTTTAAAAACTGCATTAGCCAGCAGGAAAACAGCTGTGTTGTCTGAAATAATTACTCTGCAAATGGTGTCAACTAGAAAAATATTTTCACTTGCTGGCTGTGTAAATCACTAGTATTTTTGGATTCACTAAAAAGAGTTTTGTTTTTATTTTATTTTTCTTTAAAGATTCCCTGAAATCCTGACACTTCCTCAGCGCACGAGGGATTTCTCAAGAGCAGCTCAAACCAAGCCAGCGCTCACCCCAACAGCATGAGGACAGGGCTGGCACATTCGGCTATCCCGGGCCTGACCCAGGACAGGGGCTCCCCGAAACCCAAATTCCCACAGATCAAAACACGCAGACGCATTGAAATGCTTCTCCTACTGCAGTCAGCGACGAGACTCCTGTCAGCGGGCAGCGTCATGCACATGTGTGCACGCAGGAGCAGTGCAAGCAGTGCCCAGCATCCTCAGAGAGGCTCTAATGGCATTGTTCAAAGGTTTTTATTAACCAGCCCTGGACAACGAGATGTGGCTTTGGCCAGTGCTGGTCTTCTGCCTGCTGTGGGCAGGAAAGGCCTGAGGCGGCAGCACCCTTGGGAACAGCCCAAGGCCTCCGCACTGCTCCGTATTACGGTACACATTGAGCCTGCAAGACAGCAAGCGGCTGGTACGATGCTGAAATTAGCTCTGCCAAGCAGTACTGCTGTTTTAAGCTCCGGAATCAGATGTTTATCCTACTACTTGCCTAATATCGTGCCCACAAAGCTGAACTAATGGGCCAGTGTTATAAAAAGTTTATTTCAAAACAACGTAAGCGATTGGTCTTTTATCATGTTCGTTTCCTCTCTGCAGAAGCAACTCCCACGCCGATCCCAGCCAGTGGGTTTGCTGGTGCCGTGGTGCCCCCCCACCTCCAAGCATTTTTCCAAGCCCGGGGCACGCTGGCTGGACGCAGACCACCTCACCTCCGCCTGCACTGCGGGTGAGTTATGCGACCGCGCACCCACGCCAGGCTAAATCCAGCAGTTGTCTGCAAACGTCTCATCACCAGCCGGCGCTGCCCCAAGTCCCACTCTCAAGACAAGGGGGGGAACGCAGCTCCCCTGCCTTAAGGAGACATTGCCACAATTAACGTACAAGAAGAAATCTGGTGCCAGCCAGAACACACGGGAGGCACGGGACTAAACAAAAGGTTCAGTGACAGCCGAGATTTCCGCACTTCCCGCAGTGCTCCTGAGCCTACTGAGAGGGAGGCAGCGAGGACACAGAGCCACCTCTGTAGCAGCACAGGTGACAGCAGCTTGAAATGTGAGTTTTAAAATGCACAAGGCTGTGCTGGCAATACTTACATGACTAATAAGCAGAGCTCCTACATGCAGCGCGCCCACTCCACCAGAAGCCTTCCATTCAAACCAATAGACAAGAAGCGTTACTTGAAGTCACTGATTTTAGCCCTGTTACGTGTTGGTGTTCTGTTTTGTTAAATACAGGTCAAGTCTCACTAGCTGCCGGCTGTTAAATCACACCGACACAGGTACCTGAAAGCCCATGTAACCTGCCATTGCAGATCAGTATGCTTAATAAACTCCTAACTTCAATTAAAAGCAGCTCTACATATTCTTACCCTCCCCCCCCCCCCCTTCTGAATGGCTTGCATCTCTGGATGGATATCAAAATTTTATTAAACTCACAGGCAACATTTTCAGATTCCATCACACACGAGATTCACAAATGCCTTGAATGACTTATGAACGGGAGAAAAACATTTACATTGTTTCACGCCTAGACCCTATTAAAAGGAGAGAAGCGTAATCCTTGAAAACTGAACAGAACCAATTGCTTCTGGTTAACTCGTTCCTCAATTTTACGAGCAGACCCGTCTTTACCAATGCAGAAATAACTAGGTGTGAAAGTTAGCTTCCCTTTTTCAGCTTTCAAATGGTTTCCACTATCATAGTCACTAAATGAGCTGTTCAAACTGAAGGAAATATGCTGCAGGTGCAAAGAGTCTTCAATGGTTGGTTTATCACTGCACTTCAAGACACAAGTGCTTAACTAATGACTTCCATCATCTCTGAGGTTCTGCTTTACAGCTACAGCAACACGATCGCACTATTTTTCAAGTTTTCTGAACACGAAGCCTGACATCACTTAGGTATTTTAAGAAGTCGGTTGGTAAGAGGCTTAGAAAGATGCTCAAAGAACTACGAGCACTACAGAAGCACCCACAGGGACTCAAGAGTTTGTTATTCCTCGTTAATGTAATCTGAAATGAGAAAACAAAATGGTACAGCTTATTTGCAGGAGTGTTCCGAAAGAAAAATTAAGAGATTGCTTTGCACCTGCTCATTTGATGGCAGAAATAGGCAAAGGAAACAAGGGTAACTAGTACGAATATTTACAATCTAATAATTAATTCCTGAACGGCTCAGCTATAATGCTAGGAAATAAATATTTTAAAGGTTTCTTGACTGCCAGTCTTACTTATGTTGAGACAAATTTTTAAAGGTTTATTACAAATACTGTTAGAGTCAAAGTTAAAACAGTACCTCTGTTAAATTTTAAGATGAATTTTACATCGAGGACCAGTGCCACCTTGAAAGCTACAGCCACTGCAGGGATTTAGCATTTGCTCCTCTGCAGACAGCCCGGAGCAGCTGCTGTCCCGTTTCCTCCTGCCTTTCCTTCCCTTCCCGGACCGAGGCGCCCCGGGAGCCATCCGTGCTGGGTTCCCCCATTCCCTTCCTCTCGGGAAGCTGCTTGCCCCAGAGGAGCGCAGCAGCCCCAGGGGCTTCTGAACCCGCAGTGCTTGAACGCACTCGAACCTGTTTGAGGCTCCATGCATTTAGGCAACGCTGTTTGCAAGTTTTTAAATGTACCAGTTTATTTTTGAACTTGGATCTTTTACAGCTAGCAATTATCTTACTTCCTGTACTCTAGTCCCTTGCAGACCAGAACAAACTCCCTGTTTTTCCTGTGATCACAGCTGTGACCTGTGATCAGCTTTACTTGAGACAATCAGATGTGAAAAGGCAGTGATACCGATATACGGGAGCCTCGAGTCTTTATTAATGCATAGTGGTAATATTACGTAAAGCCTGCAAGTGAGCAAACTGCATGATGAGCAGCTCTAATAAGGTAGAGGATGAATGCAAAAAACCTGTACTGAAAATCAGCAAGAGATGTGAGATCTTTAACTTCATGTTCCCTCCCCAAGACTAACACCCTGGACTCACAGATCCAGATACCCCCGGAGATAAGGGTATGATGAAATTGAAAATTAAAGTAACTGCTTTAACAGTAGCGTTTCACTTCTAGTGGTGACGTTACTAAACACTCCACATTGGCTAGAAACACTATTAGGTTAACCTGGTTTCCTAAGGACATTTCTTTGCAGCTCTAAGAGGCAAAATAGTTCAGGAGCCTCTACGCGAGAAAGCATCTGTGACCTGGAAAACAGTTCCACACTGGTTTTCACGACAAAAGATTTTACAGAAAGTACCAGTTACCTAGCGATTGAAATATAAAACGAGATACTTTGTGCCACTACAGTCACTGTAAGGAATCCTGGAATCTCAGCTCTAGCATTTTACAGCAAGACAGCTGCCCTGATGATACAGAAACTGCACTTCCTTTTTTTTTTTTTAGTGCAGAAAGCAATAGCCACACACAAGTAACACAAGGAAACTGTTTGCTAATGCCAAGCATCATGTTCTCAAAAATCTAACTTCACTACAATTAAGTGTGCATTTAAATCAGCATTTGTTCCATCGAGGTGTGCTCTAGAAGTTGCTTTATGAACTACTGCACAGCCGGATGCAAGAGCAATTCTGGTTTGAGCAAGGGCAAGAGTAAACTGCAGTGACCAACAGGGAAGAAACCTCATTTGACTCGGTCTACAAAGACGCTTGACAACTTATTCCTGTACTGACGTCTTTTTTAGAGTATCAATCTCCATCAGTAATTTGATCTGAATCTAGTTCTCCATGTACTTAAACCCATTTGGCTCACAGGATTTGGGAAATGGCATACCAGTATTTAGCAAAGCACTAACAATGCTACTGATCTATCGTTTGGTTACTTAGGAATGATGGGAAGGAGGTGGTTAAAATTTAGGATACAGCTTACAGGATGAAGAACCGAGCAAACATCACTGACGCTTGCTGACAAAATGACACTGACTTCAGAACACGGAAATAAGACCTACGAGCCACGCCACTGATTTGCCTTCTTTAAGCCTTCAAACGCTCATGGATGCTTACAAGCAAGCCCTGTTGGATACCAGCCCTTGTCCAAAGTGAAAACTAGCAGAAGGCTTACCTTTCCAGTCACTGAAACAGCTATTAAAAACGCCATTAAACTTGTTTGTAGTCCACAGACCCCAACAAAATTACTATTTTTTTCAGTATTGGGGAAGAACAATTGAAGTGAGAACTTCTTTGGCTGCATTCGCCTATTGAGCTAATTGCCAAAGACTAATTCCAGAGCTCTGCTGAGATTAAACCGTGAGTGTACACAAAGGGGCACTATAAAAACTCAGCTCAGAAAAATCTAATAGCATATTTATTTCGATTCCATTCAAAAAGTAAATATTTGCCATGTGCAAGTTGACAGACTTCTTCTCCAGGACTCCTCTATAAAAATGAAGCCGAGAAGTGTTCCTTTCCCCGGCTCAATTGCCCTCCCAAAACACAAACACACTAGTGTGATGCAAAGAAGGCTCCTCGAACTACATGCTAACAAGTTCCCTCTGGGGTTTAAGGTTTCGTAGCCTGGGTTAGCATCTGAGGACAAGGCTCCTGTGCCTGGGTAGATGGGTGGAGTGTTTACAGAAAGGGAGAAAAACATTAGAACTTAAATTAAAAACAAACTAATTTTGACATTAATAGATGAGGCTCACATCTGTTTTGAACACTGTTTCTTGGTCTTGGGAAATACAGCTACAGGGGATGCATTTCACAAAACAATGCTCCGCAGCTCCATTCTCCACAAATCCACAAAGGACTCCGTTTAAAAACACACTGACTTCAGCACACCACAACTCTGTAAACCTGCCGATCCTTCAGAAACGTGGCCAGGGGTTATTGTTGTTGATCCTTCTAACCGAGCACGCTGGTGAGTAAAGCCCGAGGCACACCGATCTGTTCCTAGCAGACCCAACCCACCTTCTGAACCAGCTCTCCCTGCTGTCAGCACCAGACGTAACCTGCTTGCTAAACTGCACGCAGAACGGATCAATCTGGCTCGCAAAAGCAGCACCAGCAGCTTCAAAAAACAACCCAAAAATCGGATTCCTAACAGAGAGAAGAGTTGCACAGGATGAGTACGGTAAGAGGCATGTTCACGAGCACAGAAAACCAGAACGTTTTTAACTCAGCACACACACAGGTTCGCGCCCCGACAGCGAGGCACAGCAGTGCCAGGAACCGCAGATCGCACGGCGCTGGACAAATGTCTCAACAACAGGACGGGGCAGGAGGGAAGGGGCAAGCGCTAGCCATGAAGTCAATGCTTGGAAAAGCTGAAGAGCAACAGCTTTACACCTTCATTTATGAAACAAGAAACTGATCATCAATTCCAGTGCTTGACTTCTGCATAAAGTTCAATTTAAGGATTTAATTACTAGCATAGCCAGCTTGTTGCTACCTGCTCTGTCTCCAAGCACTGCAAGACAAGCTATGGACCAGGACAAGTACAACCGCAGCGTGCTGGACGCTCTCAGCACCAGACACCCACCAACAACTTAAGAATCCAAGCACAGAGCGTCAAGTGCTAAGCCCCATTTTCTCCTCACATCTAGACAATTAAAGCAGTCTAAAGACCTAAAAAGAAGCTTGCTTTAAATACAAGCGATGCTGAATAAGCCCACTTGATGATAAAAGGAAAACTTAATTGTTTACGACAGCCATCAAACTCCAGAGAGAAGCACATTTTAAATTAGAAGACTGCATCTACTCATAAAAACAGGTATTTCAAGGACAGCTTGCTTGTGCTTCCCTAATAAAGCGCAGGTGACACACACAGCTATAATACTATGACTCAGACAAGAGGCTAGCTCCTCCGAGAGGCTTCCTGGTTTTGGAGTAGGAAGAACACCAGAGGATGGAAGAAAACAAAAAGAAAAGACTCTTCAAAAAAAACTCATTATCCACCTTCATGAGGCAAAGACATCCCGGAGAGCTGGAGAGATGTTTCCATCTGCTGGAGCAAGGTGCTGCAGCCCGTGACCAAACAGCTCCAGCACGATGCCTTGCGAGACTCGGAGTTAGCAGCACTGGCAGATATCCTGCCTGAGTTGTGCTGCTGCTTCTTTGCTAAAAGGACGGATGAAGATGACATCTACACGGGGACGGGGCAACGCTGCCGAAGCATTAATGTCACTTTTGTTACGAATTAATCTTTTGCATTGTACTTCTAGACACACGAAGCTGCTGCCACGAGATCTGGCAATTCGCGGCAGCGCGCTACAACACAACCTGCACCTTGCTCTCCTCCTGCCAGAAAGCACCCAAGCCTTTTCCCTCTGTATCTCTGACTTGTACCAAACCGAAGGAACCTCATCCTCCATAAAAACCGAAGCTAAAATCTAAGCATTGAGGGGAAACAGCAGTGAGGAAGGCTTACTGTGATCCGCACGTAAAGGGGTTTACTGCACACAAGGAAGCGTTACAACAGAGAGAGCACATTTTAATAGCTCCAATGACATTCTCGGTCCTCAGAAGAGGAGCAGGCAGCTTTTTATTCCCCATCTGGTGGTCATTAACTCTAGCGTACAAACCTCAGCCTACGTCAGTAGTGCTACTCCATCCCTCCATTTTGTACACGCTGCTTGTGTTGCAATGAATCATACTCACACGGATCTCTCCAAAGGGTTCCTGCTTCCAGCTTCCCAAACGGCTCGATTAAAATGGAGAGTGCTCGTCTAACTCGTAAGGGTACCTTCTGAGGCAAGTACGAACTGGTACCTGCCCTTCCCTGCTGTTTTATCTCTTCGGTAATTGATCTTACTCACATGCTTGCTAGGATTCACAAACTGCCAAAAGACGCAATGTGCTCTGCTGATGCTTTTCCTATTGCTCAAGGCACAGTTAGCAGACACTCGTGTATGCTGGCATGTGTGGTGCAAGAGACTAACCTGAGAAGTACGTGGTGCCAGAACCCCGCACGCAGACCAGGAAACCACTGATCTCACTGCTGTAAATCCAGCAGTTTCACTGATTACAAAACTCGACATGCAACATTTGTAAATTTGTCAAATTATTTAGTACAGAAAAAAAATATACAGGCTTTAGCTCCTGAGATGCATTCTGCATCTAAAAATATAAGCTGAAACCGCAGAAAGGTTTGTTTTTTTTTTTTTTTTGTACTGCTTTTTCCTAACCATTTCAGTCGTCGACTGGAGAGAATTAAAGATCAAAAACAAAAGTCCAAGTTGGAATTGAACCTTAGTCCTAGCCAGACAGCTTTGTGCCTATTTCTGTGCTGGGAGAAGTCACTCCCACTCTGTTCTCGCTTCTCCACCTTTGCAAAGAGCACAGCCCTCCCCCTCTCCCAGGCTGCCTATTTAAACAGCAGGGCCTTAGGACAGGGTAACAATGTACATGGCACACAGGACCTTAAGCCCAGGCACGGGGTCCGTAACAGAACGTCCCTCCCCGGTGCTCCCTGCCTCCACCTTCTGAAGTCTCTCTCTGTACTCGACCCTGCATCCCCGCACAGCCTGGAAGGATCACCAAGCAGCACAGACCGCGCCGAGAGCTGGCACGGCCGCATCGCACAAAGCCCGATGCTGGAATAACCATCGTCAGCTCGTGGAGCTGCTGGATTCCCCGGGGACAGGACAAGCTCACCTCTGAGTCGCGTCCACCGCAGCGAAGATCAAGCAAGGCAGCTCTCCTACCTGGTTATCAGGTGTCCCAAATACCTCGTTTCACAAGCGACATTACAGCCTGTCCCCTGCCACCGTTTGTACTTTTCCCCCCATAAAACTGCTTTGCAGACAGCAGAAATAGCAGCCTGTCTCTTGCCATGCTATCCCAACTGCAGAACTCTCTGCGCTTCGCTTGCAAGACCACTATGGGTTTCTGAACTCTTATTTCTGATACTTAGAAACCCACAACAGACATTTGTCGTATTCCAGAGGAAAACAAACGTTTTTGTGAGCTTCCGCTTTTTCCTCATTCACCTCCCAAAAAGGTCTTTTTAGGCCACCTCGAGCCATCTCTCCAAAACAAGAGCTGCAAGCTCCGAGGAAGACGAACAGCTGTTTGACAAACCTGGCCCTTGTTCAAATATTGCAATATAAGCCTTGGGCAGTGATACATCGCCATCAATAAAAAGTTCAGCTGAAGTACATCGCCCTGACCCTAAAACACTGATCATCTACGCCGTGCTACACACAAGGAAAAAAATACCACGTTGCCATTCAAATCTAAAAGGTGTAGGGAAGAAAGGTTGCAAATAAAGGAAGAAAATAGCTCCTGGGTAACACTCTGAGATTTATATTCTCGTGTAAGAAGCTGTGCTAGGCAATAGATCAGGGTAAGTGACAAATGCCAGGAGAAGTTAAAAAGTTATCTGTGCTTGGGCATTACTCCGTTCTTACTAATTATTTTCTTGACTTCTTACCACGAAGGCACATCCCTGCTCGATTAAAAAAAAAAAATCTTGAAAAAGTTGTTAACGCTATTCTATTTAGGCACTGCCACACCGATCTTCCAGCTGCACCAGAATGACAGACACTTGGATGGAGACGAGACAACTTCCAGTCCCATGCAGCATACGCTGAGTAGTGGAGCGAGCCCAAGGCTTCAGGAATTACAAAGCATTTGGGAAGCTCATTCCAGAGCTGCTGAACAATGCTCAGGCATTAGCCCAGGCTGTTTCAGACGGACAAGCTGCATGCAGTCTTACCCGTGCTGAACATGAGACCTCGTGTTTCATTTCTGCCCATCATTTACTCTCTCACACTGCCGAATTCTTTACTAGTGAGGTCCCAGATGCTTGCTGCAAAGATTACTGTGATGTCGCAAATGACTGAGGGACTTCGAACTCAGCAGCACTTAGCGAAAGTCACCAGCATCTTATTTTGTAGGAAATCTTTGAAAAATGGCGTTACAGGAGAAACGGACATTTTGAGGAATCCGAACTATGGCTGCACTGAGAATGGGAGCAGTCCTCCCTCAAAGAGAGCCGTACTGTGTGCTAAAATGGTGTATGTCTGTGTCCGTCTGCCTGTAAGAGGCAGCCATCCACGCAGGGCACCATTACGAAGGAGCTAATCTCCGTTTTTTGGTGGGCACCACAAAGCTTAGCACTCTGCCATGCTCCGAAGGAAGCCACTGTTTTTGTAACGCTCCTTGAAAACCCCTTCTCACTGATGAAGGTATGAGATAAAAATACAGACGCACACCCCCACAGCTCACAACTGCACAAAACATATGGTGAGCTCGTGAACATGAACAAGCGCAGTCATTTCCAAAATATCGATAGAGAAGCCCAAAAGATCTGCTGATCAGCAGCTTTGTGAGAAGCACCTTTTGGCTTTAAGAGCCTGACAGGATCCTTCTTACAAGAGAGTTTCCCAATGGCCCGATGCTGCCCCTGTTCACCCCACAATCATCCCAGTTCCAGGGGTTATGGCCTTCAAACCTAAGAAACGACTTAGGTACTTCAGGTGGAGACGTGTTGTTTTTCTTGATGAGGCACTGTCTGCTGAAGCTGAACGGCAAGTACCTACACCAGCTTTCCTGCCATGCCTCCCGTATTTGAGCCTGCACTGCCCCCATCCCATCAAGGTACGTATTTCAGACGTTTCCCAGCCCCTGCCTCCAAAGTTTTCCATGACAGAAGCAAAGCAGGCTCAGCGCTGTCCGGTCAGTCCTTGTGACTCCTTTGGGGTGGGAGCTGGCGGCCTGAAGGCGCAGAGCGGTTGTCAGTGCAAGCGACCTGCCTGAGCTGAGCTACTACAGCGACCAGCTCCAAGCGAAGCTGCTGGGATTGAGGTAGCAGCTACGAACAAAGGAAACTCCCCCCGAGTGGAGCAACGGTATAAAACGTAGTTTTCACAAACCCTATCCATCGGTTTCTTTTTCCACACTCAGTTGTGTTGTTCTAACAGACAAAAAGGCCTGAGACTATGGGAAACGTCAGCACAACTTTGCAACAGATCTCACAAACATATGAGGCAATTCTTTTTCAAGGTGCAATCCCTTCTCCGCTCACCTTCCCTCACTGCAGAGCTCCCCCTCTGTTATTAGCAGTTAACGGGGAACTAATTGCTGATGTCTCCTACTTCCCCAAGAGCATCAGGAGCACTCCTTGTGCTGGAGGATTTCCCAAAGTATTGCTTATTGCAAGGACTGGAACATTTCACACCTGCATCTCTGCTGACACTGTAACGCGGGCCGAGGTTTAACAAAATGCTACTTATACTTCAAAGAAGTTTGAGGACCATTGATATTTCGCAGGTGCTACAAAAGAATGAGTTTCAGGACTGATAGCGGCTCTGTTCTCTCTGCTTTCAGTCTCAGGTCTGCAGCTCTCACTTGTTCATCAGCTGAGGCCAAATTTAGGAAGCAAATTTCAATTTGAAAAAAAATACGCATAATGCTCATGTTCCTAAGGCCAACAGCAACTACCAACTGTTCTTTATACCCCATGGACCACAGGAGTAGCTTCACCCCTTTCTTCACATCACTTTCCGAGTGTCCCACCTCTGTGATACCAGGAGATGTTACCGCAGCTCTCTCCTTACCATTATCAGTTTAAAAAGCTAGCATCGAAAAGATTTGTTAACGATAAACCCGATAAAACCCACTGGAAATACTTAGCGTCTGTGTCAGCAAGGACATTGTGAACAAATGCTGTGCTAAGAAACATTTCAGCCCCGCAGACACCGGGCAGCCACTACACCTTGCTCTGCAGAACTGGGAAAGAGCAGAAAAGGCTCTGCCCAGAAGAGCGCTTCAGCACCGTAGGAATTCCCGTGTTAAACCAGCCAGAGTGGGAGCTCCCTGGAGCAGGCGTTTAAGAACAGAGGAAGTACACAGCCGCAACCGGGAATACTGTTCAGGAGGATTCGTCCCACCGTGCTGAAGACTTGTTTTTAAGCTGTGATTTTCAGCTGCTCTTTCAGAAGCACAGGTCAGCAACAAACTCACACACTGCTGGAATACCGGCAAGTCCCTGCCCTCCTCTTGTTCATTTAAGGGGAGAAAGCGTTTTGAAGTCTAATGATGGTACATATTTAAACGCTGACAGTGCTAAACAGCTCAGAACTGATAGTCATGCAGGGAGAAGGCATGGCTGGGCTTATTTGTCATCTGACGCTGCCTCGGTCAAAGAAAACAGCCTCAGAAAAGCAAGGTGATACACACCGCCTTCCGCTACGAGGATCCTCCCTCAGATTTGGGCACCTACGACTCCTTTAAGAACACAGGCAGGAGCAGAATACACAGTGCTAAACAGCATTTTGCTCTCATGTTTCAGTGTGAGGTTTTATATAAAACTTGGGGCAGTTTCCATAAAACTAGCAGCTGCAAAGGCAATTCAATTTAATAAGCCAATAAATATTTCTGAATGACTGCATGTCTTACAAGGATATCAGGAATTTTATTAGCCCAGCCAGCTCAAGCAGACTTGAAAGAGAAACTATCCTATCTTGAAAAGCCGCAGAAAGAAATCTGCGCTGATTTCTTAAGTTAAATTATCCTTTTCATAAAGAAGTCAGCGTATCATTAAAGCCCATCCCTCCGGTTCAACAACAAAGGAGCAGGTATAATGTCAGGACTCCGCTGATTTTAGTGGGATCACAGCAATTTACACCATCGGTAAGAATCTGGCCGCGAGTCTCTCTAAGAGGGCAGTGACTTGTGCTATTTCAGCAGGTATTACTTTAACAGGAATCCAGTGAAATCATTAACAGAGGAATTTGAGTCAATGAGATGTTAAGTACTTGCTATAATTACATATTATTGCAGTTTCTGCTGACAGCACAACTCAGGAGGTTGGAATTCAATGAACTATCCGACAAATATCTGAAATCACAGTTGTAAAATGAAATTAAATCTGAATTTGTTCGATTATGCTTATGAGCCGTGTGCCTAGTTTACGTAAAGCCATGTAAAAAGCCACACTTTTGCATAAATATTGGTTCCTTGGTTAAAATTTTTTCATGTTTTACAAAGTAAACAAAGCAGCCCCGATAGGAATATTGCTTAATACTGCAGTAAAAGGAAAAACATCTTAAGAGAATCTGAAAGTAGAAAGCACACAGGCCATTAACCCCCAAAACACATCTTCCAGCACATTTAGGTAATTCTGCTGAGTTTTAACAAAAACAAAAGTTGGCCGCAGATAACAAATGCGTTCAACTCCCCACTCCCACAAGACACCCATTAAGTCCTAACCTGAACGCTGAACGTGTCGGAACAATTAACACAACAGACCTCTAGGTCTTCACAAAGCCCTTCTGAAGCTACTGCTGGGAAAATACATGCAAACAACTTATGCAGCGCATGAGACGCAGGAGCAGCTTACCAGCAATATTTTTATTTACATTTCACAAGGTCTCCCTGCAGTCTGCCTTTCTGAGACGTGTCAGAAATGATCAACTTACTGCAGGATACCCTCACTGCCAGCATCTCGGGGACTCCTGTAGGAAAGCTGCACTGTTATATCCTACAGTCCTTGCAAAAGATTGCTGGAGATGCTAGAAACCAATGCTAAAAAACAAAACAAAACAAAAAAACACACACACATTAAAAACCTCACAAGGATCAGGGTCTGACACGAAATATTTTTCAGATTTGAAGTTTCAGATTTAAAACTGCCCTGAGTGTTGCTCCGAGGACCGGCTGTGGGCAGCACTGCTCACAGCGCTGGCTCGCCCAGCGCCTTGGGCTGGAGGAGGCAGATTCAAGGCTTGTGTTGGAAGGAACAAGCTACATGGAAACGTGCGTCCTAAGGAACGTAGCACAAAAAAGGGAAAGGAAATTTTCCGCGGAGATATCAATCTGCTTCTAAATACCATTAGCTACCTTTTGTATGGTGGATCCCTGGCCAAACGTTTGACATTTAAAAGCGCCGATGACATCACGCTCCCAGGGAACTTAAGAGACGCTTTCGCCCTGATGTGTGCAGGGATAGAACACAAGAGTTTACCTTCCAGCTTCCTAACTTCAGGAGGTTTGTTTGGTACTGCGGCTCCCGCAGCAGCGCTAAGGTACACAGACCCAGCGGACGTGACCCTGCTCTCCTTCCAAAAATCCTCCTGCCCATCCAGAAGACACCAATGAGGCAGAGGGGAGGAAGAACAAACCAGGGTGCCAGCAGATTGGTTCCCAACCACCAAAAAACCTTCAGGACCTCTGCTGTGTTGGTGTTCAGCCTGCCAGCATTTAAGCCATCCCCACCTTTTGTGTGCCCAGCTCTGTCGTTGTAAAGGAAAAGTGAATTTAATGCGGAACACAAGGGTGCTGAAATACCCTAACTTGTAAGGCATTTGTTCAGCACCCTGGCTATTTAAATTACATTTCCCTCTTGCTCACTCCCCTTCACATCTTCACCCTGATATACCGAGGTGCCATATAAGCATTCAGGACAACAAAAAAACCTGCCAGTTTCTGATAAGCAGCACAAGCTGGAGCAGAAAGGACTCACCACCACCCCCATCCCAAAACTGCAATTAAAGCGAGCCTCCCACTCAAACACGCTTGGCTTCTAGATGACTTCTAGACAGACAAATTCACACACGACTCCTGTTAACATACTCTAATGGTTGCAAATTCAGTCTTATCATTATTGGTCAAGGCATCTTTCTTCACTTCGGGTAATGCCTTCCCTTCCTACCTAGAAGAGTGCTGGATTTTAAAAAAGTGCTGGATCTTATAGCAGCTCTGCCTGCAGGCTGACAAACGGCCATGGCACTCGCAGCAGTTACTGCAGTTTAGGAGCCTTTGTCTTGAATTTGATCATTTTGCAACCAAAAATAAGTTTTATCTACTGCACCCCACAAGCATAATAAGAGAATTGAAAGTTAAGATAAATTCCTTTCAGTCTCAACGTTGTCCTCAGGAGCAAGAAGCTGTTATACTCAACCTTAGCAATAAAGCTCTTAAAGCTAAACTAAACAGAATCCAAGCAGGTTTTACATCTGAAGCGACCTCAAATTCACCAAGTGAGGGGAAAAAAAAAAATATCAGAATCTCTTCTGTACTCCAGGGTACACAGTTATGACTCAACATTCACAGCTGTGAAGAAGGGGTCATTTTCAATGACCAAGCTGTTCTTGGAAATGACAGGTTTAGACTACCGCTTCCCTTCTAGCATGCTGAAGACTGTAGGACGTTACTTGCAAAAAAGACTTACTGTTTCAGCACAATATTGTTCTCGGGATGGTTTGCAAACAGCCACTGCTAGGGCCGAACATGGAAAATTCTTTGCAGCGTGTACCGCCACTAAAAATACAGTTAAGGTGAAAAAAATCACCCACTATGGCCAAATTAAACAGGAGGGAGAATCTGGATATCGAGATGGAATGCAATTACCCAAGCTGGAATTTGCCCAGGACACTCTTGCTTAGAGTAGCCAGAAGGATCTGGCTATTTGATGTCAAGAAATAGCCAAGAACACATATTTACAAGTGGCATCCTCTCTCATACCTAATAGTATCCTGCTATCAATGAAACCGGCCCGGAATAAGATCCAAGTTCTTTGCTACAGCCAGCGTGCTCCTCTGTGACCTGCAATCAGCTGGCAGATCCACCTCCACCCACCCTGCTTCGGCTGCAACACCTTGCATGATCACAGGGAAGGCAGTATGTCCCCTGACCTAAATATGAAAGACATTTGTAACAACAGGAAGCTTTCAAGCGCTTAAGTTGCCCTCTGACTGATACACTAATCAGAAGTCACCCAAAGCACTTTTTGTTAATGAAAACGTTTACTGCTGGTCCATTCAACAGTTTGAATTAGCCCTCAGAAAGACTTCCCTTTCCCCAAACGTGAAGACCAAAGGCAGCCGAAAAGGAAACTTTGCCTCTACTGCTCAGAGCCGTCTGACAATAACCGAAGCACAAACCAACTCTAAGAAGAAAACGTACTTGAGATTCCCACCACCCACTTCCACTCTGCCACTAAATAGGATGAAAACTAGAATAGGAGCCAGAGCACCACCACTACGCCTAAAGCAGGGCTGCTTTTCTCAGACCATGCGTGACAATTCCCAACACAGAAGTGCAAAGAACTGGGTGGAGGAAACAAGCTGCAGCACAAGCAGAGGTGACAGGTTTTCAGGAAGATCAGTCCTGGTCGCAAGGTCAGGGAGGACAGCGACTATTCAGCATTATTCTCGTAACAAGACTAACAGGGTTACACGCACCTTTCACCACTGAAGAGGATTTTGGATTTTCGGGACCTCCGATCGGCCACAATGTTTCGTGACAGCCATAAAAATAATTTCAATAGGAGGAAAAGGGTGCTGATACCTACGCTGGTACAAATTCACTGCGTGTTCGATTTACCAGGAATTCAGTTTTTACATCAAGGTATCTTACTTTAAATTTGCGTCCTGAATTCTTCCAACACATGGTAGAAATCAAAACTGGGGGAGTTTTAAGCACTGAATGCCTAAAACCCTGTAAGAATAACATGGCCCATGGTCATAACAGAGGAGAGAAAACCCTCAAAGAGCTTCACTGGAAGCTGAAGGGGAAGGGTCGAAATGTGCATCGTTTCCCCTATGTAAATCAGCAAGTAACTGAAGCTTTCCAGGGAGTACTTTTCCCTAAATAGAAATGATCGCGAGGCAAATATTTCTCAGCATAAAAAGGCTACAAGTATTCACATACATGCTTGTATTTAAGTTGCCTCAAGAGTTCCTACTGCACTTCTTGGGAAATCCACTTTGCCTTTTTCTTCCTGCTAAAATTTATTCCTAGAGATTTGCTATAGCACCAGAATGGGAATAAAGTTCAAAAACTACTGCACACTCCAACTGCACACAGACAATCACATTCCGATGAATGGACAGAAAGAGAGGTGCACACAAACGCAGATTTGTAAATATTTACACACATTAGCCTACAAAGCAACCAGGGCACATGGGCACTGCCCAGAAAAGCATGCTAAATATTGTTGTAAGAGAGCACTGAGTAAAGCAAAGCCATCTTCAACCATTTTTTGTCCTCTACCGTTCGGGGGAGAGCTCAGAGTTCCTCAAACATCCCAAAGAGAGCGACAACAACACAGGCACACAAAGGTAGGTCGGACCCTGCCAGCTCCCCCCACCTTGCTCACACCCTTTGGTTTGGCACTTAATGGCACGGGGAGGGGGGTTGCGATCACTTAGCATCCTGGAAAAATTAATGTACAGTCAAAAAAGGCAGTAGCTATGAGGTTTATATATACAGGAATATATATGAATATAAATAACAGACAGATATATGTATATATTCAGATATATAAAAATAAATTAAAAAAAAAATCACAGGACTCCTCCAGTGTTTCTAAATGAAATGAACAGTTATAGCTTGCAAACTTACGGAAGCGATGCTGTCTACCTTTCTGGAATTGTCTGCACTGCTTGTGTAGTTGGGTTTTTTTTTTTTTTTTCATCCTAACGTGGGCTTTTATTTTAATTAAAAAGCCCCACCCAGCAAGGTAAAGTTCCATCAGTTAACCAGGCAGGAAAGGAGTAAGAGCCTTCTTAAAATGGATGCAGCAGATCCTTCTGAAGAGCAACATGTTGCAATCACCTTTCATTTTAGGGGAAGGGAGGGATTCCCTGAAAGGAACAGGGCCGGGGAGCCGTGGGGGGGGGGGGAAGGGAGGAAGGGAGGCCGCGATAAAAACGGCTCGGGGATTTATTTAACCCCCCAAAATAAATAAAACAACTTCGCTTTCCCCTTCGCCGAGCAGGGGCTGGGGCTGGCTGCCCGGCTCCCCGGCAGGAGGGCAGCTCCTCGGCGGCTGGCGAGGAGGAGGAGGAGGAGGAGGAGAAGGAGCGAAAGCCACACAGAAGAGAGGAGAAAAAGAAAATGGCGCAGAGACTAAGTCCCGACCGTCGACAAGGCGACTTTCCAGGGAGGAATCGGGGCCCAAAGGCGACCCCGGCGGGGCCGAGGGGAGCGGATCGGGGGCCTCCGGTGCCCCCACTAGGGGCTGAGGGGGTGGCGGGGGGCCGGGGGGGGCGGCCAGGGGCCGTTCGGGGCGGCTCGATGGGAACAATGGGGCCGGTGAGCGCGGAGCCGGGACTTAGTCTCTGGGACGCCATGTCTGTGCGCGGCGCGGCCGGGCCGCCACGCTCACTCACCGTTGGCTCGGAAATCCGCCTCGATCTGCGGGGAGAGGAGACACGGAGAGGCCGTGAAAAGCGCCGTCCCGGCAGGGGGGGGTCACTTCTTTAGCTACCCGGGGCCACGGATCCCCCCCAAACCACCCCCCCCCCCCGCCAATTCTCCCCCCGAATCCCCCCCCCCCCAATTCCCTCTGATTTTTAGGAGAATTAAATAACCAAATGAGAAGCACGATGCAGAAGGTGTCCTTCACGGCGGGGAGGGGATCCGGACCCGCGCGGCTCCCCGGGGTGCCCCCCCCCCCCAAAAAAAAAAAACAAAAAAAAACCACCCTGGGATGAGGATGGGGGTGATGGGGGAGGTCGCCCCGCCGCCCCCTGCCCCTCTCCCCGGGGTCCCCTGTCCCCCAGCCCGCTTCTCGGGGGGGACCTGTCCCCGGGGGGGGCTCAGCAAGGGGTTGGGGGGGGGGGGGGGGTGGCAGGCCGGCTTGACAGGGCTCACCCCAGCCCCGTGGGTCACCCCGCGGGGGGGCAGGCAGGGGGCAGCACCGGGCCGCGAACCCCAGCGCTGAGAGGGGCAGCGGGGGGGGCTCTGCCGGGCCCCCCAGGGACCCCCCCCGGAGGGCGGCGAAGGGCTGGGGACCCCCGGGGCACGGGGGCGGTGCAGGGGCGCTCACCTGGGAATCGTTGTGCAGCTGGTCCCCGCTCATGCCGGAGGGTGCGGGAGGCCGAGCGGAGCAGGGGCAGAGGAAAGAAGGGAGCCGAGCCGAGCCGAGCCGAGCCGCCGGGGACGCGCGGAGCGGAGACGCGCCGAGAGCGCAGCCCCTGGCTGCTCAGCCGTTGTGTAACAGACGCTAAGTCCGACTTTCGGCGCACTGCGCAGCCGCGCCGCCGGTTACCCAAGGGGCGGGGCCAGGGCTACGTTAGACAGAACGCCGGGGCGGGAGCCAGGAAACGGCAGCTCTTGCATTTGCATACAAGCCCCGCCCCCACCGGGTATATTTACATACAGACCACGCCCCCGTCACCATCCTCAGGCTCCCTCCGAACGCCGCCGACTCGCCCGCCCCCTCCGGCACAGACTTTTACATATCCGACCCCGCCCCTTCCTCCCTCTCCTCCAATCGCGCCGCGCAAGCTGCCCTTCATTTGCATGCTCCGCCACGCCCCTCCCCGCCGCCGGACGAACCCGCGGCATTGTGTAAGAGCCCGTTCCCCCGCTGCGCATGCGCCCCGCCCCACCCCTGCAGGGCTCTCTTTGCATGCCGAGCCCCGCCCCCCGGCGCGCTGGCCCCGCCCCGCGCTGGCAGCGGAACATGGCGGCGCCGGGCCGTGTGGGGAGGGGGAGCGGGGCGGCCCCTCAGCGCCCCTCAGCCGGGCGGCGGCACCGTGCGGGGCTCCTCAGCGGCTCCTGCTTTTTAAAAGGGATCAGCCAGCAAGTTTTTTTTTTTCTCAATACGAACAGGCCTTTTAATTTTTCCTCTTGTGAGGAAACTGAGGGTAAAAAGAAAACAAAAGCTTTATGTTCTTTTAGCTAACGTGAGAACGAATCACGTACCTTCCTGTAACAACAGTCCCTCCCTGACCCTGTCTGAGGACGTTTGTTCCTGCTCTGCAGTAGCTCTACCGAAGGGGTTTTCTCTTCGGTGTGCTAAACGGCAGGTTTAGTATGCGTGGCTGGTACCTGGCTCCCAGGGCTGCCTCCAGTCTTCTTGGAGCTTCCACCCTGCGACACAGCCTGCCCCTCTCCTCAGCTTCTACACACAAGCAGAGCTTTGATTTGACACTAAAATAACCCAGCCCTGCCAGGCTATCTGAAGAGATGCATCAAAATGTAACAGGGACAGCAGCCACCTATTTGCACTGCATATTTATGTGCTGCAAAGGGAAAGCTCTGTCACTTTCTTGCAGTCTTCAGAAGAGGATCTGAGGACTTCCTTTTTTTAACCAGAGCAGACAAATATTTCTGGCTCTAGAGCTGTTTATTATGCAAACTGCTTTAGTCACTGTTAGATTTTTAAATCTAAACATAGTCAAAAGGCTGTTTCAGACACCTCTCCTGTTGGAAGAGGTGCTTGCCCCTAGCTCACGAGAACGAGATGAGAGGGGGCTCTCGGAGCAGCCAGGGGTTTGTGCCCACCCTCGCTGCCACGCAGAGCTGTACAAGCTGAGGTTTGTGACGGTGGACAGCCTGGGAGCTGTCTGGCATGTCCAGATTTGGGCACTGGAAATTCCTAAAAGCCCTTTCTTCTGAAACAGCAGGGTTTTTTTTGTTAAAGATTACGTATCTCCAGGCCCCCGAGAAGCCTTGCTCATGAGGCCTCGCAAGAAAGGGATCTGCCGCAACCCCCACCACACTGCAGCCAGCCCCGCTCAGAGGGAAGGATCACTACCTCTTCTAGCAGCTGCCATCTTCAGAGGCATTTCTGAACGCACTTCTGGTGGCAAAAGGGAGTCTCCAAAGCGGCACGGGAGGCTCAGCACTGCGCTCCCTGCGAGTCTGCTGGCAGCCAGCCGAGCTCTGCCTGCGAAGGGAGCTGCCCGGTTTGCGAGCTCACGTCCTGATAACGACCAGAGTCTCCCACAGGGTCAGCTTAAGGTCTGACCAGAGCCTGCGAGGAGCTGCTGCTACGCCGCCATTCCCCTGGCAGAACCCAAGAGGCAGGGAGAATTAGAATTTGTTCAGAGGTGTGTCAAAGCGTAACACCTGTGGCCACATCCACTGCCACAAGACGTATGATAAAAAGCCTTCTGAACTCACAGCCCCCTTCCAAACCTATAACCTGCTCTGTGATGCTCCAGCATAACTGCAGCACCTTCCCAGGCCTCCTGCACCTCCCTCACCCCCTTGACAGCTCGCATCCCTCGATGGTGGGAGGCTCTAAGCGAAGGAAGGGAACAGCCCACGGAAGACACGCTGCTGTACAGCCAGCCCTTTCGACAGCAGCGGCTGGCAATGACACGCTGAAGGTGTGTGGACCTGCTTCGCTGGCAAAATTGTGTTCACCCCCGCCAAGATAAACGGGGAAATTCGCAGCTCTGAGCGCTGTGGTCTCGCTCTGTCTCTCTGAGGGCTCCCCGGGACAGCAGTACGTCACCATCAGGTTAATGTAGCCTAGGTGATTGCTTGCAAAAAGAAACAGCTGGAAACTGCACGTTTAAATTAAATCGTAAATCGTCCTGCATATAAAATCTGTAGGAAAGCCTCCGCTTCTTGGTCCTGGTGAATTGTGAGCTTTGATTTATTTGGTGCACTTGGGGCTTCTTGCTGCGTTCAGGCTCAGGGCATGCTGAGAGAACTGGCGGAGGAGCTGGCCGAGCCGCTTTCCATCATTTATCGGCAGTCCTGGCTATCGGGGGAGGTCCCGGTTGACTGGCGGCTAGCCAATGTGACGCCTATCTATAAGAAGGGCCGCAGGGCAGACCCGGGGAACTATAGGCCTGTCAGTTTGACCTCAGTGCCGGGGAAGCTCATGGAGCAGATTATCTTGAGGGTCATCACGCGGCACTTGCAGGGCAAGCAGGCGATCAGGCCCAGTCAGCATGGGTTTATGAAAGGCAGGTCCTGCTTGACGAACCTGATCTCCTTCTATGACCAAGTGACGCGCTTGGTGGATGAGGGAAAGGCTGTGGACGTGGTCTACCTTGACCTCAGTAAGGCTTTTGACACCGTTCCCCACAACATTCTCCTCAAGAAACTGGCTGCTCGGGGCTTGGACTGGCGTACGCTTCGCTGGGTTAGAAACTGGCTGGATGGCCGGGCCCAGAGAGTTGTGGTGAATGGAGTCAAATCTGGCTGGAGGCCGGTCACTAGTGGAGTCCCCCAGGGCTCGGTACTGGGGCCGGTCCTCTTTAACATCTTTATTGATGATCTGGATGAGGGCGTCCAGTGCACCCTCAGTAAGTTTGCAGATGACACCAAGCTAAGTGCGTGTGTCGATCTGCTCGAGGGCAGGAAGGCTCTGCAGGAGGATCTGCATATGCTGGAGCGATGGGCTGAGGTCAACTGCATGAAGTTCAACAAGGCCAAGTGCCGGGTCCTGCACCTGGGCTGCAACAACCCCAAGCAGAGCTACAGGCTGGGAGATGAGTGGCTGGAAAGCTGCCTGGCCGAGAAGGACCTGGGAGTATTGGTGGATAGTCGGCTGAATATGAGCCAGCAGTGTGCCCAGGTGGCCAAGAAGGCCAACGGCATCCTGGCCTGTATAAGAAGCAGTGTGGCCAGCAGGTCGAGGGAAGTGATTGTGCCCCTGTACTCGGCTCTGGTGAGGCCGCACCTCGAGTACTGTGTTCAGTTTTGGGCCCCTCGCTACAGGAAGGACATGGACGTGCTCGAGCGAGTCCAGAGAAGGGCGACCAAGCTGGTGAGGGGTCTGGAGAACAAGTCTTACGAGGAGCGGCTGAGGGAGCTGGGCTTGTTCAGCCTGGAGAAGAGGAGGCTCAGGGGCGACCTCATCGCTCTCTACAGTTATCTGAAAGGAGGCTGTAGAGAGGTGGGGGTTGGTCTATTCTCCCACATGCCTGGTGACAGGACGAGGGGGAATGGGCTAAAGTTGCGACAGGGGAGTTTTAGGTTGGATGTTAGGAAGTACTTCTTTACCGAAAGGGTTATTAAGCATTGGAACGGGCTGCCCAGGGAGGTGGTGGAGTCACCATCCCTGGAGGTCTTTAAAAGACGTTTAGATGTAGAGCTTAGGGATATGGTTTAGTGGAGTACTTAGTGTTAGGTCGGAGGTTGGACTCGATGATCTTGAGGTCTCTTCCAACCTAGAAAAATCTGTGAATCTGTGAATCTATGCATTTTAGGAGAGAGGTGGGTGCCTTTTTCCTGACCAGCTTTGAGGCTGACACGATTCTGTGTCAGGATGGGATCCTGCGGCTTGCTCCAGCCCAACTCCTTGCTTCTGTGCATGGAAATCTGCTTTCCAGACCAGGCCTGCATCCATGCTGTGACTTTGTAGGGTGCCTCATCCTCCGCTTCTGCTGGAAAAGGTCATCCGAAAGAGCACACAATGCTACACTTGCAGAGCCTGAGAGAAGCAGGGACCCATTCCAGCTGGGAGTTGCTTCCAGCACACGCAGCAGGACCAGGGCTCCTGCCTTCCCTGGGCACCACAGCCAGCACGGGCTCCGTGGTATCGTGGTGCCCAGGCCAGAGCGGGAGGCAGCAGGAGCCGAGTCCCGCCTGGTCCTCCGCTTGCCAGCATCCATCTGGGAGAGCAGGTGGCAGCACTGCAGCTCGTCACCTGTGCCAGGCCCGGGCACGGAGATGGTGCAGCTGCGGCCGTTCAGCAGCACGTCGCTGCTCCAAGTAGGTCACCGGCCAACAGGGGGAGGGAACACCACAGCACGTCAAACAGCTCGGGCTGAGATGTTTCAGAGCTGGGAAGCGGAAGGTAAAAACAAGTGGGAGGCTCTAGGACCTATACAGGACACGAAACCTGTGCATCCAAATCTCCGGATCCTCCATAGCCCTTTTCCCAAGCCACTGCCTTGTTTTCAGCCTCACGTGAAGACATCGATGTAGTGTTCATTCAGTTAATTCTTTTATATTCAACTTTACTATGTACTGCTTTTTAAGTTTCAATGTGAAGCAGATTTTATAAGTAAATAAAGTACTTGTCCTGATATTTTGATTGCAATAGTTCAGGTCTCTGACCCTCCTTCAGAGTGCAGGAGGAGGCGCACAACATTGCCAACTCTCCCCATTTTTTAGCAGTCCCAAGATATTCAAGCTTGCTTATTTTGTTTTCTATGATGTTACTTCTTAAGAATCTCAGCTTTTGCGGCTCCCTCTAACAAGTTTCTAGCACTGATGTTTTAGGGAAAAAAAATAATACAAAAAGCTTCTGAATACAAAACGAGTTCATTCTGCCAATGGAGAGCTAACAAAAGACCAGTTACAAAACAGATTGAAACCCTAAAATCCCATCTTCAGAAGCCCGTTGTGATTTCTGAGTTTTAGCTCCGCTGTAAAGGCTGTGGTTTGGGTACTTACATTGCTAGTCTACGTTTTTTTCACAGCCAGAGAGACCTGCCTGATGAGAAGGATTCCAGACCAGCGTAATCCTTGAACCCTGCTGTCACTAGAACAAAGTGACACTTGTACGAAATAGGAGCAGTCAGATGTATGGCTCCCCTCTCACTTTTTATTAGGAGAACCTGCTCAAAACATTTGTACCTATTATGTACTGTTGAATGCTTTGGAAGCTCTTTATTTTACATTTTAATAAGCCACAGCAATTATTCACAGTTTTAGATGTAAGACAGGGGACCAAATTAAGCAGAACCAGCAGATACCATTGTAAGTGGGAGCTTGCAAAGGTCAGTCTTAATTACTGAGTTTCACCTGGGATAGGAGAGGCTTGCAGATGTCCTGGGAAATTATTTGTTACAAAATAAGAGCTGATATCAGTTGACATTTATTATGCCCTCATTTGCCACGATTAAGGGAGCCACGAGTGGTAGAAAGGTTGGCTATATTATACACAATATAAAAAAAATGGAATGGGAAGAAGAGATTTTGGATTATAATCTAAAGAATAAATCACTTCATTTTCTCATGACAGTTAGCACACACGAAGTCCAGGTATGTTTTGTGTGATTGTGGCTGCTGCTGCCTAATGCTGAATGCAGTCGGGTGCACATATTCCTCAGAAAAGCCGCGTGCTTAACGTGGCAAGTGTAGGAGGCAATAGGATGGCTCCTTTTGAGCACTGTGGTGCAAGTATAATTGAGGTAAGGAACAATCCGTACCCCTGCAATTAATTTCTCATGAATTTAGGCGAGCCGGTTTCACCTCATTTTCTCCCTCAACCCATTTTGGTCGCTATTTCTCACATAGTGACATAATTCTGTGATGCAGATTCCTGATACTGCAAGGAAAGGGTCCAAACGTTTCTATTTCTATCAGAACTGCTATTAAAAATACTCCGAGTTAAATCTGGTACCCACTGTTAATAAATGGTGCTCCTCCACGGTACAATGAGATAATATTTCCCCTGTCTGTAGTATTTTCCATCCAAAGGAAAGAAGAATCCCCATTTTGGGAAAGAAACTGCTCACTTGGAGTGCTTCCATTTCTGGAGCTGCGCCACGTGAAGAATGCTGGGCTGAGCTCCAGGAGATCTGAGCAGCCGAAAACCGTCCAAAATATCGATGGGAGCTCTGATACTCATCACTGCACACCAGGCCAGATGCATCCCAGAGCCTGCCCCTGCCGCACCGGGGAGCGCTTTTGAAATGGGGGCTTGGAAAGCTTTGCTCAGATCAGCAGTGAGAGCTGAAAATTCAGCAGAGGCTCCTGGTGAGGCCCCAGGTGCAGAGAGCGAGGCTGGCACCATCACAGACCCACCTTTAAGTCCACCGAGATGTTTTTCCCCAACCCCTATGTGCTTTCTCTCTCCCTGCCCTGCTTCTGCATCCGTAATCCCCCTTCTCCCAGCCTCCGCCACGCTCACAGCCTCCTGCATGTCAGCACACCAGAGCGCCATGGCCCTTGTACCCCAAGACTTGCGCCACAGACTGTGGCCCAGGGCTTTGGGACAGCAATGAGTCCAGCCCTCATCTCATCCCAGAGAACTCAAGGAGAGCCTCTAAAGCACAAGGAACATCCCCTTTGCTCCCAGAGGGGTTTCGGCTAGTAGAGGCACGTTCAGGGCTTAAACCCTGAAAGATGTGCAAATAGCTCATCCCCGAGCCAGGAGGTGACAGGTGGCCCTGCTAATGGCTAGCAGCTTCCGTGCTCACCAAATTGCTGCTTTCACGTGGCAGCGGGTGGGCTGGCAGGACCGCGTGGCAGCTCTGCACCTTGCTGCGTGCACCGGGCTGCTGGCGAGTCCCTGGGCTGGCTCGGGGGCCACCCCGGCCCCACGGGCATCTCAGCTCCCTCTGCTCCCCACAGCAGCTTCGAGGGTTTCTGCCGTGCCATATCTCAGGGGGCAGACCCCGTGCCTGTCCCCATCTGGAGTCCTGGCTTTGGGGCTGTAAAAACTGACTGCCACCCCTGCCGCGCTCCAACTCCTCATCCCACAAGTGCTGCTGGCAGCCTCCTTGCCGGCACAGGTGATGGGGTGAGAAATGCAGCTGTGGGATCCTCTGCTAACCAGCTGAGGATGATTCAACGGAGCCAGGGCTTTTATTAGGTTTAACCCCAGCAGCCTGACTAACAGCACGAGCACGCTGCCTGGGTGCGATGCTGCAGTGGGATGTGGTGGCTGCAGACCGCGTCACGTTGAGATGAAGGGAGTTGGGAGATGCTTCTGTCTAAGCCTTGTGCTGTCCCATTACGGGGCTGAGGCCGCTACCTGCGTGAAAATCCAGTGAGCTGCTATTTCAGCTCTTCGACCCTGAACTGGAAAGTAACGGACCACTCTTGGAGTGATTCTGATCAAACTTGTACATTTTATCCAAATAGATAGCTCTATTTAAAAATATTTGTATTGCTCTTCTGAAATTTAACTTGATATTAGCTAGAACACAAATATTTCCTAAAATAGCTTGCAATGTTAGCATTGTAACACAGCTACCAAATCTTAAGAGTAATCAGGAAATCCTGCAGAACCACAAGTGGAAATAACTGCTTCGGAGTAACTTTGTCAGGAAGGAGGTAGAGAAGGTACTTCATAAGGAAACAATAGTAAACCTCAAGTCATGAATGAAAACGATCATGAAACAGATTTTTAAAATAAAGAGATTTTTATTGGACTAATATATATATATTAATTATCATTTCTAAAAGTGAGCTGTCACCTTCAGTGAGTTTTAGATTCATAAACTCCTTAGACCCTTTGGGAACATTAATAAATGTTTGCATGTCCTGGAGAGATCTTCATAAAAAAGAAAATCAAGACAAATATTGCCAGCCCCAAGGATTTCATAGCCCCTTTCAAAAATCTACATCCCAGGAATAATAAGATTGAATTTTAAATAATAAGCGTAACTTTCTCCTGGAATTCTAATGTCTTGAAGACATTATTAAGATTTTTATGATGAGGCAGAATAGAAACCTAGAGCCAATCTGCTCAATAGAGCTGCGCTGATTTAACACAGTAGCAAATCAATTTAATTAGATCAGTGATTATACCTTATGTGAGCACACCTTCATGCTAGAGGAGGCTGAAACGAGTGGGAAATTACTTGTTGGGTTTAGAAAAACGAACCCAACTGCAGACTTACACCTCCCATTCCCCCCAGAAAAAGAAAATAAATAAATAAAGCCCGCGACACAACAGCAAAACATCTATTTCTTTAAAAACAGACCTTTTTTTTCTGGACCAAAGTACGGAGTGGGGCAGGCAGGCTGCGAGGAGGGAAGGTGCTGTAACGTCCGGTGTCAAGGCAGCCAAGGAGAGGTGGATGGAGGAACTCCAGCGGGGTAACCCCTGGACCCCGACCACCGCCAGCAGCCCCCTGGGTCCACAAGAGCAGGCAACACAGAGCAGCACGGACCGCAGCCAGCCAGGGGATCGCCCAAGGGATCGAGTCTTGGATCGGTGCCATCTACATCTATATCTATATTTATATAGAAAGGGATAAACAGACACAATCATGGCTTTAGAGAGCTCTGATGCTATGGAGATAGCACAGCAGCGTGGGTAAGCAGCTATCTGAACTGCCGTTTAATTTAATCTAAGGCTGCTGACGGTGATGAGGGTGCTTCCTTTTTGTTACTGGTTTGGTCATCTGCAAGGAGCTCTGCGCGAGCAGACCCCAGTGCTTGCGTGGGAAACCAGGAGCGTAACGTGGCATGGATACAGGCAGCCGGGGGCAGGATCAGTGCTTCTGCTCTCAGGTCGGCAGCATCCGAGCCTCTCTCCACGCAGCCCCGAGGTGCTGGCAGCACCTGCGGCACAGACAGCAGGTACTTCCTAAGCCCTTCACCAGGGGGGTGCATCCGAATTCAGCATGGCACAGCGATTTCCACCCACACTGCCCACAAAAACCACAGCCCCTGCAGTCCTGGGCACCGGTTTTTGGTGATCGTACTGAGAGCAAGCTAGATCAGAAGGAATAAATAGAAGGTCTCCTGCGTGACTTGATGCTAATGGGCCCAACATGGCTCAGAGAGGGGTTGGACGGCTTTTCCCAGGCATGTGGGCAGAGCTGGGGCACACGAGATGCTGGGGTGCAGGATGTGTCACGTAACGGTGCGGCCACCTGGCACTGGCAGCTCCTGACTCATGATCCAGAAGAGTTGGCAGTGCCGCCTCTGGCCTGACCGCCAGTGCGCTGCCTCCAACGGCACCCCTCTCCGCTGCCTGGGGGGATCCCATGGGAACGCCCGCCCTCGGCGCATGGGGATGGAGAGGTGCTGAGCTCTGTGAGGCCACGGATGTGAGCCCATCGGGGTCTGGGGGCAATGGCAGGGTGAGGAAGAGCAGGGGGCTTTGCCAGTAGGACAGGCAGGAGCGATGCGCTGGGTTGCTTTGGAGGCAGGGGTGCAGGTACTGCTCCCAAGCACAGCAGGGAGCAGCACCCAGCCCAGCACTCAGACATCAACCACGCTGCGAAACCGCATCCCATACAGACCCTGCCCAAAGCCCACCGTGTCCTGGGTCCTGCTGTGCTCTGGCTCGCCCTGCTCTGCTCTGACTGCACCAGCAGCTCTGGAGTTACTTCTGATTTACACCTCACCTGGCCTCATTTTTTTTTTCTCCTTTGTACCAAATTACAGGCATGTGTCTGAGAACCAATTATTTTCCTGGCCGTTATAAAAGCTAATAAACTTCAGCAACGCCTCTGGAAGCCCCAGCCGCCCTCTTTGTGTGTCTGTGCAGTCACCAGGGCAAGAAGCATCCATACCGTCAGCACATACACACTGCTACAGGCACCCTGGGGGCAGTCAGGATGTGGTTATATTGCTTAAGACCATGCAATGCAATCGCTTGGCCAGTAATTTAAATATAATGCAGCTGAATAGCACCGACCCAAATTGCCATGAGCAAGAGAGAGGAGAGGCAGGTCTGGGGGCAGGAGCAGCAGAGCAGGCAGAGATATTTTCTGCTTCAGTTAGGGAAGGATATTTGCTGGCCCCTGAGCACGAACTGAAATTTATTGGCAAGAAGGTGCTTTTGCCCTTTTTCCTTCATTCTATTCCTATTTTGACCAGGGTAATCTCACCAGGATGAATTGCAGCTCCTTGCCCAGTGGGTGAGATTTCAAAGTCTGGTGTCCTTCACTAAGCCTGGGCAGTTTTTGTCAAGCTGAGCCCATTTTCAGGCATTAGAGAGGCTGGGGGTGTTCCTGAACGGGTGCTTTCTGCTGCTTGCCTCACTTCACCATTTCCCCATGGTGCAAACCCCGCTTGCTGTGAATCCTCTGCCCCTCCTGCCCTAGGGCAGCTGGGGCAGCAGGGAGGGAGGTGGTGCTGGCAGAGTCACACCAGCATGTCCCTTGCTCCATGTCCCAAGGGCAGCTGCCCCTTTCCTTGGAGCAGCTGATGGTCAGGGTCACCGACAAAGGCAGGAGATGCCCCGAATACAAGTGCAGCCGGCTGGAAATCTCTGCAGCCCTCGGTGCCCTGACCTCGGGGGCCGCGGCCTCGCATTAGCATTGCCTTTGTGCTGGAAGGGGCTTTTCTGGCTCCTAGCACTGCTGCCCGATGGAAGGATCTGGATGCGATCAGCTTTCGGGCGACGGGGGGCGATAGATAGGAGCTGCTCGCTGCAAACATCTGGATTGCAGAAGTCCCAGCAGACGTGCTCAGGAGCATGGCTGGGAGAGAGGCTCTGCAGCTGAGCAGCTGCAGCTCAGCGCTGAGGCTTTGCGACCTGATTTATCACCAGCCCTCTGCCTGCTCTAGGGCGGTGTTGCAGGGACCTCAGTGCAGAGCCAGCTCAGCTCTCTCCACGTTCATTTTTCAGAAGGGAACCCCGAGCCCCACTCTCCCCGATGGCCCTTCGTGGCCGCAGCCAAGTCACCAGGACTAGCGAAGGCTGGGGGACCACGGTCAGGACGTGCAGGGGGCACAGGGCTGAGCAGGCAGGGCTTTGGAGCCAGGAATAATCAGCAAGCGCACAGCAGCCAGCGCACGCGTGTCGTGCGTCTCCTCTGGTCATTAAAGAGCCCTGCAGAGCAGATCCGTGGTGTTCCACGTGTGACTGCTGAAAGCTCCTGGTATCAAATGTCAGAAACGCCTGCCTTGCCAGTGCTTGGAGCTGAGGGCACCTGCTTGGATTTTCTTGCTTTCAGACTGATCATTTTTAGAATTCAGAACTTGCAACCTCTTTTATTTTTTCACATTTCATTCATCTTGGTGGTTGAAAATAGCCTACACAGTTTCAATTCTCTTTTTTTTTTTTTTTCATTTTTGTTTTTTAAAATCATCAGTTTCATTCTCAGACAACCCCTTGGCTGCAAAAAAATAAATGTGTCTTTAAGAGCTCTGCCTTGGTTTAAAAGCTTCTGGGAGCATGGCCCAAATAAGTGTTACCTCTCTGTGCCCTGTGCCCATAAATCCAGCCTTTGTGCCCTGGCTGCCAATCTTTCCCACAGCTAGCCAAAATCTGAAACCAAGTGATACAGAGTAAGGGCTTATTTTTGCAATTAATAAAGTGATTAACAGAGGTGATTCTGAATTGGCAGAAAACTCCTGGGCTGTGTGTGCGGAGGCTGCTGTGTGTATGGGACAAGGGAAGCACTGTGGCACCGTGTTCACCCAGCCCCGGCGACAGAGCCGCATTGCTGCATCCCCATCCTGCTCTCCTCCAAGCACAACGTTTCTAACTAAAAAATAAAGGTGGAATGAGATTAATGTCTTAGATAAAAATATGCCCGTAGTAGTTACATGTCTCTGTGTGCAAAGGCGACAAAATATGCCAGCTAATGCACGGCTGCATCTTTGAAAGGAAGATAAGAAGCTGCGCCTATTAACGCAGGAAGAGAGAGGGGGTGCAATCAGATATTGCTGGTGAAGAACAACTGTTAAGACTGACTGAAATCAAAACTGCAAGAAATCTTTTCTGTCGGCTCCATGCTGCAAACTTTTCCCATGCACGGTACGTCCGATGGAGCTGTAGCCCAGGGCAGAGCTGGGGTGGGCGCGTGGGCTCTCCATTGCCACAAGCCCTGGGCTCCGATGAACATCCTGGAAGCTGGGTTAATTATTGGCCTTGCCATACATAGCTGCTGTCATCCTGTTCTTCACATGCCTGATGCTGGGTCAGCACCTGGGAAACGCCTCTGCGGGTGCATCTCTTCAGGCACTGCTCCTCATCCCCCTTCCTCGGCTCGTGGCTGAGTCCTCGACCACTCGGACCAGGAATGAAAATAAACAGCGAGTCACAGCTCCGCTGCGGGCAGCTCGAGGCCTTTGCTTGGGTTTGTTTACAGCAGAAACAAAGTTATAACAGGAACCGAGATTTTTGCTCTTTGCATTTGAAATGTCACCCAGGGGACATCAGTGTTCTTGCTGTTATTGTAAATGCACACCTTGAGCTCTTCCCTCTGTGATCCTGCCGCACGCGGGGATGCTGAAGCTGATCCCCTGCCCCGCAGGGATCGGCCATCCAAGTTTCCCCCCTGGCAAACGAATTGTGGTGGCACGAGCCAGACATCCTCCACCTGTACAGCTCCCTTTGTGCACCCACGTACTTCCACTTAGGCTCTTAAAATCGTCTTTGCAACACTGAAGTTCCTCCTGAGTGTTGTGATTTATTAATGACTAACTACTATATAGCTGAGAGCAGTTTTTTTCAGAATATTTTAAACTATTCTTGTAACTGGTAAGTTTGGAGTAATGCCCACAGGAGCTGGGCTGTCACAGCCAGGGAAATTCCTTGTTGGGTGCTGAGCAGACACGGGACAAGAGGACAACTGCAGCCCTGAAAGCTGAGCTAAAACATGGTTTTCTAGGAGACCTGCCGGGCTCCCCTGTGCCCAAAAACTCATGGCAGCGGCAAGAGGGCCTCAGGTGAGCAACACGTGTGGCCTGAGTAGGTGCAGTTGGTGCTGCACATGAAAAGACCTTGGGTCTCAGAAACGAAGCCTCGGATTTCTCCCGGGGTGATGTGCTTTTGGGAGAATAACAAGCAGGAGATCGCAGGGGGCTGTGTCAGGTCATACACCGCTCATTCTTTGCTCCAGCAGATCAAAGGCCTTGTCCCCAGCCCGGCATCACTCTCGATGTGGTGGCTTTGGCCGTCCTCAGCGCTGGCCAGGCAGAGCAGGGCTCTCGAGCGGCTCCCACACAAATGGAGGCCGGTGGAGATGATCTGGCCTCCTCCTCTGATCCTCCGGGTCGCTGCCACGACACAGCAGCGTGGTGCAGAGCCCGGGCCTGGCACCACGCCGAGCTGATGGCCCTCACGCTCGCTCCGACGCGGCATCAGAGGCCTGCTGCAGGGAAGGGCCGCGGTCTTCTTTGTTTCAGATGGTCACATTCACTCCTCCTTGAAAACACTCTTTTTCTTCCTCCTCAGCAGGAAAAAGAAAATAAATTAAAATGCTGCAGGAAAGGATCTGGAACTTGCTAATACGTGCACCCGCCTCTCGGGGCATTTATCAATCTTCCCGTGACGTTCCCATGGAGATGACCCACTATGCTGTTCTCCCATCCTTCCATTTCAGAGCTCTTTAACCTGCTGCACAGGCAGGAAAAGTTTAGAAACACAAATCTCTGCAAATCCGTCTCACAACAGTTCTTTTGGGAAGGGAGCTGTGGAGCTGTGGACCTTCCACAAGCCCTCTCCTCTGCAGCGGGGTGCGGAGCTGCTCCTGGTGAAGGATCCTTCCTGGTGAAGGTGGTGAAGGGCCTGGGACACAAGTCCTGTGAGGAACTGTGAGGGCTGTGAGTCCTGTGAGGGCTGAGGGAACTGGGGTTGTTTAGTCTGTGGAAGAGGAGGCTCAGGGGAGACCTCATTGCTCTCTACAGCTACCTGAAAGGAAGGTGTGGGGAGCTGGGGGTCGGCCTCTTCTCGCAGGTAACTAGTGATAGGACTAGAGGGAATGGCCTCAAGTTGTGCCAGGGGAGGTTTAGGTTGGAAATGAGGAGACATTTCTGCTCAGAAAGAGCAGTCAGGCATTGGGACGGGCTGCCCAGGGAGGTGGTGGCGTCACCGTCCCTGGGGGTGTTCAAGGGAAGGTTGGACGTGGTGCTTAGGGACATGGTTTAGGGGGTGACATTGGTGGTAGGGGGCCGGTTGGACCCAATGACCTTGGAGCTCTTTTCCAACCTTTGTGATTCTGTGATTCTATGAGCCCAGGGGAGGTTCAGCCCCTCGGGAGGAAGGAGCAGGCCGATACCTGCATCCATGCTTGCCCTGGTGCTACCTCCCTGTGGCTCCCTGTGGGCTGTGGATAGAAAGGCAGCAGCCCTGGGGATCCAGTTACCTATGTATATATTTATATATGTGTACCTTGGGAGGCAGCATCATGCAAAAGTCAGGGCTGTGTCTGCTGAGGGACCGCTAGTCAGCAACCGACGCTACGTGGTTAGAAAAAGTCCTCTAATGGTCGCATGCTGCTTTGTAAGGGCAAACTTTGAGAGGGACAGGAGGAAAATACAGCTGTTGAGTGAATGTATTGCCACTCAATGAATTCCTCACTTTTTTGAATCATCTTGGAAACTTTGGGGATGAAAAGGTGTTGAACTATGTTGCTACAAATTCCCAGCGACTGCATCACAGGGCTGGCATTGCAGCATAAAAGAGCACTCTCATTTTTGAACATGCCTATCCTGTTGCTTCCCAGTTCCTAAACCAGCAGGACATACTCTATGACATATTAGTGTTCTAAGAACAATCCCTAAACCCACAAAAGCAGCAGCTCTTACACCACGTAGAGCCACGAGCCGTAGAAAACTCCAAGAGCCGCTGTGGAGATGGGCCAGGGCCCCGCATGACCCAAGATTTGCACAGTTCACGGTGGCAGAGGTAATGACCACGTCCTGCATTGAGGCAGATCCTGCCCGTGGGAATGTCACAACCCCACAGCGATGCAGCCACAGGTACCCGAACACGGCTTGACCCTCAAGCTCTTCCCAACTGTAGCTGCGTGATGGGCTGGGCAGGGAGAGGACGCGTGGAGCCAGTTACGTGGGACGCCACGTTAGGGGCCGTTCTGATCTGCACATGGGACCTGACACGTCTCCAGGGGTCAGATCTGCCATGGATTTCCCATGGGATCCTCTTTCCACACATACACAATCTCTTTGTACCGTGCCCGTCGCGCTGATCTCTGCCTCTTCCCCTTCCCTTAAATCTGTCACTGGCAGCTCCACCGTAGCCCGCTACTTCCAACTTCATAGGCTGAAACCCTTCTGTGAAAAAAAAAAAAAAAAAGGAAAAAAGAAAAAAGAAAAAAAAAATCACCCTGGGCCCCTGACACTACTATCATTCTCCTTAAGTGTGTGTTAAAGACGCTATATAAAAATAAAATGCATCTTTTCTGATGACACAGAATCCTAGTCTTAAAATGTAATTTATAAGGGAGGCATAAATCGCGAATAGCTAGCATTGCTTTTGCTAACTCATGAGAAAAAGCCTTTGTTCTGAAATCTTGCCTATGGTATTATTGGCGGCAATCATTCTTCCGAAAACTGCACCAAGTTTCATCCCAGCTCCCCTGCAGCCATCACTGGAGTCATTTCGCAGCGAGCCCTGCCTGCTTCCAGGCAGCGTTTGGTCAGGATGCGCTTGGGCCACAGGCGGACTGGATTTGGTAGGTGCCGTTCCCTCTGCTCCAGCACCCAGGGGATGGGAACTCTGGGCTCACTCCAGACACGCCTGAAGTTCAGCTGTTTTGACTGAAAGTCAGCAACAATCCAGGTGCACTTGGTAAGATTTATTTTTTTTTCCCATACAATTGTCCCAGCATTTTGAGATTCAGCTTTATAACTGTGTATTTTCACCACACAAGAACATATTTACAAACAGAGCCTAATGAAGTCAGATATTCAACTCGGCGGCAGGGGATTTTGAACAGTAACGCCTGCTATTTCCTTTGAAAACCATTGCCCTAGGTACCAATGATCTGCTCAACTCACCCCTGCTCTCTTCAAGCTCTAAGTCCCCAAGCTCCATCCCCCGTAGCCATGATGTGGCCCCAGCTTTATGTATACGTCTATCAAAAATACAACACAGGTCAGTCTGAAATCTCCTGTTTGCAGAGCAGAGCTGCTCAGCTCCGTTCAGCTTCGACTACACACGCTTGTTTTTCAAACACGGCTTAAATCAGCTGCTCAGGAGGCCAACGGGATACGAGCTGGGGTTTCCCACTTCTCACTTGGGAGAAAAACAAAACAAAACAAAACAAAACAAAAAACACCAGGCTGCAACTTCCCATGTTTTCTGTTGTGCTGATGTGGTGGCGGATGGGTGCTACCTGCTCTGACCACCAGGACACGATTTATGGGGTGCTACACCGCTCCCATCTCCTCCTACCTTCTGCTCTCCAGCTGCCTGCCCTTTTACTCTGACACTGAGACCTGACAGATCCACAGGGTCCAGAGACTTTGCCGAAATTCCTTCTGACGGACTTCCACTGAAGGCAGTGAAGTGACAGAACTGATGCTGAGGGAGGCTGAGGACTGGTACTGGGGGGGGGGGGGTCGCTGTCAGGTTGGGGAAAAGAGTGCTCAGGAGCAGAGAGCTGATCCTGCTGATCCGCCCCAAGGAGTGACACAGCCTCCAGAGAACTTCTCCGGCCGTATTTACAGTCAGATTCCTCAGACGCACGGGGTTTGCAGCGGAAGCCCTTGCTGAAGCAATACCATCCCCACGGACCCTGCATCACTGTGCGGCTGCTTTCTTGCCTCCCCACGCTCTTGCAGGAGCCGTCAGCTGGCAGAAACGCCCAGGGCCAGCGTAAAGGCGAGAGGCCGAGCGGGGAGCGGGGCTGTGTCCAGGCCTCCTTCCGAGCCTCCGACAGGGAGAAATCCCCGAGCAGGAGGAGAAAGCCCGGCGGCGCCGAGCACCACCTCGTGGCGCAGGGCTGGCAGGGATGGATCCTGCACGGATCCTGCACGGATCCTGCACCGCTGCAAGGATCCTGCACCGGGCATGCACAGCTGCACAGCACCGCACCGCTGCCGGCACGGCATGGTGCTGCGTGCCCTGCGCGCTGCTCCACACACAGCACACTGCTGGACTGCCTGCATGCTGCTGCCTGCCCTACCTGCCCCTGCATGGGCTGGACCCAAAGCACACCGCTATAGGGGCTGCGCTACCAAGGGGCGCTATTTTTTGACACCCCGTCACCCGGACACGTCTGCTCTTCCCACTTGGGCTTAGCAGCGCTGGGCACCAGGGAAGCTCCTGCTTCACCTTTAGCTGCAGGAATCACCCCACAGCATTCAAACAAGTCCACGCTGGCTGAAAAGGGCATTTCTTCGGCTTCTCATGGGGCTGGCACGGGCAGAGCCGCTTGCTGCCCTTCCCACCCACAGAAATCAAACCTCGGCAAAAAGCTGTGAGGAGTTTTACAGAAAAAGAAACCAAAGACTTGGAAACCTCTGCCAGAGGGGCACAATCCCCAGATTATTGCCTCCACCTCTGTTCCGGCAGTGCTTTGACCCCCTTCCATCTGCAGCCCTACAGCTCGCTGCTCCGGTTGGGGCGTCTCCTTAGTTTTAAGCAAAAAGTTTATTCTGAGGTTGTCCTCCCTTGGGATTGGGCTAGGAGCTTGTGATATTCCAGGGGTATTTTATGGTGCGTGTTTCTAGGACTAGGCCTTTACAAAAGTAAAATCATTTTTCCTTAAGAAAAGAGGAGAGGAGAGGAGAGGAGAGGAGAGGAGAGGAGAGGAGAGGAGAGGAGAGGAGAGGAGAGGAGAGGAGAGGAGAGGAGAGGAGAGGAGAGGAGAGGAGAGGAGAGGAGAGGAGAGGAGAGGAGAGGAGAGGAGAGGAGAGGAGAGGAGAGGAGAGGAGAGGAGAGGAGAGGAGAGGAGAGGAGAGGAGAGGAGAGGAGAGGAGAGGAGAGGAGAGGAGAGGAGAGGAGAGGAAAGGAAAGGAAAGGAAAGGAAAGGAAAGGAAAGGAAAGGAAAGGAAAGGAAAGGAAAGGAAAGGAAAGGAAAGGAAAGGAAAGGAAAGGAAAGGAAAGGAAAGGAAAGGAAAGGAAAGGAAAGGAAAGGAAAGGAAAGGAAAGGAAAGGAAAGGAAAGGAAAGGAAAGGAAAGGAAAGAAGGCCCCTGTTTTCTCAGTGCTGAGAAGAGCTTCAAAACAAGCACAGGTCTGGGGTACGACCCCATGGGGGGCTGTTGGGTGTCTCAGAGGCTGCACAGGCCCCTCATGCACCCAAGGGAGGGCAGCGAAGCCGAACCCCTTCCCACCTCCCTGCCTCAGTTTCCCCCAGGAAGGCGAGGGGCACGGCGCTGCCCCCACAGCCGGCAGAAACTTCGGTGCACAACGGTGGGAGTCCGAAAAACGAGGCCCATTGTACCGAAACTCATCTCTGCACCGAGATTTATGGCACGACCACGGGGGAGAGCCCGGGACCACGGCTGCAGACCCCCAGAAGATGGCACTCTTGGTCCGCAGATGGAGCCCGGCTCGCTCAGGCTGGGCCCCGCCAGCGAGCCCATAAATAGCCCTGGACGGGCTGTCAGGCTGCCTGATTTAGGGACCAGGAACAGGGAAACTGTATAAAGGGTTCTCAGAAATTAATTTTTCTAAAATGGGAGAAAGATGAAGCTAAGTAATTTTTTTCTTGCCCCCTCCCTTGCAAGCCTCTTCCTTGCGAGGCAGGTAAATCTAACTCCTTTGCTGTGGCTGCCCCGGTGGGGTCAGGGGGGTCTTGGGGCAGGGGACAATCCTGCCACCCCTGCTGGTGGCTGTCACACCGCCCTCCTGCCGCCCTGCACCTTGGCAGCCCAGGCAGACGACAGCAGTGACATGGGACAAGGCGCCCGCTCCCTGCCCTGCCAGAGCATCGTCACCCCTCCAAGATCCAGGGAAGGAGGAGAACAACCCAAAGTGCCTCTTTCTTGTCCTGCCCCAAACCTGCTCAGTGTAAATGATGCCCTAATTATTGAGCACTGCCTGCCCCCTATGAATTATGGCTCTGTCGCTGTTTGCTCCCCCAGGAGGAGGTAAGGTAATTTTTGCAGCATCTCCGCAGCTGCACGCCTTGCACAGCAGCGCTGGTGCTGATAAACCACGCTAAAACATTTCCAAACAAGGATTTTTTTTTCATCATTTCTGCCTTGCATCTAAACTATTACTTGTGCAATAAGTTCGTTATTCACTGCTGTTTTGAGTGTTCTTTCTTGGTAAGAGATGCTGCTGTTAAAGCATTAATCACACGCCGTCCACCTACATTCCCCCTCCCTCCACACTCCTGACCCAGGACAGGGCAGCGGCGATGTCCGGCCTCCTGCAACACGCTGCGATGTGGCAACGTGCTGCTGCTGCGTGCTGCTCGGTGCCAGAGGGGGCTGCATTGCACTGGCAAGGGAGCTGTACTCACCACGCAGCTGTGTAGTACTGGGGTGGAGAAACAAAAAATCAAGTAAAACAACAACAGAGGCTTAGTTCGAGATCTCTCAGATGTCCAGACAAAATAAGATGCTCTCTCCCAAAGAATATATGTGCTACATCTGATATTTTCAGAGTAGAAAGCAAAGAGAGACAAGTCCAGAGTGAGTCACTGGCAGGGCTGGCAGCAGGGTCCCAGGGTGATGGGAAATAGCCAGTTTGTTACATTTACATGTGGTTCTTAATACAGAGAACATCAGTGCCAAAATGCCTATGTAAAACAAGGCTAAGGGAGTTCAGGCCCAGAATATTCACCACGGACCTCATCCAGGGGTAGATGAAGAGGAGAAAAAACCTTTAAGATAATGGGATTTATTTTAAGAAAGACTCTATTTTCAGTAAAAGATCAGAAGGGGGAAAAATGTCTTCTACATATGCACTTATGGGCAAGCATCAAGGTGAGAAATTTAGACGGTGCTTCTGTTTTAAGCTGAAAATGCTGGAGAAAGTACCCGAATTATTTTCCAATTGATTTTAGGAAAAGAAAAGTGCCATTAGAGCTGAGCAGCCCTGTGCGCTTGGTGCCTTGTATTGCTCTGCAGCTCAGATCTCACAATGTCAGTGGGCTCTGTGGGATTTCTTAGGAAAGGACCCCAAAATGCCCAGCCTGTTCCTGCACTGCTCCGGTAATGCCATCACCTCGGTGAAACACTTTGTAATATCTCTGTAGGGAAGGAGGATCACACTGACATCTCAGCTGTGCAGCCTGGAAACACGGCACAGAACTGCCTGAAGTGTCATTCGAGGAGTTTGCTCCTTGGGAGGACACGATCACCAGGTAGAGCTGTTTGATAGAGTCACTTCCTCCTCCTGTGCAGGGCAAGGGCACTGACCACATCTTCATCGAGGCAGAAATCCTCAGAATCTGTATTAGCCAGTAACTATAGCCTGCAGATGTAAAAAGTGTTTTCAGCAGACAAAACTGAAAGATCAGATATGGGGGCTTAGTACCTTGTTACTTAAAAGCACCCCCCTCCCTCCTTTTTTCCCCTTTCCTGGGAAATTTGATATTTATCAGCTCCTTACTGCTGTTTTATTATCCACAGTGAACTCCTTTTTCTTGCATTTGGGTTGTTCGTGCTCTGTAGAACACACTTTGAAACACCAAGCTGCTCTCCAGCTTCAGGGGTGCAACGAGGTCTGGTGAGGGTTTGCAAATGCCCACAAAAACCGGCCGAGCCAGGAGCATTTTTACCTGATCTGAATCACACGGTCAGGCCATTTGTGCACTGTCCGGTGCTGGAAACGTGAGAAATGGACTTGTTTCCTCGGTGTGCAATGTCAGGACCCGTCCCGAAATCAGACAAACGAAGCCATTTGCTTGCCTTAATCAAGGCATCTCGTTACAGGCTGGTCCTAGGAGCAAGTATTAAACATACTGTACTGTGGCATTATTTATGACTTGCACTGACACTGCATCACTCTGTTATCCATACTTATAGAAAAAGACCCACTGTAAGTATAATTAGTTAATAAATCACCATGAGTGATAAACAGAATGATGGATGCAGGTTTCAGTTGATCACTTTTTTATTAAGGAGAGATAAATCAGCATCATATTGTTGCTGTAAACCTTTCAAATTGGTCAAAAAATCTTGCCATGCTGAAATGCAGCAAGGAGGTGATTAACATGTCAATTGTGCAGCAACAAATTGCACCTGATAATTGATATCAATCAATCCCTTTAATTTCTCCTCGATGTAATGGGTGTTACACATCATCCTGTTCTCCTGCCTTTCAGCACAGCTTCTGCAACCTTTCCTCTGCCAAAGACCTCTCCAGGCTTCTCCTCCAGCCTCGGCCCATCTCCCTGGGGCTGCTGCAGCTCCTGGAAACCTCCAAGACTCCTCCAGGCAGCCCTGCACTGCTCTTGGTCGCTGCTGCTCCGGTCCCCAGCTATCAAGGCAGGGCAATGGAGTTGCTCCACCACCTTTTGGTTTTATTTTTGCTAGTGACACCACCTGGTGCTCACAGCACTCAAGGAGCAAGGTCTGGCTCTCCACAAATGTTGCTGCAACCCTGCTCTGCGTGGTGGGTGCCCTGCTCTGCATTAACCCGGTGCAAGCCCAGGCACTGCTGGCCCCGTATCCCCAGGGGCAGGGAACTGTGCCTTCCCTGCACCACGTGCAGCTACATTCAGCCACCCAAAGACCCACCGTGCCTTGTTCCCTCCCCAGGAAGCATCCCAGGGTCCTCCCCGAGCTCAGGACACCACAGGCACTGCTTTAATCCACAGCTCCCTTCAGATAGAAACTTGGTCTCTGTTACCAACTCAAACAGTTTCAAGTGCAAAATTGCACCTGCAGCTAAAGGCAGGGGACAGAAATCACTTGGGAATTACTTCAGCTATGGTTTTACATGGCTGTAGGGAATGGGGAAGGCTTGCTTTGGAGCAGCTGGAGAGTTTGGCCTGATGTGCATGCTCAGGAGAGAAGAGCAGCGCTGGGTTTGCCTCCTGGAGGGGCTCTGATACCCAGCTCTGTTTGGGGAACAGCGCTATACACGCTTTCTGCCACGGCCCCAAGCGAGGCTGTCGCTTCCTCTGTAAGACCACGCAGACCTTTTTCAGCTTGTGCACCTACATGGCAAAGTCCAACCATTAGGAAGAATATTATTAGAAGCAATTATTCTTTGTATCATGCCCGTAGCTCATTTGCAGCGGTCCAAGCCCCCGGTGCTGCCTGGACAAGGATCCACAGGGTGCCCTCAGCCACTTCTCTGCTGACCCACACAAAGCTGAGCAGCTTTGCAGCACGCTTGCTGAGTTGGGCTTGGCTTTGAGCTACGAGGGGATCTTTAGGGCTAGTTCACATCAGCTGGGGGATGCCCACGTGGCTCTGCAGAGGTAGTGGAGCAATTTCAGCTTCTGCACATGGAGGATGTGGGTGGCAGCTCCAGTTCCCATCCGCATTCAGTCTGCAGCTCTGGCTCCTTCTGCCTTTTTCTGTTTCATCATGGTCTCCCTGTGTGCACATCGAATCTGTCAGGTCTCATATCCCCATGACATAGCATCCTCTCATATTATACTTGCCATAATACAGAGAAGATGAATATTGCCCCATAAATGCCTCTTAAGTTAATGTAAAACTACATCTCGCTACATCATGTATTCAACAAGCCGTCATTTTCCTCATAAATTTTGAAGAGCATTTTAGCTTCTTGAAGCAATTGGCTTGTGCGTCCGGCTGGGAAATAATCACAGCCCCCGGCCCAGGCTGGGTGCGGGGCTGTAAATCAGCCCCAGGCTGAGCAGTTCAGCCCTCCCAGCCCGAGCACCCGCGCCTGCTGCTGGCTGCTTTTATGGCCTCAGCTCAGCATCAGTGACCCCGCTCGGCAGCCAGCCCTCTAAATCAGCACCAGGCAGGTGTCAGTCCAAGGAAAACAGCCTCACTGCTCTCTTTGGGGTGGAAAATGAAGATTCCTGGTGCTGTAGTGTTGGTCTGGTACTGCAGAATCATCACTCAGGGACACGTTTGGCACTACAGGGCTGCGATGCTTTATTTCACTGGGGTATTCCCACTCCTGCTGTGGGGTGAGTACACAGTGCTGGAGCCATCCAGCTTCTGAATGTGCTCCAGATCTGCCATTTTTGTGCAGGACCATCAACCCAGCAACCTTCCTGGCAGCTGAGAGGCACGCTCCAAGCTGCAAACTGTGCGAATCCTTTTTGGTGAACATGGACCAAAAGGAGGAAGCTCTCACCTTGGCTGCTCTGCTTGAAGGAAGCTCTGAAGGTTTACAGGACCTGCTTTAAAAACACCACGATAGAGAAAGATGTCCAAGCACCTGGATGGACCTGCCTTGCTAGAAATAAGACCATGAGCTGCTCACTCCTGCATTCTCCAAGGGTTAATAGAGACCAGGGAAGCGAGAGCAGCCAAACCCTCTTCCCAACACACGCCAGCCCCTTTTTCTGGTAACCACCGTGACCTTTAAACCACAGCAGCAGGCTGAGCTCCGCAGCAGATGAGTTTCCAGGCCTCCCTCGGCGGTCATTCCCCCCGACAAAACTCATCGTGCACTTTGGCATAAATAGCTAGCTCCAGCTTCTCTTTTGGGGAGGTTTGTCAGGAATGATGCAGGCACATACACGCTGCATGCCCGAAGTACACTTACACGCGTCTTGAATTAGGTCCTTATTTTTCCCATACACAGCTTCTGTTGCCAGAGGCAGAGGAAGCCCTGCTAACACCAACAGCATCTTGTCATCACGCTTCTCCTCTCTGACAAACCCCCCCCTCTGCAGTCGAGGCTGTATTTGCCGTGGAGCCAGACACAGACACAATTTTTGGGCAGCACCTCCTAGCGATGGCGAAGCCCACCAAACCCCAAAGCCCACCAAACCCCAAAGCCCACCAAACCCCAAAACCCACCAAACCCCAAAGCCCACCAAACCCCGGCTGTGCCCACCCTGGTGCCCCTGCAGCCGAGCTGCCCGCAGCAACCCTCGAAGGGAATCGATTTCCTCCCGACCATTGCTCCTCCGCAGAATTGCCTTTTGGGAAGCTTCAGCAACACCAATTCCCTCCTGCATTCACGTACCCCTGAACGAATGACCCTGCTAGTGGTGCAGTTTTTCCCTTCGCCCGCCTCCCCCCCTTCCTTCTCCCCCCTAACTTTGATTTGATCAGGCCAAATCTGAAATGATGTGTGAAAGTAATGATATTTTGTAATTAAATCTCTGGTGATGGCGCCTCTAATTTGTGGTACATGCATTGTTCATAAGGAAAAAGGCATCAATTCATTTTCTGACTGGCTACTCCAGGGACTCGTAATTAGACCCAGTTCATCTCTTGCTGCCTTGCATATTAAAGAGCTACTGAAACGCAAAGGGAATTTGGGAAAGGGTTTTTTTTTTTTTTAAACCTTCTAATAATGTTAGCTCAATTAGAAACTCAGAAATTAAAAAAAAAAAAAAAGAAAGTTCTGGATCATCCAGAAAACAGAGGCTGAATTTTTAGCAAGCTGGCCAGGTCAGGGTGTTCACTGACCCACTGTGAGACCAGGGATCAGTTTTCCCTATTCCCTGTGAAATTGCGGTATTTTTGGTAGGATTTGTGGAAGAAAGCCACACTACATGAGGCACAATCCTGTCTTAAGATGCTGCCCTTCTGCTCGGTCTCCAAAATGAAAGGGAGAAAACTTTGGCTTGCTATGATTTAAAGCAGATCAAGGAAACACCTCGGAGAGCACGCTGCTGGGGGCAGGGAGACGAGCAAGCAGGCACACAGGTTGTTCTGCGGGATCAGTGCTATAAATGCTTGTTTACATTCTGCACTATTGTACATTCACAGAATTTGCTGGGAGATATTTTTTTTTTAAACTGAGTCTTGGAAGGAATACAGTCAGTTCTGTCGTATTTACCAAATAACATAATAAAAGCAAATTCAGAAGGTACCGGCAATTACAAGCACCAACCCCCAAAGATTCCCCAAGCTTCCCACTTACAGCAGCCTGAGAAACTACATTCCCATCCCACAAGGATTTAAGAACAAGTTCTCCCACTGAACTATTATAAAGTTGAATTCTCAAAAGCACTTGTGTCCTGATCACCCAGAAAAAAAAAAAAAGTCACTTGGGTCACAAGTATTTTGGTCGCGACTTTTTAACACTTAAAATAGATTAACCTTGTTGGTGTTTGCTTTCAAAGGGGAAGTTGCTTCAATTTAAGAATCAAATGCTTTAGTGCAAAAATGCCAAACCCAGACACTGACATTTTCAATGCTTTTCTTCCCCTTCAGTCACTTGTCAAAGGAAAATGATTTCTGGGGGGAGTTTGGCAATTATTGACAGCAACTTGCTGACTGCAGGTGACCTATTGGGGCCATGCCCACTGCTGCAAGCCCCTTGTGCTGGTGGCACCCAGCTGCTCGACGCACGCCAAGAAGCACCACAACAGCCATTTCGGGCACGGTACATCCCTGCCGTGCCGACTTCATGGATCCTCGTGCCGCCGGATCCAGACTATTAATCAGAGAACTTCTTGCTTAAGCAAAACAACGGAAAAGCAGCAAGCAGGGCAATAAATATCTCTGATGAGACGTGGGGTGATACGCGCTGCCCACCCCAGCAGGAAGGCCCCACCTGGCAATGCCTCTGCGCACTTCATCTGGCTGAGTTGG
The DNA here is from genome assembly GCF_964211835.1 of Anser anser. NCBI lineage: Eukaryota > Metazoa > Chordata > Aves > Anseriformes > Anatidae > Anser > Anser anser. The sequence continues at coordinate 14,240,313 of NC_139737.1, read as the reverse complement.
GCAGAACTGAGCAATTACGGCAGAGCGCATACGCTTTAAACTGAGAGGTATTTTCAGTAAGTTCCTCTGCTTTTAACAGGGGAACCCATCCTTCCAGCCTCACATACAGCCAGGTTGGTGTCGTGCCGCTGTGCTTCAGCAGGGTCTCCCAGGCCAGACCCCAGCTCCCAGGATGAGTTGCCCTTTCCTTTTTTCACTGGAGCAGCAGGAAAGCACTGACCAGGCAGCAAACGGGAAATCCAGTTCTTGCACAGATGGAAGGCAAAGAAAATCACCACCCCGACCTGACGCCATACGATTTCTGCCCTCTGGGCCAGAGCTGCCATCACGCAGAGGACATCCCCACGCAGGTGCTGTGCTCAGACTCCGTAAGAGGCTGTCTCCATCCTGGCTGCGAGGCAGGGCAGCCAGAGCTGCCTCTCTGCATGCAGCGGCTGCTCTCGAGCCTTACCATAAGAAAGGTGCAGGGAAGCACAAGGTGCTGCGCGGGGCAGTGCCCTAACAGCCCGTCTGCTGCCCAATTTACGAGCACGCGAGAGCCTCGCAATGTGAGCCAGACCGAGCTCAGCCCTTACTGGGCTGCCCTGCACCTTTGGAGACCAGGGCCACACCGAGGGCTTGCTAATGTGTTGGGCCATGGCTATCATTTCTAACAGGGAAGGTATCAACATTTCAAAACAGTTTAATTATTCTGAGAATGCTTAGCTATTAGCAAAGACAAGAGAGCTCAGGGCTATTTTTCAGCATTAATTTTCCATTTGAAATGAATTCCTTTTGGTTACACTTTTTAAATGTTTCTTTTAATTAGACGCAATTACTTCAGAAGAATTGCTTTTATTTCTAAGCCTGAGATCTCAATGATAAAGCTGTTAACTGGCCGAGCTGAATGCTGTGTATGGCTCATTTAGCTGGTACACTAAAGTATATTGAACTAGGAAATTATACAGTGAATCAGCTATTAATTCATTTTATGATCCTTTCACTCTAACATCGTGAATGAGATCTTCAGGGGGAAATTTAGTCACAATACATATAATTGTTCAACTATATATATGCCACTGGTTTACTGCTCTAAGGTTACAGGCACTGCAGGGCTGATCTGAGTGCAACTGTGCAAACAGCCCCGACTCCTGACAATGGGAGGACCTGCGCCAGGACCAGCCACGGACATGTCCCCTGCCTGGTGTCACCGCGATGCGTAAGGCAGGTAGGAGCTGCTGGGGAGAACTGAACATCAAAACCAAATGAACCAAAGGGCCAGACTGCTGCAAGCCACCTGAGAACTCTTAACGAGGTTTTCTCCAAGGAGCCCATCCAAATCAGGGCAGTTCCTCAGACCAAGCAGTGCTTGCATTGCACCTGTGATCTCAGGGGTGAGTTAAGCAGCTGCTACAACAGCAATTGATCCTGTGGAGGTGGGATGAAGCCTGACATTAAGGAGCACTGCTGTGGCCGCTGTCTTGTAGCACAGAATCCCCCCTCGTCCCCAGCTCCATACCCGCTGCAGCACCTCACACCGCAGCTTTGCCCCTTAACAGGTGTCTGCAAAGCTGATCCTGCCGCAGGGACATCAGGGCAAGGCAACGGGAGCACAGGAAGATGGGCTCTGACCCTTCGCCAGCTCCTCTGGGGCTCTCTGGGACATCCATGCCTGGGATGATGCTATTTGTGTTTGGGTCTAAAACCCCACCTGTAACACTGCTGATTTCCCAGACCACTAACAGACTGTTAAACTCATCCTCACAGCCCAAGAGGCTAAAGAAATCCGGTGGGCCAAAAAGCACACAAGGATTTGCACTTCAGCCCCAGCACTCCCTCCTTCAGGGAACACCACCACACAACCGGTGCAGGAACCAGGCTGGAGCCCCATACCCAGAAAGTGATTTACCAGCACGTCGTGAGCATTGCAGTAGGGCTTGGATGCGCGTTAGGCAGTTGTACATACTGCAGAGTCACCATATGGATATCTTTGTAATTGAAAATGTAATGTAAACCTTGGCATCCAGGGCCTTCTGGAGAAATCATTGTGGAAATGTCATATAATTAATGAATTGCACCAGCTAGCAGGGGAAAAAGACATTTTAACCACAGGATCATGGGACTTTATTACTGTAGATGGACTAAATCTATATCTTTCGGCATAGATCAGTCCTGACAAAAGTGAGGTTGCCAACTGGCCAGGTTTGTTTTTACTAACTTAGCTCTCTTATTATTTTAATGAAGTCCAACTGATGCTGCAGAAAGGCCAATTTCTCCAAGTGCTGCCAATAAATTAAAATAAAGATGTTATGTATGAAGATTGGCAGGTGTCTCCCTGCAGATTTTATCAAGCTTCCAAGAAGTTCTCCGCTTCAGCAAGAGCCACGGCCAAGCTTTAGCTACGGAAGGCAGCAAGACAGTGGAGTTCAGAGCAATTAGCAGAACGGTAATTAGCACCAGCTCAGCACTTAACAGTGTAGATGTGCAGAGAGGCTCCCTTTGGACCACTGAGACGCAGGCCTAGGGCTTGTAGCAACACCTCAGGGCCAGCCTTAGGGCCTCTGTGTGAACATAGGACCTGTCCTCATGCCCTGGGGCTTTAGTCACACCCATCTGAATCCAGCCTCATTCAGACCCACAGTGCAACTGCAGCTAGAGTTTGTATGAAAGGCAGAGTATAGCAAGTCCCACTCCTTACGGGACCACAAGCCCACGAGAGCCTGCAAGCCCCAGGGGAAAGGTGGCACCGGAGCTGGGTTGCAGCCAGAAGCAATGCAGCTGAGGCTTTCTGGGTCTGGGAATTTGGTGGCAAGCTGCCACTGCCACAGCCTTCGTGGGAGGAATCTGGTGGGTGAGTGCTCACTGCTGCAGTCTGGGCTCTCCCTAAGCACAAAGACTTTCTTCAAAGCCTCTACAAGAGACAGGAGAGCTCGCATCCTCCAAGGGAGCAGGCTGCTGTACCAGAGAGAAGAGATGAATGCCCTCCCTCCCCTGTGAGCACGGGACAGGCCAGATCCTCATGCAAGAGCCACGTGCTCTGTTGTCCCCCCTGTACCACGGTGCCATTACGTCCACGTGTCCCTAAACCATCTTTGGAGACATCTCCTGGCAATCTTCCTGGGACAGCCTGCCTTCTCCATTCTCTGCTGTCTGTACCAAGGGTGAAGGAAATGCACATCCAGCTTTTATGCTATTGACACATGGTCCTGGTGCACGGGTGACACTTAGCAGCCTGAAAATATCCATGCTTAGGAAACAGCAGCTTGTCACATTGCTGCAAATAGGACAGAGCGGAGGCACACACACACAGGCTACAGGATGAGAATGCTGTGTACAGGACGAGGACCCTGAATCCAAACACTCACAGGTGCTCATAAATCCAGCGTCTGACCTGGGGAGTTAATCCAAATCTACTTCATCAGAACCTGTCCCAGAGGTGTTAAACCCATGTTGCAAAGCCATTTAGGGGAAAAGAGAAGGGAATACAACTGAATTAGAGTCCAGCCCACCATCAGTTCTGTCTTGCATCTATTCAGTTCTAAGATTTTACATTTTTTATTGCTTAAAAGTGTTTGTTTAATCCATGGCGCAATAGTGTACAAAAATGTACTGTTCAGGAAGAGAAAATACCCAGGGTTATGGCAAGACTATGCATTAGTATACATTAATGACTTCAGTTAATTAGCCATATAAATTAATACTAATTGATAAATATAATTAAGGAAGGGCATCACATTAATGAAGAAGCTTTTTAGTATTGCCATTTCACATTTCCATAAACATAGCTGGAGACGAAAGTTTCAGTAAAATTCCTTGAAGGTTCAGAAGGGCTGTGCTCAAGCACTCCTGCCACCTCCTAAAATCCATCCCAGATGCATTTCTCCCTGAGCATCTTGCTTCACACTTTTTAGTTTCACCTGCACTTATTATTTATATGGCAAGCCTCAGAGGTTCAGTTAGAAGGCCAGCCTGCATCGTGCCCAGCAGAAGCTGCCCAACCTGTGCCTGACCTGTACCCACCAACGGGATGTGCTCAAGGGGATGCCCAAGCCATTCAGGCAAAATTCTGCTGCAGCCTGGCCCAACTCCTTACAAACCACTGCAGCGTCCCAGCTGGAGATGTGCACACACTTGTGCATGGGGAGAACTGGTGAGCACACCCATGGCACCCCACGTCATCTCCGTTGACACCTTCCCAGTTCATGGTGTCGCTTGACTTCATATCAAGCGGAGGATGGATATCATTTTTTAAAAGAGAAATAAAACATCCCCCCGTTCTCTGAAGGCAAAGGTGAACAGCCCATTGAAACAGACCTGTTGTCCTTTCTTGTACTCCTACCACCCAGAACCACACAGCAACAAAAAGATATGATTCAGTAAAGTTATTGAGTGCCAGACCTTCACATTTGTCTTCCAGTGACTCTTAAGTCTTCCTTTTCTCTATCGAGTTCCATCTCATTGACTTCCTATAAACACTAATACAGAGCCAGGGGCCCACGGACATGCCTGGAATACAACGCACACCGCACAGGCACGGCCCTTGTGGCTGGGCTCAGAAACCCAGAGAGCGAGCTGATGGGATGCAGCTAGCAGAGCACTCAGGAACAGGAGCCTCCTCGTTTGCCCCTAACGAAACCCCAAAATGTAGTTTTTTTTTTTTAACTTCTGATCATAATTTCTAGGTGACTTTTCACCTTTTCTAATTTTTCCTTTCCTTATGTTCTTGAAGGTGAAATCCCCACATTTTCACAAAACTTCTGGAAGTGACCAAATCCTCTGCCCCACACCAGCCAGACAATGAAACCACCACGTAAGACAACTGCACAACAGAGACCCTGTTAATGCTCAACCACGTGCGGCATTCAAAGCGTGCCTCTAATTAATCACCAGTTAGCTGTCTTCCTCGGGCAGCATCTTCCATCTTGTTTGGGACACAATGAGCTTCCTCCCCCTTTGTAGTCCTACACGCTCCTCTTCCTGTTGGGCTTGATGACTGCTGGCCTCCTCGTGGGCTCCCCTCCCATGCCAGCCTCCCACCCAGACATCCTCCCGTTCAAACATTAACCCAGGGCGCTGAAAGGCTTTGCTGACTGCTCCATAAACAAGTGAGACAACTGCCATGCAGCTACCGGCCTGCCACAGCGCCTACTGCTCTGTAATATTTGCTGCAGGAAACCTCCCTGTGGCTCATCTTCCTGCAGGCAGCCTGGGAGTCACTGCCCCCTGCCATCCCTCGAGCCCATCAGTTTGGGGATTTGTGCTTTAATATTCTTTTAAGTGTGGTGTTCCTAATGGACCGTGGGAGAGGTCCGATGCAGGATAACTCCTTGGCTTGTGCAGCACGCAGGCTGAGAAGCATAAACCTCCCTCCTCCTCTGTACCTGCAGCTTATTGCTTCGCGTAGCTTGCAAGAAGCTGAAACTCAGGCTGGCCCAGAAACACTGAAACCCAGAACTCATACACAACCAAACCGAACCCCTTAGAAAGGTTAACCACAGGCCTCTAGTTAAACTTCCTTTGAGATGTGGTTAGGAGGTAGAGTCCAGGATGGGCACGATCAAGGTGAATTTGGGGACTTGCCTGCCATCCAAAAAAGCTCAGCTGAACTTCCCAATCCCTTGACCCCCAGTCACCAGGTTGCACCAGGGCCTTATGCCTCCAAGAGCAGGCTCAGGCACTGCTGGGCCCAGACCTCCCCACCAGCACCGCCTGAGCCCGGTGCTGAGCCAAACAGCAGCCCGGCGGGGAAGCAGTGCTGCTACCTGCGATTTTTCACGCCTTCACAACCCACACCAGCTCCCACGCTCTCCTCTGCTTTCCAGACGCTCTTTGTGGGATAAAAAAGAATGTGATAAAGCATCTGATGATGCAGGTGGTACCATCTGCTCCCTCACCAGCTGCTGCTGCCACTTAACCATCTTTTTCTATCAAATATTGGAGAACCAAGGCGACCACGTAGGAAGCAGCTTTCAGGGTAGCCCCAGTATAGGAGAGCACTTCTCTTGTTAGGAACTCCTGGTCCTAGAGCCATCAACAGCCATCCCTTTCCTATGAGGGAAGTCCTGGGTGTGATCTAAAACTCGACACCAAAGAAATTTAACTAGTTTCCAGAGTCTCCAGCGTGGCTCTACCCATAGGTTTGTTTCAGAGCTGAACACCAGGCTCCTGGTGCAGAGCACAGAGCTCTGTGCAATCCAGGGACCAGAGGAAATCAGGATTGCTCCACATGCAAGGCTGCGAGACTGATGCATGTCTTAGGAGCATGCAGCCTACCAACAGAGGTAGCTGCAGAGGCTGCATGCAAGAGGAGGGCTGCAGCACTGTGGTTTTGCAGAATACAGCTGTGACTATGCTGCTAGATGAGAAGGGTCCGACCCCAGGCTCCACACTGTGCTCCCTCCCATCCTTGTAACATGCACTTAAGTGCTCAGACAAAACCCTGCAGCATCCAGTGAAAGCCTGGGCACACTTAACTACAGCCTCCTTGAGTAGTGTTAAGACACTGTGTTAGTGAAGGTCACATCCAGCTGGAGGCATATCCCTCACTCCGCTGTGATAGAAATGGCTCCAGCCAGCCCGCTTCAGAAAGCATCCTCAGCTATTTCAGTTTGCTCTACACGATGGCTCAGTGGCACGGTCCTTCTGCAGAAGTTAGTCACACCGTTCTCAACACTTGAATTTGTCATTGCAACGCAGTCTGATTTTGGTGTCAGATTTACTATGAAAAAACAAGAAATTGAAAATGCAAGCTAACTAAAAACATTAAAACAGACAGTAAACCCAAGTCCTAAGATTTAGGAGTCCAATAACATCACCGCACAGTTACTAAAAAAAATCTGTGGTACCCTCAAGTGCAGAAACTGAAATGGGTCTTGGGCTTTTGCTGCCTGTGTACCCAGGGTGTTTCAGATTAGTTTTCAGATCAGGACAGGACTGGGTGGTGCAGTGGTGAATCATTGTTCAGGTAAGATACTGGATACTGATGATATCATGAGTCATTTGGTGGATATTTCAAACCAACTTGTTTTAAGAGCACACAGAAAAATTCCTCAGTAGAACAGCAGTGGCTGGGCTGCACCAGGACACGCTCATGGGACAGTCATGTATCTTCCTCTGTTCAGCAAATGGAGGAAAAGCAACAGTTTCCCCTCCTTGTTTGCATTTTTATCTTCCTTTAAAAACAGCATAGCTTCCACCTCACCTCTGCCAGCATCTCTGTTTTGCTCTCTCCTTCCCAGATGTGCTGGAAAAGGGAGCTGAACTGCAGAGTGGTTAAACCTCACAATTAAGGCTGAGCAAGCTTGCCATCCAGATTTCAAACACACAAGCATCTACCAAAAAACGTGCTCTGTTAATGCGTTCGCTCAAAAACTGAACCAAAATATCTGGTAGGCTTGGAGAAAGGCTAGACGCTGCTCATGATAATTCACATTTTGGTTATTGGTTCCAAACACCGGTGCTTGAAAGGCTGCTGTAAGAGGACATGAGAGCAGCTTACACCGATCACCGTGTCACCAGCACCTCATTGCCAACAGCGCTGAGCAGGAGTAGCTCCGAACACCATGAAGTCGGAGATCCTTCCAGACTACCTCTGCAGCCTGAGGACTCCCTGAGGCAGAAGGAATCACTTCAATGATCATTGCTGGGCTTTTCTCCCGTGCATTTGTCTCCTTGCACTCAAAAGCCTCCCAACCTGCCGCTGTGGTTGAGGAGCTGGGATGGTCTCGCTGAAATCCCACGAGGGTTGCTTTGCAGGAGCAGCGTGGTGTCAGGGAGAAGCACTGCGCTCGCTGGGATGAGCAGCATTGCTCTGACAGTTAATCCTGCCCTCCTCGCCAACAGTAAAACTCAGGGTTAAGACAGATCAATGGACAGCGTGTTTTATCTTTCTTTTAACAAACACCCCAACCAAAGGTAAAAGATCAGTTACATCTCCAGGCTAGAAAAATCGCCTTCGCTTTAAAACAAAGCCACAAAATTGTAAGTCACTGCTGAATTTTATGTTCAAAGGCTTTTCTGTGAGAGGCGAAGTGTAACTAGATAAAAGTGAATAACCAGACAAATGCCTTTCCTCTCCCCTCACTGCCAGGCTGTCCCCTGGCAGGCTGGCTTGTTGGAGGGCTGCCTCTCCAGTGGTTCCAGGCTGGCTTCTGGGGAGACAGCTTGCGAATGATCATTTTTAAAACCTCCTATTCCTCTGCTCATGCAGGGGGAAGCGGATGTCAGATGAGCCCACGCGCTTAGGGAGATCGAGGTCTCAGCTCGCCCCTTGTCACCGTAACACCAAAAGCCAGCACGCACAGAGCACCAGGACCCCATCCTGCTCCCCTGCCACCAGAACACGCTCAGAGCCCCACCACGCCGGTGGTCCCATGCCCAGGACCACACTTACAGCTCCCTCTGTGTCTCAGACAGCCTCGCTGCCCCTGAGAGGCAGCTGAGCAAGCAGCACCAGACATCCCATATGCAGAGCCATTGGAGACTACTCCAGGTTAGAAAGTCTTGGTCCCCCTCGTTGCAGATTAGTGCATCGACCTTCAGATCTGCCTGACCCCAAAGCCCTGTCACACCCGCAGGGTGTGCCTTTGGCATCCAAACATCTTCAGGGTCTACCCGCCAATCATTTTCCAAAAGCAAAAGAGACATTCTTCAGTGGTGCCAACCCCCTCCTCAGGAGGAGAGCAGGGGAAGGACAGTACCTGGATTTATCACCTCTCGCAAACAGCTGCCAAATTCATCACTCAGGAGTTTGCCTGGGATATATTATTTAATAATACCTAGAAAATGCATTAAAAATGCAGGGTCTTCTCCTTGCCAGGTGATTTTAATGTTATTGATTATTCTCTAAATCACTTATTGTGAGTTTGCTCTGACGCATTTAGCTTTTGGGCAGAGGAACCCGGAGCAGCTTCTCGCACTTTGTATCCCCAATCTTTGCTTCAGCGCTTTGCAGCCGGCATACCCAAAATCCAGCAGGTAACACCACCACGCACCGTGCCGCACGCTGCCCCGTGAGATGTGCCCTCCTAGCATCCTCGCCTGACCGGGTACAGAGCTTCATGGCTCATCTGTTTTGACTGGGGAGGCAAACTGCAAGGCCAGCACTGACGCAACAGTCCCGTCATTGTCCAGCCACCCGCGCTTTCTCTCCCCCCTTTCCCCAAACAGCGACTCCCTCCCGCTGCCTGCCCACGCAGGGCCTCCAGCCTGCTGTTCTTTACATATGCTCCTGGGCATCTCCATCCTGCCTGGTCGATGATTAACTTGTGGAGCTGCAGTTGTCAGCGGCGTGAGTTACGGCTGTCTCGTAGCCGGTAAGCAGGGGACGAGGAGAATGCTTTCACCCAGCAGCTTTCTATCAGCTCGAAGAAAGAAATGCTCACACCTCAAAACAGGACAAAATGCCGTGGGTTTATAAAGAAAAAGCCCAATGAACACTTCCCCCTAAGTTTAAGGTCCAAGAATCAAAGCCGGCTCTGGAAAAGCCTGAAGCAAAAAGCCCTGTTACGGCCATTCATATCCCCAGGTCACCAGGGGATGGGACTGCCTGCACCGACCTGCATGCTCTGCTTATATGCCATGGGGGCCTGGAGGTCCCATGGAAGCCAATTCCCAGCACTGAGGAACTTGGTGGCACTTTCTGCTGGTGCTGCTTAGCCAAGTTAATGGCAGGGACAGGCTCTTCCAGCACCAAGGGATTGCACTGTCAGCACAATTTACTCACCGTGGTGGGGCTAAAGAAGAGCCTGAGAGCACCTCCAGTGCCCCTGCTTTTGGGGTCTTCAGCATTTTGGGGAATGCTTTAGCTGCCCCAGCACGAGACCATGGGAATAACCTCAGCCCCCTGCTCAGAGGACGGGCCAGCTTCTCCCAGGAACAAAATCTCCTCTGGCATTTTGCGTCCTCTCCCCAACCCAGAATTTCGCTCCAGGCCTGGGAACCAAAGTGAGAAGCAACCCAAAGCAAACATTGCAGAGTCAGAGAAGGGGCTGAGGTGGATGTGAATCTGCAGAGCTCCTGGAGCTGGAGCTTTCTTGCTTCATAAGAACCAGCTCACCCATTATCTTGAGCTGATTCACTCTCCTCTGCACATCCCCTATCTCTGCTCATCTAGAAGCTATTGCCTCTCAGAAGCCTCCAGAGAAAAGCGTTAGACAAAACTTTAGATTTATCCTGAGAGATAATCTTCAGGAACATTTTTTTAATCCCTAGAGCACTTTGCAACACAGCATGAGCACTATACTGCTGTACATTTGGAGGCACAGGAATGGCAGGGCAAGGAGGGTTGGCCACTTGGGAAGGTCTACAGGTTATTTCAGTCTCATGCACGGCTGTTAGGCCAGCACTGGTGAGGTCTGCACATTCAAGGGGTACAGAGCAATACTACAAATCAGCAATGCTTTCAGCCCAGAGCAGCATTTTGTCCTTATACATTCAGCATTTCTTCTGTCTGGGGTAAGTGAACCTGCTGAGTACCAGCGGCTGTTTCAGGAGATACCACGGATCCCTCCCCGCAGCACCATACAACGGGGACACACTTCGTATAACAACCGTGGAAAACCGCTTCCCTGGCTTTTGTGCAAGAGGCCAAACTGCAGCCAAGCGATGGGAAAGAACCTCCTGCAGTAAACACTTGCCAGCTCAATTGCCGTGCACTGATCTCTGTGGCACAGGACCTGCACCCATCCCTGGGAGCAGCTGCCCTGGGAAGCCACCCAGGGGTCAGGGCAGCGGGGAGTTCATTCCATCCGTACGCCTGCCTGCGGGCCGGGGCACTGCACGGATCTCGGGTCAATGGGAGCTGCAGGGATCCTCTGCTTCTGGGGGAAAAATATGCAGGCTAAAAGCAACTTCAAAACCACGTTTAACCTGAACTCTTATCTTTTATCCCTTTAAATATCCAAGCGGCTACTTTTGCAAGCATGAAGCCTGGACTCCAGCTACATTTATTTCCCTCTTTCATCCCAGCTGCAGCTCCTCAGAATTTATCTCTATGGTTAACTTCCCCTTTCATAATATTAGCACAGTTGAAGCACTTGCTTTCCTGTTGCAGGCAGTGATTATATAGCAAATTAACCACAAGCTGTTCAGTCCAAGTCCAGCAGTTGGAAAGATGCTCCTCTGAGTAATGGTTTGTGTAGTTGATGCTTTCATCTGTAATTTGCATTTGTAATAAATGCAGAAATAAAAAATGGGGCCCGTATTTTAAAAAATAGCCTGGGATGGCAGGGGCAGGCAGGCAAGGCAACTGGGGTGGGGGAGACCCCTTGGGAGCTCGTAGGGCTGTGTCGCAGGGTGCCACAGCATCTCCTGCCCAGGGAGGGGGAACCCACGCACACGCCTCTGCCGCCTGTATTTGTAACTGCCACACAAACCATGGCTTCCTGCCCAGATGGATTTTACACAAGAGGCACAAAAAAATTAAAGCAGAAGCAAGCAGTTCGGTATCAGCCATTCCCACCAGCAGGATGAGCCGTGCACTTGTGTGCCCACCCAGTGATGCAGGGCCATGCCAGGCAGCCCAGCAGGCTGGCAAAGCCTTTTCCCTAGCAGGGCAAGACCCCAGCAACACCTGGAGAGGAACCAGGAGCTATGAGATGCCCACCAGGCTTCCCAAGCCCTGCTGACACATCACCCTGTGCTCTGCCTGCCCTGGGGGGACCTGACCCAGGGTGGCCACATCCAACACCAGTGCTCAGAGCAGCGCAAGGCCAGGCAAAAGTGCGGCTGTAGCTGAAAAACACCCACATCCATCAGGGAGAGACTCCACTGGGATATTTATCCACCGGTTGGCAGAGGAGATGCACAAGTGCTCCTGACCACCAGAAAACCCCACACCCAATGGGAGGCAGCAGCTGCCCCCTGCATCCCTCCCTCGCAGCTCTAACAGGAGCATCTGCTCTCTCCTGATGGGCTCCTGAGATGGCTGGTGGGGAAACCAGCCCACCCTGCACACCAGCTTCATGCCCCCTGCCTGTATTTATGATTTGTAGCAGCCGTGCCCTGCATTACCTACCCTGGGGCACTGCTCACTGCCTTTGGGAAAGGCAGCCCCTGCTAGGCCAAGATGGTTACAGCCTCACAGGAAGGCCTCCAACCCACCCATAAAACCCCAAGTCTGGGGACAGAGCCATGATCTCCCAGCTACGGATGGAAGGGAGAGAGCAGGCAGAGGACCTCCTCCCCATGGACAGCCGCAGGCAGGCAGCCACGAGCAGTTCCCCATTCCTGCACCATGCTCAGCCCCCACGGGTGTGCACAGCCCCGTGGTGGGATCGCCCCCACCGTTGGGGCAGACATGGGCATGCAGCTCCTGGGCATCCACTGGGGTGGCTCCACTTCCCAGGAAGGACACAGTGGTGGAAAAAAAGGTGGCTGCCTTTGACTTTTGTTCTACAAAAGAGACCATCTCTCTACTTAATTAAATAAGGTGGGAAGGACAGGAAAGCCAGTTTTAGTATTTTGAAATGTAACTTGCTACAATAAGGAGCCAACTGAGAAGCTTCCTAATAGTTTGGAGAGCCCAGCCTTTTAAAATTGATTTATCTGATGTCAGACCGACTTTATCTTTACTTCTGTGCAGCAGTGAGCACACCTTTCAGCACCATACCTGAATTATTATTTATGAATCGCATCTACACATTTTATGGAGCTACTGAAAAATATATTAGCCTTCCTAGATGGGCAACCCCAGACAGACTGCTCTGTGCAGGACTGAAGCCTCCCTTGCTGCCTCTTCCCACCGGCACACATGCATGCCATCCGCACCAGCCTTCTTGCTGCATTCTGCTTGGCTCCCCAGGAGTGTTGAGCTCTGATGCAGGAAGGCCCACGCAGAGTGATCTGAAGACCATACACGGCCTGTTTGCTTTTCTTTGTGCACTTTCCACCTCTGTTCTAGGGTGTCTGGCCTGGTGAAGAAACATCTTCCTATGGTGATGCTGAAAAGCAGCCAGCACAGGGACATGCCCTGCTGTCTCCCCCCACCCAGCTGCAACAGGGTGGCTTGGGATGCTGAAATAGTTCATCTTTCTGGCTCCCTCCATGGGAAACATGCCAACCCTCAGGCACCAAAGGCCCTGTAGCTTTTAAGAACTTGCCCATCCCAACCTAGATGCAAGTGGCTGAACTGAGCCTCCAGCTGCAGAGAGCCCAGGCTGGGCAAAGCAGGTATCGGTGGGTAGGTAGGAGCCACAGCCTCGTGCAGTGGTTCTTCACCCAGATACCACACCACTCGTGGTTCCATGATCCACTTCTCCACCAAGCTGCCACAGAAAGCACTCCTCCCTCCTGTTGCGTAGCTTTTATAGGCCACACATGGGCAGGCACCACCCAGTGCTGGGGAACTCCCGCTTTACCTGTGGCCTCTACAAGAGTCTGCAACAACCACCACAGAGGTGCCTCTGCTGGGGGGACAGAGGGGACACAAGGAGGGAACTGTCCTAAGAGACCTCTGGGGGTACCCCTGAAGGAATAACAGTAAGAGATGGATGAACAGCATATGCACAGGAGGGAAGTTACACACACTGCACAGAGGGGAGAGGGGAAAGAGAAGATTGAATCTTCCTGGAGACCAGTGAGATTCTATAAACATAATCAAAATGTAATAGAAACTTTTTGGAAATGCTGTTAGAAGGAGAAAGCATCAATCTTCATGGAACTCCACTCAACAGGCTTTCTCCAGCTAATCAATCACGGTCAAGACATGGGCCGTCCCATCTGTCTGTGCAAGGGACCAGGAGGAGATTGCTAAGTGCCTGGGCTGGAGCTACCATCTCAGTACCAGGCAATTCATCATGCAGGAAGAGAAGGGGGGAGAACGGAGAGGAGGAAAATAATGTATAACACTAATAAAGTTTCTCCCCCCGCCTTCATTCCCAACCAATTTTTAGTAAAGGAGCCCAATCCAGAGGGGCTGCAAGCAGGGGGGCGGGAAGGGGGATGTGCACTGGGGAGGAATCTGGTTACAAGATGCACTCCAGTAAACAGAGACAAAAGCTGTCATCTGCATACTATCCCTCTGCAAAGCCCACACTCACCACCCCAGCTGCTGGCAGCTGCACAGCAGCCAGCCTGTACCCGCAGGACCCAGGTCCCTCTGGTCCAGGAGCAGGAGAGGCTGCTGGTGAGGACAGCAAAGCTCGGGAAACGCAGAGGAGAGCACGAGGGAGCTTCACCTGCTGGCACTGTGGGGAGAGGCCAAGCCGCTGCGTGCTGACAGCCTGACTTCTCCCTAGAAGCTCCCACTGCCATTTGGGAAGGGGGGCCTTGAAAATGGAATAACATGGAGCTTAAGGACTCAAAGCATGCAGCATCTGCAGCAGACACGGGATTTTCCACAGCACATTACACTCACATGTGTGCATGTAGGGCAGGGACCTGCACGCAGCAAGGATGGAGTTTCACACTTCACTCAAATCCCCACTGACTTTCAGAGCTTTGGCATCTTCTCAGCCCACATAGGACAAATCCCTTCCCTCCCCAGCTGCTCATCGCACTGGGTTCCAGCCCTCCTCATTTACAGAGGCCACCAGCAGCAAGGAGCCCCAGCACCTGCCTTACAGCCAAGGACTCAAATCCACATTTGTGTGAAAAAGTACTATTTCCCCTGTTAAAGGATCCAGAAGTGATGCAATACAGCAGGACTCCCATTCCATCCATCCTTCCAAATCTTGACAATTTCTCTTTTCTACAGGATTTTTGATGTAGAGGACAAAGCCCCCAGTAGCATCCTTTGAGCCAATACTGGTGATTTTAGGCACCGCCTCTCCATGCACAACCCAGGTTTAACATGTTCTGTGCTACTATTTGCATCCAGTCCCACAGACTTCACAAAACTCCCCATGTCTGCTAACAAGTAATAAAATACAGCAGGGTTTCTCTAAGGACACAAGCAAGGTTCAGTTCAGACTCAAGCCCAACTCTTTTCCATTTCCAGTGCTTGTCACAGCACCTGAAAGAGCCCTGGAATGCACTAGACAACAGAACTACCCTGCAAAAAGGACTTTTTTTCCTCACTTAATTTATAAAAATAACCTTGCTACTTGCACTTTGGCTCTTGTAGAGATTCTTATGTGTTCAGTCCCAGGTAAATGGGAAACCAGAACAAATATGCTCATATTAACAGCTGAGATTAAAGGGCCATTTAAAATAGGAAGCCAATAAAGAATCATGACCTAACCATATATATATATATATTTTTTGCTGGCCTAAATTTAACCTAATGGATTGACTGGACACTGCAGGTGAAATTCAAAAAGCAACAGTAAGTAGGTGAGAGATTTACTCCTGGATATTTATCCATTCTTTCAGAACGATGAGAACCCCACAGCTTCCAGTAAACGTCAAAATTCTTCCCTTCCTCCACAGATAAAAATAGACTCCACTTAAAAATGCAGTGACACAGGATTTTAGCCTCTACTGTAAGTGTAAATATAGCAACAAATTAAGTAGGCACATCCAGTAAATAACACTGACATCCCCGAAGGTGAAGTTGCTGGAAGTCTTTAAGCTGGTCTGTGACCAGGTGGCAAGAAAATGTGGTTTCACCATTACAGTGATTTCCTTCAGGGTATTAGCCTCATCCTGTGGTGCTGTTTGTCCTCTTCTTTCAGAGGTACCTTCTCCTCCCCTTCCCACTTTCCCCTCAAGGAAAGCACCAGACTAAAATTTGCAGGGGTTCCTTACTGCGAGAAGCCAGTACAAAACTTTGCTCAGGCTACAGCCACATCAACGGAGTTCATCAACAGCTCAAAACCATGAAGTTATTTAAAACTTCGCAATGCATCAATTGTCAGAAATTTAAGCTACTAACACATGGGTTATAACCGCCTAATTTACTTCTAGATATACTTTTAAACATGCACATCCACTTGCTCCTTATGCCCTAACATGCTTGTAATCACGGCTAGTAACTCATTAACCTTTTACAGCCAGCTTTGAGTATAAGGCACAGCTCACCAAAAGCCAAAACAGAGGTCACAGCCCGTGGAAGGGATCCGCTATTCTTTACTGAATGAGTTGTGGCTCCCAGGTTTTTCTTTTCCTCCACTCTCCCGCCAGAGGTTGAGAAGAGCCACCACCAGCACAACCTGCAGGAACTCAAGGAAGGGCCACACGAAAACCAGAGCTCCCAGCTCTCCCCCAGAGCTCTGACCCCAGTGGACCCTCAAACCTGGAGGTTTTCTTCTTTGACCCCAGAAAGCTTAGAACAAGTCTGAAAGAGAGAGGAACTGACTGACATGACTGTAAGTCACACTTAGACATCCTCACCCTATTTTTTTCCACCTTACAGACAAGGAGAAGGGCCCAACACACCACAAAGACGAAACAACCACCAAGCACAGCACCTGTCCCAGGGACCCACCCTTCCTCCAGCTCCTCTCCAAGCAAACCAGCTGATGGGGTGCCGTTAGCTCCTTTATATACCACCCTTCCTCCACCTGGAAAGGGCAAGGACAGGTTCAGGTGCCCCAGCAGCCCCAGGGGAGCCGGGGGCAGCTGCAGAGGGTGGGTGGCCGCAGGAGCGTTGCTTGCAGCTGAGCGTGGCCGCGGGCCTCAGCGTGGCCGCAGGCCTTAGCACACCCCAGCCCAGCCAGATCAGTGCGGGCAGCAGCATCAGGCACAGGTTTTCTGCAATAAAATTCTTCTTTAGCTGATATACCGTTATTCTCCACCCGTAACCTTCCTCCCTAATTACCATGAATGTAAATGACCTCTGGTGTAAGGTTTATTGTAACGATAATTGAGATGTGGATTTTTAATAATAACCTCCTGGATTTTCCACTTGATTTCCTGATTTACTTTATATTTCCAGGAACGCACACAAAGGTCTGAGCTTGCCCTCTGTCAGGCAGTTTATGTAAAGCCTGGTCGTGACCTCCACTGCTTCTTCAGGCCACGGTCTCTTAAATTGTTAGATGCATCCGAGCTTCTGGGTTTTTGAAGGGCCTCAGGGATTCAGGCAGTGGGTGCTGGCTCCCACTGACTGGCTGTGGGATGGGGATGGCTGAAGCCCTTTGGTCACTGTGGGCGTTTTACTTTTCATCGGGCATTTCACTTTTCACTTCAGCATGGGCAGACAAAGCTCAGACCCCAGCCCCGTGGCAAGAGAGCATCCAAATAGTGACATAGGATAGTGGGGAAGGAGCTCAGTATTGAAAGCCAGGCAAGTTATTACATCATGGACAGCTTGGTAAAGAAAATATGTTGTGCAAATTGTTGGAGGAATTTAAATAAGGAAAATGTGCTCTCTGGAGCTAAAGTTTGGTCCCGAAGGTGATCTTAAAGGCGAGAGAGGGAGATCAGCTCCCACCCACTGGTCCAGTCTGAGCACCCCCACACGCAGACATCTCAAGTGAAGACTTGTCCTGGTTATTCAGGAAGCTAAACAGCCAACAAAATCCTGTCTTGCTTAAAGATTAGTCTGTTAATGTGGAACACTGTGTTCCTACATTATTTTTAATAGAGAAGCGTACACAAATAATTAATAAATGTTAACATGTCTCTGGGGCTTTCCCTTTTTTGCGTGTTTATTTTTGTGTTGTAAATGACATCCATTTTTCTCAACTCACAATAAATTGGCGGATGAGGAAAAGAGTCCAAAAGAAGAGCCATAATCCTCAAGGGGAAGAACAAGCTGTTGTTCCAATCAAGATGTATCCTGACAAATCAAGTTGGTGAAACCCATTAATTAGCACTTTTGGAAACAGTTGCAAAGTTAATTATTCTTCTTTCAGATGAAAGAAAGCTAATTTCTGGCATTTGCTTTGACAGTGACATGCGCTAACATTTTTAGAGTTGACATCCCTCAAGATAAATGATACTCTGAAGTGTGCATGCAAACATTTTGACTAGGAGCTGCTGTGGTGAGCTGACGGCACTGGCACCTCTTACTGCAAATATTTTGCATCTGCTGGGATCGTGATCAAAGTTTAGAGGCTAAGGAGGGAGGGAGAACTTCATTTCCAGCTTCAGGGAGGGTCTGGGTGACTCTGGCTTCAGACGGGAGACAGAAGCATTGCACAGGCTATTATTTTAGCTAGATGACCTCAATAGGGAATGAAAAGTTTTCCAGGTAACTGCGCGGGTGAAAAAGAAATCCATTTCTATGCTATTTTAATTGCTCTGCTCAATAATCATCTTTTGTTCATGTGTTGGTAGCAGCAGATGAAATAGATCTCCAAAAGGAAGTTCTTTCTTGATATGACCAGGTATTGGATGGTGTCAGTTTGTGCTTATTTGGAAAGGCAAGATTTGGGATGTGGAAGCTCGACAATGCTCTTATGCCAACCCCCGGTGTCATTTGGAATTTCGTCCCAACAGCTCATTCATAAATTAGGATGCTGCCTTGATCACACCTTGCTGGTACAAGGACAGAGAGGGGAAGTGGTTATCTATAAGCAGAAGTTGTTTAAACCTCCCTTTAGGAATGCATTTTCATTTAGGATTGTACTAGAACATACACTTCAAATCCCACTCCAATAAAATTAAAGTGCATGCCCAGATCCTGGCTCATCAATGTGTCTGGTAAATTCCTCTTGCAATTTTCAGGGCGCTACAGCTCCTCCTCTTTTCACTCCAGCCCTTATGTCACTGGCATGACCACACAACTGATCTGAGTTGAGTTGTAGGGCCCAGGAACTGTTTTTTCAGTTTCAGTCCTGGCTTCTTGAAGTCTAAGGGGGCAGTGTGAGATTGGGAAGGAAAGCACCCCTAAAATGCAGAAATGAATTATGATGGAGCGGCACTGCTGGGAGAATGTGCCAGAGGGGAACACGCTGAAACAGAATGGTTATTTGGAGGATCCCAAGGTGACAAGTAGGAGAGCTAAATAACCAGTCCAAGAAGGCCAAGTCTTCCTGGTAAGTGATGGAAGACCTAATTGGTCTGGCTGCCTTCTGGAAGAGGACATCTCCTCCAGGGGGGAGCTGGCCTGCACTGTGGAAGCAAAGGGGGCAGGTTAGGAAACACGGAGAAGCCCCACCTGCACTGCTGGGCACAGATTAAATCCCAGAAAAACAAGAGAGCTCTTCAGCCAAACTTCTGAGGGCTACGCATTTTTGTTCTGGGTTCCTCCACTGTGAAAAGGGGCTGTTTTAGAAACCTGCAGCTTGTTTGGCGAGATCCCCCAGAAATAACAATTGCAGGCAGGTACGTGAGGAAAGGACGTCATTGGTAGAAAAAAAAGTATTTCATTTGCGTTTCAATCAGCACCTGGAGGGAAAAATGATCCAGGAAGGTGATCTAAAGGACTGCTTAGTTGGTACACGATTCACACGCAGCAGGGTGATGGAGAATGTGAAAACACTGGGTTCAGAGGTCTCAATCCAACGTGGGAGGCAAACAACACCTTTTCCCTCGGGGGAGCCAAAAAAATGACATGTGCGAGCATGCAAGTCCTTGCAGACAGGCTTGCCGCCCTGAGATAGCTCGGTAAGTACAAGACACAAGAAAAGAGAACATCTATATGTACAGAAGAATTGCTTCAAGCGGTTCTGCATGTTGCGAGGAGCAGGGAGGTGGCAGTCCTGAGCCGAGCCTGGGCTCCCCGGCAGAGCGTGGCTGCGCTCCTTCTTGCATATGCCTCGGTCGTACATAACACTTATTGCTTCACAAATTGCAGGGATTATTTTCTCTTAACTGCTAATGGTTTTAGAGACTGTAATTGGGGGTAGTGCTTGGTAATTTAGTGCCAGAGGGGAACGTACCTGGGCAGGAGACGAACTTTTTTTCTGTCTATGTGCTCAGGCAAACGCAGTTACAGGAGGAATATGGCAAAGAGACAGTTCATTTACCAGCTCCTCACTTTTCTGTGCTGTATTGAAAGTATAACAGGTTTGGAGTGTTTTCTAGTCAATGTAATTAAGAAAAGATTTTTTTTTATCAATCGATAAATCACCCATATTTCATCTTTTTGTAGTGTTTGTGATAATACCTAGTGTTCTCTTCACAACTATAGTGGGAAGAATTCACTGCATTTAGTACATCAAAATTAAGGAATAAAACAATTTAGTTACTATTACATGTGCTGTGTTGAATTACACCCTGAAATTACTGCTTTCAAGCCCACTGTCTGATATTTTGCCCCCTTTATTTATGTGTGATTTTAATCAGGACATTTATCAGCCCTAGTTTAATGTATTAGGGTTTGATTTATTTAGCAATGCATACATTTATTTACATTTTAGCTTCCAAGTGAGTCATTCTTCTGACTTTGCAGTCAAAGGTTAAACAGTTCGATCCATCCTGGGGCAGACGCAAAATGCGGAATAAACAACTACAGAGAAAGTGCACACTACCAAAAAGCAGGATTAACTCTAAATTTACACCCCTAACAGGCAACGCCCATTCAGCATCACAAAACCAGTCTGCACAGTAACAGATTTTTTTTTTTTTCCTCAGATAAGCAAATTACTGTAATTCATGTGGTGGGATGAGAAAAGAAAATACCCCATGAGAGATGGGGGTCGAACATCCAAGCGCGATGGGGGAAAGCTTGTCTTGTTACCTGCTGTCCCCAGATCTCAGCTTGGTGACAACCTGGCTCCTGCAGCTTTTGGCAGGAGGCTCGGGGAGGTGGATGGGTGCTGCCCAGAAGAGGAGCGGGGATCAAACCAGAGCAGCGCAGGCAGGATGGGGGACCGGGGCTCCTGGGCTCCCCTTTGCCTGGTGCTCCTCACTGATGGGGACGGGCAGCTCTGCTTGTCAACGCTTCCTGGGCGCTTTGGGATCCCTGAACAAGGTGCTAGGAGGCTTGTGCTAAATAGTCTTCTTCACACTCTGCTTTGGGAGCAAGCAAACTCATGTTCTGCAGTTCTAGAAATAAACCACGATATTTTGTTAATCTGGAGCATATTTTATACTTTATATATACATGTATTTCCTAATATAGTTCCAGTAATTAAATGATTAGCTAATATATAGGATATATATCTTCTTTTTTTTTTTTCCCTCTTTCTCTCTAATTTATTTGCTTCCTAATTAACAGAGGTAAAGGGTTGCATACTTTATTAATGCAGATGGTTACTCATTTCTACTTGTTTAATAAAGCCATGTCCTGGCCCTGGTCAGGATCCTGCTGTGCTGGATAAAGGTAAAGCAAAGAGAGACAGAGTCCATCTTGACCTCCCGTGTGCAGCAGTCAGTGCCCTGGTCAAATCACCTTATTGCAGCATGCATTCTATCACTGGGCAGATCCTGCCCATATTGCCTACATGGTGACTGCAAACCATCTTCTCCCCTGTTCTTTGGGGATGTCCAAACCAGCCTACACCCACCAGGGAAGTAATAGTTCCTTGGGGAAAATCCCAAATGTGCAAAATTGTGCCAGGAGTCTGAGGGAGGAGGCGACCGCACACACAGCGCTGGTCCGGGAACCCCACAACTGTGTCAGCAGGGACTGGGCTCACCAGACACAATGGATGCCCAAAGGTGTAAGTCAGGAATAATTTCGCCAGTACTAGGGGGAAGTCAGTATCAGGAACACCATTAGAACCAACCTGCTGTATGACAGGCGTCCCTTTGCTTCCTTCTTCTGTTAAAAGATGCTTTTGTATCGCATTGCTATTCCCTTCACAGGGGAAAAAAGAAAAGGCCTCCCTGATTTTCTTGAAGGGACTCAGAGATAAAGACTGATCACATTTCACAGTAATTGGACCTTCATATCTATAATTGCATTGATTTCTCCTAAGTTTCAGGCATCGACTACAGTGAGCGAGAGCATTGCAGCAGCGTATGTCTGCCAAGAATCCTTCTGCACTAGGGAGGTGTCAGGCTGGGAGGCTCACTGTAGTTTGGTAGCCGGCGTTGCAAATTACTTTATGAACAGTTTAATGCATTTAAGAGGGCAATAATTTCAGGTCCTACCGTGCAATTTGTTGCAGTGGTGCAGAAACGTACCTAAAAACTTCCAGGGTGAAAGGAGGCAGGAGAAGGAGGGAGAAGAAGGGAGAGTGAAGAGAGGGAGGCATTGCAGGGGGAGAAAAAACTAATTGTTTTAATCGTGCTTGATATTGCACAGTGAAATTATAATTAACTTAAGAAGTCAGTCAAAAGCAGTTAATAACTGGGGTGCAACTTGGCTGATCTGAAGTGGTATGCGGAGGGGAGAGGAGATGACGGCTGCAGGGCTGAACCAGGTGAGCTGAAGCAGTGCAAAGGCCCTCCGGGAGGTTTGAGAGTCTACAGGAGCAAGGACCTGCACACACGTCTGCAGCTCAGCCTTTGTCAGGAGTGTGTTGTTCCTGCTTCACTTCTGATGGTGGATGGAGAAGCACTTCCAAAGGAAGATCATCTGCAATCTTCTCAGTAACATCCCTTTTTTAGCTCACCTGAGGGCAAATCTTTTCAAGTGATGTTGTTGCTGTCAGAAGATATGAAGTCATTAAGATGAGAGTGTGAATCCTGGTCTTTGCTTATTTTCCTAAAATCTCTGAGAGTATGTATGAAACTGTGAGCAGGGCTCGAGTTATACAGTCTTCATTGCCCATGTTCTGTGTGTATGCAAGGGTTAAGGAGCAAATCACCTGTGATGATGACAGTGTCCCAATGATATGAATATCCCAAAATACATATACAGAGGTAGACAGTGCTGAGTCCTAGTGGAGGCCAATGGTGATAAGGGTGGTGGCACTATAGCTAGCTCCGCAGCAGAAATATTTGTCACGGAGAGGATGCACCTAGGACAGCTGAGTGCATACCACATCTTGGTGTCACGGAGTACCCTAGTGCAGCAGTGGCATTTATGTTCACAGTCCAGAGAATATACAGGGAGTGCTGGGTGATGGCAAGTTATTGGCCTGTACAGAAAACCTGAGGGGGAGGAATTAGAGCAGAGTGGGAACAGGTCTGAAATCTCTCCCCAGGAACCACATGTGGACCAAAGGCCTGCGGGCACCAGTGCAGCACAGCTGGGCCAGCTGCACTGCCTGCCGTCATCCCCGGCCTTATAGCGAGAAGGAGAGGAGCTGGTGGCCATCACAGGAGTAAATACAGCACCAGCACACGTGTGGGTGCTCGGGGTGGGTGTTTGGGTCAGCTTTGCTCACTCTGGGCTTTGCTGCCTCTCCCAGAGCCGTGGCCCCGAGGCAGCTGCAGGACAGCCGTGCTAGGCCGAGCTGGGTCAGTGCTTCCGAGCAGTGCTGCCACGCACCCTAAGCCCGTCTTCCCTGGTAGTCCCAAGGCCAAGAATAATCCATTTGTTCACAAATGCCCTGGAAGCCATGGAGAAAAGGTGGGGAAGGGTCTTGGACAGTATAAAGAGCTGGGTGTGCTGTCCCCCTCCGGGAAACTTCCATCGTGCTTTGCCCTTGGTGCTGCACATCTACTGGAAATGAGCTGTGCTGGATTGTTTTGTCTTATGCATTCATAACCACCTTCAGAAAATATTACACAAATAACTAATCTATTAACTAGGAACTGGCAGACAGCTGGAAACTTCCTTAGAAGATATCTGTCTGTCCAGCTCCCCATCCTACAACTGCTTTGGTGAGGGACTACTGGAGGAGAACCAAAATGAAATAAAAAGCCCTAAAAACATTAAAGGGTTTCTTCTACACCCCGTATTTTTTATTTTATTTCTCATCAGTATTTCTGTGACAACTCAGCCCCAGCAGCCCCAGGGGACAGGGCAGGGAGCCGAGAAGGAGTGGAAGTGCCCTTTGACTAAGTGGGCATTAAATGTTGGCTAACAACCGAGAGACGCCGTGTGACTGGAGAGAGGGGGCAAGTTAAAAAGAAAGAAAGAAGAGCTTTTCAATATGAGCATTCATGTAGTTTTGACAGGAGCAATTTATCACAGCTATGAAAGGCGGCTCTGCCTCCACCGCTGAAAGACAGCCTGGTTAAACTTTTACCTGCCCCTCTCAAAGGGTGGGGAGGGATGGCTCCCTGCTCCGGTGATGCATCTTTCTGCGGGGCCTGGGGGAGGGCAGGGTGGCGGTTCCCAAACAGCTTGTGCCCATCTGTTCTGCACAGAAAGGAACCCTGACAAGGAGGGGGAGGAAGCGTGCGAGCAAGGTTGGGCAGCTCGTCCCGTGGTGATGGGGTTTGGGGCTGGGGTGGGAGCAAGGCTGTGAGCTGCAACCCCTGGGGTGCTGCAGGGTAGCGTTGAAAATTTCGCTACTCCCTTCAGCTACTCCAGAAAGAAGAAGCATTGCAGAGCGATGCTCCTAGCTAGCGAGGTGACCTGACATTTTGGGGTGTGCACGATCGGGTAGGTGGCGGTGGAAGCAGGGAGCACAGCAGTGGGGCTTGTGTGCAGGAGGAAGCACAGCCCTGTTTGTGAGAGGTCCTGTTGGCATCCCTAGAAATTGTTGGGAAGAAAGAGAAGGGATTGCATTGCAGAAAAAAACAAACAGCTGAGCTATTCTTTTGCGGGGTTAAGCATTCGTTCTGTCCCAGCTCACAGCAGGTGGGAGCTTGGGCTGGGGCTCCTGTCCTGCTCTGCTTTTTGGTATATTCAAGTAGATTGAAGATTTCCTGAAAAAATAATTTTCTTCTGAAAATAATGGTCTGTATAAATCAAAGCATTCCACTGCACAGAATGGATTCGTTTTAAATTTTCAGTGGTAAAATTTTCCATAGCCAATGTTCTTCCAATAACCATCTGGTGTTAACCTACATGGTACTGTTTTTTCAATATTTTACATGTTGTATGCTAAGCATTATACCATTGCAATGTCTATATTTTACATTGTATAAAAGCAAGCAAACAATACTAGAATTAAACTTCAAATACGTATCAAAATTAAACTTTATTTTACCCTTCAAAAACTTCAGAGCTTTCCGTGTTACCCTCTCCTTCAAGAAAGATAGAATGACATTTTGAAATCTCAGACGTGTAGCCACATCTGACTCCTGGCCTGCCTCCTCCCCATGGATGTGGTTCGGTGATATCTGTCAGCACCTGCCCCTATTCCAGTGTGAGCAGGACAATTGGTATTGTTAAGGAGAGGAATGTGTAAAGCATTTCCCACGTTGCAGGATGAAATCCAGCAGTGCTGTTTCACCAGAATAAAACCCCAGCCAACTCCTGTTTGATAGCTCAGCAGTTCCCTGACTGTGACACAGTACATCGAGTCATCAGGGACAGACAGTCACACACCAAGGAGTTGTTCTCACCTAACTTTAACGATCTCAAATTTAGGCTTCTTTTTTAAGCCAGTGATCTGGCTTCTCTCTAGAGACAAGAGAGAGAAAGAGAAGATGCAACTGCAGAAGACAATCTGTTCCCCTCTTAAATGCAACACCTAACACATTGCAGAAATTAGCTGAGGGTCAAATTCGTCTCTCTTATCCTCTGTGTGTTGAAGTCCTGTCTGAAAGCTTTGGAACTTTTGATCACATTCACACAGCTTCACAGAAATAGAAGTTGTTCCGAGGACTGTTCTGAGAGCCCTCATGCCAGAGACTATGACCGCATTATATTCGAAGCAGAAGGGCATTAAGCGTACAGATATTCCCACCAGGCTTTTCATGTCATTAATTGGTGATCTTCCAACTCTGAAATAACATTTTTCCCCCTCACATTCCTTATTTCATTATCCCCAGTTCAATACACATCAGCGCAGTATGAGGCAAACTAGTTAGATATATTAAGAATTATTTAAATTAGAGAGAGATATATGGGTAGTTAAATACTCAGTCTTCTATTCTACCCTAATTATGTACCAAATTACACTCAAATTATACCCAAATATAGATGTTGGGAGGTAGCCCTGAAATTTACAGGAGGTATCAGGAGGAGAAAGGTGAAATTAAGCAGGTGGTGTCGGTAGATCTGAACTAATGCAATACGGAAACCGTACAGGACTATCATTTTCCATTGTGTCCCACTATTACCAACGTTTGCTTAAAATTTCTTTGCAAACAAGACTCGGTAATGAATGTATGTCTTTCTTCCTGGTAACTGTTCTCCAAGTTGGGAGGAAGCAGTTTATTTTTCTAATGAAAGAGATTTTTGCTCTTGATTTTAATGCTTTTCTGATTCTCCTTCCTCTTTGTGAAAACAAGGGTGTCCCAGCAACAAAGCAGGCTTGTCACACAGCCCAGAGATCGGGGAGGCAGTGGGACAGGCTGATGCCTCTTGAACTGGAAAGCATCTTGCAGCCAGCATCCCATGCAGCAGTTTTGGTTTGTAATTGCTCTGGCTGCAAGTTGGTGGTGCTTTCATGGCGATGTTGTAAGCCTGCACTTCCCTGACACCTATATAGGTTAAGCTAAGCTGTTTCTACACCCATACCTTGATTTACTTGGTAAGAGTTTGGTACTCTTAAAATGCTTTCTAGGAGATAACAAAGACCAACTGAGCTCTGAAAAGAGTTGCATTGTCTGGAATTTCTTCCTTGAAATCCTCTTCTCCCAGTGGACAAAAGGAGAAGCTTTGCTCCTCAGCATGATGCCAGCCTGGTTTGGAGAGTGAAGGGAGATGACAGTGTTGCACAGCAGCCAAACACACCACTGCAGCTGCTGCTGGTGTGCTTCTGCCACGTTCTGGCTCTTTACCACCACAGCCTGTGTCGAGACACCCACACGCTGCTCAGCTGGAGAGGTGCTTCTGGCATCAGCTTTGGGAAAAGTAGCAGATGGTCCCAGAATCCAGGTGTCCATCCAGGAGAAATGAGTAGCAAACTCTACAGCTGGGGGAAACATCACTGTTCTGCTCCTTCTTGAAGAGGAAAACCCTCCCCCAACCCAAAATAAAAACCCAAACAACCCCCAAGTCTGCCAGCATGATAATTATGGTCTTTGAGGACCTCAGGATCCAACACCTACGCTCTTGCGGTATTAAGAATATCTCTGTGGCAGAACGCGCTAACAGCAGGTCTAGGAGCAGAAGAAACAGATCTCACCTCACACCCGAGGTGTCCCTCCCCTTCGGCAGCTGCCGGTGAGAAATCTGAAAACGTATTGTGAGCCTGACGGGTGGCGTGCACCTTGTCTCTGCTTCTATGCACAGCTTTGGGAGGAAGCGGCTATAAATGCCACCCTCTTCCCACGGGCAGGGGTTATGACCTTGGTTAGAGCTGCAGCAAATGGTGGAGGAAGTTGAAGGTGATCCTTTCCCACCCAGAGAGCAGCCAGAGCCTCTGTCCTCTGGGTGCTGATAGAGCCCATGGTGTCAGAGAAATGGAAACCCTGGCTGTGGGCTGCGGTGCCTTGCTCCTGAGCATGAACAAATGTGGTGTCAGTGCTGGACCAGACATAACTCTGCTGAGAATAATACGGGTGTTGCATGGAGGACAGGATGGCAAGACCATTGGTGACTTCTCCCAGATGGCTGTCTGTGATTCTGTGAGCCTGTTTGATACTCACCTATGAATCCAGTTCAGTGCTGAGAAATTAAAAGTGAGGGACAAACCTAGAGACTGGCACGCGCAGCTGCATGCTGGAGTGAGGGCAGAGAGCAGCGGATGCTGCTGGGAAGCTTCTCCATTGTGCCATGCACTAACGCAGACAGATAAAATACTTTTTTTTTGATGAAAAATCAAAAAATCCCACTTATAAATTGATGTAGGCAGCAAGTCTCATGTCCTACAGAGCATCAGACTGCCAGTGAAGGATATTCCAGAAGAAAAGCAGCCGGCTACTTAGTCTTGGAAGTATTCATGAAGCAAAGCTGGTGTTAGCGTTGCTGAGGCTGATACAGAGCTGGAACCCTGAATCTGTTTTGCCTTCAGCCGTGCAAGAACCCAGAGAGATGAAAGCCTCTGGTGATGGACCCTGACCTCCCTGAGAGCTCCACAGCGAAGGCAGAGAGCAGGGCAAGGTGGGCAGGCAGCAGTCTTACAGCCCACGGCCCCTCTGGGAGAGCAGTAGAGAGGACGCAGACACTTAGGGCAATCTAGAAAAAACATGCTCTGTTTTCTGCATCTCTTTCACAGGATAATTGCCACCAACCAGAAGTAAGTGTATGTCTGTGCAAATTGTGTATTTACATGGAACTGACACTTAGACTTCACTATTTTTCATGCTGTTACAGAGCAACTTGCTTAGCAAATAATAACTATTTGGCCTTGCAAATGAAACATTTCTGATGTGCTGCTGCAACAAAAGGCAAGGTAAGAAATGCTGCTGGCACAGGCGTGCCCTGCCTTAACTTTCCAAGAAATGCTGCACAGGCACAGGCAAGCAGTGGTGCTGCAGTGGAGACTGTCTGAGGAAAACCAAAAGAAAACCAAAAATTTCACTCTAATTTGCACCCGAATGAAAATAGATCACAGTTTATTGATGGACAAAGCGGTAGCCTTGATCGTTCTCGACTCTCTTCTTTGTCAGCAGAACACAGACATACAGAAACGCAGCACAAAGTACGCCGGGCAGACCAGCAGCATCGCTGCTCGCTGCCTTGCAAGGTCCATCCTCTGACATTAGCAGAGTGAGGTTGTGTTTTGCCCTGTGTTGTGTAGCCTTTTTATTTGCTTGTTTATTTTGAACATGGTTCCTGGACAGTCTATAGCAGCTTGTGGCTTGACATTTGAAATCCAACCTCTAAGTGGCACCGGCTGGTTCTGATTTGACACTTAGGTCACATATTACAGCTTTATTTTCTTGTTGGACAAACTTGGCTCTGAGAATTAGATGTTTGCTTGGTCCACATAATCCCATTTAATCCCTCTTTTAAATTTAGCATTGGCCACAAAAATGTTGGGAAAGGAACTCTAGCTTTCTTAGTATCTGTACAGAATCCAACAGAGTCCTAATATGGCTGGGACTAATGTCTTGTGCTGTAATTCTACAAGGAAACAGCTAATACACTGGTTCCTTGTATATTACTTTAAAATACCTGATTATGAAAGGAAAGGATCTGAATTCAAGTTAAAGCAAATTTGTTTAAAATATGAATATTTAATTTAAAATATCATTTTTTTAATAGATTACTTTTCTAGCCCCTGCTTTTGTCTTTCTGCTCTGCCTGTCTCTCTCACACTATGGCAGGATCTGACCATGTCCACCATATCCTAAAATGCCCGACCTGGCTTTTCGTGCTAACGTCCCTTTGCACACCACAGATGCACCTTTCCAGAAGCGAAGAAGAAATCTATTTGCATCCAATCGACTGAGCGCTTTAAGTGCTGAAACTAGTAGACCAAATGAGTTTATTAGATTATCATTGCGGAAGTTAATAAAGAATTAATTTCTCTTCATGTGACATCCAAAGGCAGTTATTTCTGCGGCCTGTCCATTTACACAAAGCCAAGTATTTGTCAAGTGTCAAACTCAATTCCCATGACCCAGGCCTCCTCAATAATTCTGGATTAGGAATACCCTTAAATGACATTACAAAAATTTTATTCCAAGATGCATTGAGCTCTTGGGACTACTCAGGAATTTCAGGTTAGTGAAGGTTATGTAGTCAGCAAAAGCTTGTTGGATACAAGATCTGGAATGGAAGGAGTCTGTCTGCTATGCTTTTGTGACAGGGGAAGGCAGTGTGTAAGAGAGATGCCGCAGATTTCCAAGAGAGAGTCTTCTGTTATGTTGTTTTTCCCTTGGAAATGATGCAAAGGGAGCTTATCTGCATTGCAAAATAACCAGACAGGGTGATCTCCAGCGAAGGCAATGCTGTAGGAAGGGCAGCATGGGTGCAGGGAGGAGGAGGAGGCAGAATAAAGTCATCAGCCGCTGCCGTGGGAATTACGGGCTATAAAACCTCTTCATTCACTGAAGGAGTTGAGATTTTTGCATGCTCCCAACTACTGAGTCAGATGCAACTTGAAAGGAAGGGGAACATCTTTTTGGTTTGATGTGCTCAGTAGATTTACCTCTAACCACAGAACGTACTGGGTAGACGCAGAGCCTCCTCTCAGTCCTCTAAAATGGAGATGGCGTGGGATGGGACCTAGACGGATGATCTATGCCAGACATCACTCTACCCATCAGAAAAAAAGAGAATCCTTGTGCATACATTGACATTATTGCATTTCAAGGTTATATGAAAATGGAAAGCTAGATGGTAATCAGCAGGAAGAGGTGCTGAGCACTGGGCCCCTTTGGTTGGGATAATGCACCTTTAAGATTTAAACGGACAGTCTCAAGCATTGTTTTAATCATTACTAATTTTTCCTTTGAAGGAGTCACTCCATCATCTCAACAAATGAATTTCTCTCCCTCCCCTTCATCTCCTCCACATCTCGCCTTCCTCCTTATTGCCAGGACATTACGAATGCTTCTACCCAGCCTTCTGATTAATGCTGAAATAAATATGCCAGAGAATCGATGGGCAGGATCTTCAGTGGGGAATCTTGCCCTGCAAGTGTCAGCATGCAGGGAAAGCAAGACCTGGCAGTATACTTCTGCTCCTCCATCTCCATACCTGTGTCCTCTTTGATGATGCGGGAGATTGTTGTGACCAGGGCTGGGGAACAAGAGTGGGCATTTCCCACCCTTGCTCTGAGAAACAGCTCAGTGATAACTTTCTGCCCAGGAAAGCTCATGCAGTTTTGGGGGCGAGACCTGGATTCAGCTCCCCTAACACTATGGCCTGAAAAGTGTCCAGGGTGCAATGATTTTTGCTTCACTACAGCTGCCTAGAAGTTAAGTGACTAATCCAAGTTTACAGTCTAGACTTCCTCGACTGTCCTGGGAAAAAGGCAGGATCTCCAAAAAAACTGATTCATCTGCCCTGAGACGCTTGCCCTAGACAGAAAGGGTGAATCGTCCTTTGGAAGCACCCACCTCCTCCCTGCATTACAGAAGAAGTTCGGGCTACCAGCCTCGATGAGGTGCCCAGCCTGGACAAGCTATGGTAGTGAGCTGTCATCCTGCCCGCACCTTGGCCACATGAGTAAGCTTGAACCAAATCCTGTCAAAAACTTGTGGGCAGTTTTATACAACAGTCTTAAGAAAAGCAAAAATTGAAAGAAAAGAAAAGCAGACATAACGTCCACAACACATTTGAAACACAGATTGAAGCAGCCACTCAAAATTAATTGTTTATTCGTGCTTAGTTTCAGCCAGGTGTAAGCTTGTGATTAAAAGTAAGGATGTGCTGGGTTGCTTTGATGGACTGGGATGGACAGGAGTGTTTCTCACCACCTTTGAAGTTGTGTGTATCTACCTACCATAAGCATCTGAGATCAGTGAGAGGGGATGTGCCACTTGTTACGGGTTGTTTATGGCCGCTTAAAAGGTCCATGTTAGGAACTTAAATGCAAATGTGATTTCAAATGTTTCAACTTCTGGACTCTCAGATTTTTCTGTGCAAAAAGTATCTGCTTAACTTCCCTGCACAGGAGTTACGATTGCCACAGGTTCTCCCCAGACAAATCTGCAAGGGTCATTCAGCCAGTTATTTGAACGGGGAACTCTCGTCCCTGTGTTTGCAGTCAGTCGCATTGCCCATGGAAGTGGAGGCATGTGGCCCTGCCTGTTTGTTTGTTTGTTTCTTTGTTTTTCTTCTCACCTACAACAGTTCCCCAAGAGGACTAAACAAAGAGCAAACTAGAGCTCAGGGGCATCTGAGCTGTGCTGAGGATCTCCACCACCTCTTCACCACCTTCCCCTCCCTTCTGCCCACATTAGCCTAAGTGGGCAGCATGGCACGAATGCACAAGGGCCTGTCATTAACAGGCACAGCAAAGATAATGAATAATTTCCCCCTAAATATTATTCAAGTATGTCGGAAGTGAGAAAATCAAAGTGGGTGCCTTAAAAACAGGCAGGATGACACAAACTGCTGTGAAACCTCAAAGACCCTCTTGCCAGAGTTGCAGTGCTGAAGCTTAACCTGTTTGTGCCATGCCATCCGCCTCAAACTTCGCCCCTCACGTGGAACCCCAGGCCACAAGCGCTTGGGCAGCCTCCTGAACTCCAGCCTCTGCCTCTGTGACGCAGGCACAGCAGGCACAGCAGGCAGCCGGTGGAGAGGGAGGAAGATGGGTGCCCACAGCATGTTCCTGAGGTGGCTGCTGTCCTTGGCAGCAGCTCCAAGGTGGCTGGACTCGGGTTGGCTTTAAACAGCCCAGCTCCGCAGCGCTGCATCCCGAGGCTCTCTGACACCGCAGTGTCACAGAGGGCAGGATGAGGAGACCGTGGTGCAGAAAGAAGGGTTGTGCACGAGGGAAGGGGTCTGTAGTAGGGATGCTGTCCTCTCTGTGCCTGATTGTCACTGGAAATGCAGCTGCTCTGGAGCCACACGTTTTCAAGGTAGAAAAAGGGATCTCAGGGCTAACCTTTTCCTTTTTCCCAGGAGTCTCAAGAGGTGACTTTGATTTAGAGCTTGGCTAGCCTCCTCCTAGTGAAACTCCTTCTTTTCTTAGAAGAAAATTTCCTTGTCTTTTAATATCCAGCAAAGCCATGCTGGCAGCACACACTATGAAATTCCTCCCAGCCAGGAGCCTGCAGCATGGAAATGTAGAGTGGAGCCTCGGGGCCAGCAGCTAGCCTCAGGCTTTGCTTCATTGCCTTGGGCTACCAAAACCTGGCACCAGAACGATAACTAAGCAATGTTAGTGAGGGGTGGCATTGCCCACCGACATCGAGGCATGAGGTTCAGGAGCAGGGCTCCTGATGCAGGAGCAGCACCATGAAGCAGTTTTTTTTTGTTTTTTTTTTTTTTTTTGGGAGAGTGGGAAGATGATGAGTGCCAGGAGCTGACATGAGAATGATGCATGTGGGAGAAGGGGGGGTTGCTTATGTCCCCAAACCACTGTGGGGGTTTAGCAGAGCCCTCAGGAGAAAGCAGCTGGGGAAGGGTTAAACTTTAACCAGCTGCACTGGCACCAGGCAGCCCCACAGTGCCTAAACGGAGCCTGAGCAAGGAGGATGCTGAGCTGCAGGGCAGCGTGTGGGTGAGAACAAGACGGAGATGCTCTCCCTGCCCTATCCACCCTCAGGCTGCAGCAGGAGCCTCTGGAGGGCTCTGCCCCATCCTGCGTGGGTCCATCCTGGTGCAGAGCTTCCTCGGAGAGCGGCTTTGTCTCTGGGTCATT